>NC_135279.1:14147500-14747500 GCF_051311805.1 Agelaius phoeniceus
ACCCTGATGTTCCTGCTGAGGGTCAGCAGGGGTGATTCTCCTTCCCACTGCTGCCCCTAACAAAACCCAGATCAAACACATGAAGGTGTGGGAATGGCCTTTTATTCCTGTGTTCCTTTGGTTCTGTGCCCAAGGTGGTGGTGGATTTTTCGTCCCCCAACATTGCAAAGGAGATGCACGTTGGCCACCTGCGCTCCACCATCATCGGGGAGAGCATGTGCCGCCTCTTCGAGTTCGTGGGTTATGATGTTCTCAGGTGAGGCTCTGGCTGGTGTGGTGGGCTTGCTGGGCTGTTTGTGCAGCCCCTGGCTCTCTGTTCTGCTCTGTATTGGTCTTAGTTTCTAGCAAATAACCCTTTATGGGTAGTAGATACTAAGCAGAGCAAGTGTAGCAGGGTTAGGAATCAGGGTGGATTCAGCAGCTTCAGTGCAGTGGAACTGGGGATCTTGCCTGGGCTGGGTTTCTGGTATTATGTGTGTTTCTTTTAGAATATATATTTTTAAAATGTGTGTCTTTTAAAGCCTATGTTTAAGAGATTATTATTATTGTCCTCTTCAATTGCTCCAAGGCTGAACCATTTAGGAGATTGGGGCACCCAGTTTGGAATGCTCATTGCTCACCTCCAGGACAAATTTCCAGATTACTTAAGTGTTTCTCCTCCCATTGGGGATCTCCAAGCTTTTTACAAGGTATGTGTAGCAAAGCAGATTGAGAAGCTTTACAAATTGCAGCGTATTTTTGGAGAAATGAAAGAATTAAGTCACTGTTAATAGATTATTGTGATAACCAGGCACGGGGTGATGAATTGTGGCATCTGGTATTGAACTGTCTGTGTGGGGCATGATCAAAGGCCTTTGTAAGCACACAGCCTTTCTGTCTTGAGATGAGCATACTTGGAGAGCCTGTTCTATGTGGTGGTTTGTTTCAGGGGAGAAAGCAGTGCTTTTCCATGTGTTTCCCTGCAGGAATCCAAGCAGAGGTTTGACACAGAGGAGGAGTTTAAGAAGCGAGCTTACCAATGTGTGGTGCTGCTGCAGAGCAAAAACCCTGACTTCATTAAAGCCTGGAATCTCATCTGTGACGTGTCACGCAGAGGTGACTTCACACATCTGGAATCATGTCTCAGCTCTACAACAGTGTGGCTTTCCTCACTTTATGTCTGAGCACACCCTTCTGTTTTTCCCTTGAAAATCACTGCCACACTGCTAAGAGCAGCTGAAAGCAAAAGCCAGTACAACCAAAGTACTGGGCTGTCTTAAGTGGAGACTTTCAGCTAAATCTTTTGTCTCCTGAGTCCTAGTCTGATGCCTTGACCAAGAGGTGGATAATGCTTTTTCAGCCTTGCTGTACCCACTGCTAAATATGCCACTGGTGGTTCCCACTATGTGCCTTTAATGTAAGTATTATGTTCTGTTTCCCTCAAGAATTCCAGAAAATCTACAACTGTTTGGACATCACAATCATAGAGAGAGGGGAATCCTTCTACCATGAGATGATGAAAGACATTGTGAAAGAATTTGAAGATAAAGGTGAGGCTTTTGGTCTTGGATCAGAAGTTCTGCAGCTGTGAGGATGAGCATGGTGACCTCAGTCCTATTCAGCAGGGTTCAGGGCTGATGCTTTTCAAGTTGCATCTTCCCCACGTTTGCTTTTTTTCTCAGCCACATTTCCTAAGAGGACATTTTATGGCTTTTCCTCATTCCAGAAGGCCTGAATCTTGCTGATATCAAAAGCAGTTTGTCTGTGATATTTGTAAGCAGTAGCACAGGGTACTACTGGAATTTATTGTATTCTGAGTAAAGAGTCAAGGAGCAATATATGACAGACTTCCAGTCTTAGTGTTGTGACTGTGGGGACTTTGTCTGAGAAATCTCTGTGAAGTCAGTGGGATTTTGGGATCATGTTGACTTTGAAACTGGTAAGAAGCCAAATGCAGCATAAGAAGTCTCTGGTTTTATGTGTTCCTGTCTGGATTTTGCAGTTCTTGATTCTCACCATCTGAAGTGTTCTGACTGTCTCACCTCAGAAAGACTCTGTGCAGAGTCCTCATCATACCTCTGCAGAGTTTCTGTTGCCTTTAATGTCATATTTTGTGATGGCTTTGTGGCTGTACAGGCAGATCTGGATGCAAGTGATAGGACTTTTTGAATTAGGTCTTTCCTGGTAAGGCCACATTTGTGCAGATCTGCTTCCTTGTGCATAGTTCTGGAAGTGCTGTACAGAATAGGACTTGTGTTGACAAGGTGGTTCTCATTTTCCTATTTTTGATTATGTGAGTGTGTGGCCTTTTCTTCCTGGTGGCAGCAGGGAGGGGAGGTGTTGCTGCTGGCCCAGAAGCTCCCTGCTGTGGTTCAGCACAGGATGTTTTCCATGCTTTGGCAGGGTTTGTCCAGGTTGATGATGGCCGGAAGGTCGTGTTCGTGCCGGGCTTCCCTGTCCCGCTGACAATCATGAAATCAGATGGAGGTTACACCTATGACACATCAGACCTGGCTGCTCTGAAGCACAGGCTGTGTGAAGAGAAGGGTGACATCCTCATCTATGTTGTTGATAGTGGCCAGGTGAGTTCAGCACCCTCTGCTGTAACTGTTGGGGCTGGTAAGCACAAAGTATGTGAAATGATGGATGCAACAGTAACACAGGTAGAACACCTCAGGGTCTTCAGTGTGATTGGGATATTTGCTCCTTATCTGAGCAGTCACGGGAATCTGCCAGTTGCTGCTTCTGTAGAGCTGGAAAACTCTTGGAAAGGTTGAAGAATTCAAAGCAGAATTTGTCTGTGGGGTTGGAAACACTTTTAAGTCTTATTGTGAGAGCATCATTGTGAGTAGGATAAAGCTATGAAGAAACTGCACCTAGAGGAGTGGATTGAGAACCAGTTGTTGCTGTTTTATTTCCTTGCAGTCTGTGCATCTCCAAACAGTGTTTGCAGCTGGACAGATGATTGGCTGGTATGATCCCAAAGTCACCAGAGTGGCCCATGCTGCCTTTGGAGTGGTGCTGGGAGAAGACAAGTAAGTGTCTGGGTGTACCTTTTCCTCTGTCTGTACCTTGGAGAGAAAGTTTGAGTGAATGCAGGAGATTTGCTCTCATTCATTGACAAGTATGTATGTGGCACACCAAAAAAATCCCAAAAGAAAGCACTGGTTCCTGTGCTGTTACCCATAACTGTGTCATGGTGTTGTGTGTCATTGTCCTTGATCCTCAGTCACTGCTGCTGTGGTCACATTCCCTCTCGAGCCTGGCTCCTGCTGCCTGGCACTTGGATTGGCTGGTGGAAGCTCATGTGGCACTGGGAGATGGCAGTGGTAAAGGCCATGATTTTCATTACTTTCTACCTCCATGGTAGATGAAACAAAAATTGGGAAAACTGGTTCTGGTATTGTGTGCTGCCCAATGCCTGGAACTGGACAGTTCTCACTGTTGAGTCCTTCTGGCCATTCCTGCTGACCATGCTGTGGGTACTCTCTCACTTTTGGAGCTGTCCATGTGATGGCAATTCCTTCAATACAAAAGGATTTGCCATGTGCTTTTTTCCTAAGCTTGCTGGGCAGTAGGCAGAGGGTGGAAGTGTTTTTCCTGTTCTGCAGGTGGTGATTTTGGCTGTGTGTTTTCAGGAAGAAGTTCAAAACTCGTTCAGGGGACACGGTGCGTCTCATAGACCTGCTGGAGGAAGGACTGAAACGAGCCATGGACAAGCTGAAAGACAAGGAACGGGACAAGGTGGTTGTGACAGATTGCTTGTCTTTCCTGAGAACTTCCCAGATGAGTTCACAGACTTATGGTCTCTGCATTGCTTAATGAGATTCCTGTCTGTCTTGCTGCCTGCAGAGAACTGGATAGTGTGGGACATGGAATGTAACAGAAAGACCAAACTCTGTCCAAGCACAGTGTGAGGCAGTGAAATTGGGAAGGGTAGTGTAGGGGGAAGGGAAAAGGCCCTTTTTAAACAGGAACACCAGGAAGCAAGGAATAAAAAAACCCTTGAGAATCTCTAAAGGGCTCATAGGAGTCAGGCACTAAGTGCTTTGCCCTGCTGGCACTGTTCCATCAGAGAGGGGTTTGTAAGTGGTTTGACCAAAATGCTCCATAAGAGTAGGAGGACCAACATTTTTTCCATGTACATGTAAGAAGCAGGAGCAGAGCACATCACACCTGGCTGGGGGCACAGAGGTCCTGTGGGCTGTCAGAAGAGGGAGTCAGCCCTAACCTGGGCAGGGCTGTGGTGCCAGTGGATTGCAGGAGAAGTGAGGAGTGGGTGTGGGGTTTTCTGGTGTAGAAAACCCCACACCTTCTCTACTTCTTTCCTGAAGTAGAGAAGTGTGTGTGAACTGAGCACCAGGTGGATAAATGCCCTCAGCAGCCTGGGCTCTCCTCCTGAGCCCTGCTGACAGGCCAGGGCTGTGCACTGTGCTTCATTCTTCCTCTTGACTCTTGCCTGTTTGCAAATTGCACCAGGTCCTGACGCCAGAAGAGCTGAAAGCTGCCCAGACATCAGTGGCTTTTGGATGCATTAAATATGCAGATCTGTCCCACAACAGGCTCAATGATTACGTGTTCTCCTTTGACAAGATGCTGGATGACCGAGGGAACACGGCTGCCTATCTGCTCTACGCCTTCACACGCATCAGGTGAGATGCAGGAGTTGGTGCTCTCTGCAGCTGTGTCACACAGGGACACGTGGGCAAAGAGGTGACAGTCACATCAGTGCTCTTGGGGGTGTTTGTAAGAGAAGCCAGCTACACTGGTATGCACCACGGACAAGATTTTATTTGTCATTGCACACGATGTGTCCAGTGCCACGCGGAATGGCTCCTCTGTGTGACACAGCCCAGGGGCGAACTGTGGGAGTTCCTGGGAAGCAGAGGATTTAGGTGGTTGGAAAAGGATGCATCTGTGTTCCAGCAGCTGCTCAGCTCACATATTGCCACACCCCAGTTTTTCTGGCACCCTGAGCCCTGGTTTGCTTGGCAGTATCAGCTGTCCTTGCTGATGCAGGTCCCTAGAGCCCATCCCTCCCTGTTCCTCTGCAGTGCCCTCCTGGATCGAGAGCTGACTGTCCTCTTTGTGCCCTGGTCACCCAGGACTGGGCAAGGGAGGCCATCAGCCCTGAGGCCAGACAGGTGGGCAGGCTGGGCAGTGGGACCCTCACAAACAGCCTCTGTTCTGGACCATTCCAGGGCCATTGCTCGCCTGGCCAACATCGATGAGCAGATGCTGCGGAAGGCAGCCAGGGAGGAGGTGCTTGTCCTTGACCATGAGAAGGAGTGGAAATTGGGCAAGTGCATCCTGAGGTTTCCTGAGATCCTGCAGAAGATCCTGGAGGACTTGTTATTGCACACACTCTGTGACTACCTGTATGAGCTGGCCACCACCTTCACTGAGTTCTATGACAGCTGCTACTGCGTGGAGAAGGACAGGCAGACTGGTGAGTGTTGGCCAGGGGGTGCTGTGTGTGCCTGTGTCACATCCTGTGGTTACATCCAGCTCCAAGGTGTTGCCCTGTGTTGGAAAGGCTGTTGTTACACTTCTGTGTCCATGTGGGAGGATTGACAGAGACTGGAAAGTCCGTGTTATGACTGAGCAGGAAGGTTGAGTAGAGCTGGGAGCAGCCAGGCACCTGGGAGCAGGAGGGGTGGTCAGTCTGCCTGGCTTGGGGAAAGCAGGAAGGGTTCCATGTGCCAGTGCAGGGCCTGGTTTTGGGAGCAGGGGCTTCCCCTGGGGAAGGCAGTGTTGTTCTGAGCAGCTACTCCAGCTCCTCTGTCTGTGTTTTCCAGGCCAGATCGTGAAGGTGAACATGTGGAGGCTGCTGCTGTGCGAAGCCACTGCCACCGTCATGGCCAAAGGATTCGACATCCTGGGCATTAAGCCTGTGCAGAGGATGTAGCAGTTCCCTGTGGAATGACAATAAAGGGACTAAACAACTGCAGTTCTCTCTGTCTGTTGGAGTAGGGTTGTGGTAAGGGAAAAAAAAGCAGAGGTGGGAGGGAGAAGGAGAGAAAAGGTGTGTGGCTTCAGAGCTGCAGATACAGAGGCAGATAAGTGGCTGTGAGCACAGCTCAGAGCAATTCTCAGTGCAGGAGCCAAAGCCCTTGAACTCAGAACACCCAAAGGTACCTCCAGGAAACCCTCCACCCACCCACACTCCCAGATCCAACAATACTCTGATCCATACTCCCTCCATCCACTTTACCTTAGGTGCCAGGTGTGAGCAGGTCACCCAGCCTTTGATGTCATCTGTGATGGTGCGGGGAGGCAGGCAGCAGCTTTACCTGGAGGAGCAGGAAGCCCAGGGGAGGAGCAGATCAGTTAAACTACATTCCCTCTGAGGAAAACACAAGGGAAATGCCTTTCCCCTCAGCAGCAATGTTTAGAATCCCTACAGAGTTGCAAACCTCTTTGTGCAGTGCATATCAATTGTGGGGAAATACAAGGAGCCACAGCTCCTGCCTTTGCCTTGGGGTTTGTTGGAGGCTCTGCTGTGAGCCTCCTAAGAAAACTTGCAGAGTCCTAAAGCAGCACAAAAATGCAGGTGTGGTACCACTGGAGAGAAGGTGTTGCATTGATGCAGATGCTCTCTGACATCTGCATGTGTGTATATGTATGTACATATGTGTATGTACATATATATCTGTATATAGAGATCTCTATCAGGTTCTTCATGTGCAGAGTGCTGGGGAGGGCTCAGCTCTTACAGCTGCTCAGTGTCCAGCACCTCATGGGGTGGGCACCAGCTGGCACTTCACCAAGTGCAGACCTGTGCAAACACTCCCTGTGGCTGAGCACTGCCCACAAACCCCCCAGGCGTGGCGCTGGTGCCAGCAGGGTGACAGCCATGCATGTCACCAGCTGCCCAGCCCTGTGCTGTGCTCCCTGTCCCCCACCCGTGCCATGGAGCTCTCCCTGCTCCCGGGGCTCAAGCCAGGCCCCTCCTGCCCTACCTGTGCCAGCTGGCAGGCTGGGTGGCAGTGGTGACAGCCGGGTCCTGCTCGCGGGGCCACCTCAGTGGCAGAAGTCCAGCGGTGGCCACAGTGACCAGTCCAGCTCTGGGTCCAGAGCAGCAGACCCAGGTGTTCCTCCAGGCACAGGCATGGCAGAGGCTGCCACGCTCAGCTGTGGCCTCCAGCAGAAGGGGGACAGCCCTCTCCAGGCAATCCCTGAGTCTCAGCACCCCGGGGCGAGGGGCAGCCCCACGGCTCAGGGCTGGGTCAGCAATGGTCACAGCAGGGCTGGGTGCAGTGTCCATGTGTGCAGGGGTAGCTCAGAGCTCCCAGGGGCTATTCCATGGGGCCATGCAGCCAGAACAGGGCTGTGCTGCCAGGGCTGACCAGAGGGTGCAGGGCAGGAGTGTCAGGGCACCCCAAGGGGCCTCAGAGCTGGGCACAGGGGTTCAGGCCACTGCTGGGCAAACAGGGGCCATGGTTGGGCTGGGGGTGGAGGGGGCACTTAGGAGCCCTGTCTGGGCTGGAGACTGAGGCATGCAGGGATCAGACCCCTGGGACCCTCAGCTGTCCTGGGCTAGGGTGGCACTCAGAGGCCAGGCACTGGCTGTGGAATCAGTGCTGGGGGAGCCCTGGGGCAGGGCCATGTGTCAGTGCAGGGGGCCATGGGGCAGTGTCCCCTGCCCAGACAAACAGCTGGAGCAGAGCATTAGAAGGTCTGAGCTGACTGTTGGAGCGTGGACAGCACCCCTGAGGGAAAGGGGCCAGGGACCAGGGGGACAACAGGGCTGGCAGGGCAGCTGCCCTGTCCCACACTGCCAGGGCTGAGCCAGAGGTGGCAGTCAGGGTCAGCCAAGAGTAAAGAGCATCAGACACATCCATCAGACACATCCATCAGACACATCCATCAGACACATCCATCAGACACATCCACGGCGACGAGGTCCGAGGTGGAGCCAGGAAGGTGAGCCAGCCAGGAAGGGAGGTCAGGATCAGGTCCAGGGACAGCAACCAGGGTCAGCCACAGTCTAAGGATCACTAGGCAAGTCCATAATGACAGCAAAGGCTGCGGTCAGGCTGGGAAGTCAGTCTGTGGGCCAAGGTCCAGGGTCAGATTACTGGGGTCAATGGCCAGGCACAGGCATGGCTGTTGCTCTGGCCAGGCCCCAGCAGTGGAACTTCAACCCACTCTCCAGCAGGGATGACCAGGGCCTCCCTGCCAGGGTACACAGCAGCCACTGCCCCACAGGTGCTCTCTAAGCTGTCCCCAAGCCCATGGAGGGAAGCCCCATCGTGCAGGGGATGGAGGAGTGCAATAATGACACTCATTTTCTCTTTGGAGGCAGCAGCAGGATGCCCATCTGTCACAGGCAGAGCAGCAGCTGGGCTGGCAGGGACATTGCCCAGCTGCTGCTCCAACCAGCCTCCCCCCCAGGATGCCCAGAGCTTTAGCTGGGTGACAGTGAGGGACGTACCTGGAAGAGCCTGTTGCACTCCATTATCATGTGGGCCAAGCCCTGCGTTGCTGCCAGGTTCTCATTCAGCTCCCTCTGGTCTGGCTTCCCCAGGCTGCACTTCCTCTGGCTGGATCTAGGAGAGGGGAAGGTGAGAGGAAGGCTGAGTGAGCAAACTGCTGGGAACCACACAAAACACACTGCACTGTGCCATGCAGGGCTCATGCAATGTGGCCACTGAAGGTCAATTCCCTCCCAGCACATCCCAAAGGTGCCCAGGGCACTACTGACCAGTAGTAATGGGCACCCAAGAAAGACAAGTCAAGGAATTTATTCCCCAAACACATCATCACACACTTGGCCAAGAACAACAATGACCCCAAGCTTATTTGCATCAATATCAAGCTCCTTTGATATCTGCAAAGCCCACGTAGAACCTTTTAAATCCTTTGGCCCAAACCACACCCAACACATTTCAAAACTAGTCCCCTCTTTTAATTCATGCTAGTGGTATTACATCATTAGTCCTGGCTTCTGAAACTTTTATCTATGTACATTCCTGCCAAAGGGCTTGAAAATTGGGTGGAAGATAATAGTCCTGAGTGCTGCTCCTCAGAGTCAGACCTGTCAGCTGGAACCCTTTGAAGTGGGAACCCTGCACCAAGGCATTAATGCACAGTTACAGCAGAGCTACAGCTTCAAAGCATCCTGCCTTCTAAACACTGACAACAAAGAGAAAACCCCATTGCTATCTTTGGTGCTAACATTTGAGAGCAGCGTTGATGTAAAGCAAAGAGGAGCAAGTCCCAGAGTGTGGCTCCCAGGAGCTCAGACAGCCCAGCAATGCAGCAGGACCTGCTGCCACCACTGCATCCCCTCCCCAGGTGCCCCTCAGTGGCTCCCCTGTGTGCCAGCTCAGCACAGGCATGCCTGAGGCATTTTCTGATGCTTTGTGACATTGAAAAGAAAATCCTCAGTGTTTTCTTTCCCAGAGCTTGCAAGATGCCAACAGCACATCTGACAGCTTTGCTTTGGGACAGTCCTCCCCGTAGGTCCCCAGGTGAGGTGCTCAGCTTGCTATGCTGCTGGGGGCACGATGCTTCCTGCACAGCCAGCTGAGCTCTCCTGCCCTGGCCTGGCTGTCCACAGCCCAGGAGCACCAGCAGAGCAAACAGCCCTGCCTCAGGAGGCCAGATAAGGCATGAATGCTCTCAGAGATTATTTGTCTACTTTGGCCCAAGGGCACCTTCCTCCCTGCACGTACAGACAGGGGGTGTTATGCAACCCAGATACTTTTACTTATTAAGATAAATTTACAGAATCCCCTGGCTCAATTTGGCAGGAATGATCCCCTTATCACCCAGCAGAACCAGCTGCCTCAATCTGCCAGGTATCTGCAGGTCCTTGAGGCCACACCTGGGCTCAGATGGCCAGTGCAGGAGCACATTTCCAATGGCCAGCACCACTTAAATGCTAGCAGTGAGGCACATGCTGGGCTCCTGGGCAGCCAGGGGTGGGACACACACACACAGACTGGTCAGGAGCACAGCAATGGGGCCTGAGCACAGCCCTCTGCACTGGGCAGTGAGTGACCACATTGCTCCATGCACTGCAGGCGGCTCCTGCTGCTCCTCAGCAACCAGATTTAAGGCAAACCCATGGCACACACAGTCTATTTGCCCCTCAAAATCAGACACTGAGCCTAGGCCAGCTACAGAAAGCACTGCTCCAGCAAGAGCACTGTGGACAGCAGCAGTGCCAATACCTGGTGGAGGAGGAGGAACTGTCCCGCCTCAGGGTGTTGAGGTGAAACAAAGAAGGTGCCAGACAGACAGCAATGTTGGTTGGGGTCATCTGGTTTTCCTCAACAAAAGCCACCACATCTCGCAGGAAGAACAGGAGGATTTTCAAAGCTTCTCTGTTTTCCTTTGGGAGAAGGAGAATAGCAGCCTGGACAGCCTGAAACTGCTCGTCCTTTGGCACATCTGAAAATACAAACCGTGACAAAAATCCTGCAAACACAAACCATGACAAAAATCCTGCAAACACAAACCATGACAAAAATCCTGCAAACACAATGGCAAAAACCCCTCGTGACCTGCAGAAGGAGCATCCATCAGCAGGGTCCCAAGCAGGGCCCTGAGCCTGTAGGTTCATCCATGTCCTTGTCCCAGGCTCACAGCAGACAAGGAAAGGCCATTATCCCATCAAACATGAACCATTTCTCCTGCTGCCTGTCAGCTGCATGTTCACACCCAGGGATGCTGCTGCCTGACTTGCAATTTATCTTGAACACCATGCTAATGAACACATCCTGAACTGAGTTACAATCCAAATAAGCACCTGTCTCCCCATAAAATATTTCTCTGCAGTGGTACTTTGGAGCTGCTCTACTGTCTTTTCCTTTCAGCTTCAAGCACGAAGAGAACAGATGCTCTGAGATAATTCAGAGTCCAGTGTTTTGCCAACAGATTTTAATTCACACTAAGCCCCACTGAGAGTGTCTGGCCAAACAGCTCTGGCAGGAGGGTGGGTCTGGTTCATCCTACCATGCATCCCCAGCACAAGGATTTCTCCTATAAACAAACACCACTGCAAAGGGCAGAAGATCACTTCTCCTTCTCTTCAGATAGAAGCACATACATAGAACACACAAAACACACTTCCTGGTGAAAGCAGCACCAAAATCTCCAAAAGAGTAATTTAATCTGTGCCCTTGCTCCAGAAGATGGGGGAGTGGGGTGAATAGAATTTGGGCATTTGCTGTTTCTCTCCCAAAACAAGAGACAGGAGGTAGACAGTGGCCAGATTACAGTAATAGGAAGAAATCTTTTGGACATGGGAATTGTAGACCTCCTTACCAAGGAGGATTTGTGAATGCAAGAAGAAAACTCATTTCAAACAAATAAGTAATTTTCAGACAAAATCTTAAAACCTTGGCAGGTGATGAAATAAAACCCAACAGAACTTCCATGAACCTACACTGTACACAGAACAGCAGCTGCTCAGTGACTTAGGTCAATGAAAGCCACATGGGTTAGGCTGCAATACCAGTCCTCTCAGAAACCTCACAATTTGTCTTTCAAAACCTTTTCTCAGAAGCAGAAGAAACTTGTCTGTCCCAACAACATTATTAGCCCTACTTCAAGCTCCTTCCCCAGTCCATCTGCTTTTTCAAAGTGAACTCCTTGAGGGCAAAGTGCTGGAAATAGAACCTGTTTAAACTGTATTAAATGCAATATTTCAGCTTTGTGTTTCCTTGGTTTCTGGGTTGAGTCTCAAGGACAGTAACAGTGTGAGCACAGGCAGAAAGCTGCTGGCATTTCCCAGCTGTTTCACAACAACTGTTCTTGGGCACCTTAATAAAGAAATATATCAATATATCAGGTCATCTTGCTCAAGGAGATATGCCATGCCATGAACAAGGGGACCAGGTTATTTCTTAATTTTGCATGAGGAAATTACTGTTTAAAAGCACAGTTTAGAGGGGCTGCTGCAGCATTTCCTTACCCTTATCCTTGAGGGAAGAGAAACAGCTGGTTCATAGGATGGAGAAGGGAAGCTCCCAGGTCCAGAGCCACAGGAACTCATCAAAAATGTCCTGCCTGACCTGTCCCCTCTGACTGCAGGGGACTTGGCACTAGTCCTGTCTGGCCACTGCCTCCTACAGCTGAATATTAAGATATCCAAGGCACTGGAAAACGTCAGTCTTAGGTATAGGGGACAGGAAAGAAGATGACATATGGACTCTATAATTCAGAAGGCTAATTCTTTTTTATGAAGAAACCCATTGCTTTTTTTTTTTATATACCCTAGTTCACCACAGGTGGACTCGATTGGTCCTTTAATTAAAACACCATCCCCATTGGTTAATTAAGAAACCACCCTTTGGTAAACAAATCTCCATAACCCATCCCACATGTTCACAACAGCAGGTGCAGCAAGTTAGGATAAGAATTGTTTCTCATTCTTTTCTCTGCTCTTCTCACAGCCTTTTCCAGGAGAGTGCCTGGGAAAGTTGTGTGTTATTCCCTGTGACCAGAGAGCTGCCAGCCCAGGGAAGTGCCAGCTTTGGGTACCTACACTGGTAGATGTGCAGGAAGGATTCACAGAGCCTGCTGGTGAAGATGGGCTCGGGGAGGTCTCGGAAATACTGCTTCACCATATCTGCCACGTCAAACGCCGACTGCCCCTCGTAACAGACGTTGTGTGGGCTGGTTTCATTCATTTCTCTCAAAGACAGGATCCTGGATTTAACGCCGGATTTTCGGAACAGGCCAACCTGTGGGTAAAAGAAATTATTAGAGACAAAGAGAGGAGTCACTGGGAATCAAAATTTTGACAAATAAGTGATCCTTCACCTTTCTTCTCATAGCAAATATCCTGCGGCATTGATAGTGGGATTGAACACCAAAGTACTTTTGTATCATTGATTGAACACCAAAATATTTTCGTATCATTAGAAGCCACATGGACATTTCTCTGAGGCAAGCCGTGCCTGGTACCCACAGAATCAGCTGTGACATACTAATTTTCATCTTTGTTTGGCTTTTATTTCATACAAAATTAGTCATTTTGCCTTTTAAAATCACTGCCATTGACATATGTCCGTTCTCTTGGGCAGGCTGTGGTCACACATGGCAACTCTAAGTTTCAAATTCAACAATGTGTGTCCACCAAACACAAACATACATCAGGTGCTGGCTTACACAAATTGACTGTGAGATCCACAAGGCTCCTTGTAACACCTGATATACCTAATTCTTCTACAGGCTGGCAAAGGCCAGATGCCATTTTGAGGGAAATTTTGGTGTTCTTTTTAGTGTGATTGTCAACTCAGCGAGATTTAGGAGTTTCCCGTGAGCTCAACCCACCAAAACTTCTGGTGAGAGTTTTACTCTGTGCCACTGAGTCAGTATTTACACTCTCTGGTTTATTTATATGAACTAAATGGATACCATAACCTCAAAATGAAAATCACTTGCATTGTCACTTCACAGCAGTGAAGTCACGCACTTTTGCACTTTGGCATCATATAACACATCTAGACAATGGCAAGCACAGGAAGAAAAGTCCTGTCTTTAACTAATACATCTCACGTCACAAGGTCTTAATTTCTGCAGCTATGCTGTGAAAATACCATACACAGCATCTTCCCACCTTCCTCTGCCATCTCCACTCGGGATAAATACACAGCTGAACTCCAGAAAAAGTTGTAACAGGCACTGCTGTAATGTTTTCTCTCTGCTTAGTGGTGCCTTTCAGCTGAAACAAGACTAATTCTCACATTAGCTCTGGCACTACCAGCAGCCACAGAACAGAGGGAACAATGACATTGTCTGGCAGATTTGCCTCCCTGGGGAGCAGAGACATGAGACCTCCCCAGGCAAAGACAGCCTGGCTGCCTGCACCAGGGGGGTTTCACTGAGGGAAGGCACAAAAACACAGCACAGGGCTAAAGGCATTCCCAGAGGGGATCAGCTCTGCCATTTCTGCTCAGAGCTACACCCTTCTGCCTATGCAGAGCCTTAGGGGTAAAAAAGTCCTTCACAAAAGTATAAAAGAGAGTCTGCTGCCCTGGAGCAGATCTGCTCATGGCCCAGAGCTCCTCTGGGCTGCCTTGAGTTCATACCTGGTCAAGAAAGTGGCTTCTCAGGTACTCCAGGGCTTGCAGGATGCCATTGGGCAGGGGGTGGCTTGTTCTCTGCACGTTCAGCAGTAAAGGAACCCCAAACACATTTTTGTCCTTGTAGTCTGAGGCTTTTGGTTTTTTAATGAACTTTGGTATGGTCCTGGAAATGAAAACCAGTAGATGCAGCTTACTGGGTGTCCAGCACATTGCACCTGCTGCTGTACACTCATCAGAAAGGGCTGAGCTGCTCCTTGTCACAGCCCCAAATACACACAGCACCAGGAGGGAGAGAAAATCAGCAAAGGAAATTACAGGGATGACTTCCTCATTTCATTGCTGAAATTAACTTTAATAAAGCGTC
Source organism: Agelaius phoeniceus (assembly GCF_051311805.1). NCBI lineage: Eukaryota > Metazoa > Chordata > Aves > Passeriformes > Icteridae > Agelaius > Agelaius phoeniceus. The sequence goes on from NC_135279.1 coordinate 14,161,889, forward strand.
CTCATGGGAAATACATTCCATAGGACTGCAGGGTTTTTTCATTCTTTCTATAGTCAAGTACCAGCTCCCTGTCACAAAATGTATGTAAGACCTCTGAGTGTCTGAATTTGTCACTGGTTTAGCTCAAACAGACACTCAGTGCTGAAGGGCTGGATTCTCACCTCAGGTCACACAGTCCCTGGGATGGTCCCCTGAAAAAGCCCTGCAATTGGGCAAATTTAAAGAGAAACTGTGATGTGCCTTAAAATCAGTAACAGCAGCGAGGGGGCAAAGTACAGCCCACAGCAGAGGAAATCCTGGAGCCGTGGAAATAACCACAAAGCTGCTGGCAATTTAATAGGATGAAATTCTTCATCCTGAACATGTGCAATGTAGGCAGACAAGGAAATTCACATGCTTACATCAACTCCTCTCTTTCCAGCTCAGGTTGTTTTAATATCACACAACTTACCAGTTCCAGCCCTGCTTACTGGAAGGGGAATATCTGTCCATTAAAGCTGTGAGCTTCAGCAATGCCAGCTTTTGTGTGCGGGCCAGCTGGGCAGCTGACTGGCCATCAGTCTGCAGGGAAAGGCTTTCCAGGTTCTCTTCCACACACCAGTGCTGCTTCCCGTGCCTATGGGACAAATATTGCTCAACCTCAGGACCATTTCCACCATCCCTGTTTCCTACCTGCATCTGTGAAGCACCTGTCTCTAAATGACCTGCAGTTTTTGTACTTAAACAAGGTACTTCCCACCCAGGAGGGGCTCTGGCAATACAAACTGTTTCCCTGCTTCCAGTGCCTGAGTGCTCATGCAGATTATGAGTGTCCTACCTCCAGCAAAGGTCAGACATTGGTACCTGTGGAGCAGTACCTGCCACCAGCAGGGCAGACCCTGCTACCTAGGACAGACTTTGTTTTAGCAAACCAATTCTACTTTGAGTGGACAGAATCAAAGGCAAACCCAAGGATGGCTGACCTGTTGCTGTTTTTAGAGTCTGTGATGTATGCCAGGTCTGCAGAACCAATCTCCTTGCCCAGGCCACAGCTGCTCTGTCCCCCAGCCTCCCCTGCTGCCTTATCTTCTGAGCCCTCTGTTTCAGCAGAGCTTTCTTTAGGGGAAGGGGGACACAAAGAGGCCAAGTCACTGGCAAAGTCAGAATCCCCATCATCTGAGAACTTCTCTGTCCACTGATCAACCAGCTTTTTGAGGCCATTGACATCTGCAATGACACTGTTCAGCTCTGAGAAAACGTCGTCGTCGCCGAGCTGCTCCAGGCCCTGCAGCTCGGGGCTGGGCATGTTGTCATACACACTCAGCCTCTGATCCCTGCCCAGCACGGGGCTCCTGGCACCCCTGGAACTGCTCCTGCTCCTCCTGCACCCGTGGAAGCTCCCAGTTCTCCAGCTGACAGAAGAGCTGTCTGCAGACAGGGAGCTATCTGTGAGCACTGTGGGGAAAGTGCCAGGTTTATGGCCTTGTGGTATTTGAAACATCTGGCTCTTTTGTAAAGTCGCGTCATTTTTTAGGTTTTGCTGGGATAGATCATTCCCCAGCAGCAGCTTGCTGGTGTCCATGTGCTCTGCATGCATCCTCCTTCCTTCACAGGGGCTGCCTGGTTTTATAGGAGGGCTTGCAGAGCTCCCTGTGCTGCTGTTTACAGACTGATTGCTGCTCTTGCAGCTCTGGGGAGAAAAGGAAGAATTGTTCTTTGTTCGGATGCCAGAGAGGTCAGAAATATTTACACAGTTCAGCATCTTCATCTTTTCTTCATTAAGTCCTTCCAGAAGAACAGGTTCACTTATTATGGGTTTGGCCTTTGACTGACCACTCCTTAAATTGCAGCTCCTTAAGTGCAGCTTCTCCATTTTCTTTAGAAGGCTCTTCCTCTTTTTAGATGGTGACTTATCCAAAAGCTTCTCCTCACTGGTGATATTTAAAAATTCACTGGGGGGAGTAGAACAACTAAAAGCTGAGTCCAGTGAAGGTACCTTAACTGAGGAACATCTTGAGGAGCTCGTGCTGGTTTCCACATCTTCGAAAGGTTTTTGGGAGTTAACAATGTCACTGTCAGCACTGCTGGTGCTGTGAATTGAGGACACATCGTGCTTCTCACTGTGATCCAGACAGACACTGTCCTCATTATTGATGATCTTCACCCCTGGAGTGCCTGGAGCTCCAGCCCCCTGCTCTGCTGGGAAAGCTGCCAGGCTCCCGATGCAAGACCAGCGCTGGCTGCACCTCTCGTAAGCCCATCTGTCACTGATTGCACAGGGCTCTTCATCCTCAGAGTCATCACTCTTGGAAGGAGAAAAAAAACAACACCAGTTCAAGGGCAGAGTTTGGCAAATTTTAAATTACAAAAGGCAGTTTAAGATAAAAAGTAGACTTTAATTTGCTGCCGACTTCCGAAACCCCCACGACCAACACAGGGAAATGTGACCACTCAGACACTGAAGATCTGCCCTAAGTTAGTTGAAAAACATGCTGACAAATGATGCCCAAGCATGCTGACAAATGTGGGAAGCTGATCACAGGAAAAAGTGACAGATTTGTTCTGAGGGTGAAAAATCCTGTTTTGTGGCAAATCCAAGGGTTTTGAAAGATGATTGTATTGGGTTTACACTGCCTTTCCTAAAGTCAAACAAATCAAGCACCTCTGTGACCAAAACTCATCCATTTTCAGGTAAAGAAGTGTTTAGCTGTGGGACTGTGGCAGCATCAGTATCTGTGCACCCTTTTGGAGCCCTCAGCCTCCCTTGCCCCCTGCACCAGGTGCCCTTTGCTGGATTGTCCCCCCTCTGAGGGAGCACTGGGACAGTGGAATGTTGGAGAGATGGGAGCCACCTGTCTCCTCTCTCTGGGCTCTCCTGCCCCATTCTGCCCCAAGAGAGAGCAGAACTCTCCAAAACCCAGACATTTTTCCAGAATTTGGCATTATTTTCTCCTAGTCCTTCAGTTAATCCACGGTGGCTCAGAGGCTTGGCAGAGCTGGTGCTGCCAGCCAAGCTGTGGCCACCACTCTGATTTAGCTGCAGTGGCAGAGCACAAAGACAGCACAGCTAAAACCCACCCAGTTTGGATGGGCTGAGCATTTGGATTGCCCTTTGAATTTCTTTGTGTAGTTAACAGGAGTGAAATTTCACTTTCAGCACTTAAATAAGGTGGGAAACGACTTAGGAAAGCAATGATAGCCATGCTGAGATGGGGCTTTGGGGCAACTTCTCCTCCTCCCAGTGAATTTTTGGACAGTAATGTGTGTCAAGTCAAATTTTAAAAGTGTTTCAAAAGTCACCCCTAACCTACCTTGCAAAGTTTCAAACATTATGATGTAGCAGCAATCTCCATCCCTATGTTTTCTCAACATGACATGCAAATAGCAGAGCTTTGTGGGGTGGAATAGAAAGTTCAGGAATTGCTAATCCTTCATGCACTTTTGAACCCAGGTGTTTGACAGAACAGCTCAACACATCTTTAATTAGAACAGGAACTGTATGTTACAGACATACCCGTTTCCTGTCACGGCTTATTTCCACTTTCATTGATGCATACTTGTTCAATGTGTTCAACCTTCTAGGGTTTGAGAAAAAACACAGGAGTTTTACATTTCAACTATTTTATTGCTTGAAAACAAACATGCAGCAAACCAGCTGTGATCATTTACCAGGGAGTCTTCACTATTGTCAAAGTGTGACATTCTGTTAGAGGCTCCCATACACTGGCCCCCAAAACCAGCACTAATAACAGCACCATGATGTTCACACTTCCAGTTCTGCCATCTTAAAACTAGAGAAGAAAACCATAATCAATCCTTTAATTTAAAAAAAATCATATTATTAGTGATAATGATTGTGAAGAACTTCATATTGATTTAAGATTTTGAAAATAAACAAACTCTGTGTGGGCTTCTTGAAAAAAAAAAATAAAATCAAGATTTTATCCTGTATCCCTGGAAGGACTGCATTATCTTTAATTTTGATTAAAGCTTGTGGAATCAGTAAGGTCCCCAAACTAGTCAATCACTTAGATGTCAAACAGTAAGTGGCATCAACAGGAGGCACACTGAGAGTGTCCAAGGAACACTCAGGACAGAAGTGACACCAAGAAACAAAATATACCCAAAGCTCTCTAATATCTGCTGTGCTTCAGAGATGGGTGTGTGAACAACTCCTCTTGGTGCTCTGGTGCTGGCAGAGCAGGAGCTCAGGTGACCTGACAGCTCAGAAAAGGACCTGAACACCTCGCCAGGAGAGGAACTTCACAGTGCCCTAAGTGTTAGAAATCATCATTTCTGCTGAAGAAACTCTGCTGAACAATCCTCCTGAGCAGGCTGCAGTAACTGCAGCAGCAACTGAAGCAGGAGCCTCACACTGTCCTGGCTCTGTTCCATGGGGAAATTCCACAGGGCCCTGAGTCTGACCTGGCACTGCCAGTGCAGGTTCACTTGTGTGCTCTGAACAGCTGTGGCAAAGCAATAAGTTCAAACCAGTACCTTTGCTTCTCACCCAAAAAATATTCAGGAAAAAAGAGCAGATCTCATGCAGATAATTTTTTCCTATCTGCTGGAACAGGAGTTGGAGGAAATTCCTGCACTCCATTGCACATGATCCTAGAGAGCAGCCTGCCATGGTTGCAGGGAACTGGTTATTTTTAATCAGCTTGCAGCCATTTCACATCACAAAAAAGATATTTAATGCTCAGTGTAACACCCCTGAGAGCTTGGCTAAAGAGGGAGTGCAGACATGTGCTTACTTTAGCTTTTAATTCCTAAAACAACCAACTTCAGTGGCACTAAACTGTGTGCTGAAGTGATTTCCTTCAGCCACAAATTTGGTGACTTTGTTCCTCTCTGACAAAAGCAGAGGCATGAAAAGATGAGTAACAAGTAACAGAGGGGCTGGGGGTACCAAAGATGATCCATGATTAATGTTTACCTGAACAATGATTCAATTGCATCTCCATCTAAAAACTCATGATCTCTCCTCACAGTTTTTACATCAATGGGAAACTGCATATCTGTGAACAAAGAAGTTGAATCTGAAATCTGAGCTGTAATTGCAAAGACTTTAAGTTTTGCAGCTTATTTATCAGAGGTGAAATGAAACTACTTCTATTTCTATAGCTGTGCATTCATGCAAACATCCTTCCAGCAAGTGAGGATCAGTTCCTTAGGGCAAGTGGGGGAATAAATGCAGAGATCTGCTTGCTGCTGTTGTTACAGGTGGACAAACCCTTCTGCATTTCCAGGAGCTGGCAGTCACTGAGTGCCATAGACAAGAAACACAGAATAACCTTTGGATTTGCTTTGGTTCTCTGCACCTTCTGCAGGATAGAGCAGGGATTGTTTTACATGAGCCTTTGCCATGGTGAGGTGCAATGCAGCACATGAGAAACACTCTCTGAGCTCCAGGGAGCCTGACACATCCTGCTGGGCTGGGAGCTGAAGAGTTCAGTGTTTCAGCTCCTGAGATTTAGCCTGGCACATGAGGGAACCCCTGAGGTCCATATGTATTTTCTTGGCTTATTTTATAAGCTTTATTTTCCTAGCCAGGTCAGGACACTGCATAAGCAGCAAGGTAATGCAGGGGATTCATTTTCCAGAAGCATGGCAATGCACATTTCCAACAAACAGCCTATAGAACACAATCTGCTGTGGGCAGACAGAAAGCATTTCCAGCTTTCATGGAATACAGCTTTCAAACCCAGCTCTACAGGCTTCACTTCAATTTTGCAGTGACTAGGAGAGGGGGGAATGAGAGCAGTTAATGTTCTTTTAACTGTAGTTCTTTGATAAAATCTTTCTTAAAAATAGGTTAGCTTTTGTTATTTTCAATGTTTGTAACAAAAAATGATATTTTAAAGAATTACAGTTTTAAGATATATGCACAAGTGTGGCCTGAAAACTTTTACAAGCTCTCAACAAATCCATGCCTCCTCCCAAGAAATAAGCCCACTTTGTAGTTTTAACAACATGGAAACATGCTGAAATTGCATTTTTGACTGGCTGGCTGCTGCTGAATATTCCTCCTGAACACTTATGATTGCAAGATGATTTTTTCCCAACATTCTGTTTCAAAACACCAATAAAGCAATCTCACTCAGATCACAGGCTGGAGAGCCTCAGAGGAGTTTTGGTTGCAATCAGTGGTTGGAAACATCACTTCCAGCACCCAAGGAAAAAGAGCCTGAAAAAGTGTAAGCAACTAAAAATAACAAAAGCAGAAATTTGACTGAGTTACAGTCTAACAATAGGAAAAGAAAAAGATTTGGTCCTTTAAAGAATTGTACTGAGTCCCTGCTGAGATGTCCCTTCTGCAAGAAAACACACCAGGTCACTACTTTCCTCCAGGCTGGCATGAAGATATAACAGAATTTGGAAGTGCTTCCATCAGAAGTGTCAGGTTTTAAAATATATTATTTATGTGAACAATTCCACTCAAATTCAGTGTCAGCTGCTTGGCAAGTCTTTGTGATCATACCTTCAAACAGCTGAGCATACTGGGGAAATCCAGCAGCTCTCAGCCAGTCGCAGGCTTCTCTGGCTTCAACTTCTGCAATGAGAACACACAGTGGTTCATGGACAGTGCTCAGCAGAGGCAGTGAGAAGCTAATTTCACCTGGCACACTCTCTGAAATCTTGTGTGTTAATGTTTTGTTAGGGTACTGCTAAAAAGGAATAAATCCTTGTCTCCAATGCACATAGCTCTGCAGTACTCATTCATACTATTGAGATAAGCAAATATAGGATTGATGGATTTGAACACACACTTGGGATGTCACACAGGGTGGGTAAATCAGCTGTCCCTGAGCTGGGGGCAGTGGAGCATCTGCAGCCAGTAGAAATGAGTGACCAGAGCAGGGTGTGGGGCTCACATCTGTGCCCTCACATGGCAAAGCCTGCTCATGCATTCCAGCACTGAGAGACAGTGATAAGACACAAACAAATCCTATAAATAAACTCAAAATGCTCTCACAACTTCAATAACACTGGCCACGGCCTAAGCATTCCCAGAACAGGAGTTCTCAGGAGTACCTGTTGCTAGGCTCTATCAATATTTATTTCCTTGCCAACTAGCTCCAGCCCTTGGCAGGCAGTGAGCACAGCAGATGTCAGAACTCGCTGCTCACGCTGTGACAGCTGGGCAAGGCTGTGGCCAGCACTGCTGGAACACTCACACAGGCAGAGCAGAGCCCAGCTCACAGAATCACACACCAGGCTCCTCAAACACAGGCAGGTCAGCATGGCTACGTGCCCCCAGCTCTGATCTCTGAGCACTGGAAGTGTCTGGGGCTGTGGAAGAGGAGAGAATCCCCAAATACATTTCTGCAGGTCTGTGTGCACCCGGTGTGTGCTGCACCAGGCACCAACCTATGAACCTATGAACCAACCTATTCCTTTCTTTGAAAGGAACATTGTTGAGCTACCTTAAAATCCAGCATGCTCAGTAGAGAGAAATGTTTTTAAAGCACCTTAAGGAGTAGCATGATAGGCCAGAGGAACTATTTTCTTTACACATACACTCACAGATTAGGATTCCAGGGCACTTCACATTCATACCTGTTCAAATTCACTGCTTGCTTTGCTCAGGCTTCTCAATTGTAAGTCATCAGTGCAATCAGACACTAACCAAACTTCTTCCAGGATTTTATTTTTCTACTTTAAAACTTAAAATTGTTTCCATTATCACTTAATCAAATTGGACAATGCTGTTCTAACAGAGGCTTCCCTGCACAAAACTGTATGGCTTTTTCATCTGAGAATAAAGTGATACCACAGGAAGACCAGGATATTTTTACACAAAACAGATGGGTGAAACTCTTTTTTCCTACTGCAGAACATAAACTAATTTCTTCTACAACAGCCTATATACACTATGCCTATATTTATTGCTATACTTAGTGCCATCATTTATCATCATCTTTACCACAACACAGCATTTACTGGAGACAATAAAAGACATTTTATTCACAGGTAAAAGAGGAAAAGAAAAGCTATTTGTAGGAAAGAGCCAGGAGGATGACCAGCCTAACACTGAATGTTTTCACCAAGTGATTTTCATGTAGAGAACCCCAGTAGATCCACTCAGCCATCTCAGCTGTGGAGGAAGTGTGGCTGCTGTCCTCATTCAGACCTCAGCCTGAGCACAGCAATCCTGAGCTCAGACAGGGACTCTCGAGGGGCTGAAGCCTCCCCAGCTCCCAGCACATTAAAAGCACAACTCCATTTTTAGACCAAACCAAGCCATGAAAAGTGATGCAAAATAGAAAAGAAAAAACAAGGCAGGAAAATATTGTGCACCTATGAGGCTATTTTCATTGAATATGGCTGAAAATACACACTTACAGTTGGCTTCTTCCATAGAACAAGGACAGAGGAGCTGGGGGAGTTTTCTTTGCTGATGGAAATCTCCAGGCCTTTTAACATACCTTTGCACAATCACAGGGCATGTTTGGATTAGATATTAGGAAGAAATTCCTCCCTGTGAGGGTGGTGAGGCCCTGGCACAGGGTGCCCAGAGCAGCTGTGGCTGCCCCATCCCTGGAAATGTTTAAGGCCAGGCAGGACAGGGCTTGGAGTAACCTGGCCTAGACCAGAGGATGACAATTTTTAACATCTTTTGGGTGCTATCTGCACAACTGAAATAGCAGAGTGACCTAAATGTGCCACCTCCCTCTCCTGAACTGATTTCATAATTAAGCAGATGGGGAAAAAAAATCCTGCAAAACTTAATATTCCTAGTTTAGAGGCTGCCAGCAGCTCCTCCATGCCAAGGCAGCTATTTCCCCACGGGCTAGGGGTGGCAGGTTACTACCAGATGTTTATGAGAAACAACCCAGAGCACACAGCCTGTGCCACCCTTTGGCTGTGCTGTGTCCCACAGGTACATCCTGTGCTGGGGGCTCAGCCCAGTGCCCAGCACAGAGCACTCAGAGCCCTGCCTGTGCCCCAGCCCTGCCCCTTCCCCTGCACCCTCCTCCCTGGAGCCCCAGGGCCTCCACCAGGGCTGGGACACCTCTCCTGCAGCCACTGGGGCTGAGAAGCTGTGTGTCCCATCCTGAGAGCACACTGCACCTCTCCTGCCCCTCTCCTGGGCTGAGAAGCTGTGTGTCCCATCCTGAGAGCACACTGCACCTCTCCTGCCCCTCTCCTGGGCTGAGAAGCTGTGTGTCCCCATCCTGAGAGCACACTGCACCTCTCCTGCAGCCACTGGGGCTGAGAAGCTGTGTGTCCCCATCTGAGAGCACACTGCACCTCTCCTGCAGCCACTGGGGCTGAGAAGCTGTGTGTTCCATCCTGAGAGCACACTGCACCTCTCCTGCCCCTCTCCTGGGCTGAGAAGCTGTGTGTCCCCATCCTGAGAGCACACTGCACCTCTCCTGCCCCTCTCCTGGGCTGAGAAGCTGTATGTCCCCATCTGAGCACTGTCCTGAGTGCAGCCTGCAGGACCCACACTCCTCCCCAGGTACCTGCAAGGCAGGTGCTGCAGTGTGAATTAAATCCCCACCAGAATGAACAGCACTGCTAACCAGTGTTTGCAGCAAAGGAAAGACATCTGTGCTGAGATTTGGGCTCTGTCTCTGGGATGCTCTCCTGACAAGAAGCACTTTCCTGACAATGAGGCAGAGGCAGCAACCCAAACCAGTGACAGCAGAGTATCCAACAGGCCAGGCAGCCTTACTGTGAGGTGAGCAAACTTCAGCTAAAGGAGAACATCAAAGTGTACTTGAAACTTTAACATACTCTAAATAAAATGGGAGAATATCAGTTTCTTTTTGAAAGCACAGCACAGTGAACCTTGCTGCCAGGATGCTGCAAGTGTGACTTTCAGCTGCTGCCAAAGCAGGAGACCTCTTCCATTGCCCAGCTGTGAGCTCCTACTCCTCACTGCCACCCTGAGCTGATGCCAGCAGGTCCTGTCAGCCAAACTGGCAGGAAATGAGTCACTTTTGTTTGGCAAGATGAGATTTAAGAAGTTTTAGCTTTCTGAATTGGCTACCACATGTTCTGATAGGTTCCAGTGGCAGGACAAGGGCAGTGGTGGGTCCAGGCCAGGGAGCTCAGCCTACTGTGAAACCTTTGCCTAAATGTATTGTTTTTCACAGAGGTGTCTCATTGGAGGTCTTTTCCAAAGCAATTGTTAAACAGATTTTTTAAATGAATGGTAGATGCATTACTTCTATCTCTATCCAAAATAGTTTTCCAGTTTCAACAGGTAGGAATCAAATGGTGATCAGGACTTCCTTAATTAAAGGGATTTAAATCTGAACACCTTCCAAAACCATGGCAGGAAGAAGAACATTTGGAGAGGTTTTCTTGCTGTTTGCAGCACTCCTGCATTAGTTACTGCAGGACCCTCCTTGTCCCCTTTTCTGTAGGATGTGAGTGAGGTGCTTGTGGCAAAGAAAGGATTTCTCAACAAGCCCAGCAGAGAGCAGACCAGAACAGAGGGTAGGACTGACTCCTCACTGACTGGCATTGCACCACTCTGGAATGAAACAGAAACAATCCCAAAGGATTTTGCTCCTTCCCAACCTCTCTCATTATACACAAGACCTTTTTTTCTCTCTCTAAATGGCAGGAATCTCCTCAGCAGCCACAGCCACACAGGTGCCAGGGTCCCCAGCTCCCAGCCTGCCTGATGTGCCCGCAGGGGAACGCTGCTGCCTCCCCTCCTCTCTGACACCCCAGACTGCCATCCCCAGCCCCCAGAACTGCAGCCAGCACTGCAGGCACACAGGCAGCCTCATCCCAAACTCTGCCACTCATTTTCCTGCAGCTCAGGAGCCCTGGGCTGGGAACTGGCAGGTCCTTCACAGCCTGACTTAGATCCTGCCCTTGCTGCTGCTGCTGCCTGTGCTGGCAGTGACAAGGGGTTTTCAGGTTCCATTTGAACATCAAAGGATGAGTTTCCCATCACATCTTTCTGGTTTGTGCATCTTCCTAGGGCTGTAAGAATTGATGTAACTTCCCTGTGACTTACAGCTGCTAATGAGGCATTTCATGTTACACACACCCTGTGAAAAATGCATTTGCTGTGCTGGAGCTCTGATTTCTGGACGTTCAGAACTGCATTTTACCTGTGACAGGATTTTTAGTGACTGTTTTTATTTACATTATATCCTTTTACTTAAAAAGAGAGTGGGAACATGATGTCTGCTCCATGCTGAAGGCTCAAAAGCCATGCTTTCAAAGTAGGGTGTTTGCATTGACCAAGATAAGCAGCCAGGGACTTGTGAAACTGTCCAACTCTCCAAGAGCTAAGATGGATCATAAATAAGTGGAAATGTTTATTGTGTTTTCTCTTGTGCAATGCAAAATATCAAAGCTTAATTGTACTTTACTAACCCACTTGAGGAAGAAGGGGAAAAAAAAAGAGATTATAGCTTGGAATTTAGCCAGGATAATTTAGGCTCCATGCAGATAGTGAACATAAATGTCTGGAAAATGAAAAGGCCAAGATATTTGTCCTTTCATTCCTACTTTACTATCATGCTGGTGTTTTGGAACTGCAGCCAACTCTTCAGTTATCACAGCTGGGAACTGCAATGTATCCCAGAACTTTGTGGCAACCTTAATTGCATCTTTATCCAGCTCCTTGGCATCAGCTCCCAGGCTGATTACCAGGACTCCCAAGCTGATAGTAAAGCCTTTACTCAGGTCCTTGTCATTTTCCTCCCCTGTTGGTTCCTAGGACCCAGACAAGTTTAAAGTTGTTTTTTTTTTTTTTTTTTTGTAAACCACATTAAGTGGCTTGTCAGTGCTGCCTGATCTTTTATTGCTTCTGAGTGTGTTAGAGAAGGCAGTGTTTGCTCTATGGGAATTTTGAAGGGCTCGAGGAAAGTTGGTACCTAATTCCCATCAACTTCAGGAGAAATGGGACTGTTACTCTCTAATTTCCAATCCACACTGGAAGATCTTTATCCAAGTAAGTAAGGGATGTATCTCTCTGCAATCTAATCCCAGATATGTTGCTTCACTGTGCTTCAGCCCTGCTGGCTGCAAAGCAGGAACAGATCCCACATTTCTGTGAGGCAGAAGCTCCTCATGGATGTTTTTTCACAGGACCTTTGTACATGATTGAGAAAAATTGATGCAAGATTTCTGGGAGGAACTGTAGCAGGGAGGGCACTGCTTGCTGCCACTAGAGCCAATATCAATAAACATATATATATATATGTTTATAATAATATAATGTAGCACAGAAGTAACAAATAAATATAGCCCAGAAGTAACAAACCCCAAAACAAGTGAACTGTCTGTGCTCTTTCACTGCATAGCACTAAGTTTTCTTTACTTATACAAAATGCCACAGCGTGTGATACAGGTCCAACCTACATGTAAGTAACTATTTAACCCAACAGAAACTGCCCAGTAAGTGGTTGTAACTAAAATCAAGCTGGATTATTGCCCCTGCTAAGGCAGTGCTGAGCCTGCTGAGCCCAGGGCAGTGGACAAACTTTTACAGGGTCACTCTGCCCTTATGGAGCTTATTGATATTTGAAGATATGCAACAAAATCAGACAACCTACCTGGAACTTTCCAAGCGCATCCAACAAGTCAGCAAAAGCAGCAGCTACTGGAAGAGCATGATCCAAAGTGTTGACAGCTGGAGAGCTGCTGTCATACTAACAATGCAGTGATGGAAACAGCAGCACACACTGGATCCTCACCTGGGAATGTCATCTGCCATAGCACCCACTGGATCCTCACTCAGGGATGTCATCAGCCACAGCACCCATGGCATCCTCACCTGGGGCTGCCATCAGCCACAGCACCCATGGCATCCTCACCTGGGGCTGTCATCAGCCACAGCACCCATGGCATCCTCACCTGGGGCTGTCATCAGCCACAGCACCCATGGCATCCTCACCTGGGGATGTCACTGACCTGGATCCTCACCTGGGGCTGTCATCTGCCACAGCACCCATGGCATCCTCACCTGGGGCTGCCATCAGCCACAGCACCCATGGCATCCTCACCTGGGGCTGTCACTGACCTGGATCCTCACCTGGGGCTGTCATCTGCCACAGCACCCATGGCATCCTCACCTGGGGCTGTCATCTGCCGCAGCACTAACCTGGATCTTCACCTGGGGCTGCCATCAGCCACAGCACCCACGGGACGCTTACCTGGAGCTGCCATCAGCCACAGCGCCCATGGGATCCTCACCTGGGGCTGCCATCAGCCACAGCACCCACGGGATGCTCTCCCTGGTCCGTCATGTGCCGCAGCCCCCGTGCCCCGCCGCCGCTGCCTCCGCTGCCTCCGCCCTTCCCCGGCCGAGCCCCGCCCGGCCCCGCTCCCTGCCCCGGGAGGGCTGGCCCGGCTCCCTGCCCCGCTCCCTGCCCCGCTCCCTGCCCCGCTCCCTGTCCCGCTCCCTGCCCCGCTCCCTGTCCCGCTCCCTGCCCCGGGAGGGCTGGCCCCGCTCCCTGCCCCGCTCCCTGTCCCGGTCCCTGCCCCGCTCCCTGCCCCGCTCCCTGTCCCGCTCCCGGCCCCGCTCCCTGCCCGGCCCTGCCGCGTGTCCCTGACTGTCCCGGCCCTGCTCGTTCAGAGCCGCTGTCCCGCACCCGCACTCGTTCAGATCAAGGCAAACCGAAATCCCCTGGTTCCCTCGCTGGCTTACCTCCGTGTTTTAAAGTTTTGCCAATTCCTCAAAGTTTTACAAGATCAGCTCCTTTTTGTTCCCTTTCCCAACACACAGAACTCTCCTGCCCAAACACACGGGCCCGACGCCGCATCCCGACAGGAGCCGCTGTGCCCAGCGGCACGGGAGGAACGGAGCGGGGCTGGGACTGCGGATCCATCCCTAAAGCCGAGCCCTCATCCCCGGTACCCAGCGTGCCCCAGCTCACGGTGTTCTGCAGTGCAGGTCCCTCGCCACAGTGCTTTTCATGGATCAGACACAACCTGGGCTTTATTTAGCTTATATGGACTTGGTCTGGACTAAAAAGGGTTAAAGGGTTTGTGGTCTGGAAAGCTCCCATGCAGTTGAGCAATGAATCTGGGTGCTGAAATCATATTGGCATATTTTTCAACCTCTGCAACAGACTCGACTTTTTTGCATTTGCTGTAGTTCATTGCTGCTGTGATTTGACTTTATTCTTTTAATGAAGTGGTGAAAAAATCTAATAAAAAGCCATGATCAGTCTTTGCAGACTGAACAACCACCAACAGGTACAGAGTGGCATGTAGGCTGGTCTCAGAAGAACATATCAAAAGTTTAGAATTATTTCACTAGAGGTTAACTTTAAATCCCTAATAATTTTATATCTGCTGGATTGTCAGGCATTACAGTTCAATAGGGCAGATGGAAGGGTGGGATGCTGTTATTTACAGAGGTTGAAAGATAATTCAGACTCTGTGAACAACTCCAGGAAGCCAGACCAGGCTCTAAATTTCTGTAGAACAACTTTGTGCAGGGTTTAGGTTCTTAAGAGTTTGGAGCCTAAAACACAGCAGGGAAAATAAGAACTTGAATGAAATTGTTAAGCAAAAAATTTTAATTAAAATAAGAATTCTTATAGATGAAGAAATCTTCTTTTTCCCAATCTCATTTAGGAATATTATACCCTAATGAAGTTATAATTTATGGGTGTGTTTCATTATCACTAGCTTTCTGTATAATAACCAAATCAAAATTTGCACAGACCTATGATTTATTTTTGTGCAATTGCTTCCTAAATGGGCAATTTGTATGGCACAATGAAAGAGATGTTTGATATTGGCACTGGGTGACACAATACTAAAGAAATTAGGGTAGTGTGATATATGGCATTAGCCTTGATTACCTAAGAAAATGCTTTTTGCCAGACCCACCCAAAGCCATATAAAAAGTACACACCCTGCTCTGATTAAATTTGCAGCTATGTGCTTGGATTAGGAAGACAGAATGTATCATTTAAATCTGGGGATAACATCAGCAGACTGCTCCCATCACATAGAAATGAAATGCTCCAACCAGAGCCTGCAGTTTCTCTTTCCCATCCATTTTCCTTTGGGCATTTCCCATGAGATGACAGTGCATAACCCTAAAATGCTCATTTTCTTCCTTTTTAACAACAAACTACCATCAATCTCCCTAGTTTTGTGGGTTACCAGCCATGGAAAGACCCTCATAAAATCTTAGGGGTGAACCCCTTCAGTGCAACACAGCATTGAGTGAGGAATTTCTGAAGGCTCTCCAGGAAGGAATCACATTCCTCCTTTTTGATCATTTTATATATCCTATAGGAAAACAAAGACAGGGAATCCAGGCATCTGCCTCTCACTAGAGGAGGTCCAGCCCACACACAGGAGGCTTCCATGCTGGAGTAAAAGGTGTTTGCAATAAGGATGTCTCATCTTCAGAAGCAGCATTTGGGTTTTTCACAGCCTGTCAAACCCTCCACATCCAGCTGCCTGGCTGATGATTTGTGGGGCTGCTGCTGGAGGTTCCCAAGCTGGAGAGAGACAAGAAAAGGTTTCCTGCTCACCTGGGTTCCCAGGTTTCTGCTCACCTTTTCAGTTCCCAGCTCTGCAGCTCTCCAAGGAGCACAATAACATCACCAGAGCCTCAAAGCTTCTGCCATTGTTTGGGACTGACACCTGGAAAATGGGATCATTCTACCCAAATGGTCCTTGTTGCTTGATTTCCTGTTTTCTGGACCTGCCTATCCTCACTGAAGGCTCTCCAGAACTTTTCTGAGGGGTTTCCTTTCAAGCCTTGGCCAAACCCCTGACTGTAGTCAGCTCATGCAGGGATTCTGCCCACAGCAGCTCCAAACCACTCACATTCCACCTCCCTCAAATGTGGTGAAAACATCCCTAGAGAGGGTCCTTTTAAACAACTTCACAAAGCACTGCATGACCAAAATGAATTGTTTTTAGAAATGAGCCTGCTGTGCTGAATCCCCCACTCGTGCTTTACCAAAACTCTGCAGAACCCCAAGGCACCAAAGCTGTTTCAGACACTCACTGTGCCAAGCAATGGGGTCACTTCCCATTACAGCCAAGCTCCCTGCATATTTTAATTCCTATAAATGTAAGGAAAATACTCACTGGAATATTTCCCTTACATTTACAAGAGATCACCTCACTTCTTTCTTCCCCTCTCTCCCTTTTACCACCTCCCTCAACACTTTCCATGAATCAAAGCTGAGTGACATTTCTCTGCTAACTTTCTCCTGGTAAGATCCCAGAGTAATTGTTTTCTGTTTTCTTCTCTGATCATCTTGAGTTAACACAGGAGATCAAGGAACCTAACTGCAGCTGTGACTATACTAGGAGGCATCAAGAAAGATATTTCTATGGAAACAAGTTGTTCAGAGAGAAGCCAAATGATTAATTAACAAGTTAGATCAATTGGGAGGAAAAACGCAGAATAAAATATAGGCAATACATTGAGACAGCTAAAAGAGGGGGATGTTAAAGGTGGTGGGGAATAACTGTCAGTTAGAAAAGAAAATTAATGAGCTCACTAGAAAAGGATTTAAAATTGAAAAGAATTGAATTAAATTAAATTAAGGGGAAAAAATAGGTTTGCAAAACCAAAAATTCGCGACAAGGAACTCAATTGGTTGAAAAGTATTTTTCCAGGGGCAAAGACTGAAACTTTATAATCTATGATGCAAGAGAGGTTGGACAAACTGCACATACTTGTATTGCAGGGGGAAAGATGTATGAGCAGAAACACTGTGTCACTATTTTTCCTCTCTTGTGACAAGAGTAAGCTGAATAAAGTCTTTAACCTTTCTTAAAAGGAGGAAAATAATATTGTTAAATACAGACTCTTGGATATGCTGAAACACTGTTGAGGTGAAGTCAAAACTTAAACCTACCATATTATAGAAGTGGCATTTGCTACCACTCTGATCTTCCTGTCAGAAAGCAGCTGTGTGAGAACAGAAGTAGGGGAAAATAAGCACATTCAGTGCCCCCTGAAATTAACAATAGTTTTGTTTTTTTTTTTTTTCTGAAAGTCAAGATAAAATGGTTTGGGTCCAAATAATTCAAAAAGCTCTTGGATTACAGGAAGCCCATTCTCTTGGTTTGTCCCTCTGCAGTCATTCAAAACCATTTAGACCTGATTTTCCAGGCTTCACCATCAAAATCTTAAAACATGATAAAAACTTCCAAATGGTTTTCATGTTATTTTCTCCACCTCCCAATGAACTTTGCTTGGCTGCTTGCACTGGGACATTCCAGTGAAACCTGCAGCAGATAAAGCATTATCCCACTTCCAAGCTTACTTTCACAGAGCTGAACTCTAGAAAATGCTGCTATGTATCCTAAAAGGATCAGGTCATCATTAATTCTAATTTTTATATCTTCCTTTCTAAGCCCAGCCTTCCATTATAAGGTCACAACAACACAAAATGGTTTTAGGAATTACCTGTACCCTACCCTCCCTTACCTCTTCTGGAAATTCCTGCAAAATAAAGCCCAGGGAGAATTCCCCTTCTAATACCAGAAAACAACTGAGATTCAAAGAAAAGCCCTTTTTAAAATGGAAATGTAAAATGTCCTGGTTATTCCTGTATCCCTGAGAAGTCAGTGCCTTTATATGGCTGTTTACCTGCTCCTATGACAATCACAATGCTGTTATGAAAGGAAATATTGTGGAATTGTTGCTCCTGGAAAACAACACAATTTTGCCTCAGCCAGCAGGTGTCAATTGATTTGATCTTTCCTCCTTTAAGTTCTGATGCTTCCATTAAAATTGTGTAATCTGTTTCTCATTAGAGCAGGTCAAATCTCAAGCTTTAGCCTTCTGTTGTTAAAAGTTAAGCATTTTTTAGAGAGGAAAACACTATGCTATCCTGATGAATTCCAGGGATTTTCTCAGGAACTTTTAGGGTTAGACTAAACAAATTGAAGAATTCTTTCAGAACTATTGAAGTTCCTAAAATGTGGGTGAGAGAATGCTGGCAACAAAAACCGTAACTTCTTGTTTCATAGATTCACAGAGACCATTTAACATGAAAAAGCTCAGGAGAAATGCAGTGAGTGCATGGGGCTGTAAATCTCTGTCCAATGTCCAGGTCTAGGAGCAGAGCATGGGGGAGTTTGAGCAGTGCAGGGAATGGGGCACCCAGAGCAGAATCACAGCTCTGAGCCCCTGCCAGCCACAAACACGAGCAGAGTAAGCACTTGGATTTTCTCATCACTGAACTACTTCTATCTCAAGAGCCACTTTAAAGCAGAGGTGACATTGAAGGCAGAGCCACGGACACTTCTGAAGTCTCTAGATGAAAGTTTAGGCTGCAGAGCCTTGGCCAGGGCTCTGGAGGAGCAGAGCAGAATCTGTGCTCCAACCAGACCTGCCTAAGGAGGGAAAGCCCTGATCGACAGTGCAGCCTTGGAGGCTTCTTTCAGCTCTTTCTTCCAAAATCTAGTCCATGCTTTGGATAAATAGAACTGGATTGAAAGCATTCTGCAAAAAAAGTTCAAGTTAAAGTCAACATCTGAGTGCCCAAGCTGAAAAAAAAGTTCTGCCTAGGTTGCAGAAAAAATAAAATGTTGCTTGTAATCTCTTACATTTCCTACTCCCAGTATTTTCACTTAAGGGTTTTGTCATCTCTGTTATTAAGATGCATTTCTAGAATCATAACAGAACTTGTGCTTGGTTTATTTACACTCCAGCAAGAGCAGGCTCTTCATAGAGGAATGAATAAGCTCCTGAAATGGTCCTGAGGAGGCTTTTAGATTGCACCTGCTTATATTTGGACCAGAGATATTTGGGAATAGATGACTCTTACCTCTGTGCACCACAAACAGAAGCACTGTCAGTAATGCTGGTTTTTTTAATCAAAGTAACATCATTTCAGACATGATAAAATGTTTTTTTTTCAAGCAAAGCAGTCCAGCTAGAATCTGCTACTCTCCAGAGTAAATTTTGGAGACTAATGTTCCTTAGAAGGAAGCTCTTGAGGGTTTCATGTGAGGAACAAATCCAAAAGAGTGAGTCCCCACATAACCAGCACGTGTCCCAGGCATCAGTGAACACAGTGTCCTGCCTGGGACAGTGGTGGTCATTGCCAAAGACATTACATGATATGGGAGAGCCAGACAAACACAGGGGAGCAGGCAGAACATCACAAAATGGCTGGAATTCCTCTACACAATATGTGTGGAACTGTATGGAAAAGAAAAGTATCTTCTTTCAAGTGCTCCCACACACGGATTTGGATTCACAGAGCCTTGTTCCACAGCCCTCTGCCTGCTGGGGGTGACCTGGATGGGAGTTCCACCAGCCCTCACTGCTGCTGTCCAACAGGGATATTTTACATGGAGGGAGAAATCTGGGACAGAAGCAGCTCACCTCTGTCTCAGCCCTGAGACACAACCTGCAGTCACTGATGTCCTCTGTCTCCTGGAGGGGTTCTGCAGGCTGGGCACACCTGGGAGCTCATTCCTGCTCAGAGGGATTGTCAGTTCAGCAGCTCACAGAGAACAAACTCACCAGGACATTTTCAGCTGTTTAAATAAATAAACCCAGACTGCACTCTATGTCGTAGCAGGCATGAATGGGTGATCCATTTAAAAACAACACTTGAGAAATAAAACTCTTTCCATACAATAACCAACAGGAACCACTTCTGTGCTGCTGTGTCCCTCTGGGCAGGTGTGAAGTTGTTCACAAACCCACACTGAGCTGTTCCCTTCTCCAGCCTTGGCACAAACAGGAGCCCTCCCCTGGTGCAGCCCCACCATTTCACCAGGGTTTGAGTTTGGTTTGCAGGGAAACAGAGAGAAATTCCTCAAGAAACTGCAGCGTGTGCCATCCCTGGCTGAGGAGGTGATGTGACACAGAGAGGGACAGCTCAGCCCTCCCCTGGAGATGAGACACTGCTGTGACACTGCTGTGGACCAAGACTGAGTGAGATGGGATCTGTGTCCAAGCCTGCATCCTCTTTCAGTCATGCCTCTTGAAAAACAGTGCTTTCTTGCCTGACCAGAAAAACAGAATACTTCCTTGTGCTTACCTTTCTTCCTATCTTCATTATATCCCAGCAAAGTGGTGGGACAGGGGATTCTTCAAAGGCCCAGTGGATGCTCATTCCAGCAACAAATCAAAGCAGCTGGACAGGTCAATTTTTTGCCTATCAGCCTAATTTTAGCAGATTGATTTTGCACATGGAAACACAGTTTCTGTTTCTAAAAATATGTGTTAACAGCTCAGGAAGCAGCAACAGGCAAGTGGCATCTCAGAGCAAAGACTGTCCTGAGTTTATCTGTGCCTGCAGTCGGATCTGCAAATCCCCTGAGAACAGATTTGCTTGTGAGTGTTTCCAAGAAATCCTTGCTTTTGAGCTAAATAGGTGCCAGAGAAATAAAGAAATTTGAATATCAGAGCTTGGGTCCTGAGTTATTACCAGTGGTGTGGCATTGCCATCAGTGTGAGCAATGGGAGGCAAGGGAACATGAAGGGTTTTATTATTAAAGAGCAATGCATGGTGATTCGTGTATAAGAAGCACTAGAATGTATAAACTATGGAAATTTTGGCAATTTATTGGTGAAATTGAATTATAGAATAGGAAAACCTGAAAGGTAATCAGGATTTTGATAAAATAATGATTAAAAAGATGTAACAAATACTGGAGTGCTCCACAGTTTGGCCACGGTCACATCCTTGCTTCATTATTTGCAAAGCCATAATTTTGTCCAGATGAATAATCGGGGACCAAAAAATCTTACCTACAGTTTTGATCTTTGTTATGAGCTACAAATACCACAGTGACCCTGTCCAGTTTGCATCCCCCATAAGCTGAAGCTATTTGCAAAGGTATTTGTCAAGCATTAACCAATCTTTTTCCAGGGATGTGACAATAACAGAGAAAGAAAAAGTAATGGTGGTCAATTTGAGCCAAATAAATGATTTTATGATACCCTTGCTCTTTTCTGGCTCAAATTTATCATCATCAAATAATTCCTTGAAATCTTTGAGACCCTCCCAGAAAACACCTCTGTTCTATTTCTGTGGGGTTTTTTATATGTGCTCGTCTCTATGACACATGCTTAAGTTTTTCATTTGAATCACTAATGTTAGGCCAGTGGTAAACTTCTGAAAATGCAATTGTTGTTTGGGAGAAATAACAGCCAAAAGATTTTGATAAATAGCCTCAACAGATTCCATAAATATATGTATCATTTTCATCTGAAAAGCAGCAGAGCTCATATCTGGACCTCAGAGAAACTGAGACTCATTTTGGCTTTTCACTCTGGCACTTTAAATGAGAAGATGTCAAAGGGAACAAGAATAAAGCAACCAATGAGGAGGGGGAAAAAAAAAAAAAGGAAACTGCAGATCAGTATCTGTAAGGCAAAGTGTAAAATTGCAGGAGCAACTTTCAAATCCATTTTCTGAGTGTACAAGACCTGCTGTCTAGTCAGGGAGCTACAGAGGAGCTCTCCTTGCAGCCCTTCCATGGATTGTGACCAGAGCCAAGGAACAGGCCAATATTCTGAGTGCTTTAAAAATAATTTCCTTTGCATCAGATCTAAAAACTGGAAATACCTTGGAAAGATGACAGTGTTGCTTTAATCATGTATCTCATTTTTACAATAGCCCTGGAATTGATGTCAAATCAATTTAAAGGCAACATAAAAGCAGATTCATATGCTATAGTAGGCTTAGCCTCCTTAATAGACTACAGTGTATCTCAGCAATGTCTGGGAGCTTGTTTTATTCTCTGCATGATAACTGTTTACTGAAAGATGAGAATAAAGTTGACCTATAAAACCAGCTTTTAAAATATTTTAGGAGGATATTAGAGCTCTGGAGATAAATATTTAACATAATAATAGACAATATCCAGCTCTCTTGTCTATCACAGGAACTGATTTCCCCTCTTTCCAGCACCCACCTGTACTGACCTAAAATGCTCTGCCTACTGAAGTCTTTCAGTATTTTCTTCTTAGTATTATACTGAGGAGAAAATACTGAAAGACTTCAGTCATGGCTGGATGGAAAATTCACTCCCCCTTCCTAAAATTTAGGTCTCTAAATACACAGATGGGCACCAAGCAGGGGAGACAATACCGTCTCTACTATCAAGAGAGCCTAACCAGCTCAGAGTGGGATGGGATGCTGGCACAGATTTCCTGTCCTCCAGGTCCCAGAAAGCATTTCTGCTTCCACACCCAGCTGTCCCAGCTGCTGGGAAGCAGGGCATGGCCAAGCCCCAGGTGGGGTAGCAGCTCCTGTCCCAGGCATGGCCGTGCTGGAGCCAGAGCACGGGACTGACTGCAGGCACCGAGCAGCGCTGCCCTCCCTGCTCAGGGCTTCAGGGAGGCTTCCAGCAGGCTCTGTGATGGTAAATAGGATGAAATGTGTGCCATGGGTGCAGAGTGTCTCTCATCAGAGCCTGACTTGTGTACATAACTGGTGCTGACCTCCCCTGTCCCCAGCGAGGCACTCCTCGAGCCAGGGATCTGTCGGGCGTCACCAGGCCGCTCATTTGACGCACTATTTTTAAATAACTCACAAATATTTAAACAACATTTCTGTCAGCATTACATGTTTAGAAGACATCCAGGAATGTCAAGAGTACCCGAGCTGGCTGGCCCACTTTGAGCAGAGCCCAGCAGCAGTGCTGAGCTGAGGAGTGGCCTGCAGCTCACACCGCGCACAGCCCTGGCAAGCGGCGCAGAGCTTTCAGCACCCCCGAGAGAGGGCTCTGTGAAACAGGCTGGGAATGCACTGTGGGACTGCCTCAGACACCCAGCCCTGCTGCTGGCTTACTTGTGATTTCATTTGGGGGATAACAAAGAGCCCAGAGGCATTGCTGAAGACATCAATACCCAATTTTTGGTCCTTTCATCTCTGCGACGTCTCTCGACTGCTCGCAGGTCCTCTCCTGGAGGAGCTGGGCAGCACCATTCTGCTAACAAAGCTTTGCTGGTTCTGAGAAAGGCTGGCAGCACCCATTCTGACTAACAAAGCTTTGCTGCTTCTGAGAGAGACCAACTTCAGATTTCAGCAGCACTCGGTCCTTGCCTAGGACTGGAGCAAAGCTTGGTGCCAGTCTACCTGTGAAGGGAGGCTGCATCCATTCTCACGTGTGTCCAGGCACAACACAACCCTTTATGGAGCCAAATAATTTTTCCTTGGAATGCTTGGCTGTGTAGGTTTTTAGAGGACATGGAGCTGACAGTCTGGAGAATAACTGAGCCAGTGCTCCTGTCACCCAGCAGTGTGAAGACAAAAGTCAGTTGGATTTTAGCCCTAATTTAATGCACATTTAGGATACATGGCTTGTATTTTCCATAACATCACCACTATCAGGTGATGGGTATAAAGGCATCCACCATCCAGGCAATACTGCAAACCAATTTAATAATCAATTTCTGCTTTGAAAAAGGAGCAAGACCAGTAAAGCTTGGTTTTAAGACCTGAAAGCCTTTGTGTTGGTTATTTTACTGCTGTTATATCTGGCTATAACAGACTTTCAGAACTCAACAGAAGAGTATTTCACACATTCTGAATTTGAAGAAGATTGCTGCTAAGATGTTCAAAATAGAAACACGGACACTGAAGCACCCAAACCAATAAAACCTGTTCATAAAAGCACTTCACATCAAAAGACATTGATGTGCTTTGGCTCACTTCAGATTTCAGCAGCACTCAGTCCTTGCCTAAGAGTGGAGAAAGCATCATGCCAGTAGGTTATTAGGGGACATTGAGCTGACAAATTTGTTGTCATCTTATTGCAGGGGTTCCATACTGTTGTCTCCCATCACAAAAGTTCCAAGAAAGAGCACTGACTCTTTCTTCTTCACAAAGCAGCCACTGACTCCAGTTCCCCTCTCACCCACCCACCCCACTCTTTTATAGCATCTTCTGCTCATTGGTTACAGCTGTGGCCTGGTAAAGTCAGGCCTGTTCCTAATCTTTGATAATTGGCCCAGCTGCCACTCCTTAGGGGTGATTACTTTTTGCATATCTTTATTTTCTTATATTCTATCCCCCCACACAAATTTGCATTCCCTCTGTAAAAGGCTTTAGAAGGACCAAGAAAAAAAGCACGTTTTCCTGTCTATATTAGGATGCCAGCACACATAAACACCTGCGAGTTGTGCCCTGCAGAAAAGCAATTTCTCAATTTCTGCAAAACATCTTCATCTAATATTTTGCATACTCGAAGGCCATCTCAGTAAGATCGAAATCTCTTTTGCAGAGAAGACACCATCCCTGTGTCTGTCACTGGCAGAGAAGTGAAAGGACTCCAAACACCCTTCCCAACACATTGTCAATACACACAAAGTAGGAACCCAGACTCAGCCAGGCCAGAGGCTGGATGTGCCCTTTTCTGTAGGTGCAAACCCTCCAGAAATGCATGGGTAGGTGTGTGCTGCAGTTCATGTGTTGCTAAGTTTAGGGACATTTACCTTTGCCCACAAAGCACTGCCACATATTTCTGTGACAGGAGGCTTTGCCTTGTCTCCCCACATTCAAGAATAACTATTACTGTCAGGTTCCAGCTGGACACAGGAATGCTGTGCAGTTTCTGCTGTGGCATTCACACAGTCCTTACCTCTGATAATGGAGAGTGAGGGAGTGCCTGGGCTGACAGGACCTGATGGATTGGTTTACATCAGCATCACTCACTCAACTGCACTGTAACTTTTTGCAGTTCTTCTAAAGGAGGCATATAGAAAAAGAAAATATTCATACACAGCATCTTTTCTCCTCTCACAGATGCCCCACTTCATCTTTAAGAAATAAAAAGAGCAAAAGGGAAACAAAACAAAAAGGAAAGGACACTGCTCTGTTGCAACATCAGGCCAATGTAAGCAGTGACAGCACCCACATGAAATATTTTACCATTAATGGCTCCAATAGAAATCTTTCTGAATGATGTATGGAAGCTCTGTAATCAGAAATAGTCCAAGCTTTGCTCAGGGCCATTTCAAAATCATGGTTCTCTGATGAGAGGGGAGTTGCCCTCACATGTACCATCAAATTTAGAAATCCATTTAAGTCCTTTTGATGTTATTTGGATGATCACTTCTGAAAGGTTATAAAACAAAATGCAGCTAAGCCATATTTGTTTTTTCTGCAAGGTTTGGAAAGTGTAAACACTTAAATCATCAGCAAAGTGCATATCATTCATATTCACCATACCTTTTAAAAGCATACTTAGCATACCGCTGAGAAAGATTACTCTGCTGACAAAAATCAAGTGTCTGGATTAATTTAAAGGAGTGCATTTCACAATCCATCATTCCAGAATAAGAGAACAAGGAACTGCTCAGTTAAATTAAATTGTGAGTTACTCTGGAACAAATTAAAGGAAATTAATCTCTGCACTGTGTCTAGTCCAGACGTGTAATTCGGGGCTGATGCCATTAAAAGCCAAATGGTCTAGCTGAGTTTCATAAAGACTGAATAATTTTACAACTAATATTTGTTTGCACTCTTGCACAACATGAGAAGCAGCAGGATTTGTGGCTTGTAAGATGAGCTGGCAGTTTCAGGCCAGTGCTCTTCAAGGACTTTTTGAAGGACAGCAGGTGTGGGAAAGCAGCCTGGGAATGGTGGGGCAGAATAAAGAGGTCAGCAAAGAGAGAGGATGCTCCTGGCTCCCCCATGGCATGTTTGAACAGCAGGGCCTCCCCAGGACACTTTGGTGGCCACCAGGGCTGGATTTGATCCCTGTGGGTCAGTTCAAGGGCTCTGTGTCAAACCCTGCCAGCCCCAGCTGCTTCAGGGGGCCCTTCTGGGCTGCAAGGGGTTTGCTCTCTGAGAAAAGTACTTTATCTGATAACCCCAGAGCCCACATGCAGACAAAGTCCAGCTCAGCAGAACAGAGGATCTCCTGAGGAGACTCTAAAAACAGAGTGAATGAAGAAACTTAATAAAGGGTAACAATCAGTTTTAGCTTTGCACGTGTTACCCAAAGCCCACTTCTCTAAGTGTACTTTCACTCTTTTCCTTCTCTCCTTCCACCCCCACGCACAATCTTTAAATAACCATTTACTATCAACTGCCTCCTTCATTTTCACTTTAAATTTTCAGTTTCTTTTCTCCCTGGCTTTGTATACATATATTTAATCTGAACTTTTCATAGCAGAAGAAAGAGTAGTTTGAAAAACAATGTTCCAATGGGATGAAAACCCCTTTATAACCAGTTAGCCTTAAAAAGTAAAGCAGAATATTATCCTCATATACCTGACAGCATTCCAGGGAAAGCATGAGCATATTTAATCTACATTAATTGCCCCAGCTAGGTCGTTTAGGCAGTGGTGGCTGTGGCCAGTGGAGGAGCCAGCTGAGCACTGAGAACCTGAAATTTTTAGTGCCCTGGAAGGTTTAATGGCACAGCAGGACTTCAGTCAGTGTGAAGCATTTCAGAAATCTCATTGTTCCAGGTGGGGCAGACACTGGAGGGAGAGTGAAGCTGTGTCTTTGGGCTGGAGCTCCAAGGAGACCTGCAGAGTGGCAGCAGTGCTGCTCAGGCTTCTCACCTGCAGCCTGAGGTTGTGTAACTCAGAAATGCATTGCCTGCAGGCTGCTGTGCTGGGCCTGGCTCCTCTGAGCTCAGGAGCAGCTGTGAGTCAGCCCCACAGCCCCACAGCCATGCAGGGGCAGCCACAAGCTGGGACCTGAAGCTGGTTCAGCAAACAGGACAAGAGGATTTCATCCCTGGCAGCAACAGCTCGTTCCTCTCTTGTGCCCAGCCTGATGTGGTTATCCCTGGTTGGTAAATCCTCAGCTTGGGAGTTAATATCTCCATAAATTCTGATTTCCAATGTGCTGTACTTCCCCATAGCAGAAGAGGCATTTTGGTGCCCACTCCAGAAAGGACCACAATACAAGGGAAGGTGTTCCTCTGAAGAGCTCTGCTGTCCCCAGCATTACAGGGGAGGAATCTTCACCTCCTTGTCAAAGCAGTGAGAAGCACGCTGCAAATCTTCACCTCCTTCTCAAAGCAGTGAGAAGCACACTGCAAATCTTCACCTCCTTCTCAAAGCAGTGGTGGCTAAAGGGGGCTAAGTCAGCCTGGTGGCAAACACACAGGCATTTCCTTTGCTTGCCAAGTATCCCCAACATTACTTGGGAGGAATGCCATAGGCTGGAGCAGAGTTAGGTTTGGAAGGAACAAGGTACATATCAGCTACATGGGCAAGGTGACAAGTCAAGTTTGCATTCCCTGTGTTAAATGCTTTAGAAGGACCAAGAAAAAAAGCACATATCACTGTCAATATTAGGATGCCAGCACACATAAACACCTGTGAGTTGTGCCCTGCAGAAAAGCAATTTCTCACTTTCTGCAAAACATCTTGACCTGCTATTTTGCATACTCGAAGGCCATCTCAGTAAGATCTAAATCTCTTTTGCAGAGAAGACACCATCCCTGTGTCTGTCACTGGCAGAGAAGTGAAAGGACTCCAAACACCCTTCCCAACACATTGCCAATACATACAAAGTAGGAGCCAGACCTCAGCCAGGCCAGGGGTTGGATGTGCCCTTTTCTGTGGGTCTAAACCTACAGAAGGCAAAGTGAGAGAGGAGATTTGCACAAGGTCATGCAGCAGGGGAATTAATGGGCAAATCCAAATTACAACAGCCCTTCCAGGACCTCACCCTTCAGGCCAGCCACACACTGTCTCTGCTGAAATCAGGAAAAATGAGCATGGGAGAGAATTTCCATCATCTTAGTGTGATTAATCCCACTGTGCTGTAACTGCTGAAATACCAACCATTTGTTTTTATACATTTGGCAAAACACCTTTCCCTTTTATTGCCTCGGTCAAATCAGCCCAATTTTTCAGGCTGATTGGGCATTTGGCAGTAATGCACCTCAATGTCTGTGCTGCTGCAGGATGGCCAAAGCCTGGCACACGGAGATTGATAGCCCTGAGCCCCAGGTAAGGCTGCTCTATTTCCCTGCAGACTGATTAGCACTGTCTATTTCAGCCATTTAAGTGTTTTTTCAAAGAACACATTTGAAGAGCTGAAATGGATACACACTGTCAGCTCCTGGCAGTTTAAGTGCAAACAGCTGCCCTGAAAGCTCTGTGCAGCACCACAAAGAGATGAGCCTCTATGAAAGCTAGTCAATCAAAGAAGATAAATCTTTGTGTCAGTTCCAATTATTGAGATACTCCAGTTAACTCAGAGAATCACAGACATTAGACTGGCTTTAAATGCCCACGTGGTTGAGACTGTACCATTGCTCCTGGGAGGCAATTTCACTGTCTGACAGATCAAGAGGCTTTTCTCAGCTAGTTAATTCCAATTAAGTTTTTTCCTCTCAATTTCATCCTACTATCCATTATCCTCAGTCAGCTACCCTTCACAATTCCTCTCCTGCCGTGCTGCTCGTGCCAAGACTTCTGGAAATAGTGACATTATCACAAGTACCTGGTGATGACACCCATGAGGCCTCCCACTGCCTGCCAGGCCTTGGAAAAAAGATGGTTTCTGTCTTAAAGAGCTTTTCCCCAGCTTCTACAGCCTTTAAATAAAGCTCTACACTTTAATTTAGGTATGTCAGTAACCTCCCCTCCTTGTGCTTTGCCTCTTGCCCTCTGATAAACTTTGTTTCTCCTGGCTGCCCTGACTTCAGGTAGCAATCAGAGTGTCCTGGAAGGTGTCGTGAGAATAGATAACAAAACACAAAAGATTACACTGCTGCCTCATGAGCTTTATATAAAGCAAAATTAAAGTAAATAATTCCTTTCCTTCCTCCTCCAAAAAGTAATGGGAATGGCTGTGCCCTTCAAAGTGGATGGGACTCATCAGTGGCTTGTCTCTGGTATCAAAGGAGGCTGCTCACACAGCACAGCTCCCCTTCCTCAGCCACACTCAGGAAGACAAATGGAATTAAAAAATCTGTAAACACACTCTTCCAGCTCAGGAAGGTCAAGGGGTTTGCAAGTTTATTTCAAGAGACAAGAGGAATTTAGCCCTTTATTGAACACAGCATCAAAGGCTGGTGAGCTCCTCTGAGGAGCAGGTCCCTCACCCCAGGGCAGGGCTGCCAGGGGTGAGGAGTGTGCATGGCCAGGGCAGGCTGGAGCTCCAGCCCAGATTTACACCAGTGTAAAGGAAAGCACTCCCCAGCCCAGTATTTACATTATTCAGGCCAAGGAAAAAATGTAGTGGCAGCTGTGAACAGCCCTGGTAGGAGGACCTTCATGCAGGGGTTTCATTTGTTGTTGCAGCTGACTCTCTGCATCTCCTTTATCTTTTTTCTTTCCCCCCCTTCTTTTCAGAGATGGTTGACCTTAAATGCAAAAGGATAACGTGGGTCAGGAGGAGTGTTTATTATGTATGAGTTATTTTCTTTCATGTTAGCAAAATCCTTTTGTAGAAGTTGGCAGAAGTCCCTGTTACAGCTAAATTTTGGACCCATGGGTGATCTGGAATTCAAGATTATTTATGTCTCAGTATAAAAAAAGCAGCGGAAAGGAAGCAAATTCAAAGAAAATAATCAGAGCATAGCTGAAGTCTGTAGCTTTACTTGTTTCAAGCATTCAAGTCTATCACTGATGTTGGGTGACTGTTTCAGTGGTTTCAGGCTTGTGTGTAGAAGCTGGAGCATGTGTAGGAATTACCCACCACTATTTCAGTGTTGTTTCACAAGGCAAGGAGCACGAAGCACTCACAGATTCCAAGAGCTGACTTGCCCAGCAGAGCTGTGGGTACAGGTGTGCTGACATTACCTGCAGCTCCTTTAAGCTCCTTGCACTGCGGGTCCAGAGAGGAAGAGCAGGAGGGGAGCAGGTCCTGCTGCTGCTGGCACTCTGTCCCCTGTCCCCAGGCCATGGCTCTCACTGGGCTGGGTGACAGGCAGCCAGACCCTGCTCTCTGGGTCCTCAGCAAATCTCCCCTGGCTCCAGGGAGCTGTTTGCCCTGTAAAAAGGAACTGCTAAGAGTGAACCAGAGCTGAAGCTCATCCCTGGTCTGCCAGGGCTCTCCAGGCTGGGGTCATTGCAGGGAAGATCATTCCTGAAGGGTGGGGCTGGAAAGAACATTTTTAGGAAAGGGTTATTTTTGTGTGCTCATTCCCAGAATGGTCCCAGGGTAAATCCACACTGGCTGCTTTTCCAAGCCTCATTTACTCCTAATCAACATTCACACAAAACTGAGGCAAAAGTTCTTCAAATACTCAGAAAGCAGCTTTGCTCCTTGACCATGCTGTTTCACAGCCATCTCCAGCAAAGGCAAAGAGAAAACCACAGCTGCTCCTCACACAAACATGCAGAAGAGAAAACTCTCCAAACCTTGAACCATCAGAGTCAGGGGCAGGAAAAGCTCTGCCCACACTTCTCCTTTGCTCTCTGCAGACAGACAGACAGACACCATTCCTTGATCCCACAGCCCACCCCTCCTGTGCTGTTCATTTCCAGGAGTATCCACAGAGCTCAGGCAAGGAGAGAAGCGGTGCCAAAGCCCCTCTCAAGCCCTCTGGCAGTGGGACAGGGAGGGAACCACCCTGCAGCCCTGCAGAGCCCCCTGCCCTGGGCTCTGCCTGCAGGGCTGTCATGGCCAGGCTCCAGATGCAGCTCCTTGCTGGTGCAAATCAAAAGCTGACACACCTGAGGGTGAGGGGACAGAAAAAGAGTGAGAAACCCCAACAAGTGAAAGGAAACCTGGGGCCCTGCATGTGTCAGTGCCCACAGGTTGCTCCTGCAGGGTGAAAGCAGCACCCCCAGCCCCTCCAAACTGTGCCCAGCAGCCAGGGCTGGCTGCTCCTGCTCAGGCCGAGGTGGAGCAGACCTGTGTGAGCTTTGGAGAGCACATTGGAATGCACAGTTTGAGGTGTTCTCCCCCCAGAGCACAGCAGCCATGCAATGGGTGCATGTTGAATGCTCTGGAGCAGCAGGGGGAGCTCAGTGAGTGATTCAGGTGTCTGTGGATGCCAGAGCCTGCAGGTACAGCTGGGGTGACATTTTCAGAACTATCTACACTTCTTAGGCTCTTCAAGCTCCATTGAAACTTGCTTGAGGTGAATTTGAATGGAACATAGGCCCCCAGATCTCTTTTGTATTTTAGGTTAGCTTCTATCCTTAAATTTTGCAATAAATAACAAACAGACACTGCTTGGAAAGTTGGGAGCAGAGCAGGAGTTTGGATAGCATGATCATGGGCATAAATGAGCAAAATTCCTTTGAATATTGAAAGTTTATTTAATGTGGTGCTCAAGGTCACACAGCAAATCAATGGGCAGAACTGAAGCACAGCCCTGAGGGCATAAAACCTGCAATCAGCTACAGGAGTAACTGAGTGATTGCACAGCCTCAGAAGCAGCATCACATCAACTCAACATCTGGCTAGGAAGGGGCTTGGGGAGCCCCAGTGATTTGCTGAAGGGGAGAGAGAGTCAAGAGCAGGGCTGGCATTAGGTTTGAGCAGCTAACATCACACAGGCAGCCTGGCACAGGGAAGTCTGCTGCCATTTAAACTCCATTAAAATTCTCATTTTAGTGCCTTAGTTTTCAGTATATCCACTGCTGGAAACATGAGGAGTTCTCCACTTTAAGGACACATCTTGCTGGCTGTTGGCACTGTGTTGGGAGAGCCTGAGGTGAGAGACACCCAGTGGCTTGGCCCTGGCACCTGGCATGGCACTGCTGTCCCATAGAGAACCTGTCCCTGGGCTGCTGAGCCTGCCCCCAGCTGCTGGCCCAGCAGCACCTCCACCAGCCCTCCTAGGCAACCACTTGCTTCTCCTTTCAGCTGTCAAAATTCTATTTATTCTAGTGCAGCATTTCCTGTTTCCTAATTTGGATGGTTCCCTCAGTCATTTTTCCACTCAAATGCTTCAGCATTTTTTTGCAAACATCTAAACAGGAAGAGACCTGACCTCTCCTCCCTGAACATGGTGTGCTCCCTGCTCCTGGCAGCAGCAGATCCCTCCTGTGCCAGCTGCTGTGGACACTCCAGGGCAGGCTGAGGGTGGATCCCATACTTGGGCTGCACTCAGGGCTTGCCTTGAAAGGCTCAGCAGTTTTGGGATCCCAGACTTGGCTCCTGCTCACACCCTGCTGGCCCCCAGTGCAGCTCCCTGCCTGTGCAGGGGATGCCAGGCTCTGGTCATCCCCAAAAAGGAGCAATGCCCATTGACTCACAGGGTTTGATGGTGAGCCACACACCTCAGGCAGGCACTGGGCAGCTCCTCCCTGTGCCCTTTCCTTGGGACAGGATGGCTGGGAGGGTTTTCCTCCTTGGGGCACTGCAAGAGCGTCAGGGGTAGCACGGTCGGGACAGAGGGACACGAGAGATCTCTGCAGCCAGGGCTGGAACTTGGGGTTATTGCAAAGGGCCAAGTGCAGGGCCCTGCTGGGAGCTGCCAGGCACAGCTGGAGCAGGACCCAGAGAAGAGAGGGGAGAGAGGATGAGAGGGTGAGAGACTAAAAGGGTAAGAGAGTAAGAGGCAAGAAGCAAGAGAGTGAAGTTCCCATTACAATACAATAAATCATCTTCTGTGTTGAATATTCTGATTCTCACTAACCAATCTAGTACAAGATACAAATCCTATAGCATTTACATACAGCCTAAAAGAATCACTACATTACCATGCTGTGTTACATTTTAAACCCTAAAAACTCCTCTTTGGGCCCCTTCTGCCAAGCTGTAGGGTCTCCTCTGACCCTTGGGCCTGTCTGCAAGCAGAGGGTGTTGTTTCATCAACCTTCAGCTGGCCATGCCATTGTTTTCCTGTTGTTCAGTAACTGAGGTATCCCAAAGCTTGCTTTCATCTCAATCTCACTTATAGTTTCTATATTCTCAAAGTCTTTTGCCAGGCAATCATATTTGTAAGGCTTTCCTGTTTCATCTTCCCCAACAGGGCATCCTTCATCACTGCCTCTCAAATGGAAAATGCAGCCCCTGGGGCAGAGCCATCCCAATCCCCACCTCCAGCTGCTTCCAGGGAGGAATTTCTCTTTCCCTGAGCTGGACAAGCTCTGCACCCCAGGATTTGGGTCTGTGCTTGCCCTCCCTTGCCATTGGGATGCTGGAGGCTGCAGGTGCATCCAGCCCAGCCCCACTGCAGGACCCAGGGATATTTGGGGTGCTGGGATGGGGCCCCAGGGCACTGCCAGGCTCCAGCTCCTGAGCAGTGCTGCTCTCAAAGCCCCCGGGGGTTTGGACAGACAGACTGTCTGACGCTGGGTGGGGCAGGCCCAGAGCAGGGGGGAGCTTCTTTCCTCACTGCTGGCAGGGCAGAGCCCCCTGGCACTGGCACATCCCAGCTCTGGGGCACTGCACCCAGCCCTGGCAGCCTGTGCTGCATTCCCAACCAACAGGGGACTGGGATAAAGGGGGAAAAGTCAGCTCTGCCTTCAGGAGGTGGAGAAGCCAATGCTCTTCATTTCCAGGAGTATCCACAGAGCTCAGGGAAGGAGAGAAGCGGTGCCCAAGGCTCTCTCAAGCCCTCTGGCTGTGGGACAGGGAGGGAACCACCCTGCAGCCCCTCTGCCCTGGGCTCTGCCTGCAGGGCTGTCATGGCCAGGCTCCAGATGCAGCTCCTTGCTGGTGCAAATCAAAAGCTGACACACCTGAGGGTGAGGGGACAGCAAAAGAGTGAGAAACCCCAACAAGTGAAAGGAAACTTGGGGCCCTGCATGTGTCAGTGCCCACAGGTTGCTCCTTGGGCAGCTGCCTGCCTGCACACCCTTATCTGCACCCTCCTCCAGAAGCCCTCAGTGTCTGGAAATCACATTCAGTGCATGCACTGGGACATATTTAACATACTAGTGTGGGGCCTTGCAGCAGTTTGGTCATGCTGAGAATTAAGCTGAGATTGGTGATAACTGCAGAAAATTAGATTTATGTTAATTTTTTTAACATTGGAGGTTTTTATCTCAAAAATTTGCTGTTCCAAATCCCAGCTCTGTCCTCCAGCAGTGAATCTGAAATGCCACCCTCCTGTGCCACAGGAAGGAGCACTCTGAGGTGTCCTTGGGGCTTGGGCAGGTGGCTCACCTGGCACTGGCTGCTTGGAGCAGGAGTGTCACAGACATCTTTTATGAAAAACCTTTTCTTTAGGATTTTTCCTCCTGAGAAGCTGAGAGGCCTCAGGAACAAAATGTAACCAATGGTTATCTGCTGCTGTGGAATGCAACAGGTGCATCTTTGATTAGCCCATGTTAGTTGTTTCTAATTAATGGCCAATCACAGTCAGCTGCTTGGACAGAGAGTCTGAGCCACAAGCCTTTGTTATTCATTCTTTCTTTTTCTATTCTTAGCCAGCCTTCTGAGGAAATACTTTCTTCTATTCTTTTAGTATAGTTTTAATATAATATATATCATAAAATAATAAATCAAGCCTTCTGAAACATGGAGTCAGATCCTCGTCTCTTCCCTCATCCTGAACACTGTCACACAGGAGCCAGGCTGTGGCTGTGTTTTTATGCAATGCTGTGAGGCTGCACCCCTTCCCCAGAGCTGGAGCTGGGCTCCAGCACCCAGCACAGCAAATCCTTCTTCTCCCAGCTCTGCTCAAGCACCTTCTGCAGGGGCATGGGAATGGCTGTGCTCAGCTCTCGTTCTCTAAGGAAAGAGCAGCACATGGAGCATTTCAGGAGGCTCCTGATCCTGAGGCACAGTCACTGTCAGAACTCAGGACATGCCTCTGGCTGTGCTGGGGTGCCAGGACCCCTGCCAGGGGGCTCAGAGACCCTGGCACAGAGCCCAGGATGCCCCTGTGGTTTTGGTTATGACCCATGGAGCAAATTACCAGCCTTAGATGAAGATCTGCAAGCCACAAGAGTTTAAGTAGAATAATAGTGAATTTATCACAGGGTGAAAAAATAGATTTTTGGGGTTTTTGGTATGGGGGTTCAGAAGGCAAGATGGAGGAATCTGGGCATGTCCAGCCTTTCTCCTTCTTCTTCTTGGCCTCCATCTTCTGGGTGATGTTGGCACTTTTGGATTGGTTTAGAGTAGAAGCTCAGTGTCTAACATAGGTGATAGGTATTGGAAAGGAATTGTAAATATTGTACAGGTAGTTTTTAGTATAAAAAGATAACACTGCCCTGGGGGCAGGCAGAGTGCCTGGAGTGTCTTGCTGAACGGACAAGAGAAAGAATTTTATAGATAAGGAACAATAAACAACCTTGAGACCAAGAACTGAAGAGCTCTGACTCCTTCTTCAAGCACTGGGCTGGGAAAAGAGACTTTCTGACACATCTGGGGGTCACTGTGAGCAGCAGAGAGCTGAGAAGTCACTCCCTGTGGCTGAGCAGGACTGGGAGATATCCTGGGCTGGTGCCAAGGCAGGGGCAAAGGCAATCCCAGAGAAAGGAAAGCAATGCTGTGTTAGTGGTGAGGAAGATTCATGTGCTGAGCATTAACAGCAGCAGCACTGGCCCATCCATCCTGTCTGTGGCAGGGAGCTCACCCTGCTCCATTCACAGCTCTCCAGGTGCAGGGTACAGGCACACACAGGGCACAGCCCTGCTCCCCTCACTCTGTGTGCCCAGGGAGCTGCAGGGGAGCACAGCATCCCTGCCCTGCTCTCTCTGATCTCAGCAGCAGAGAGAGCACAAGGAAAGCATCCCACTGTACACCCCTGGCTGTGTTTGTTAATCTTAGACTGGGAAAGCTGTGCTTGATTTTGGTGGCAAATGAAAGCCACAAGGATGCCATCATTAATTCAACAGCCACACTTCACCCCAGAGCTGCAGTGGCTGGGGTGGCCTCCCCAGTCTGGGTCTGTTCATAAACCACTTCAAACAGGAGGCTTTAAATGCTGGCACTGCTTTAGTACTCAGCAAATGCTTCTCACTCTTATACACCCCTAGTCTTTCAATAATATAACAAGTTTGTTACAGAGCTGTACCAAGTGCAGAAGTGACAGAGGGTGACTTGCCTGCCCCATCACCAGCCTGCCCAAAGCTGACCACACACACATTCTACCCCTGCACAATGCTCTGTGGAAAAACACCCACAATTAATGCTGCCTATTAAAGGGAGCCCATTAAGGATTCAGCTTGGATGGGAGAGGAAGTGCAGGGTCCAGCAGGGTTTCCTGTGTGCTATAAACAGCCACTGGATGCTTTAGGCAGAGGTCAGCCCCAGGCAGCTGCACAGGGCTGGCCTCCTTTGCCTTGTGCTGCTGGAGTGACAAAACCTGTCCCCATTAGAGCAAGAAAGAGCTCTGGGACACAGACAGAGCTCCTGCTGCAGCACCTGATGTTAGTCACAGTCTGACATTTGCTGCAGGGGGAGCAGGGCCACTGATCCCTGCAGGGCAGGGGTCCCACCAGGGTCACCCCCCTGGGCTGGCACCCTGGGAACCTCTCCAGTCATCTGTTGGTCTCTCAGGCTTTGCTGAGTGGCACATGAAACCTAGAAATGTTTCCAAAAATGCTCTAGAAGACAAAAAGAGACACAAAAAGATGCTGTTTGTGTGCTTTGGTCCAGCAAAGGGACTTTGGGGAGCAGTTTTTGGTGGGGGTCCCCAGCACAAGTGGCACTCCTGGTGCCTGCAAACCCAAGCCCACTGTGACATCTAGTGGCAAGTTACCCCAGAGCCCAGGAAAGCTGTGTGTGACAGGCCCTTCCCAGAGCTCCAGGACAGCCAGCCCAGACAGGTTTGCTTTGTCACAGGCTCCTGAGGTGCCTCTGTAGCCCTAAACCTGTATTTCTGTGTGACACTGAGAGCTGCATGCCTGTGTGAGTAGGTGTGAGAGTGTGACAGCTCCTTGCTCAGGCTGAGTGTGCAGGGATCATGTTTGGTGAGCTTGGGCCATTTGTGACATGAATTTCAACCTGTGTCCCCCAGCAGTGACCAGTGCTGGTGTTTGACCAGCTCAGGGGGCCTTGCCAACACTTTCCAGAAGCCAGGGGCACACAGATCAGAGAGGTGGAGCAGCAGACAGGGCACCCTGCTCCCTTCCTGCACACTCACCTCCACCTCCTCCCCGTCCTTTGGCGAGGTTTATTTAATATTTCACCCTTTTTTGCAGACTCTGTTCAATTTCCTGCACCACCATCAGTGACATATTCCATATTAGCTGAATAATGATACAGAAATTAAATCAATAGGCTTTTCCTAACAAGTAGCAGGGCCCCATCATGCACGTCTGGGCAGCATGAGTCAGGGATGTCATCTGATTACTGGGCTGCTTTGTGAAAGAAGGGACAAACAGATACCAAATATGGGGAGTAAAACTGAGAAAAAAGGTCACATTTCAAGAAGATCCTCATTCCTTGAGAGAGCTCAGGGCTGGGCAGCAAAGTGGGAAGCTGCTGTGCAGCACACGAGCAGCAGCCTCTGCACACAAGCCCCCACCACAGACCTGCCCCCACAAACTCCCTGCTCTGGAGGATGATGGAAACAGCAGCAAAATCTGCAGGGTCAGAGCCCTGGGAAGTGAAACCAGGGTGGGCAGCACCAGCCCTGCCTCAGGGGCTTCAGGTGTCTGAGCAGGCTGAGACCCACGAGTGCTGCCAGGCTCCAGAGGATGTCAGGCACCACAGCAAAACCTCCCAGCCCCTCTGCTTTGTATCTGCCTTTCATAAAGCTTTGTTTAATGCACAGAATGGGTTCTATATGATTTATTCACCAGAGAAGCCAAGTTCCCTTCCCACACAAGCATTCCTTCCGCCAGCTCCAGCTCCTGCCTTTTCCCAGGAGCACTGAGGGAAGCAGGATGGGGTGGAGGAGGGCTGGGAACAGCAGGCAGTGTGTGTGCTCAGCCCCCTGCTGCACAAGGCTTGCTGGACCAGTTTTTGGCAGGTGTCAGATTTTTTGGAAATCCAGATTTTTGGCAGATGTCAGATAACCCTGGAAGTGTGAACCCTGGAAATGGTGAACTTCAGAAGCTGAAACAGCATATTTATCCCAAAAAGAACAGCAACCCATACAAAAACACTCCCACAAACAGCTGCCCATTTCTTAACAGCTGCTGCTGTTGAGAAATAGGGATCACAGGGCTGGTGCTGGGGACAGGGGGACCTTGCTGCCAGCCAGAAGTGCTGACCCCAGCAGCTTCCTCAGCACTGCACAGCCCCCCTGGGCACTGCTGGACCTGGCTGCTCCCACCCTGCTGCCCCCCTCGGGCTGGGCTCCATGCCTGGTGCTCCTGCTGGCTCTGTCCCCAGGGAATGAGCCCACGGATGGAGGGTGGATGGTGGCTGCTCCCTGCCCAGCACCCCCTGGCACAGCAGCCATGGCTGAAGGAGGGTTCCTCCCTGGGGCACAGCCCTCCCTGACCTCCAGTGACCCTCTGGTCCCTTCCCACTGTGGTGACTGCAGCAGCACTCCAGGGCAGAATGCTCCTATGGGGAGCACCTGGCCACACAACCCATTCCTGTCTCACGACTCTCAGCTTATGTTAACAATTTATTCATTTCCAAAACACAAGTAATTTTTTACCTTAAAAAAATTACACCTCTACTGCTGCCTGGGACCTGTGTGAAGCAGCAGATGGATGCTCAGGCCTGGCCTGAGATGCAGCAAACTGATTTGTGTTTGTCCCCAGCTCTTGTGCTCGGCACATTGCCAGGGTGACGCAGAGCAACGAGGAATAAATTGACTCAAAACTTGGCCAGAGAGCATCAGCAAACAGAGGGTTGAAACTCAGCTTGATTTATTTTATAGAGAGGCAAAGGACAAGAAATGCAGCACTATTCCCAGTTGTGGTCCTGGCAGACAGATCCATGTGAGAGCAGAGCTGCTGGTGAGGCTGGGCAGCCCCAGCAGGGTCTGTCTGACAGGGGAGCATGGCTGGGAAGGGGCATGACACTAATTCCCTTTCTGAAAACCTTCACTGCCACCCTTGCCTCCCCTGCCCAGAGAATACAAAGTGTTTTACATGAAGCAATAAAGCAAAGGCCACGTTCTGACATGCAGATGCTTAATACCCTCCTACAGAGCTGTTTGAGTTGCTGTAGGATTTTTTGGGCATTACAAACAAGCCTTTGGCAAAGGCAGGAGCTGGGGCTGGCCCAGTTGATGGCCAGAGAAATGCCAGGACTGCCCAGCTCCTGCTGTCAGAGAGCTCCAGCCCTGGCAAAGGGATGTGGCACAGCAGGAATGGGGCAAGAGAGGATCTGAGGGCCGAGGCAGCTGAGACAGAAACACCCTGGGGACACGGCAGGGACGTGGGAGCACAGCTGAGCACGGAGGCCTGGAGCAGCAGCAGTGTCCCCCTGCAGCCCCAGGGTGACAGCACACACTGCTGCAGGCTCAGGCACCCGCCCCAAGGTCCCCTCTCGCCTTCCTTCCTCCCAGAAAACAGAACAACAAAACACCAAACAGATCCCTTCTGCTTTGCAGGAAAAATGCATGATTGCTCAGGGTGACCTCCTCTGATGCTGGAGGCCTGACATGCCATCCCCACAGTGAGTGTCCCTGCTGCTGCCGTGTCCCCAGCCCTGCCACCCCACTTGGTCCCTATGGGAAAGCCATTCCCTGCCCTGGCTGTGCTCACAGCACAGGGATGAGCCTCCCTGGGAGCACGGAGGGTCCTGGGGCTCCCTGGGGGTGGCAGCAGGATGGGTGGCTGGTCCCCTCCAGAGGACAAACCTTTGCCAGGCCCTTGTGCCACTCTGCCTCTCTGCAGGGCAGCTGTGCTGTGCCCCCTGCATTCAGGACTTGCAGATGCTGAAGTGTTCGATCTCAAAATTCCTAGGAACTAAATTTTTTTTCTTTTGAATTCTAAACAAAATATATAATGGAAAAAACTGTCTGTTTTCTGTAAAGTGAGCCCAAATAAAAGCAGCACATCCCAGCAGGGAACAGCCAGACCCACACCTTTGCCATTCCCTCCCGAGTTCCTGCCTTGTTTTCTGGTTTGATTGCTGGTTAAAAAACCTTACAGAAATAGAGTAACCAAGGAAAGAAAACAATCCTCTCCTACCTTCCATGGGGAGAGGCAGCTGCAGTGGGTCCCTGTCCTGTGCAGGAGCAAATCCCGTGTCCCTGCTCAGCAAGCCCTGCCTGGGGCAGCTGAGCTGCAAGCCCATCTGCTCGGCTTTAAGCAGGACAGCCGAGATCCCACCCAGGACGGGGTGGAGAATCCTCCCTGGGAAAGAGCAGCTCGGTCACAGCTCCCAGAGCCGCTCCTGCATCCTGCCGGGGCTCTGGCACGGCCCTGCCTCCTCTGCCCCTCGGGATCCTGCAGAGCCTCTCCCACTGCCAGCCCAGCCTGCCCCAGGGACCCTGCTGGAGTGCCCGGGCTGTGGGGGGCATGGGTGCCACCAAGGAATGCTGGCAGGATGAGTACAGGATGCACAGGGGTGGGATCTGTGCAGGATGGAGGGGATGGAGCACACAGAGGCAGGGATGGAGCTCACAGAGGCACTCGAGGCAGGGATGGAGCTCACAGAGGCACTCGGGGCAGGGATGGAGCACACAGAGGCACTGGAGGCAGGGATGGAGCTCACAGAGGCACTGGAGGCAGGGATGGAGCACACAGAGGCACTCGAGGCAGGGATGGAGCTCACAGAGGCAGGGATGGAGCACAGAGAGGCACTCAGGGCAGGGATGGAGCTCACAGAGGCACTCGATGGAGGGGATGGAGCACACAGAGGCAGGGATGGAGCACACAGAGGCACTGGAGGCAGGGATGGAGCACACAGAGGCACTCGAGAGGCAGGAATGGAGCTCACAGAGGCAGGGATGGAGCTCACAGAGGCACTGGAGGCAGGGATGGAGCTCACAGAGGCAGGGATGGAGCGCACAGAGGCACTGGAGGCAGGGATGGAGCTCACAGAGGCACTCGAGGCACTGCAGTTACATCAGTGAGGAGCCCTCGAGGAACTGGAGCAGGGCCCAGAGGGTGAGCTCAGTGCAAAGCCCACTGCTGAGTACTCCACTGCAGGCTGCAGGCACCACCCTGACACTGCTCCAGCTCTGCCAGAGGCGATGGGAAAAACAACTTACATCCATCCATGTTACATCCACTGCTTTTGCACCAAAGTCCTTTAGGCTGAATCCCTTTGGCACAGCAAAGGTAATTTTCCTTAAAACAAAGTCCCTGTGGAGTTCATTGTGCCTGGAGCAGAGGCAGCTGAGCATGTTTGAGTTTCCCTTGCAGTGAGCAGTCCCTGGGTGCAGGGAAGGCAGCACCCACCTTCATGCCAGCTCAGAGAGTGCTCTGTGCCTTGGAGCTCCTGGGGCTGGGGACAGGCTACTGCTGTGGCTGGGCTTTAAGGTGTTATTGCCCATCACAGGCATTTATTCAGCCCTGCATGAATTCCCTTTTTGTCTGTGGCTGAAGTGCCCAGCAGCAGCAGCTCCCACAGCCCAGCCCTGGCTCCCAGTGCCACAGCTCTCACAGGGGCCACAGCTCACACAGGGGACACCTGCATTTACATTGCAGGGCAGAGATGGAGAGAGCAGATAAGGTACAACAGCAGAGACACGGCTGTCATTGCTGCCAGAGCACTGCTGGGCCCTGCTCTGTGTTTTCAGCACTCACAGCACACAAAGGATGCCTGAGAGGTGCTCATTGCTGATTCACCCTGTGAGGCCACACAGCCTCACACCAGCTAACAGGGTTAAGCACTAATGAAGCAAAATATAAGAATATCCCAAGTGTTAATGCCTATAACACGTATGATTCAAACTGAAATTTGCTACCACTGATGAGGTGTCTGGTTGGAACTGGCTTCTGTGTCACTGGAGGGGGACATTCAGATTCAGGTCCTGGTCACTCTGACCAGGGTGTGGTTAGGATAGTCACATCCCTTAAGGAGGTACATGAGAACAGAAATTAGCTTTTGATGCCTCCTGCAATGGGATTTCTGAAGGAATAGGCTTTCCTGACTTCCTTTCCCAGAGGATTTGGAGACACAAGGCTCACACAGGGCACCCTCAGCAAAGGGGCCCAGCAGACTGGGGTGGCAGTGCCTGGAGAAGCCAGCACTCTGCAGGACTCTGCATCACTATACCTAGCACAGAAACTGAGTAGGAAAGACAAAAAATTCCTCTTCAAAAGAGGAGCACAAAGCCCTGGAGCGTTCCAAGTTCACCATGAACACTAATCTGAGGAGACCTGGCACTGCTGGCTCACTGGGGCAGTGCAGCAGGACAGGGGGACAGCAGGCAGCAGGACAGCAGTGCAGCAGGACAGCAGAGCAGCAGGACAGCAGAGCAGCAGGACAGCAGGACAGGGGGACAGCAGAGCAGCAGGACAGGGGGACAGCAGTGCAGCAGTGCAGCAGGGCAGCAGGACAGCAGGACAGGGGGACAGCAGGACAGCAGGACAGGGGGACAGCAGGACAGGGGGACAGCAGTGCAGCAGAGCAGCAGCAGTGCTGGCTGATGAGCTGTCTGTCTGTCTGTCTGTCTGTCCTTGCAGCCAGCCCCTCTGTGGCTCTGTGCCTCGTGTGACGCCGCTCCCCAGGGCCCGCCTGACCCCGGCTTCCTTCCCAGCCTCTCTGAACTCCAGGCCTCTCCGAGCAGCAGCACCAGGGTATTTTTAGCCTGTTTACAAAGACACAGCAGGACGTTTGTGTGCAGCCTGCAGGGAGGGAGCACAAGCCATGCAGGCAGCTGGGCAGCAGTGTGGAGGGGGCAAAGGATGGCTTCAGAGATGGGGAGAGAACCAGAAGGAGCACCAGGAAAACATCACCATTTTGCCTTTCCTTTGATTAGCATTTGATAAATTTCCTTTATTAAAAATTTAGTAAATTTTAAAGCCCTTCTTCTGGGGCTCCTTCCAGTGCTGAGAGTTTCAGCACCCACCCAAGTGGCAGCCCAGTGCAGAAGCACCACAGGCTCTGCTGCTCCCTGTGTCATTGTTGGTCACCACGTGGCCAGAAGGAATCCCAGGGATCCACCAGCTGATCTGTTATGCAGTCTCCAGTGGAAGCATTATCCACTGCAGCAATTTCTTTCCTGAACTGTGGTGTCTGAGCTGAGGACAGCAGTCCAGGAGCAATGGCATCAGTTGTCAAAAAAGCAGCCAACCTTTGCCAGCTCCTCCAGGAAGCCACCTGGATTTGGTGCACACAGCTCACATCAGCATTTGGGGTGTCCTGGCACCTCACAGAACGTGTGGCAAACCAAGAAGCAGCTGTGTTACAGCTCCTTCACCTGGTGCAGGGTGGCAAATGCCACCCACAGCTCTGTCCTTTCTACTTATAAAAATATGTCCACGCTGCTTTCTCACAGCTCAAAGGGCTCCCTGATGCTGCTGAGCCTTCTCCATCCACACCATCTGGAGAGAAGAGCTGCAATCTGAGCTCTGGCTGCTGTTTTGCAGAAGAAAGAGAG
Organism: Agelaius phoeniceus; assembly: GCF_051311805.1. Classification (NCBI taxonomy): domain Eukaryota; kingdom Metazoa; phylum Chordata; class Aves; order Passeriformes; family Icteridae; genus Agelaius; species Agelaius phoeniceus. The sequence goes on from NC_135279.1 coordinate 14,205,041, forward strand.
CAGAAGTTGTGAGACTCAGCTCCTCAGTAATGGCCATGCCTGACACTCCTCCTGACCAGCACATCCCCTACAGCATGTGATGAAACCCCCTCTGCCTGCAGGGGATTCTGGTGCTGCTCTGCTGGAATGGGCTCCACAATGCCAGCAGTGACTGGGTTTGTGCTGCTCTTCAGCCCAGCTCAAAAGCCCAGGGGCATGACCAGCACACTCAAATTAAATCTAGGATTTTCAAAGTGGTTCGAGGACCTTGGAGGCACAAAAATCCTAGATCTTGTACACAAGAGCAATTCCCAACATCCTGTTCCCCCACGGAAAGTCCCCAGTTAATCTGACAGCCTCTTTGCTCCATCCTGGTTGTGAACTGAGACAACCTCAGCCCAAAGGGTAACTTGGCTCTTGCTTTGACAGAGGAACAGGGATGTTTACAATAACAATCCAGCCCCTTGGCACCTCTGAAAGCTCTGCTTATAACAAGTGAAGAGCTTGTGGGCTTGGGGAAAAGAGAAATACCTTTACTCATTTTGAGCTCTCTCTCAGGGATGAGGAGAGGGACACCCACCTGGCCAGAATCAAAATGCTACAAGAAAACCTCCTGTCTCTGTGAGATGAACACAGGCCCCAGGAGGAAAGATTTATACACAGCCCACCGAGCTGCTTGATAGAAAAAGAACCTAGAAAGCCATTTTCAGTGACTGGAGCAGTTATTGCTCCTGCCCTGGTGGGGATGCTGCCAGATCCCTGCTGGGCACCCTGCACCCCAGAGCAGGAGCAGCCCTGTGTGCAGTGCTCACCACGGGGTCCCTGCACAGCCCCTCACCTGCCCCCAGCCCATCTCCATCCCCACCCAGCCCCAGGGTCTGCTCTGCCCTCCTCTGCACCTGCTAATGCACAGCTGGAGAGCTGGGGCTGCAAGGCTTGGGGAAGGGTGGCTGGAAACTGAGGAGGATTATTTCTGACACCCTAGAAAGGCTTCCTGAAAAACCACACAGGTTCAAGCTCACAAGTTTCTGTAAGCACCAAAAATGAAGGTTTAAAAGTGGCTCAGGTCACTTTTGGGCACTGTAGTTGTTGGCACCGGCTGGCTGACTGACACTGTCATGCTTTAAAGTGTCTACAAAACTCCAGCCAAACAAAAAGGATAAAATGAAATTCTGTAGAAATCTGAGTATTTCCAGCTCTGAGTACAAATCATCAGCTCAAAATACCCACATGGTCCCAGCAGTGAAAGAGCAGCCTGGGCAAAGGCAGCTCTGTGGTGCGACAGAAAATGCAGCAGCGTTAGAGGAGCGCCAAACAAGTAAAGGTATTTTACCTCCTTGCTCAATGCCTGAATGACACCAGTGTGGGGTTACAGCTGCCCTTGGACTGACCTGCAAGGCGTTTTTCCCTGGCTGTTCTCCAGAAGCCATCCCAGGCCCAGCTGCTGGAGCCCCCGGGGTGGTCGCTGAGGCATCTCCTGAGCTGGGGCCTCGGCCCCGCCATCCTCATCCTCAGCAGGGCCCTGGCACTGCAGGCACAGCTCAGGACCAAGGCAAACCCACCCTCTCAGCTGCTGCCTCTCGAGGAGCAGCCTGCAGGTGACTGCTGCCCATGGCTGTGGCAGGAGCAGGAGGGGCAGCAGCCCCAGCAGGTCCCAGCACGGAGCACAGCCCTGCCAGGCTCAGCTCCCAGCTCCTGTAAACACAGCTGTTCCTCCCACAGGCAGGATAAATAAGGAGCTGAGGAGAGAGGCCATGCACATCCCGGGAGCTCTGCACTGCTGCATTCCCAAGCCCTGTGTCAGCTGTCTGCACACAGCTCCTCATCACACAGGGGGGCAATGCTTGTGCTTGGGGTTTTTATTTTGGTTCATTTTGAACAGAGCAGCACAGTCTAGAAGCAGAATAGGATGCTTCTCCTGTGTTAGGGGATTTACCTGAGTGATTTTTTGTGCAGAGACCATTCTGTTCGAAAAGGACTTGGATTAAACATTCTCCAAAGACAAACTCCACTCCAAAGGCCCTTCTTTCCTGTGCTGTCCACTCTCTAAGCAGCAATGGGGTATAAAAAATCCTCTGCCACTTTCCTGTTCAGTTACATGCCTGGAAATAATGCCCACACAAGTATGTTCTCCCCAGCACATACAACCATTAATTTAGGCTTCCTCCCCATTTGGGATGTGAGAATGAAACATCTTTACAGTGCAAGTGTGTATGTACAAAAAGCAAATCCCTGGCTCCTAGCTCAGCACTGGTGAAGCTGCTTGGCAAAACCAGTGCTGGAAAAGAGCAGGAATCAGTGGGGAGGTGACTGGAATGGCAGGTGGCTGCAGGTGGCAGCTGCTGTTACATGTCACACAGCACCTCTCCTAGTGCTGCAGCAGGTTTGGGTCAGTGTCTCACAGGATGGTTCCAGTGGGGTTTGCTGAGGGGAGTTCAGCACACAGCAGAGGACACAAGCTGCTGCAGCACACACATCACTGCCACACACATGTCCCTGACACACACATCAGTGACATACATGTCCTGACACACACACATCACTGCCACACTGCTGTCACTGACACACACATCACTGACACACACATCACTGACATACATGTCCTGACACACACATCAGTGACACACACATCAGTGACACACACATCACTGACATACATGTCCTGACACACACATCACTGACACACTGCTGTCACTGACACACACATCACTGACACACACATCACTGACACACACACACACATGTCCCTTACACACACATGTCCCTGACACACACACATGTCCCTGACACACACATCAGTGACATACATGTCCTGACACACACACATCACTGCCACACTGCTGTCACTGACACACACATCACTGACACACACATGTCCCTGACACACACATCACTGACATACATGTCCTGACACACACACATCACTGACACACACATCACTGCCACACTGCTGTCACTGCCACACTGCTGTCCCTGCCACACACATCCCTGCCACACACACATGTCCCTGACACACACACATCACTGACACACACACACATCACTGACACACACACATCACTGACACACACACACACACACACACACATGTCCCTGACACACAGCTGTCCCTGACACACACACATATCACTGACACACACACACATCACTGACACACACACACACATGTCCCTGACACACAGCTGTCCCTGACACACACACATATCACTGACACACACACATATCACTGACACACACACACATCACTGACACACACACCAGTGCCACGCTCACCCCTGGCCCAGCTGGCTGATCAGCAGCCCCCAGAGCTGCATGGATGCTCCTCACCGAGCCCACCCTGCACCCAGGAGAGCTCTGAGAGCACCCTGGGAGTCCCTACAGCTGATTCCTTGTGCTGGGGACTGATGCTGCAAGCCTGCATCCTGATTAAGATAACTTAATTAATGTCTCCCAGAGGAGGGAAACCCAGGGCTGACAGGCACAGTGGCTGCTCTGAGCTGGGAGCTGCAGCACTGAGCATCCCCTGCTCAGAGCCCTGGGGGACAGGAGCCCTCCTCAGAGACCTGCAGAGCACACCTGGTACCTCTCAGCCACACGTGATGCATTTCAGACAACAAACTGGCATGTGGGACTGGTTTTTTTCTGTAACACCTGGAGTTAGTATCAGGATGAGGAGAAAGCATTAAGGATTTGTTCCATTACAGAAAGTTCTCTGGGTTTGGACAAATGCCATGCCCAGCTCTCCCTGCAGGAGTGCCCAGGCCATGCAAGCAGCCATTCCCCACCCCTCCTTGGCTGGTCCCTTGGGAATGCTCAGGGCAGGCATTGTCCTGCACAGGGTGACACATCCATGGCCACATCCAGGATGCATCACAGGGAACTACACTTCCACAAGGATGAGACTTAACATGACAAAGGCATTTAGGTTTGAAAAATTACATAAATGTCCTCCTGAGCTCCAATGGCAGACACACAAATGGAAGAGGCTGTTTTCCACCCCAGTGAGCCACAAGGGGGGACATGGGGACAAGCTGAACCCCAAAAGGGCAAAGCAGAGCTCCTTGGCAGGGCCATGGCAGCTGGGGACATCTCACAGCCCTTGGACATGGCTGCTGCTCAGGGGAGAGAAAAGCACCAGGAGAAGCTGGGATTGAGACAGCACAGTAACAATATTATGCTCATTTTTGTTGATTTTGGGACACTAAATGCTTAATCCCTTTAGTGTCACCTCCCACTGTAGTTATGCTGACAGAACCCAGGGCATTTTGGTTCTAAAAGCAGTGAAATGCATTCTGTGCCTCCTGCAGGGCTCTGCTGTGAGCCTGGCCCCAGGGCAGTGCAGGTCCCCTTGTGCTGATGAGAAAAGGGCAGGAAGGAGCCACCAGAGGCTCAGGGGCCAGGGCTGAGCTCCCTCCTCCCTGGCAGCTTTTCTCCAGCCTCTGCTCTCCCCTGGGCACTGGGCACGTGCCCCTGCCTGTCCCAGCTGGCACCTTGCATGTGGGGACAGCAAGGGTGAGCTCCAGGACTGGAGCCTCTCAGAGCACAAATTCTTCATTTCACTTTTTACCTGATGAGCCCAGTGAGTCTGTGGCCATCACCTACAACTTCATGGAGCTATCACAGCTGTAAAGAAGCAAATCTGTTTCATGGAGCAAAAAAAAAAAAAATCAATGTACAGTCAGGCTGCTCATAGAAAGGAGTTAAAGCACCTCCTGTTGTTTCCCAGCCATGGCCCTTAAACATGAGGAGTGCTAAAAATAAAGCTGTGCTAGGAAAAAGCAGCAAAGAGCTCCACATTCCTAGAGGCTTCTCACACTCACATCTCCGCCCTGGGACTCCTGTGAGGCCCAAAACATTTCCCCAAACATCAGGCCATTTCAAGATGAAGCAAACATCCTCCCTCAGCAGATGTGTTTCAGTAATGTTGGCATTTTTAATTCTCCAGAATGGTAAAACAACATACATAAAAAAGAAAAAAACAAAAAACCCCCTAGCAACTGGTCATTAGGGTTCCTGCAAAAATCATCTGAATATGTCCATAGCATTAAAGGCCAAAAAACAACTGGGTTTATGCACAATTTAGCATTTCCCTTGTGGAGAACCCAAGTGTTTGGGCATCTGGATTTCATCTGCACCTGAAGAGATGGTGGGTGTGATGCTTTAAGTGCTGGCTGCAGCTGGTGACCATGTGTTTGGACACTGCCACTCTCTCTCAGGAAGATTTAAAGGAGTGTGTGATCATGTGCATACTGTTAAAAAAAGATAAAGAACAACCTTAACAGCTAAGCTTGAACTCGAGTCATTCTTTTGCCCAAAAAGACATCTTTATTAGCTAGCACAGAGGAGTATTTATTCAGAGTAAAATAAAAATGGATGGGTTGAAGATAAGCAGCTTATCAGTGAGCCAAAGGCCTCTGGCAGCACTCATGGCACACTGTTAGAGCCAGCCCAGGGGTGCCCTGTGCTTCTGCCATGGCAGAAAGTGCTGAAAGGCTGGGGGAAAAGGCATTTCTGATTTTTCTGTACATGCAGAATTTGGCCATTTCAACTGCTAGAAACCAACAAGAGGGATTTCCTTCCCCTCTAGTCATCATTTCCCAAGGGAGAGGTTTCCCTGGCAGAGGGAGGCTGTGACTGCTCAGATATCCCCAGTTAATGCCCTCAGAGCAAACCCACTGTCTGCTGTCCAGAACCCCAGCTACAGCCACACAGCAGTAAAAGCAGCCCAGCTCTCAGCCCCAGCCACATTCCTCTGTTACAAATAACCCAGAGATCACTTTTCCCCTGCTCCAAAGGAGTTTTTGACCAAGACTTTAAGGTTATTTATACAAGGCAGGACAAGCAGCACTGTGAGACTGCAGACAGGTACCTTGGCCATCATTCTCTTGGGCAAGTCCTCTGTCCCCTGTGAGGGACCAGCCTCCCACTGTCTCACAGGGACTGGCACTTCCCACCCCCTGGGCAGCTCTGTGTGATGGGACAGGGCTGGGGAACCGCTCCATGTGTCACAGAATCACAGAATCACTGGGCTGGAAGAGACCTCCAAGGCCATCGAGTCCAACCCAGCCCCAACACCTCAACTCAACCCTGGCACCCAGAGCCACATCCAGGCTTTGTTAAACACACCCAGGCATGGGGACTCCACCACCTCCCTGGGCAGCCATTCCAGAACTTTATCACCCTTTCTGTGAAAAACTTTTTCCTGCTCTCCAACCTGAACTTCCCTTGGTGCAGCTCGAGGCTGTGTGCTCTGGTTGTGTCAGTGCTGCTGGAGACAGAGGCCAGCCCCAGCTGAGCACAGGCCCCTTTCAGGAGCTGTGAGAGTGATGGGGGCAGCCCTGAGTCTCCTTTGCTCCAGGCTAATCCTGTTTTGGATGCATTGCTGCCCAGAACCCCAGAGCAGAGCGTGGCAGCAGCAGCAGAGGGGCTGCGGGAGCTGTGGTACCTCCCAGGGTCCTGGCAGGGCAGTGTCACACAGGTCCTGGCAGGGCAGGCTGGGGCAGTGTCACACAGGTCCTGGCAGGGCAGTGCTCACACAGGTCCTGGCAGGGCAGTGTCACACAGGGTCCTGGCAGGGCAGTGTCACACAGGTCCTGGCAGGGCAGTGTCACACAGGGTCCTGGCAGGGCAGTGTCACACAGGTCCTGGCAGGGCAGTGTCACACAGGGTCCTGGCAGGGCAGTGTCACACAGGTCCTGGCAGGGCAGGCTGGGGCAGTGTCACACAGGGTCCTGGCAGGGCAGTGTCACACAGGGTCCTGGCAGGGCAGTGTCACACAGGGTCCTGGCAGGGCAGTGTCACACAGGTCCTGGCAGGGCAGTGTCACACAGGTCCTGGCAGGGCAGGCTGGGGCAGTGTCACACACAGCCACTGCTCCCCTTGCTCCCAATCAAACACAGGCTCCTTGCTGGCAAGGGTGAGCCCTGCAGGGCTCAGGGAGTCCCAGGGTACCCAGGGCTCAGGCAGAGAGCCAAGGGGTACCCAGGGCTGCAGCCACTGCCCTCCAGTTTGGTACCTGAGCAGGGAGCAGCTCCCAGCAGGGACCTGCTGTAGCTTTAGCCTAAGGAACACAGCCCAGAGCAGCAGCTGGAAGAATGGAGCCCTGAACAAACCCAAGCCAGGGCTGATAAAATGAGGGGTGGGCTCAGCCTGACTGGGTGAGAAGCCCTTGCCAAGGCTCATCTGCCTGGCCCAGGATGAACTCCCAGAGCTGAGCTGCAGGCAGCAAACACTCAGCTGCTCCTGAAACCCTGCTTCCCCCTTCCTTCACTCAGGAAAGTTTACATTACACGTTCCAGGAACATGCAGAACCTGGAAATAGTGCAGCTATTTGTAGTTTATACAAAAAGAGTGTCATTTAATACCTTTAAAATTGTGGAAATCAATGGTGATCCTATCATGGAACACTCTGCAGCCAAGGTGCTCATTTCTGCACACCTGGTTGCTCATCAATCCTGATTTTTACATTAGCTTGTTATTCTGACACCCTTAAGCTATGGATTTCCTTTTAAATGATAACTGCCACATAGCATTGCTCATTTAAAACTTTGGTCTTCCATAATTGTTCCCTGGAACATATGAAACTTCCACACCAGGAGAACAGCAGACAGCCTTCCAATAAGGCTGGGAGCCTGTGCCAGCACAGGGATTTTCAGGCTATTTTAAGCATTTACAAGTTGTCTCAAGCCTTAAACGATAAAAACATCGAGTAGTGAGAGTGCACTGAACTCAATATTTTGCTGTTTGAGGCAGCCTAGTGGGAACGTGCTAGAGCAAACATTTGAATGTAAGCACCAGCTGGAGGCTCTTCCTGCAGCCCTGCCACCAGGAGCTGGTGTGAGAACAGGAGCCCTGGCCCTGAGCAGGATCTGCTGCCCTAGAAGGAAAGGGATCAGCTCGGGGAGGTGCTGAGGGAGCACAGCCACATCAGTGACAGCAACGGGCTCAAGGTGGCAATAGACGACTTAGAAGAGCTTGTGGGAGCAGCTTAGAGCCTTAAGGGAGATCCTGTAAGGCTCAGGCATGAATGAAAACCTGTTGGAGCAGGTTGATTCATCACCCTGCCAAGGTGTGGGGAGGGGAGGTGCCCAGGCTCACAAAGCCCAGCACATCTGCTCCCTTCACACACATCCTGCAGGCTCACAGGGCTTTGCTGGGTTACCAAAGCCCAAATCTCCTCTCTCTTCACACACATCCTGCAGGCTCACAGGGCTTTGCTGGGTTACCAAAGCCCAAATCTCCTCTCTTCTCTTCACACACATCCTGCAGGCTCACAGGGCTTTGGTGAGTTACCAAAGCCCAGCACATCTCTGCTCTCCTTACACACATCCTGCAGGCTCACAAGGGCACCTTGGCACAAAGAACTCCCTGTGTGTGACAGAAGCACAGCTGGCCCAGGCACAGGGGGCACCCAGGGGTGTTTGGTGCCAGCAGGACCAGCTGGCCCAGGTGCACAGCACACCTGTGTGTCACAGACATGCTTTATGAAAAATCCTTTCCTTAGGATCTTTTCTCCTGAGAAGCTGAGAGGCCTCAGAAATGAAATCTAAACAATAATTTCCTGCTGCTGTGGAATGCAACAGCTGCTCTGATTGGTCTCATGTGGTTGTTTTTAATTATTGGCCAATCACAGCCCAGCTGTCTCACACTGTCTGGTCAGTCACAAGATTTTATTATGATTTCTCTTTGTTAAATATTTTATTATATCTATTCTCTTTATGATATCTCTTTATTATGATTTCATTCTTTTCTATTGCTTGCTAGCCTTCTGATGAAATCCTTTCTTCTATTCTTTTAGTTTTAATATAGCATAATATATCTATCAATATCTTTCTTTTGATATAAGATATATCATAAAATAATAGATCAGCCTTCTGAAACATGGAGTCAAGATTCCCATCTCTCCCCTCCTCCTGGGACCCCTGTGAACAGAACCCCACCCGTGTGCCCAGCCTGGCTCTGAGGGCACCATGGGGGCTGCTGAGAGGGGCCCTGGGCTCCAGCAGGGCCAGGTCTGAGCTCAGAGCCCCGGTGAGCACTGGCACCTGTGTCCTGCCAAGCCAGAAATGCAGAGCTGCAGGCACTCAGGAGCAGCTGCAGCCAGCAATGGCAAAGTGCTGCAGTGCTCAGCAGCCCCAGAGCAGCAGCTCTGCCCTCCAGGAAGGGCTGGGACACACTGGGGAGAGGCTGTGCCCTGCAGAGCTGCTCCACCAGGGCACGAGGGAGGCACCTGACAAACAAACCCCAGCACCTGTTTAATGAAAAGGGATGGTAAAATAATATTTTAAGAATGAAGGCGTGTTTTCCAGTAATCTACACAAATATTATCCATAGCCAAATAGCAGGGAAGAGTCCACAGCTGAAGGAGTGATTTTATTTTTAAAATAAGATGCACTCAGTTTCCCATGAAATCCTCTGAAAGGAAAACATTGTGCAAAAAACCCCAACACACTTCAGTGTTCAGAGCCTCGGAACAGTACAGTTAGAAGCATACACGAGGCTAAAAATTGGCAGCCCAAGAGGATCACGCCTCTGAAGACAGAGAAGCAGGAGCCAAGCAGCACATTGTTAGAGACTGAAAGAGATCCTCCCTCTGAATGAAATTCTGTTCTTGGAGGCGTGGGAGCTGGAGAGGACAGGACAGCAGTCTCCTGTTTCTTCAGGGAACAGAGGCATCTGAATGAAATCATGAATGATACTCTGAATGAGAATCATATTTCAAACAAACATGTAAGTGACAAGTGTTATTTCAACATGTCTAGTTTTGTATCTGCTGAAAGGGCTGTTAGGAAATCTCTCTAAAAATGCTGGAATTTTTTTTTACTCCAGCAACACTTGCCATCAGTGTGAGCTGCAGCAACTGGGAGGGAGGCTCCAAGTGTGATGTTTATCTCAGTATTTTGTTGACACACTCTGATTCAAAAAAATATGTTCCAATAATTACAGTGACTAGAGATTAGAGATGTGTTAATTAAATATTGTGAGGAGTGACCCAAAGCCTTGCTGTGCCATCAAATTGCATTGTAACACGTTTTTGAGGTTAAACAGCACATCCTAGGCACAAGAGCCCACAAAGTGTGAGACCCACCTTTGCCTCTCATGAGCAAATGTGGTGTTGAAGGAAATGCCTGAGCCAGATGCACCTTCCAGCAGCCAGGCTCAGCTTTCCCTGAGCTGTGTGTGCTGGGCTGTGCAGGGCTGGCTGCCAGCAGGAGCAGCAGCACAGGTCACCCCTGCTCACACGGCCCAGGGGCTGCCCCAGCCTGCCCAAGAGAGCCCCAAGGTGTTGCTGGGTCATTCCTGAGCAGGGATGGTGCAGGTGGGAAAGGCTCCCCAGGGCAGTGCAAGGGGCAGCCCCTCTGTGCCCTCAGCTGCTCTGGGCACACCCCAGGGATGCCCCAACCCCCAGTGTCCTGGGAAATGTTCCCAGATCAAGCCCAGAGTACCCAGAGAACTGTCTAGCTTGGGTAAAACTTAGCAAAAAGATTTTAAAATAGCCTTAGAATGGTCCTGAGATAGGTTCAGTTCTTCAGTGGCTTCTGCCTTCCAGCAAAGCTCACCTGGAACAAACCAGAGGTGCAGAATTCAGCATTAACTTACAGGTGATCTCTGAGGTGGGGGTCAAGGCAAATTGGGGTTCCCTTGCTCCAGAAGAGCCACAACAACTCCTGCAAGTGCAGCCAGGGATGTGCCAGTTTTCAGGCACAACTCTAGACCTGGGGCTACAGCTGTGACTCCTTTTGCAAACACATTGCTTGGATTAACACAGTCCTGCTTATCAAGAAACGTTGAGTATTTTTTCTGCACAACATATTTAATAATTCTCCATGAAAGTTACAGGAACATTTGTGGAGGAGCTGGTGACTCAAAGGGACCCCCACAAGCAGGAGCTGCAGGTGACCCAGCCTGGGCTCAGTTTAAGTCAGCATCACACATTTGCAGGCCCATGTCCCCAGTATGGGTCACTACCTGCAAAGGTGATGAAAACTCTCAAAGCAAAAGCAAGAAAACTCTAGGAGAGCTGGGGGGATTATTAGGAGTCATGTATGTTTAGTGGGCTGGGTAAACAACCTCCCAGTTTTGATGTGAGAGTTTGCTTTCAAAAATGTGTTTTGGTCAAAGCTTAAATGCCTCTAATGGCTGGCACATGAAATTAATAATGGAGATGATGGTAAGGAGATGCAGACTTGGAAAAGGGCACCTAAGTGTACCAGGAAGGGGGATTTAGGTCTCACACAAAGCATCCTGGGTTGCAGGGGATCATTGTATATTTTTAACATCTATGGTTAGATTTCTTCTAGCAGATGTGCTAGAGCTATATTAGAAATACATAGCTGTTGTCATTTTATTGCAAAGTTTCATACCTTCTCAGGGATTTCTCATGGGCAGCTCCTTGTAGCACTGACCCCTTCACAGCACAGCCAACCAACTCCATCTCTCTCCTCTCCCAGCTAACCCACTCTTCTGTGGCACTCTTCTTCTTATTGGACACAGCTGTGGCCTGTTAAGGGCAGGCCTGTTCCTGATCTTTGGTGATCAGTGCAGCTGCAACTCCTCAGGTGTGAGATTGCCTTCTGCACTATCTTTATTTTCATACATTCTATCCCTCCACACACAGCAGATGTGCTAGAGCTAAATTAGAAATACATGTGGATTATCTCTGAATAGAAATACTCTGGATTATCAAGTCCAACCACTGACTCAGCACTGCCAAGCCCATCAGTGAACCATGTCCCCAAGTGCCCCCTCTGTGTGACACAAAACCATATGGGGGGAGCTTCCAGTGTCACTGTCCTGGGCTACAGGCAGGAGGGGACTCCCACCTACCCAGACAGGTCCCAGATAAAATATGGGGGAAATCATGGCTCTGGGGCAGAGCCTCTAGTGCCCTGGGGGAAAATGAGCAGTTATTTTCATGTCAAGATTAATCTTGGGTTTGTTAGTTGTTGCAGAGGAAATGGACACGGAGCTGAAGTGCAGCCAGAGCCAGTGAACTGTCACCAGTCAGGCTAAAGTAAATACCCCATTAATGTCTGAGCTGGAACATGCTGTGGGGTGTTCTGTAACCATATCTGTGAGCTCAGGGAGCCTCCTGCATCCTGCAATGTTTGCCTAAAGCTCCTCTCTTGGTCTGGCAGCTGAGCTGTTTGCATTGGCATCTCTGTCCCTCTTCAAGGTCCCAGTGTGAGGAGAAAAGCAGCTGAAAATGGAGAACTTGAAATCACACCCCTCTTATGAGATCCCCAGAGGTCCCATTCTCACCCTTCAGAGCAAAGAGCAGCAGTACTTGGTGTGAAAGATGCTTATACCATCTCTAACACATTCCTGCTGGGAGCTGGAACACATTTTTTACAACTGCCCTGTAGCAGGACTGTATCTGTTTGTCTGAAGGTTTTTTCTCACTGTCCTTCTCCTATGTTGTTTGTTTTCCTGTGGTAGCAGAATCAAACCCTAATCCTCAGAGGATATGAGAACTTCAGGACCAAAGTGTTCTCCTGTCTCATGCAGGTCTGTTTGAGCTGACAAACACCCCAAAAATACCAGAAACAGCTGGGGTGTTTACCCAGAGATAAACAGATGAATTGGGAAAAGCTGAGAGCAGCCCCAGCTGTCAGCAACACCTCATGCAGAGGCTGCAAAGGATCAGCTGGTCCCTTCTATAAGCAGAAGGTCTCAGGCTCTTGGAATTTTCACCTTTCCTGATGTTGCCTCAGCCTAAAACAGCACCTGTGGCCCTGCCTGTGGGCTTGGGAAAGGCAGTGGTGGAAAGTGCTGGTTTCCAGAGGATGGGCAATGTCTTCATAAATACCCAGAAATGGCCAGAAAAGAGATCAGTTTGTCAGGTGCTGCACACTTGCAATTCCCTGGTATCAGCTTATAAAACATGTGGGGGTTCCAGTGTTGGTCTGGGTGGTACTTTCCCCCCTTACCTTCTGTGCTCTGCTCCCAGGTGTTTGTGCACACCAGCAGCTCAGCAATGTGCATTTCTCGGAGGGCAAATCCTTCCCTGAAGTTTCTGCTTGACCAGGGGACAAAGGAGAAACAGCACCTGGGTGGAAAGCAGGGATGGAGGCATCCAGGGGGAGTCCAGAGCAGCAGCACTGCCCACACCCTGTGCAGCTCTCCAGCAGGGACCTGAGAAGAGATGCCTTTCCCTCAAATTACTGCTCTAAACCCTTGTGCACCCTGCAAGGGAATTGTCCCTGCAAGTTTTATTGTCTGCAATCAATGCTATCAGTAACTGTCCACAAACCAGCCCAAAGCCTGGGATATGGAAAGTGCATGAACAGATTTCATTAGAGGCAGCTCAGTGATTTACATATCTGGACACATCTGGGTTATGAAAGACTCCACCTTTGATCCATTTAACACAGCCCCTGCAGGAAAGTGAGCACACACATCAGTCAGGGATTGCACAGGCTCTCCAGGCACCCACAAATCTGTGGATTTTGGTGAACACATGCCTGCTCCCTCCAGCACAGCAGAGCCAACCCTGGCACTCCTGACACTTCTGTACTGTACCCCAAAATGGCACAAAGAGGATATATTTATAAAACACTTGTAGACAGACAGGCCTTTAGAGCAGGGGGTTCCAGTCCAGGATTTAAAGGCCAACTTAATTTTTAATCTGCATTTCTAAAAATAGGGAAGTTACAAGTATTATTAAATTAGAGGTTTTCATTTTTTGAGTCCAGCAAAAATTCAAATACAGCTGGCTTGAGTAGTCTTACAGTAAGAGGAAGTCACTTGTTTCATACAAACTTTAAAAAAAATCAATCAGATCACCAGCTAAGAAGTAAATGAAGCTTAAAGTCATTCCTGTCCCCTCAGCTTGCACATGGGCTGCACCAGAAGCAGTTAAGGACCCCAGATGAAATGCAGAATAGCTTCCACTGCAATTCCCTCCACAAGGCAAACTGAACAAATCAGAACTCCCTAAACTTGTAAAGAATTTGCGTTCCCCTAAAAAACATCCCTGTGGTGCAGAGCTCACTGGAGACACAACACAGGAAGGACTTTTCATTTCTGGTGGTTTAGAGCAAATCTTTGTGGTTTGGATGGCTAAAACATTTGCAGAGAAGCCTGAAGGACCATGTCTGCCACAGCAAGCTTGTCTCAAGCTGCAGTGCCAGGATGCTGCTGTGGCTCACACTCCCCTCCTCTCAGCTTCCTGCCCACTGGCACCCAGTCAGGACAACTTCAAGATGACAGAATTTGGCATTTCAAAACATAAGCAAAGGCAATTCCAAGAGAGGGGTGATTTATATATGCAGTCTGCACTTGGCACATGAAGGTTTTATTCAGTAGAACATGACACTGAGCTCCCCATGCCTGTGCAGGGAGCAGCAGGTGCTGCCAGGTGGATTTGGAAGGGAAAACTTTGAATGCTTCTAGAGCACACTTGACTCTTCAACACTGCAAACCAGGCACATCCAGTGTTTCTGAAAACTGCACCTGAATCCAAGAGCTGTGAATTATCAGCTTATGAGAGGAAGAAAAGAGCACAAAACCACAGCAGTCACAGATATTCTGCCACAACCCCCAGTATCAAATGTTGCAGAAATTTACAATGCCAAAAGAAAAGAACACACCCAGAAATCCCTCCCACAAAACCCACAAATGCAGGCCAACAATGAACAATCTCAAATTATTTATTAGGAAAAGACAAAGTACTGTTTCAACATTCGTACAGAACAAATGGCAATAAAACCAGGAAAATAAACTGTAAAAAGTAGGCCCATGACAGAGGAGTTGGTTTATGATAAAGCAAATGAAATCCAAACTTCACTCATGCAAACAAGCAGTAAAGAATTATTTACAGTTTTGATGGGATGAATTACAGCATTGTCCATATTTGGGCCCAAATCAAATTACTCAGTGACATATTAAAGGGATCTAATCTGTACATTCAATAACGAGAATCTATAAAAAGAAAAATAATTTAAACAATTTACAAGAGCTGTATTACAGATGGCATAAAGGCATCATTTACAAGAGCTGTTTAACAGGTGACACAAAGGTATTCATGAGTAATTTATGATGAAAAATTTGTAGCACATATTTTTACATCACATCTTCAGTGTCTGAACAGTAAACAAGAAAGCAGAGACATACCATGAGTGCAATGTAATAGAATAAGGCAACTTAACCAAATGGCTCTTCAGAGAACTTCCATCCTACCAGGGTTTACAAGTTACAGATTTGCCTCTCTGCTTTGCTAACTAAAACAAATACTTGAAGACAGCATCTGGTGATTACAAGGCCTGCATATGATGAGACAATAAATGGAAAATTAAATGTTTGTTTGGTAAAATGCCAAAACTCAAGAATGTAAAAGTGCAGGTTATCTAAAGCCCTCTATACCCTAACACAAACACATTAATTTTCACATTCTAGGTGCTGTAATTTAATGTCTCAAAATACTAATTCACTAGTCTTTCATAATGCACAATCTGAAACTAATACACCTCCTCCCAAAGCTTGTATTTACAATTTCTTAAACTGATGCCAGAAATTTAAATTGTGAAATGCCAGCAATTTATAGCAAAGGTTAGCAACCAGCACTCTATATTCCAGTTCAGTTTATAGGCGACACTAATTAGCACATTTAGATTTTAAAATTACTTTAAATGGGTATTTCTGACTTTTCAACAGCTTTCCTAAACACTTTCAGTAGTGGCTAACATTCTTGGAAGTTTTAGCAGAGAACAAATGCCAATTGTGTTCTACTTGACACAAATTTGTGCAAAGAGCTACAGTAACAAAACAAGATGAAGATTAACATGGAAATGCAGCTATGAAAACCCATCTGTCTCCTGATGTGCCACGGGCCTCACATAAAGCAGCACAGGAAGCCACACCTGCCAATGACTTGCCACATTAACACACACAGTCCACACAGTCAAAAAAAAAACCAAACCCAAAAGGGAAACTCAAAATAAGGCCAAAGAGTATTGGCAAATGATAAAATTTAAGTCTGTCAAAAAGACCAGGCCATAAATATTTTATTTACAATTTCTATTTAGAATCTTTATTTTCAACAAATGATTTAGCACCAGCAGGAATATGCAAAGTAGCATTACTGTGTTCCCCAGGCAGAAGACCTTGAGGCCAAATCTTGCTCATTAGTTTAAAAGAATGATTTACTGAAGTAACTACACAGTGAGCAGGATTTGGCACTCAGTTATGCAAACTGAGATTGCTCAAACATATTCCATTAGCACATTAATAATTACAGACATATTACAGCATCATCTGAGATGTTTTCAAAAGTGTGTTTTTAAGAATACTTAATATGCTTTCCATGTGTGATGCAAATGAAACTAATAAAACAGGCTTCTTTGCAGACTTTTGTTAACTGAGAGAATTACTAATTTTACCACAGT
The DNA here is from genome assembly GCF_051311805.1 of Agelaius phoeniceus. Lineage (NCBI taxonomy): Eukaryota > Metazoa > Chordata > Aves > Passeriformes > Icteridae > Agelaius > Agelaius phoeniceus. The sequence continues at coordinate 14,221,405 of NC_135279.1, forward strand.
TGACAAAATACTGGTGATGTATTTTGGAATACATCAGTAAGATTTTAAAGAACTTTGAGCAGGAATTATTTTTCTACACTGTATTTTTTTAATCTCCCATGGTCATGTCTGAGGACTAAATTCTCCCATTTTATTCACAGTGATTGTGAAACCCACCAGCTGTGACTGTGCATTAATGGGAAGTGAAAGAATTACCACACCCAAACAGAAACTGTGTGTCCCCAGCTCTGCACTGGGACCTACAGGCCTTGCTCAAACACTTCCAGCCTGACCCACAGATGTTTGTTCACTTTTTAACCTCAGCAAAGCTCTGTTACCTATTATATGGTTTTTAAGCCTACATAAAAAGATGTAGATAAGAAAAAAAGAAGTGACAAAGGAAAGAATTAGTCTTGTTCTAACTAGAACTGACCAGAACTAGCTCCACAGAACCACACTGACCTCCACCTCTGCCCTGAAGTCACTTCCTCAGGATTACAGTGGTACCCAGAATGTCCACAATGAAAGTGATATTTAAAAACAAGTTGACTGCAAATTTATTCATTAATGAAAATTATTGACTTGATGTGAAAGACACCATCTAATCTTTATCTAGCAGAGATGTACTCTAGATAAAAGACCCTTTAATTAGTTCCAAATGTTAAAACCCCATTGCTATTTTGAAATACTTAGAAATAGTAAGTTATTTCAATAGATCTGGAAACAGGTGTTTCCTGAAAATCTGTATTGGGTCTTGGTCTTTGTCTCTACAAAGAGTATTACAGCCCTCACAGGCACCTTGCATCTATACTGACTCAAGTGCAAGCAGGAATGTCACAGTAGCACTGAAGGAGCAGATGATCCATCAGGAGAAGGCAGAGATTTTGATTATACAGCTGAGGCCAAGTGGGGCAAGGTGGGTGGTTTCTCTTCTTTCTATCCTGAAACTCTCAGTTATGAGCACCTGCTGGCAGAACCACACAAGTGCTTGAGGGAGTTAAACATCTTCAAAAGGCAGGGCAGACACCTGAACACACTTTGGAACTCTTGAGCAAACTAAGACACAGAGTGCATCACTGCAGCTTCTCTGTGAACTCCTAAATGTATCAAGACTTTACTAAAAAGAATGAAAAATTGTTTGTATTTAAACCTCTGCTCAGTTCAGTGAAGAACACTGAGGATGTTTTAATTCCAGCCTGTTAAATATTCAAGATGTATTGTAAGAGTTCCCCTTTCATTCAAACTGCAATTACCCAAGTAGACTTAGAAAGGTCAAAGTGGTTATGTTTAATAGCTTGGAATAACTTCACCTAAGATTGAACTTCTCTACCCAGAAATAAACAGCACTTATCTCATTATAAACTTGCATGATTTTTAGGGAGATAATGATTCAATGAAACTGTGCATAATACTTGAAAGGACCAAGCTGCAGGGATAAGACCAAGAAATGCAAAATCCTTACCCCAAGACTAAGGGCTACAGGGATAGGAAGCCAGAAACCTGATGATTTTTTCCTGGTATCTCCTGCTACACTGGATTAAAGGGATCATCTCCATGGCCAATAAAATTACCTGCCATTTCTCTGGTAAGTATATTGTTTAGGAAACCTCATGGAAAAAGTCCCAGTACCATAAAATTGGCATTATATGAAGAACTCAAAAGGCACTGACATGGCTGACTGAGCTGCAAATGATTACACATTCAAAATGGGTCTGACAATTTACTTTCAAGAACTATCACAGAACTTTCCTCTAGAAAGTGATTCCACTTGAGAAGACCACAGTAGTCCTGAGAAAACTCCACATTTTCTCTACTGTAGTACATCACACTGAATCAATTCACCCTAAAGCTGCTGCAACCAATTAGCTCTGAGGAAAAGAAATGGCAAGGGTGAAAGTAAAAACAGACTCTAGCAGGAAAAAGCAACTTACTTCAGTGACTCATATAAAAGAGACAAGCATTTTCAACCTGTTTAAAGAGAATTTAGAAGAAAAGACATTAAGGCTTATCTTGCAACTATTTGTGATGCCTATCATTTCTCCTGGTGGTAGAGTCACTCTTTGGAGACTCTAGTAACAAGTTCTAAGCTGACAGAAAATGAGATGAAACCCAAAGATGTGGCTTAAACACAGGACCCCTGGGCTTTACAGTAGGGCTTGACAACTGCTGTGGTTGCTCTTGTAATGAAGTAACAATTGTGCTGATAAAATTAGCAACAGAAAGCCAATTTTTTTAGAAGCTCAAGGGAAATAAAACAGAGGTAGGGCATACTTTTGGATTCTCACAGTAGTTTCTATACAGTACAGCTATTCAAGAATTACTCCATTTGCTTATTTTGTAACTCTGTACAGTTTACTTTAAAAAATGTATGTTAGGTGACATCAACTTCAATTGGTTTAATGAACTATGGGTATTAGGTAATCATCTTCTATATGTGCTTTTGGTTAAATATACAATAGCTTCTAACTACTGCTTCAAGAGGACTGAGTATCACAAATGAAGGAGCAATAAACATGGACTAAAGGAACTGTTTCTAATGGAGCTGTAGTATGTCTCCTAAAGCACCCTTTGCAAGTAAAATATGCAGTTAGTTTGCAAAATTTTCAGCAGGCTGCCAGAACATTCAGAAAATTAAGTTTATACACAGTTTTATAACCAAATAAAGGTTACTTTTGATAGTCAATCCTAACTCAAAAGGAACAGTTTACAGCATGTATAAAGACATTCTAGAAAAACTGTATTCACTTATTTTCTGAAGTGCTCTGATTTAGCATTAGATCAGCTGAACTGTGAGTGTAATTTTTAGTTGTTTATGTCTATAGTGAAACATCAAAGCAAGCACAATGGAAATGTAGTACAGGTACCAGGAAAAGCAACAATAAATGGAACTGCATTTGTGATTAGCATTGCACTTAATGAGTTGCCTACTCTAAGGTACTGTACTCTTAAAGGACCACAGAGAATTTTAAAAGCAAAAACCTGTGATGTTAGTTTGGGGCTGTGAATTTTGAGAAAGAGAAGAGTGAAAATAGCACAGGGGTTTCTAACACAAGGGGAATGTATCTGTAAATACAACACAGCCATGCTGTGGAATACTCGAGCAATCAGTTTTAAAAACCTTAAACCCCAAGATATGAACGTGTTTGGGTCTGGCTGCTCCTCATGCACTTACAGGAAATAAATTGAACAGGAAAATATCACAAATTTGGGTAGCTTTAGTCCACAAAAAGTCATATAGCTACTGACTGTATAATAGTCCTGTAAGTTTAAGATCTCATGCCCTGGCTTCAGGACTGAAGTTACTGTAATAATCACAACTGTAAATTTTAAAAATCTGCAGAAAACCCCAAAAACCAGTTCCAGAGTATGGATTTTATCCCAAGGCCACAATTTGATGAATGGTTCCATATTGCAAGTGCATTAAATATTGGTCCATTTGCTGCTGCAATACAAACTCTGATGTCCTCAACTTCCCAAAACAAACTTTCAAATTCAAAAGTAACCTTTCAACTTCAACATCTGCTTGAATTCTGATCAACTCTTACAAAATTACAGGGAAATCACAACTTCAAATCACTCAGATGGGGCAAAAACTTTTCCAAACCTCTACAGAAATAAGCCAAAGCATCAGAATTATGAGGTCCTCCCATAATTAGTCTATTTTATAAGGATTTAGGGTACCTTTACGAATCATGATTCATGATGGCAGAATTTATGAGGCCAAAAAAACAAACAAAAAAAGTAATCCAGAAGGCATTTTGGAAGTCATGTCCTCAAAAAGAAAAAAAATTTTAAAAATCTTCCTCCCAAAACCTGCCTTTATTAATCACTGAACTCGTTTCTAAATCCAATCAAAGACAGAGGAATCTTCCCAAAATACCAGCTGAAGCTTCCAATAAATGAAGGTATCTTCATGAAACCTTCAAAATATCAACTGCTTAATCTGCTGCTTTGGCTGATTCTCTGTGTTTCTATTCTTCCCACTGGAAATTAAAGAATTAATATTACACATAAAAATAAAATAATTATTATGTTCACTGTGGGAAGCAATTGTCTACAGTTTCCTCATCTTGTCAATAGTACCTGGCTGTCTTTTGTTTTCTGTAAGTACACATAAAATTGTGCTCATAATAACAGTATAACTAATGAAAATAATTTTTTAGTCATCAATTCTATAAATAAACTGATGGGGGCTAAACCTGCAATATTTGCATCCTGAGCACTTAAGGGTTTGGCATTCCTTCTTCTGCAATTTCTGGAAAGTTGTTTTCAGAGGATGTATTGCATATTAGAAGTTCACTACTGGCTACACATACCAAAGAACACAAATTATAGCCACAAACAGTTCACTTGCCAATGCCCAGCAGAGTGAAACCCCGTTCCTTACAACAGCAATACTCAGTAGCTTCATCACTTCTTAAAAAGAGTTACAGAAAATCAGCTATTTTCATCTCCCCTCCCCAGATTTAGTTCCCATCGACATAAACAAGTGTCATTCAGGTGGAAAAGAGTTCAGTGTAGTGACATCTGGGATCTCAACTGAAATTTGGCAGCCCAAGCAGAGCACCAACAGCTCCAAAGTATCCCTGTAAAAAAAAAAAAATCAACTTTAGGTAGGGTATTAAATTCTGCAGTAATCACATTTTAGTGACAACAATCATCAGATGGATCAATGCTACAGAAAGAACATGATACACTTTTAATATCTAATGTTTCACAGTAATTAAGGCTTTGTGAAACAAACATTTTATCCTTCTTATCTAGCTTGCCTTTAGGAGGTTTCCTGCCTCACCATACACTGCAGGATCACTGCAGTACAGGACAGGTATCAGTGACTCCTAAAGCATGGAAATCAGGTTTGGCTTTTTCTTCCTAGAGAAGCTGCATCTTTTGCTTACTGAAACATCTTCAATTATTCCTAAAGTAAAAGTGAAAAATTCCTCCAATTATATCCTTACATCACACTTTTGGACTGTCTATCTACCTGCATGCAAAGAACCATGTTCTCATGTTGAATTATTTTTCCCCTGTGGACTGAAATCTTCCCCCTCCCTATAACTAAGAAGTATTCAAGTGTTTAGAATATACACTTGACCAAATGTGAGTTTAAAATTTACCCAAGAAAAATCTGAAGAGGGCAGAACTAACAAGGAACCATTCCACTGCTACTGTGGCCATCAGAACAGACTGTCAGTCTTGGGATAAGCAATAAAGGAAAAGAGTTGTGAAAATCAACTGAAGGGAATAGATGGAATGCTGTCATATTTTCAGACCAAGAAACTGAGGACAAAAATTCCCAACCCACTGCCCAGAAGCTGCAAGTCAGCAACTGTTGCACCTGGAACTAATACTGATTGCTCATATTTCAACCAAACCAGGTCAAAGCTCTCAATACTGCATACTGAGACAGCAGAGGCTGCCCAAAAGCAGGTTATTCTCAAAGCAAAAAATCACTACAACAGCTCTGAGGGGTCTGTTGTGGAATGAAAACAGGCCTTGTCAAAGCAGTCTTGACTTTCAAGACATTGCTCAAGCTCAGCTGAGAACAATGCAAGTGTTTCAGAGGGCCAAGCTTTACATTTCTGCACTCTTTGAAACACAATACTTACTGTTGTTTCCACCCAAACCCAAGGAAGACTGCTGACCCTTAGCACAGAGTTTAACATCTTGCTGTCCCTCTCCAGAGATCCACAGCATGAACTGAGAAACCCCCAAGTGACTGAAGTACTTCCCTGGCAGAAAACTGTTCCCAGAGAACCAATTCAGCAAGACAAACCTCCTGTTATTTCTAATATTTACTGAGCACTTGGTGCCTCAGGATATCACACATGAGAGCCACTCAGTAGAGGCCTTTCTGATTTATGGTGAAACAGTACACACAGATAAATGAGCCACAGCATACCTCATGTTCTAGGAACAAGGCCTTCAGCTGACCTTTTGACCAGTAATCCAGTGCATATGCAAGAAGCTTCATTGACAAAGTATTCACACGCAAAAAGTTGCCAACAAACACAACTCTGTTTATTTTCTAAAAAAAAAAGAAGAAAAACAGCAAAGGATTAAGTCTTTTCACTGTTTAACACGGCTTTGAAAATTAAGCTATGAAAGAGAAGACTGTCTTAAGCAAGGGAAAAACCACAGAAAAACCAAACAACCCACAATTAAAACATGGTTCCAAAATTTAAAACATGGCATACTTGGGGAGAAGGAAAAATGGTGCAACCCTTGAGAATTAAAGGACTGAATTTACAGACAAGTAGCATTTGTGTTTCAAATTAAGTGAGCATTTTCAGCAATTACACCAAAGAAAGAAGCCAGCTAAGAAAGAAATGAAATGAAAGATACTTCTGTTTGGTAGAGAAGACTCAATGCCTTCATAGCCCTGTACAATGCTGCTTGATCCATATGCAACAAGGCAGCACTGTAAAGAAGCCGAAGGCAGTAAGACATGACAGATGTTCCTTTCATCTCCAGCCCTCACTATACCTCAAGCCTGGCATCACACTAAGAGCACTTCAATATTACCAGTGAGCTGTGAATTTTAATCCAGTCAAATGTAAAAAAGTGAAAATCACTTAATATTCCTCATTAACTGCAGTAAATCCAGCAGTAAGTGAAAACATTAAACACTGGTTTAATGACCCGAGAGAAAGAGCCAAAGAAAATGTAATTGTGTTAGTCCTTAGCACAGTGCTTTAAAAAGCACTTAATTGCAGTAAATAAATGGTCATTTCTAAGTTATTACAATAACTAATATGACAATTCAACCTGTAGTCAAATGGACCATATGCAACTGTTTTTTAACCATCTTGATTAGTTCCCACTGAAGACAAAGTAGACACATAGTTAAGACACAAAAGCATAATTCTGCTCTGCTGCAAGAAATCAAAATAATTACATTTATTTCATCTTTAGACATCAGTTCAAGGAACTACTTTGTGTATCCCCATTTGCTATTTCTTATGGTTGGTAGTTCTGTGACATAGCTGGAATTAGACCAAAACCCACTCAGAATAAAGGTAGTTTGTGCAGTTTACAAGTTCTGATTTGTCCTCATTTACTCCCACCCTTAAATAGAAATTGCATAATTTGCTTAAGACATGTGGAATGTACTTTCCACTTCATCTTCATTTTAACTCTTTTGTTATTTAGCTTTGCCACAAAGCAAAAAGCCAAAATTAACACTCACAAAATTACCTTCCTTCTCCAAGACAGACACGAGAGAAAGATAATGAAACTGAGGGAGAAGTTACAATATTAAAACCAGAAATTATAATTAATCTGGCTCCTAAGCAAAAGGAGGATTACTGCAGCTAACAGGGCTGTTGGTACTTCTGAGGCAATCACATGCAAAGATTTGAAGTAGAACTCTAAATTCAGTTGCCCAGAGTCTTCTCCAAGAAAGCTATTACTAAACCTCATTTTATCCCAAGTTTGTTGATAATGAAGGAAGAAATCCCTGCTGCTCAGACTCTCATGCCTTCTATGCCTAAAGTCAGTATTCTTCCACAGCTTTTTGGCTGTCCACACTAATACTGAACCAATACTGGTTCTTTTTTGAACTTTGAGAAACAGAAGATGGCAGGAAACCTTCTCTGTACCAACCAGCAAGATGAGAGGTGTCAAAGCAATTTTAAAGTCTCAAGAGCTAGAAAAAATTAAAAATAATGTTTATCTAGAAACAAGGCTTTGATCAGAGGATAATTTCAGCTTGGAGAAACTGCTGGAGGCCATCATTATGCACTGCTTAAAGCAGGACTTTCAGCACCTTACATGCTGCAGTTGCTCAAGTCATGTATTTTGAAACCTGCAAGCACAGAGTTTGTCTCTGAGTCCATGTCTCAGGGCTGGATGCATTCCCTGGGTGATGCTGCCTTGGCAGGGGAGCTGGACTACATCATCTCCAGGAGTCCTTGGCAACCCCAGCTGCTCTGTGGTTAAAGCACTAGGAATTGCTGCAGAATATTTTGACTGTCTCTGGAGAAGTGGGACAAGGATGTCTTGGCCAAAGGGGAGGGTACCTGATGAGGAGCTTGGTTAAAGAATGCAGCCCAAAACCTGCAGGTCAGCACAGGATTTTGTGTGTGGTGATGAAGGACCCGAAGTCCCCTTGCTAAAGCAGAGTGATTGCAGGCCCAGCTCGAAGCTCTACATGCATTTCCTCATTTCATTTGAGAATGTATTAAAAGGTTTAAAATTATACACCATTTTAGCAGTCATTTCATGTGAAGACAAATAACAGAGCTGTAGCTAGATCATTTCGTGGTCAGGTTTTACCTCATTTACTGCACACATCCGGGCAATAGAGCCAATGTTATTGGTGATGGTGACCAGTATGGCTCTAGCAAGATCTTCTTTACTGACAGACTCCCTCTTCTCTTTGTAGATCATATTCCCAAAACTACAACAGGAGAAATGGCCATGAGTTACAAAGTGATTCATGTGCATTTGAAATCATTTCAAAATAGATGTTTTCATGCTGTAACAAAACCTGTGTCTCATGTTTCCTTTTTGAGGAACTTGCTTTTTAAGTTTGTATTAAATACAGCAATTTCACACTACAGCTCTATTTATTCCTTCACAGGAATCAGTAAATTGTGTTACAATAACAGGCCCCCAGCAAATTATTTTTGTTCAGATTGCTGACTTCCATGAAGAACCACCTACAGTAAAACAATTTTATTCTTCACAGAAGACTACTCTGCAAATCTAGTCACTGTAAATTATGTCCCTGCTTGATGGGTAATCCTCCACTTCTCATGTTTGCTTCCTCACAAACACCTATACAATCTTTTATTCTCAAACTAGAAGAAAACTATGAATTGAACAATTTTATGATGGAACACAACCCTCTGAAACAAAATGAACAGTGACAGAATGCAATTTAGGTTGCAGAAATGAAGAGTTCTGGATCAGAAGGGCACTTCCCTTACCATGCCCAGCACAAAAGAAAAGACAAGAATTCATAGCTACGTGTGATATTTTACCAGCAAGGACTCTGAGCCAGATCTAAGTCAGTTTGGAGAGCAAGAATCCTGATTATTGCAGAGCTCAAAAAGCCATTAAAGCTCTTAAGGATCTTAAAAAGCAAATGAGAACAGAAAGTACCAACATAAAGCAAGGTAAAAACGTTATTGACTGAAGAGTAAAGTTCACACATATTAAAACCTCTCAGCACATGGGCTCTCAAGAGGCCTGGACTCAGGTGGCTGGAGAGGGAGAACAATTAAGTTGCCATGAATTATGATTCCCTATGGAATAACAGCAAAGATTTAATGAACACTCTTATGTACATATTAGTTTCGCTTGCAGAGTTTATTTTTCTTATCTTTTGTAAGGGCAGTGAAGCTGTAATATCATTGATGATATTCCCCAATGGAAATAATGTGTGCAGTTGTGACAAAAGTCCTCTGTTGATGACAATGACATTCTCATGGTGCAAACTGTTTGTGTTCAACAGCCCTCTTCAGTGAGAAAAGTAGTTAAAACATTACATCAGGTGTCTGTTGTGACAACCACATTTCCAAAAAAAATTAGGAATTGCTCCACTGTAAGAGCAACATAAAAGCCATCTCCCACTCACCTTCCCTCTAGACAATGGCTCTACTAAAAGACTCTAGGTAATATAAAAAGAAATTGACACTTTTTCCCCTCTCTTCTAATGATTTTGACTGGGACAAAATTCATTTTCTTCCTAGTAGCTGTGTGCTGGTTTTAGCTGGGATAGTTAATTCTCTTCTTTGTAGCTACCATGGAGCTGTGTTTTGGATTTGTGCTGGAAACTGTTGATAACACAGGGATGTTTTTGTTATGCTGAGCAGTCAAGGCCTTTTCTGCTCCTCACTGCACCCCACCAGTGAGCACAATGGGGGTGCACAAAGAGTGGGGAGGAGACCATTCTGTTCTGTTCCATTTCTGTCCTGTTCAACACTCTTTATCTAACAGTTTTATTTTTTTCCTCCCAGTTCTCTCCCCCATCTCACTGGAGGGAGTGCCTGAGTGGTGTTTAAATACCTGCTGGGTTACAGCACACCACCTCTGCACTCTGTTCCTGCTATCACCTCGTGTTCCCTCTGACTCACACAAAGCTGTGCATGAGATACCTCAGGAGGTTTCTTCAATATTGACCTAGCAGGCACCTGCACTTGCACATGGCTTTAAACCAGCAGGAAAGCTGAGGATACATACTTTTAGGATAAAAATGTAACTTGACCACAATAAAACCATGCAGAAAAGCAGTTCTTTCTGCATGAATAGTTTAAGCCTTGGTTTTGAAGCTCCACAAACCAAGAGAAGAATCCACAAAGAGACTCCTGCTTACCTGGATGCTACAGCCCATCCTGGTAAACCAAATCTTTCATAGTCTCCTCCATAAATGTCCCGAACCAGCTTGTCAGCATGTGTGCTGTCTCCTTTGGATGCCATCTCCAGAGCTTCTTCAAAACTTTCACAGCCTGTCAACAAACTGCACAACCCAAGGAAGGTCCCTCCACCTAGACTAAGGACAGAGAAAACCATTGCTTTCAAACAGCATTTCCTCTCATGAAAGATCCCTGTGTCATTGCCCCATACAGTAAGAACCCCAACACAGGTTTTTAAATTACCTTGTTCCAGTTACTCTTTTATAGTTGTCTTTGGAATGGACTGATAAAATACTGACTCCTGAACCAATGTTAACAACCAGCAATGGGTATGGATCATCCAGGTTAAAAGGCATCTTTTGGCATCTCTCGGGATCTGAGGCATTTTCAAAATAATAGCACTCTGCCTGGCCATTGAAGCTGACAGAGTCTATGTACAATAAGCCTTTGACAAGGCAGTCAAGCTCATCCAGTTTGTGCAGCTGGAGGTTTCCAATCTGTGTTAAGAAAGAAAAAAAGACTGTGGCAACATGTTCTAACATTGCACAAATGTGCTACAAATTTAGGACTATATTTATATTTGTACTGCCCAACTTTAAGAAGCTATCTCACGTGACTAATTCAGGAATTTCAATGCCAACAAAGAATTCAGACCTAAATTCTTAATACAAAAATTTAAACTAGCAAGTTAATCTGAGTGTAAATTCAGATCTCAGACCTGAATCAAGAAGAGAGATGCAGTATAAGTATCTGCTTCAGTAAGCTCAAAGATCACTTTTGAATACTAAGACATGACTCCATTGAAAAATTAACAATATTTTTCATCAATTTAAATCAATAAAAAGGTCATCAAATACCCTAGAGGCCCCACTGAGTGTCATCTTGGTGGAACTCATATCTGAAAATCTGTTCAAGGTTTGTTGGGTTGCTCCCCCACCTCACAAGTCAAAACAGTAATTTCTAAGCTATCAGCATATAAAAAGCTCAATGGCATTGTACTAACTATCCTTGCAACTTCATTAACACTCCAAGGATCACAGGAAAACCACAGGTCAGAAATTCTGCAGGGCTTAAGGCTCTCTACAGTTCTGCATGTGATATTTAAGCTGCTGTTCTCTCATAAAGCACAAAGACAACTAACTGGTGCTGTGGATTCCAGGAAGGCTGGAACTCCTCACCATACTAAAATTAGTACTAAAATATATTAGAGCTCTCCAGTTTTTCAAACTAAAGGTTATTTTCACAGGTTATTTTCAAACTACAGGTTATTTTCACAGGTGATTTTCAAACTACAGGTTATTTTAACCCATCAGCTTCAGGCAGAGGCAGGGCAGGCTACCTACTGTGCGAAAATCTTCCTCGAACTTGTAGGCGCCACCACCGGTGGCACAGAGCACCGTGTGTAGTGTTGAGAAGTTTTTGTTTCTTCCCATTTGGATAAAGGTAGGCAAATCATGAGTTGGGAACCGAATAAAGTGCAAGTTTCCTCTTCGAGCAAAAATGGTTAAGTCTTTCAGCTCCAGGTGGACGTCCCGAATGCCAGTGGATCCGTAGGCGACGTTGGAGGTCAGGTATTTGCGGATGCTCTTCAGGCTTTCCACCTCCTCCTGCTCCTCCTCTGCAGTGATGTCAATAGGTTCAAAATAGGCCAGTTTGACCAAGGTTCCCCCAATGTCCATGCCAAACCATGGGAAAGCTGTGAAGATACAAGAATGAGCCATTAGGTTTGTGGAAGAGCAAAAGCCACACATGGAGTTTAAGACTAACCCGGGTTGTACTTTTCAACAAGACAGACATTAACAAGAAAGGAAAAAGGAACAGGAAAAAGAATTTTTTTCCTCACAGGAAAAGAACTAGTGCTCATTTCAATTACCTGACCTTAAATATCTCTCTGGCTTCATGTAAAAATAGAAAAACGAGCAACGCTACACATTTAAATGCTGTAAGGTGCTCAGAAAGCTCAACTAAAAACTCTTCAAACTATACCCTATCTTTCAGACCAATTCATAAACAAAATTCAACCACTTTTTTTTTTTTTTATTGAGAATAAAGGATTAAAATAACCTTCACTTCTAAAATAACAGCTCTGACGTAGTTCAGCACAAAGACTGCAATGCACACTTGAAGAAAGCAGGTTACACATTACAGCTGACAACAGGGGCAGCCCAGGTACTCCTCCTCTAGCAGTCCCTCACATAATGTGGTTGTTGAGAGGAAATTTATTTGCATGCACTTTAAAACTTGACACAGTTAAGATGCCCAATTTCTATCTCTTGAAGTCAAAGGGATGACAAATCATCCTATTAAAAAGTGCAAGCAAAGAGAAAATTATGATTACTGAATTTAGGTTCCATTTTTTGGTTTCTTTCCTTTTTTTGGTGCCTTGGCTAGGAAGGGGGAATTTCTAACAGCACTAAACTACAAGTGCTTTGCCTTTATCCCTTCTGTGGGATAACTGCAGTTCCTAAAAGGGATTTTGTTTATGACATGTATGACCAAAGTTTGAACATGCCTGTATCAATAAATATTCCTAACTAAGTGCAGTGAAACAGATACTTAGAAACCCTACAGCAAAAAGACAACATCTTCAACTGAGAGCTTTCCCACTGTCATTTCCCAGAAACAGTTTAAAAAAGATCCTGGATATCCAGCTGGGAAGATCATATTCTATTTCCTAATTGATACTGTACTTGGTTTTGCCTCCTCTTTTTTAGGGTTCCAATTTATCTCTTCAGATGTAATTTATATCTGACAGAAGCATGAAACTCAGGAACAAAACCAGAAAGATGTTAATATGCTGATCATGAGCAAGATGCAATTACACTGTATTTACATTACCAGTGGGATCTATGCTTGAGAAGAATGACCTACCAAAATATTGTAGTGTATTCAGGCAAGGCTGGCTGTGTGTCCATTTATTTATTGAGTGCTAAACTTAAGAAGGAAATGAAACTTCAACTTTCAGAAATGGGCATCAAGAGAATATTGTCAGATATTAACTAAAAAAAAATCAGTTGGTTATCTTAACTTGATAAACTAAATTTAAATACAAAGGTAAATTCTGTGAGGAAATAGTAGTTTGAAGTAGAAATGAAGAAGTTCTATAAACCTGGTTATCTTTTCTATAAAGCTGAGGACTAAGCATAAGACTAAGCATAGAGACACACATGAATTGAGTCTGTGACTGCATGCCAGCCTTCTTCACCCTGAGACTCTGGACATAAGAAAATCTGTCATCTTACTGTTTGACCACAGTTAGCTGAGGATTTATTAAGTGACCTCACCAAGTTTCAACTCCTTGCAATAAACAGTGCCACAAGAACAAAACTGAAGAAGGGCACTTGATTCACCCAGCAGACCAGAAAGTGCCTGGAGGAGTCAATCCAACCACGCAGAATTTAACTAGGACACCCCCAGCCAAGCCCTACCTGGATTCCACCTAGTGAATAACTGAGATCTTGTTCTCCAAAACAGGAAAGAGGGGGGAACAGCTGGAAGTTCATGTGATGAGTTTAAGGATGATTTGGTGCAAGTCATGCCTGTTTGTCAGAAGATCCACTCCATCCCATGTTAAATGATCCAAAAAGCTTTTGCAAATACAGCATTAGTCACGCCTCTCTAAGTCCTAAGGTTTAAGGATCTTGTACACCAAGTAAAAACAAGAACAGCTGAACTGTACATTTATTCCATAATTTAAATGAGAATACATTTTATGCTGAAAAATGGGATCATGCTGTACAAGATCAGTTTTCTGGGTTAACTGAGTGATCTTAACAGCCATTTACAGACTCTGAAACTGAAGAAATAGGTCAGCTTTCACCCGTGGCAAACCCCAGGAAGTTTTACATTTTTCTATTGAAAATTTGTGAAGATTTGGCTGGCAATACATTGCTCAAGTTTCATTTGCAAGGTGGAGGAGTTCTGACAAGCAACTGGGCCCACGTACTGTTAACTTAGTCCTTATAGCAGCAAAAAGGTGTTACACAAGGATTCCTGTGCATGCAAGCCACTCTTGATTGATTTCTATGGATTTTATTACAGGTGCAGCCAGGAGAATGAAAGGCATTTTGGTTTCCAAACACAGGAGGGGATCTACATACACACAAATGGCAAGGGCACAATCAGTTGGGACTGCAAGGATACAAGATTTATCTATGCCTGAGCTGTCTTTAAATAATAGAAATACACTGATTCTACTGAATTTGAATGTAACTGTACATGGAAACTGTACATGGACACAACATGGAAACCTCATGAACCTTCCTCTTACTGCTGCAGGTTTGCTTAGGGTAGGTCTTGGCTCAGGATCCATCATATCTGGATGCAGGGATACATAAATGACTCTACAAAAGGTATTTTTTACTTCTATTTGTGGGTCAGGCTTCTCTGAGAGATTTAAGAACAGAATGGCAGCAGCAAAACCTTTAGAAAAAAATATCCCCAGCCATCAGCTTGATCCTTTCAGCAGTCACAGTTACAGAAGCATGTCAAGATGAGGCCAATGGCAATCACACAACCTTTTCTTCAAGCTTACAGGTCTGCAGATACTAGGTTTGAAGACTTGCACAACTGTAACCATCATTCCACAGCTTCAATCCATAAGGAGAGTCAATTCCCCTGCACTAAAGCTGGACTTTTTTCCACAGCTCTGTGGGGATTAGATAATTAAAAGATTTTTTTAGCTCTTCCTCTTGACTGTTACTCCCAGGAATATTCCACAAAAAGTGATGCACAGCTCAGAGATATTCCTTGCTGAGAATTTAACTGCTATTCACAGAACAAATCCAGGGCCCAACTTTTCAAAGTTCACCTCCTCTCTGCAGTGGTCAGTCACAATTTGAAAAAAGGAAAGGTAAGAATCCAGCTTTTTATTTAACAAGCCCAACTGCTTGCATAAACTATATAAAATTCTTTCACCCATTTTGCTTTTAGGAAGTGAGGCCAGGCTCTACTTAAGAATACACAAAATACAGATCTATACTATCCAAGAAGAGACAGATATATGAAGTAGAACACTAACTGGGAAGTCAAGACCCATAAGGTGTTTAATGTGATACTTCACACCAAATTTAACTATCTTCAGGACACCAAGTGGAATACCATAACATACAACCTCCTTAATTACAAATCCAGATTTGCTTTCACTGCCCAGCTCTGCCAGGAGCCACTGTGGTCCCTACCTAGACACAGCAACCAGAAGCCCTTGCAATAAGGCACCAGATTGCTCAGTACATGCTGTGAAGACAGCTCTGAGGGCCAACCTGCTCAGAATTAAAAAAAAACCCCATGATCTTTAAAAGGATTCCCTAGAGCTGCTTCCTGCAATTAGAAAAGTACTTCCCGCAAGGGAAGAGTGCTGTGGTCATGTAATGATGGAGCAGTTGTGCTGAGTAAGAAAACCCATGCTGGTGTGGCTGCTGCTTGTTATTTAAACCTTAATCATCTTTAGAGATAGCACAGGGAAGCCTCATTCTCTTGTGTCTGCACTTCTCAAGTTCATGCTGTACACAGTCACTGGCAGCAGTCTTAAGGTTACTTATATCTTATCATATAAGGTCTTTATATGCCAAATGAAATAATTACAGTGCATGTCTTGTTTGTGCCAATGCAAGCACAAAGGCTGAAGTGTTTTCCTTCTTCATGGGTTTTTCAGGGGACCTTTGAAGCTTTCCACCCAGACCATACACTTGTATTCTGATTTGTACTCCCATTCTGGATCCAAAGCTGCAGGAAGTACACACTCAAAGACTTAACTACACCCCCCTTATTCAGTCAAGCCTCAGATTCCTCAGTTTAATGTTCTATTTGTATTTTGCTTTTAAACACCTTTAATACTTCACTTTCCCTGTAAGATAAAGTAACACTCTGGGTGAATCCTGTATAAATTTAACAAGAACCAACCTTCAAAGAAGAGTAGCTAACTCCTAATTCAAGCTGGGAGCTTGACACCATGGGGAAAAAAAATTCACAGCTGTCAGTGACAGCAAAGAACAGCCTACCACATCTTGTGTCATCTCTGTAAGAAAGCTTATGCATTATTAAGAAATAAGACTGTTGCACTCCAAGTACAAACACAGCTTGGGGAACAGCTGCCAAAGGGTGCCGAAGTTCATGATAATGTACAGCCTTCAAATACAACAAAGGAAAATGATCATGAAATCCACAAAAACTTAAACTTACTCCTGCCAGCACTGCAATAGTTCTTTATGGAAGTAAGCAGTATTATCAGTTCTGATGCCCAAAACTTATCTAATTCAGCCTAGTACGTAGCCTTTGGTACCAAAACTAACCTTGATCCCATTCTTATCTGAATACTGACAAGGCAAGCAACTTTTTAAAAGTTCTACTGAACTATTACACAGTTAGTGTTTATAAACACATAAACTAAATGCATTTTGCAGATTCTCCAAATACATTTTCTTATGTGTATGTGCATCCATTCTTATACTTCCAGCATTTCCCTACATCAGTAAGCAGCAAAGTACAACCTGATGGCAAATTTTAAATCAGCTGGGTGCCTAAGGCAGCTAATGTGAGCTATGAGACAAGCTAAGAGAAAACATACCAAAGCTTGCTGAACTGTGAAATTAAATTAAATTAACCTGAGGGCTGGACAGCAAAATGCCTTTGCTGTGCCCATGAACACCAATCTACATGGCCTATGAGCCTCTACAGAGCAAAACTGCACTTAAGTGTCCTTAGTCCTTGAGACACTGGAGACCTTCTCTCCTTAACAAGTTGTGTTACAGGTTTTTGGTTCAAATATCCCAAGTCCAGCTCAAAATACATTTGGGCTGGACAGAATTAACATGCAAATTAAATGTATCTGACACACCCTGGCACATCCTCCCATTTTCCTTGTGGGAAAACTCCATCACGCTCTGCAAACTCCCACTCAGGCAGCTCTGATCACGCTGCAGAACAGCCCCGTTCACAGTGGGAGGACAGGTGCTAATGGGCAATTACTGGAACTGCTCTTCATGGGCTCTATCGCTGCTACGAGTGGGTACCACATAAAGCTTAATACAAGACAAAATATCGCTGCTTTCAGCTTCTCCCTCCTTGCTCATTCTGGTAATTTTGTTGACATTTCAGCAGCCATCTCTTTGGGGATAGGTGTTATTATGGTGAGATACAGAATGCAGAGGCATAATTTAACACTTAAAGATGCACTGTGTATAACACTTTTAGTGTACACTGTTCCTGGCAGTATTAATCCATTGTTAGAAATACATTTTTCAACTGCAATCAAATGAGAGCCTCTAACATCTGCGATGGGCTAATAATCAGCTTTCAAGGACCAATAAGAAAATGCTAGGATACTAAAAAACTATGCAGCAAATTCCATGGGAAAAAAAATCCATCTATTTATACAGGATTCTCCATCAGTCCAAATAGATTTTTCATCAATTTTACTACACTAATCCTCCACGTGTCCACAATTACATGCTTCCACAGAACCACACTGGAGAAAATAAACTTGAAATTTTCATCTTTCCTTTATATTGATGCAGGATTTTGCAAATCTCTGCAATGTACATTCATATATTAGCGTGTCTCAACTCGCCTCAAGGGAAATACAGGCATTTGTTGTCAAACTCTTTTCAATAAACAATCCAAAGGAACAAACTGCAAAAAGTAACACACACAGAGCGTATCAAGTACTGGAAGTCTCTGCCTTTCCTCCAGCACTGGGTCACACTCAGGGCCAAGGGGAAGGGCTCCAGCTCCCCTGGAGAGCACAGCACGCTGGCCCAGCGCTCTGCCTGCCCCTGCCAATGTGCACGGCTCTCTGAATGAGCTCCTGCTCCCTTCCCTTTGGGCAGATCCCACACAGCAGCAGCTCTGCAACACTTGCTGCTCTCACATTTGTCATCTCAACCCACAAATAACCTTTGGAAATCTCCTTGAAAATTGCCAGCCCTTCTTCCCCATGGGCATTTCCTCAGAAGAGCTATCACGCAACTGCTGCTTGGAAGGTTCCTCTGGAGGTCATCTGCTCTGACCTCTCTTACACCAGCAGGAAAACTGCCAACAGCCAGATGAGGTCAGCTACAGCTTTGTCCAGTCAACACTTTGAGCCTCAGAAGTTTTTCAAGACTCCATAACCTCTCCAGCTCCCACTGCTACGTTGACTTTAGTAAAAGGTTTTCCTGATCTGAATTTCTCTTATCTTCCTTTAAAATGCTTGACTCCTCTCATCATCAGCACATGAGATTTAAATGGCCCTTTACTAGCCTCTTTCAAGACAGCCAATCTCAGAAGCTGTGTTCCATAAATTCTGCTGTGTTTCTCACAGCTTTTACTCCATCAAATTAGTGACAGCACTGGTCAGGTGAAGATCTGGAAGGGAGGGCCACACAAGCATGTGCAGGCAGGGTACCCACATCAGGAACTCTGAACTGGTTTGGTGTTTCCATTTTACCCTCACCTCTCTCATGCCAATCACTGCATTCAGGCCTTCCTTCCTGATGCTGAACATCACAGACAAAAGTACAGGTAGACTAAAGCAATCTGCTCATTTCTACCCTGCAGGTTCTTAAGTTAAGTAACAATTATCCATTTTCCCCAGGACCACATCTGGCTCCATCACAGATGATTAGGTACTCACTTGGTCTGAGGAATGAACACCCAACAATTGTGCTCAAAAGTGTCTACAAGTGCCTTAGCCAAATGATTTGTAAACAGCCTGTAAGTGGTATTTTGAGCCCAACTCAGCTTTCATGTCCATGTGAGCATTCAAGCCAAACTGAAAGCAGTATTTGGGTACCAGAGACCCTGAACATCAATTTCCACCTTCAGGGCTTCTGTAGACCTGGTCCTCTTCAAACATTCAGCTGCTCTCTCAGTGTGACTAACCATGAGTAGAAATCTGCAGACTGAGTCTAAAGTTCACCTAAGAAACTCTGTGCTATTATCTTTTAAAAAGCCACCAGCTCCAAAGCGTGTTCAAGAGTCAAGAAGAAATAAACAACGTAGTTTGACACTGTATCCTGCCCCTCCTACTTATGTAGTTCCAACTGTTTCTAATTCCCATCATGAAAACAACATCAAAGTTCAAATTCAAGACCTGGAAGAGTGTAACTACAACTGCAGCATATTTGAGCAGTTAAAATTTCTTGGTAGCATTTGCACTGTTATTTAACCATGAGGCTTAAATCCACCACTACAGAAAACAAAGGCTTTGAGGTCCAGCAGAGACAGTCCTGAAATTAGCAGGTTTCTACAGCAGGAGCAGTCATAATCTCCCCATTCCAATTATCAAACCACTATAACATTTTGCAGCCAGCTACTGCTGTCTTGATGAGATTTCTTAATATTATACCAGGGGAAAACAATGTTGCCTGAACTTTACTCTTCATAAACATTATTACAGTCAATTCAGCAATTTCCACACACTGGCACTAACAAGAGGGGATGGCTACTTGTGTGCTACAAGATAGGTATTTAGGGTTTCCCCACCAGACCACAGGAAACAACCTACTTTCAAAGCCTTTTTAGTTATTTCTAAAGCTATGCTAATACTTCCTGTGTTAAATATGTGTTTGGTGATTTTCTTCTTCTTGGGCTGCTGAAAAAATAAATTTAAGACCTCACCTTCCAATATCCTGTCTTGGTTGTATGCTGTTCATTAGCCAGTCACGCTGTATGAACCACACGAGGCCTAGAAATTTGGGACTAGGCACTTTCTCTACAGTAACTCAACCTGAAAGTAAGTCCTTAAGTGTGATGGCAAAGAAAAAGATGCTAAACCCAGTGGAGCAAAACCTGCATCCCTTTCAGCTAAGGCACACCTGTATGAGCTTGACAGGTGTGTTGCCTTGCACAGCTGTGCATCTGTTACACTGAGAGCACATCAACTGCATACAGATCAACCATATTCAACCCAAATCTCTCTTTCCAAGAAGTAGCTGTAATCTTAAGACGTTTTGTTTATATTCACCTGAGTCTGAATCCCGTTCACACTCTCCAAAACAAACGTGGCACTCCAGAATAACACATAGCAAGAAATATTATTACAACTGTGATTATTAAAGGGGAGAATTCAGAATTTTAGTACAAGAGTTATATCTAAATATTAGTAAATAGTCTAAAAAGAATTAAAATTGATTAAAAAATCAAAACTGTAGCAACAGCAGCCACCTGCGCAGATGCTCAGCACAGCGGTTAAGTGGTTCATCAAAAAGAGCACCCGTCCCCAAGAAACTGATTATATGACTTTCTATTCTAGTCCTTCCGAAGCCAGCACTGAGGATCACCTGAACCCCGACACCTCGCTCAGAGGGACGCACAGGAGCGAGACGCGTCTCTGCGGGCATCTCCCGGCTCCATGGATGGGCACCGCCCGCCGCGCGGCCCCGCGCCCCCTCCCCCGGCCCGGCCTTACACGGCTTCTTGGCATCCTTGATCTTCATGGCGCTGCGGCGGCGGCCCGGCTCGCTGCCGGCCGGGGCGGGTCTCCTGCCGCTCGCCTGATGGGGCGGGCAGCGGCGGCGGCGGCTCCGCGGGGCCGGGCCTCGCTCTCCTGATGCTCCTCGCCCGCCGGGCGCCCGCCTCCCGGGGAGCGGCGCTGGCCGCGCCCGCCGCTACGCCCGCGGCCCGGGCAGGGGCCGCTCCAGCGGCGGCATCGGCGCTCGGGCTGGGGCGGGGAGACGGGGCGGGGCGGCCGCGCTCCGCTCGCGAGGCGCCGAGTGGAGGGAGCCGAGCGGCAGCCGCGGGACGGGCCCCGGGCAGGGGAGCGCGGCGAGACTCCGCTCGGCCGCTCCGTGCAGGAGCGCGGCCCCGGCGCTGCCCCGCGAAACCCCGGCGGACACGGGCCCGGCCGGCACAAGATGGCGGCGGCGCCGGAGCCGCGGCCGCGCACACAAAGGGGCCGAGGCGGCTCCGCGCCCGCCCCGCCGCTGCCGCAGCGCTGCCCCCGCCCGGCGCGGGGCGCGCCGGGAGCCGCAGTCCGGCCGCGCCTACAGCTCCCGGCGGCCCCCGCGCCCTCACAGCCGGGCCCGGGGCCAATGGCCTCGCCTGGGCCGCGGGCACTGGGACACGGACACTGACAGGGCACGGGCAGCGGGACACGGGCACTGACAGGGCACGGGCAGCGGGACACGGGCAGCGGGCACTGACAGGGCACGGGCAGCGGGACACGGGCAGCGGGACACGGGCAGCGGGACACGGGCAGCGGGCACTGACAGGACACGGGCAGCGGGACACGGGCAGTGGGACACGGGCACTGACAGGGCACGGGCAGCGGGACACGGGCAGCGGGCACTGACAGGGCACGGGCCGCGGGACACGGGTACTGACAGGGCACGGGCAGCGGGACACGGGCAGCGGGCACTAACAGGACACGGGCAGTGGGACACGGGCACTGACAGGGCACGGGCCCCGCGCCGCTCTGACACCCTCAGTCGTAGCCGGGCTCCGGTGTTCGCGCTCTGCGGGTTGCCAGAGCCACGCGAATGTTGTGAAGTGAACGGGCAGTTGGCGTTTGCTTTCATTTCCCCTCGCTCGGACTGAAGTGCTATCACAATTAAGCACCGGAGCAGTTTGGGAAGTGGCTTCTTTCCTGTGCCTGGACTCCAATGATGGCACCAGTAACTTTATTTCCCCGGAAACTTTGCCTCACCTGCTGCAGCAGGCTGATGTTTAATCACACTATCAGGTGGAAAGCAGCTCTGAGATCACTGAGTCCAGCCTAGCACCGAACACCGCTGTGTTACCTAGAGCAGAGCACCGAGTGCCGTGTCCAGTCTTCCCTTAAACACCTTCAGGGACAGTGACTCCACCACCTCCTCGGACAGCCCATTCCAATATCTAATCACCCTTTCTGTGAAGAAATTCCTCCTGATACCCAACCTTCCCTGGTCAGGTTGAGGCCGTTCCCTCTCCTGTCCCTGTTCCCTGGATCACAGCCCGACCCTCCCCGGCTGTCCCCTCCTGGCAGGAGCTGTGCAGAGCCACAAGGTTCCCCCAGTCCCCCTTTTCTCCAGGCTGAGCCCCTTCCCAGCTCCCTCAGCTGCTCCTGCTGCTCCGGACCCATCCCCAGCTCCATTCCCTTCTCTAAACTCGCTCCAGCCCCTCCATGTCCTTCCTGAACTGAGGTGCCCCTGCCCAGTGCCCAGCACAGGGACAGTCACTGCCCTGGTGCTGTTGGTCACACTGATCCTGGTGCTGTTGGTCACACTGATCCTGGCACAGGCCAGCGTGTCACTGGGCACTGCTGGTGGCACAACACACTGAGGTCTCCCACCGACTGCTCACAACCCTGGCTTTCCAGCCAGGATCATAATGGGCTTTTTCCACTTTCTCCCCTCTCCTTTGTGAGAAAGTGCTCTGTAATTATAGATCAGTTACTGTGACCCAGGATGAACCCAAAAGCTCTGGTCTGGGAGGAGGATTTGGGCATAATCTCTGTCTTGGAAACTGAAGTTTCTTCGTGTCTGGAGTTTAGCTTTGGCAAAAGTTTCTTCTGAAATAACTGTTCACAAACCAAAGACTGAATGCTCAGCTTCCTGGGCATGAGGTTTATTCACAAACCTGTTGTGTAAGAACAGGAGCCTTGTCTTTTCACCCTCCATTCCCCCACTGCTCCTAAACATGTAAAACCTATCATATATTTCTTGTTCATTTTAATCCAGAATCTTTCATTAAAAAGCCAAAATTCTCTTGTGGATGCCCTTTCCCATTTATCGTGTTTCCTTTCTGAAATATCTGTATTTGGAAAACTTACTCTGAAGTCTTCCAAGTGTTCTTTTTTCATCCTTTAAAGGAAGTTCAGGGTGCATTAGCAAGGCTGCAGAACTTCTCTCTTTCTGTAAGTGACGTGTAATTGTGGAAATTCCCGTGTGTTACTCTTAAAGGGAGGAAATTTTGGTGTGGTTTTGTGGTCTCTCACTGCAATGTAGTTTACTATTGAAACATTAAATCCAACCATTTACATACATGTTAGGGAATACAAGATTTAGCTGCTACCTGGAAGTTAGCTTGCTCATAAATATACAGAGTGATTGAAAAAGAGTCTTTAATTTCCTGCCTGTCACCAGACTGTGCAGTGTGGAATGTTTGGTGTAAAATGAGCTATCCGGTGTCTTGCAGACATCTCTGGTGGGGATGTGGAAAACAGATCTGCAGGGAGATTTTTTATTACCTTAATTCTGAGGCATTTTTTTCCCAGCACTGACACTGGCTGTTTCCTACACACCTTCTAACTCTAGAGGAAATGAAATACCATCCCTGGGAAGTGCTGTTAATAAATATATACATGCAGAAAAATAAGAAAAACCAGAGTGTACAGCCTGACAGCTGTCTGATTCCTGCTGTCTTGAAACAGGCAGAGAAGTTCCTGACCCAGCTTTCACTGAGGAAATGATAACTCTCCCTTTCCAGCAATGCAGATTCACTGACTGCTTTCCCAGCCTTGGACTCTATCAGGGACAAAAATGCATATTTTGTGCATTTAGGAGCAAGTTCTGAATTTTTTATACATTGGATGCCCACTTTACCTATTGTGTCAAGCAAACCCTCTTAACTCATCTCCCCATGTGAAAAATTGGAACAGATAAAGGCTCTGTGATAATGAATGAGCTAAGGGCTGTTCAGTTAAAAACAAGGTCAGCAAATCTGAGGTTTCAGTTTCTTCACAATAAGCTGCAGGATTTTACCTGAATGTTACAGCTAAGACAGAATATGTGAAATAAAACCCCAAAAAATGAAACTGAGATCAATGCTCAGCTATCTTTAGTCCATCTCAGATCTGAGGTTTAGATCAAACTGGAAATTTAACACAGGTCTGAGAGAGGCTCAGAATGTTCACTAATTTTCAGAGCAATTGATTTATTAGTTATGAGCATTTTTAGATTGGAGTTATTTGTATGTCAGTCAACACATTGCTTGGAAAAGCCCCTAAGTAAGAATAAATCAATCTGAAGGTGAATATATGATCAGCTATATAAATACAAATGTGTGTATACATATTTAAAAATTATATATGTATATTTTATATATATATACACACACACACTTAACTACTAAAGTACTATGCAGTATCTTTGGGTAATGAAACCAGATGAGAGGATTCTATAGGAATGATATACCTGAAGGCAAGGACTTTTTAAATAATCAGTTATTACTGGGGTGAAATGAAAACTGTTTCATTGCTATATAAGAATTTCATTTATTTATTGGTGTGACCAACTTAGTCTGTGTCTTGGTCCCATAAATTGTACTTTGGTGTTTACCTCAACATAGTAAATATATTTAGAAAATATAAGAAAAATATTAAATCTCCCTCCCCCCCAACAGTTCAATGAGTGCTTTACCAGGAGAAACTAGGGAAGGTTAAGAGATGCAAAATATGCTGGTGTGTAATTAAGGAAGTGTAAGCTGCTTTATAAAAACTGCCTGTTGTGCCTGCTCTTATCACATGCTAGGTGAAAGCCTGATCTTATCTCGTGTGCTGCAAAGTCCCCACCTAAATTACCTTGTGGTATTTGGTTCCTGTAACCTTGCTCTGCAAGAAGTGTCAAAGGCTGAGCTGAGGCTTTTGCCTGTCGAGGTTTAACCCCAGTCAGCAGTCAAACCCCTCCCAACCACTCCCTCACTGCCCTGTCAGCAGCGTTGGGAAGGGAACTGGAAGGGTAAAAGGGAGAGAACTCTTGGAATGAGTTCAGTTGGGAAAGTAAAAAGTGTGCACGCAAGAAAAGCAAAGCAAGGAATGAATTCACTGCTTCCCATGGGTGGGTGGGTGTTCAGCCATCTCCAGGGGACCAGGGCTCCATCCCATGGGAAGGTGAGCACCTCTGAACATCTCCCCTTCCTCCAGCCCAGGAGCTGGTTGAATGCTGCTGGTGGAAGATTAGCTGGAGGGCTGGAACACTCAAAATGGCTGATTCCTGTCAGTTTTGAGCTATCCCCTGAACACTCATTTACCTGCTTTCCTCCCTCCCACACCTCAGAGGCAGGATGTGCACTTTTCCTCCCCAGACAAGACACAGCCTTGTAAAAGGTTATTTTTACAGAAAAGGAGTGATCCCTGTGCCGTGGGGACAAACCTCATAGACAATTCAGAGAAGGCACTGTCATCCCCAGAGTGCCTTGAGCATCACTGTACTTTGAAAGCTCAGGAGCCCTGGGAAAGGAGAAGGTCAAGAGATCACACATGAACAAGACACAAAGCTGTGCAAGTCTCACAGCCAGCTCTGTTTGAGACTGCAGGGTGCCCCCTGCACCACGGGCAAGTGAAGGTGCTCACACTGACAGCTACTGCTTGTACTGCCTGCATGCTCTGTTCCATGCCCCAGGAGTTTCTTGCTGCCTGCAGGGCTCTCAGAGTGTGAGGGTGCTTGGAGGAGCAGCTGTGCTTTCTTCAGAGACCAGAGGTGTCACAGGCTGTGGGGTGTGTGCCTGCCAGCTTGGACACCCTGCTGGGTAATGAACTCTGCAGGCACACAGTGCTTTTACCTCAGTGTGTGTGAGCAAACAGCAGCAGAATTGGGGTAGAAACAGCAAAATCAGTTGTTATTCCATAAGGTGCTAACATGGAAATAATCAACATCAACAGCAGCTGTGTGACACTGACTTCAGACCTCTGGGCACAGGCTGTCCCTTATGCCAGCACATGGAGCCCTTGTCCTGCTGCCAGGGATGGTGCTGAAGAAGTGTTGGAGCCCCCCAGGTCTCACATGCTCTCCTGGGGCTCAGCAGGGCTGTCCTGCTGGCAGTTCAGGCACTTTCCTGGGGTATAGCCATGATGATCCATGCCATGGTGAGGGGACAGCAGGGACACCTGTCATCACAGCTGAACAATGCTAAGAGGTTGATGGCTCAGGATCAATAAAAGCCGAGAAGTTATTATTTAAAACTTCCCAGAAAATCTGTGTATCACATATACATGTACTCCTGTGATGAGCAGCTGAGAACTCTGGGCTTGTCCAGTTTGGAGGGAGGGAGGCTGAGGGGTGACCTCAATGCACTCTGCACTCTCCCTCCTGTGAGGACACACGGAGAGGGAAGTGCTGAGCTTTTCTCCCCAGGATCCAGACAGCAGGCATGGGAAAGACTCAGTGCTGCACCGGGGAGGTTTATACAGAACATCAGGGAGCATTTTTTGTGGAAAGCCTAGAACAGGCTTCTTGGAGAGGCAGTCATACCCCAGGCCTGGCAGTGCTTGAGGCATTTGGATAGTGCCTTCAACAACGGGCGGTGACCCCGTCAGCCCTGAGTTGCTCAGATGGCTATTATGGGTCCTTTTCCACTGAAATATTCCGTTCCGTCCCATCCCATCCCGTCCTGTTCCGTCCTGTTCCGTCCCGTCCCATCCCATTCCCGTCCTGTTCCGTCCCATCCCATCCCATCCCATTCCGTCCCCCCGGAGCGGCACGGGCCGCCCTGTGGCGCCACCTGCTGGCGGACCCCGCTCACCTCCGCTGTCCTCGAACGCTGCGGGGCCCGTTCTGTGTAATATCTGGAAAACATCAGGGAACATCCTAAAGCGCACACAGAACGAAACCGGACTGGCACCCAGTGTAACATCTCCGCTGGGCCTTAAACCAAGGCATCGGGAGTGCCTGGGGCTCGGCAGAGCTGAGCCAACTCCGCCTGTCCTGCCCGCTGAACCGCGGGGCTGCCTACAGTGAGCTGGAGCAGAAATTGGGAGGTAACTCCTAAAAGAGGTCACAGAGACACGAAGCGACAGAGACCTCAGAGAACAACCCAAACCCCGCAGTCAACCACCGTGCAAGCAGCAGCTCCATCCAACCATTCCCTGCCGACTGGAGAGCACAAAGATAAAGGAATGTGGGACAGACAGCTTCCAGCACTGTGTGCCTCGTACCACGGCTGGTAAACAGCACCTGGTCAGTGCAAGCAAAAGCACAAACAGGAGCTTTGCATCCTCAGGCTGCAGTTCCTTGAGCTCAGCCAACCCCCAAGCTGCATAGCCATGAGCAATGCAAATAAACTGTTGAACAGAGCAGCCTCTACCCAGCCATTTTTGAACACTTCCCTGCTAGCTTTTTTAGTGGGCTCAGCTGGGTTTGCTTTAGGTGAAAATGCTGCCATCTGCTACAATTATGTAATTAACCTTCATAGTTCAGACTTAATGATGCTCATTAAGGTTGACTGTTTTTATTGGCTAACTGCTGCCACCAGTTTTGCATGGAACTGCAAAGGCAACTCTTAGGAGCCATAGTTTGAAGCATAATTAGCAATATGTGAGTGTTGCACAGGGGCATGGGTGAGGGAGGGCAGAGGACTAGGGGGGAGCTTTATTTTATTCTATGCTGAGGCTGGAATGCAATGAACAGCAGAAGTCTGTTGCTGCTGGGTCACTAATATTAAATAATCATCTACAGCAGTGTGGCAGCATATATGGAGTGCATGTGTGCCAGGAAATCACAAGATCCCTTCCATCCACAGTTGGCTGTGACTTCCATTTCCTCAGCCCTACCTCCTCCAGCTCCATTCCCAGTATTTCTTCATTTATTCTAACAGTAATTAATGAGTGTGATTTTGCTGCAGGTCTTTATCAAACAGTTAAAAATGTACCAAATAAAGATTTTAATTAAGGAAAATGTCCAGGATAAAAAGCTATGTGACTTAATTTGCCTGTGCATGTAAGACTCCTAAAATACTAGGCTGTGATGCCATAAAAATTGGTAACTAGTGTAAATACCACCTTTAACTACAGCTGTTCTTTGACTTTGTCCAAGTGGAATGGCTGTAGTTCCCCCATCATTTCCTGTGCACACTGAAGGTTGGACTCAATACCTCAAATACACAGAGAAATAATCTGCATCACAAGGTGTTACAATCTTCCATAACCCAACAATTTATTCAAACTTACATCACAATGAGAATCTAATAATAAAATACATCAGTTCACACGAGTCTGCATTGCCATTTTTAAAGGGTAAGCATATTTCTTCACTTTATATTAAAATTTTCTGGAGGTAAAAACTACTGCATTGTACCCACAGTTCTTGAAATCGATTGTAACATTAGGCAGGTTACAAAGGAACTTTCAGAGCTAATTACACTTCAGTTAACCACACATTTTTGGCACATCTGAATGCTTTTTTTATTTTCTTAAAATAATTCTATAGCAAGTCAGAGAATCATGGACATAAAGCATCACTCTCCAGTGGCAGGTGCTGCCTAAAAGCATACAAAAATTGCATCATTTGGTTACAAAATAGATATTTTCTTAGTTCTTTATCCTGACACTTAACACCGAAGTGCCGTGACAGAAAAGGGCCAAGAACAGGGCCGGCCTTGCTGAGTTGTTGCTGGTCCCTTTGCTGCAAGGCTTGGCTTAAGTAAATCCCAGAGAGATGTGTTAACAAGATGTTGATGGCTTTTGCCTTGCCAGGCCTTTGCTTTCAGAGCAGGTGTGAGGCCACCCGCGAATGTCACCCTGTTTGTCACCGCGCTGCTGCAAGGGCGACAGAGTGGGCACAGCTCTGGACAGGTTCAAGAGGGGCCGTGTTCCTGCAGGCCTGGGCAGTCCAGAGTGGCTACAACAAATCTGAGCCACTGCCAGGCTGGATTTCTTCTGCCTGACACCACAGCAGCTGCTTCTTCAGGAATTCAAATGTTTTTAAGCAGGAATGAATCATTAATGGTAGTAGTGTGCTAGGCACGTATTTGTACAAGTGTTTGCAGACACTCACATGAATTTTTAAAACATGTGGGTTGTGGTTTAGGTGATTTTTGTCGTACATCACAAACCCCAGCTGCTATGAGCTGCTGATGTTATGTTAAAAATAAAAAGCAGTCCACAGTACTTGCAACCAGGGTTAGTTTTTCCCTGGCTTTTGAGCTGTACTGTATCAATCAGAGTCTGGCACATTAAGTAGTGATTGTTTTATGTGTCACTGATTGTCAGCTCCATGTACTGATATTTATTTTGATGATTTTTTTGAGATGCCTGTTAAATTGGTTATGTCCCTTCTGCTCACATTGTTCTGGTCATAAGAGAGAAATATGAATGAACTGCTGCAGTTAAGGAGAGACTGACATAGCAGAAGCACAACAAGCATCTTACAGCTTTCTGGCTGTATTATAGCTAGATGGTCTCTCTGCTTTAGTGGGAAATAAACCCTGTCATGGCAGGGCTGCATTCTTCCAAAGCCCAAATCAAAGCTGTCCCATTTTCTTGATTCAACTTTCCTACTCATCCTTTGCTGACTCCCCTGATCTGAAAGCCTTTTGGTGAGACCAGTGAGTGTTCCCAGAAGGACTTTATGGCTGCTAGGAAGCATCTCTGACTACTTTCCTCAGAGACAGAGAACTTAAAGAAAGGATCATAATACTTACTCCATTAGAGAAAGAAAGAAACTATACAGGTAATAGAACAGTTGTTGATGGGCAGGTTTGAAACTTACAGTAAGAGAAAATTCAAGGTATCCATGGTGCTCTTTGCATGTATGTCCTGACCCTGAAAGGCAGCCCTGACAAAAACCCTTCAAAAATCAAACTCACTCCCAGAGTCAATTTTTTCCTCACATCCACACTGAGAATTCATCCCTGCATTGATTTCCAATTCCTACTCAGCAGTTGCTCTGAACACAGCTCAGGTGAGTGGGGGTCCTTGGGGAGGCACGAGTGCAGGTGAAGGAGCTTTGGTGAGCAGGTCAGGCTGCACTGGGCAGAGCTGTGACACCTCTCCCTGCAGGACAGGTGCCAGCTGAACACCTTCACATGGATTTAGTGCAACTTCTGCTCGCCTGGAGAGCCGTGGAGAGGCAGGCAGCTGCTCAGAGCCAGCGTGAGGCTGAGCAGCAGCCACGGCCCAGCTCACACCCCGGCTCAAGTGACAGTGGCAGTAAAAGCTGATAGGTTGCAGGTGCCTTCTGGCACCTGCAGTATTTTCATGCTCTTTACAACCTTTGCAAGTTAAAGTGTCAAGGTGTGATAAACTATGTAGCAGTGCATTCCTTACATTTCATATACAAAAAAGGGCTCAAGACTGGGAGCAAGAAGGCACAAACTTGGGAAATAACATAGCTGAGGAGTTTACACAAAAGTACTATGTCATTTATTAGGCATCACTTAGCACTTATTTCACATTTTTGCCCCCAAATTACCCAAAGCAACATAAATTTCTCCACTTCCTTTCCCTTTGCACCCTTCTTTTGGATAAAGCTGCCTGTGCTCTATAGATACAGTTGCCGCAGAATATAACATGAACACAGATAAATACAACATACACAGCAAAAAATGTATTATTATAGTATTACAATAGTCAAATAATGTAATTAGCCTCAAGCTATGGCAGTGCCTGTGTGCTCCAGGGAACCAGTTCATGGACAGCAAGCGGGGCCACTGTACAGGAGCAATGTTGGCAGTGTTGGGAAGAGAAGGGGCTGAGGAGGCTCTTCAGGTGCCTGGATGCAGTCAGTCATGGGGATCTGCTCACCTGGAACTCCCAGCCAGGGCCTTGGAGCTTTCTTCAGCCCAAATCAGTCTGGCAGTGGGTCCTTGGAACACGTTTACGTCTGTTCATTGTGCATACACATAAAGTCACCCCACATTTCTCCTGTTAGGCTATGTTTTCTTTATATATATAATTTTTTTTTTAACCTTTTAGCTTTTGAAATTTTTTTTCTTACAACTGTTAAAAAAGTTTCATGGTAAAAATAGCTCACTATATGATACATATACCCAAAGTGGTGCGATACTTTATATAATAAAAGATGAAAATAGTCACTTTCCATAATAAAAATAAGTTCTATTTTTTGCTTATTTTACAATATACTTAATAATTCTTTTCTTCTTCTTCACTCTGCAAGTAAACAGGTCCCGTTTCCATAACGCTTCTGAGTCGATTAAAGTGGCGAGAGACCCAAGGATGGCTTACGAGCACTTTGAGCAGCCGCACTCCACGTGTCTCTCCAGTTCCTCCGTGAAGGTGGAGCCATCCAGGCACTGGAAGAAGTATTTCCTCCTCTTGCTGCGCAGGGGCACGCAGCAGTGCCCGCTGCCGCCGCCGCAGCCCCCGCGGCACTCCAGCCGCGGCACCTTGGAGGCCGTGGCGCACGAGGTGTAGCCCTGCTGCTTGCGTACCACCTCCCGGATGACGTCTCCTTGGCACAGGCTCTCTGCTGGGACAACAGGGGGGCAAGGAGTCAGAAATGGGGTAACTCGGCTGGCCACAGGGAGCAACGCACAGCTTTCCCCAGGTATTGTCCTGGGGAAGGCTGTGAGAAGATCAGAGAGAAGAATGATCATTCTTATCCTCACTTGCTGCACCTGTTGTTGTGAACATGTGGCATGTGTTATAGAGATTTGTTTACCAAAGGGTGGTTTCTTAATTGGCCAATGGTGATGGTGTTTAGATTGAAGGACCAATTGGGTTCCCCTGTGTCGTGACTGTCTGTAAGGGCGATGGGTTTCTTAAGTATAGGATAATAAAAAGATGGATCAGCCTTCTGAGAATCATGGAGTCAATGCTAATTATTACCCAGCTGGGGATGCCCAGCTATGACAGTAACTATTGGCCACAGGGAGCAAAGCACAGCTTTCCCCAGGCTTTGTCCTGGGCAAGGCTGTGAGAAGACCAGAGAGAAGAATGAGAAACAATTCTTATCCTCACTTGCTACACCTGTTGTTGTGAACATGTGGAATGTGTTATAGAGATTTGTTTACCAAAAGGTGGTTTCTTAATTGGCCAATGGTGATGCTGATAGATTGAAGGACCAATTGGGTCCACCTGTGTTGTGACTGTCTGTAAGGACCACTTGTGCAGCACTTCCCAAATGATGTCTCCTTGGCACAGGTTCTCTGCTGGGACAACAGGGGTGGCAAGGAGTCAGAAAGGTGGTGACTTGTGGCAGCAGCTCTCTGGTCACAGGGAGCAATGCACAGCTTTCCCCAGGTATTGTCCTGGGGAAGGCTGTGAGAAGATCAGAGAGAAGAATGATCATTCTTATCTTCATATGCTGCACCTGTTGTTGTGCACATGTGGAATGTGTTATGGAGATCTGTTTACCAAAGGGTGATTTGGTAAACAAATCTTTCTTAATTGGCCAATGGTGATGATGTTTTAATTAAAGGACCAATTGGGTCCACCTGTGTCATGACTGTCTGTAAGGGAGATGGGTTTCTCAGCAAGTATAGTATAATAAAGAGATGGATCAGCCTTCTGAGAATCATGGAGTCAATGCTAATTATTATCCATGTCAATGGATAGCCCACCTGTACAGATCTGCCACCACACAGGATGAGCCCACCTGTACAGATCTGCCAGCTATCAGCACTCACTGGCTGAAGGCAATGTAGGCCAGGGCCCAAAAACTGGAGGTGATATGAATGGACTAAAATCACAACCAGGGAATTTGCATGCTCTAAAAAGGAGGATCCAAGGAGGAGCCAGGCTAAACAATTCTTGGAACATGTAAACTAGTTGGGAAAAGTTTACTTTGCATAAGAGTCTATGAATATGCTGATGTAAGGGAAAAGGTGTTTAAGGGGTATCCCCGCAGATAACAGTGTGCTCTTAGCTGAGTGCCAAGCTGCACCTGGCTGTAGCAACCTTTGCTCTATGGTCCTTGTCTCCTATTGTCCTTTATTAAACTTTTAAATGTTCACAGGAGAGTGAATGTGTTTTTCACACTGGATATTCCCCCACACATCAGTGAGCAGCCCTGGGTTCATGATGTGATTCAAGACAAACAGATGGAATGAGAAGAACCTTAATCTTTTACTGCTTTGTACCTGCCACCAAAACAGAGCATGTCTACACAAATGTGTAATATCCTGTGCGAGGCCAGGGCCAAGCAGGCCTGCTGGCTTTGATCAGCAGCCTGGAAGTGTTTTAATGAGTGCTGAGTGTTGAGTCCTGCAACACTCCTGCAAAATAAGAATTAGTTTTACCATGTCTGCTTCTCTGGAGCAAAGGTCAGCCTGCTCCGTGTGACACTAGTGGTCTGGGATACCTGAAAGTGTCTGTGCTGTTCTGCAGTCCCTGTGAAGCAGCCAGATACATTTGATGATGGGCATGTGTAAAATTTGGAAAGTCTGTGGTTCATGCACAGGAAAGGGACAACGGAAATAAAAATAATATAATCCAGTTCCTTCCTTCTGGACAAGAACAAAAAAAGGCAGAAAGAATGCAGTTAAAACTCAGTGAGTCTCCAGGGAGTCTTTTCAGGTCAGGCAGAAGAGTTGGGCCTCTGCCCTCGTAGAAAAGTCCAGCATGATCTGTGGGATTCCCCTGGAAACCTGCCCAAGCTGAAGGAGGAGAATCTTTCATGCCACTTCAGGTGAGTGGTTCCTCCTTGCAAGACCTCCCTTCCCAGCAGTGCAAATCCCTGCTTGCTGAGGGTAAACCTCACAACAAGCTCTTTAAACATCCACCCAAATCCTGGGAGCAGCAAAGGATTCAGGAGACAGAGAATAAAACATGTTCACTCCATGTACCCATTTCTCTATGTGATAGCAGCTACCTACTGTTATATGACTCTGTTCTCCTTGTACTGCTCTGCAGAGGCTGGCTTAACTTAATCTTCTATTTGCCATTCCTCCCCACGTCGGAGTGGCAGGGAAGAGAGGAGTAAAGCAGGTGTAAATGAGGTGTAAAGCAGGAATGCAGCAGCACAAGCCTACCTCTGTCACAGAGCTCTCCGCTGTAGCCCGGGTCACATTCACAGTAGGGCTCCCCGTGCTCCGAGACCTTGCACTGCCCGTGGCTGCATTTCAAAGTCCTGCAGGGGTTTGAGGAATTGTTCTTCTTGTCACAGTAGAGGCCCGTGTAGCCCTCCATGCATTTACAGGTGTAAGCAGCACCAGCAGCCGTGCACTTGCCATGCAGACACCTGGAGAAACAGAAGCATTTAGAGCTGGTCTTTGCTGGATGTGAAAGTTCCTTTTCCCAGAAATGTTTGATTTTAGCATTTCTGCCCATTTAATTCCAGGATACTAATCCAAAAACAGCAGCTCAGTGTCAAACACTCTGGAGAAAACCGTGTGGGTTTTCAGTGAATACTGGATAACATTCAGAGAATACATTTAGAATTTGTGAACCTAGAGTAGAAAACATTCAGCTCTTCGTGAGCACAGACCAAGGCTTGGCACCCACATGAGACAGCTCACATTTACAGCAGCAGCACGTGCAACTAAGTGCCAACAATCAAGCTGCATGCCCAGGCTTCCTGAGCAGAGTCGCTGCACAAATAATATCAGGTGATGAAAACCAGTGTGATAAATGAAGGTGCTGGTGGCAAAGCTATGCACAGACTTATCAGCAGGCAGCTGTACTTGAGGGTTCCCTGGCTCCTGGGGTTTGCAGCGAGCTTTGGCATTTCCAGGGAACACCACGGGGTGGGGTGGTGATCCTGAGCAAGTTCTCTGACACTGTCCCCACTTCTGGCACAGGGGCAGACTTGGCATGGCTGAGAACAGCGAGGAAAGCAACTCTTTCCAGCCAAGGAAAAACTTTGGCATAACCTAACTTCATATAAGCCCATGTCTCTCATTTCTATTTTCTTTCTAGTACTTCAAAATTATTCCCTGTTTATGTTGAATTTTTGTACATTTAATTTTTAAGCTTTGAACTAAAAAGGACAGATTACATGTGAGCTCCAGACATGCAAAATACTGTAATGAAGGGAGTCACAGTCTGTAGAGAGCAGTGTTTTCTGCCCAACGAACCTAATCTTTGAGGTGCATTTCCTCAGTGAGGTTAACCTCTGTGTGTTGGAGCAGACACCTGCCAGCAGGGCTCCACACTCCCCTGGATACACTGGGCAGGGCTTTAGGGAGCCAGCTCCAAAAGGCTGAACTGATTTAGGAAAGGTGAGACACTGTGTGAGCATTAAAAATATACACAGCTACTTCCCTTAGCAAGGGACTGTGTTCATAATTGCCTCATCCTCCCTGGACTATGAGAGAAACAATCCCTCATCATGTAAACATCTGGAACTCCCTTATTTTTCTCTGTCCAACCACAACAGCTTTGTGTTGACATTAGAAATTCAAGGAAACATTTGGGTCTTCATACCTTTGGTTTGTAAACTGTCAGGTGCTTTTCAACACCTCCAGACTTCAGTACTTTGCAGAATTAGAACCAGAAGCAAGTTTCAAATGGTACCTTTGCCACGTTAAATCTCTGAGAGTGATTATTCACTGCATCAATTTACCTGTCAAAAGTATGTGCTCGTGAAAAGCGCCTTCCAAGACAGCAACTGAAGGAACTTCTAAAACAAAAGTACTTCCATCTGCTTATGAAACAACACTGAAATATGCAGCCTGCTGCTCTGCACGAGACTGTTTCCTGTGCATTGGCCATAAGAAAGCTATTCATCCTGTGTTTCTGATGGAG
This sequence comes from Agelaius phoeniceus, assembly GCF_051311805.1. Classification (NCBI taxonomy): domain Eukaryota; kingdom Metazoa; phylum Chordata; class Aves; order Passeriformes; family Icteridae; genus Agelaius; species Agelaius phoeniceus. Next base: position 14,257,060 of record NC_135279.1, read on the forward strand.
ATGTGGTTATTGAGCCTTTGAACTGCAAATACTTTACACTCATGCTCCCTTCACATGCAACACCACGCTATCCTTTAAACTTGCACTTTAAAGAGCTGTTTCCAAGTGTAATATTTAAGTCAGCTATTTGGGAAATTTAAAACTGCTCACACTGGAGTGCGTAATGATCTTCAGGGAGTTAAGTTTGAAGACTGGGCTCAGTGCTGCAGGGAGAAAACCCCTGAAATGTGTACCTCTCCCTCACAGGCTGCTCTGCTCTGGATCCGTGCAGGCTCTCGCCTCCTGGGGTTAAGCCATGCCCATTAACAGGAGGTTTTGTATTTTAATGTGTCGAGTCACAGCTGAAGGTGTGACCTGCAGCATTAACACCTGAGCTCCTGCAGGACCACGAGCTCCTTTGGTGAGTCAGCAAGGTCTGAACAAGAAGTGGAAATTGAGAGCTGCCACAAATGCAGACTCACAACTGTCAATAACCTCGTGTGGGGACCCAGCACCTCCAAAACCAGTCAGATGTGGTTTTGCAAGATGAAATGTGAAATATGCCTTAGCTGTAAAACTTTTGCTCTCCAGTCAGCATTGGTTTGAGCTTACTTGTGGTTAAGACATGGATCTCCAATTTCCTGGTCACACAGAGGGCCCGTCCAGCCGGGGTGACATTCACAAATCACACTGGTTTTCTCCAGGGAGCGGCAGATCCCGTGCTTGCAGATGTTACAGGATTTGCAGCCAGGAAGGACTCCCAGGGACTGCTGGGGTAAATCCTTGAAATCCTGCAGCTCGTTGTTGATCCTGACATCGTGAATGCAGCCATGAAAACCATTTGGTGTCTTGTCTGCACCCTGGCGCAGGGATGATAATCCAGTGGAGGTTGGGATCCCTTCAGATAAAAGGAAAAAGGGAAGGTTCAATTACAGTTACAATTATAAATTATGATGGTAATTTATATAATTTTCTATATATAATATAATAGATAATATATATAATATATAAAACAATATAAATTATATCTATTTATATATAATTATAATTATACTTGTAATTTATATATAATGTACATTTTATATATTTATAAATTATATAAATTATAAGTTATAATTGCTAAAGCTTCTTTTGTCACAGCCCCTTAAAATCTTTGAATAACTAATTTGCATAGGACCTTTGTAAGGTAGCACAATCTCACTGTCCTCATTCTGGAAATGGAAAGGAAAAAAAATAAACTCACTTGCCCATTCTTCTGTAAGAGGTACATGACCCCCCCAAAAAAAAAAAGAAGAAGAAAAACCAAACTATTTTTTTTGCCTGGTGGCTATGTGTTCCTATCCTTAGATAATGTTCTTTCTCTCTACAGTTTAATAGCGATTATTCTTCTGAAAGGTTTGAGAATGCCTTCATTTGTCAGCAGGTAGCATCCACCTCTGGGATGCAACAAGACATTTTGGCTTTACTGGGTCACAGTGTTAAGAGAGGGAGTGCTAAGAGTACATCCCCTGGAAATTAGTGCAGGAGAGCTCTAAAGACAGGGAACAGCACTTCAAGGGCCAGGCCAAGGCTTTGTGGTGAGCCCCTCCTATCTTGTTCAAGTGCTTGGAAGAGTTCACATGGTTGGTTCACCAGCAGGTTCCTTTGGATGTTGTTTTGTGCCTTCCCCACTGATGCCAGCTTGGATGTACAGCTGCATTAGCACAGGCAAGTGCTTCCTTCTTCAGCCATGTGAGGCCTCTGAACTCACTGTCTGTAAGCAATGCCACTGTTAAAGGTGCTCCTAAAACAAATCCAGCACCTGTTTCACTGTGTGTTAGGAGGAAAGTTGCTAGAACAGGTGATGTGGTTGTGAGATGGACAAAACTCTGGGCAGCTGAAGGTTCAGGTCTGTGTTAACCTTACTGTAGGTCAGGAACAATTGCTCTGGGGTAATTCAGGCAGCTACTTTGGCTAAACCACCTGCAGAGGAAGGGCAGCTGGCTCCATGGGAGGGCTGCACACAAAGAGGTGGCACATGAAGAACAGGAAGGGTTTAGAAAGAAGCAAAAAGAATTTTAATAGGCAACAGCAAAAGTCTTTACTGAGACCAGGGATCCTGGTATCCAACAGACCTTCATTCCAGACTTCAGGTTTTTCCTGAGAATTTTTAGGTACCTTTGGAGAATTAGTATTGATCCACAATGCTCATCCATTAGCAAAACTTTTCCACAGGATTCCCAAGTGCCCTGTGTATAAACTGCTGCAGGATTGTGCTGTGCTAAAGGGAGGAATTGAGATGGCCTCTGCACCAGTAGATTATCTTTGATGCACAATGCTCTTTAATAGCCTGTGACATTCTTAATAGGAGCCAATTATAAAAGTTCAGCTCTGTACAAAGCAAGATCAGCCAGTTTTCTGTTTTACAAGGGCAATATTCAGGGTTCTTTTAAAAAAGTGTTATTAAAGAAAATTATTTAGAAAAGCCTTGACCAGCACCAACTGAATTTGGTAAGAGTTTCTACTATTGGCTTCAATTATCTCATTAGAAAAGGCTCAAAGACTTCCTATTACCATTCTGCTGACTTTTGTATTTGAAATAGGCTGACTAAATTCAAGAACTCTGTGTCACTGAGAGAGAGATTTCAACATTCAGTCCAGAACAGAACTAGGGGGGTTCTGGCAAAAACAATCCATTGGGCAGAGACCAGCCTTTGTTCTGTCTCTTGTAACCAGACACCTAATCAGTGGTATAGTCATTATTCTGGGCATTGTTCCCCATCCCATTTGGCCTTTTCCCTCCAGATTCAGTACTTAATGGGAAAAAAATTTCTTAACTGAGGTTTGGGCAATTCTAATATCTGTCTAAAACTGTGGCTTCAGTTTCCAATGAGAAGACTATTAACCAAGGTGTTCTTAGCTTGTGTGTTAATATGTTTTTGAATCACACACCTTTTTCCCCACAATTTTTAGACCTCTCTAATAAAACTTCCAGCAGAAATACTGCTCAGTTATGGTATATTTAAACCTACTGACTATTGATTTGCTTTTTTGCCATGCCAATTTGTGATACTCCTACTGATCCTTCCACTTCAGCCACCACAGCTTGGTGCCAGCCAGTTCTGGGAGCTGCTGAAACACCAAGCAGGCTGTTCCTGTGGGGGCTGTGTGAGAGCTCTCTCCACAGGATGGAAGATGCTTTGCTTCTGAGAAAACATGTTAAAACTTCAATTCTAGAACAACTCACAGTACCTCCAATGTAGAGGGGTGTGTTGAGGCTGACAGAAGACTGCTTCTGGAGCTTTCCCAGACTCTTGGGAGCCCCCTTGTCCACCACCAGGTTCAGAGTTTGATTCAGCATCACGAGTTCCACACTATGAAACTGCCCATCGTTTATTGTTTCCACACTAAAAAGTAAGAGAAAAAGAAAATAATTAGAAGATGAACAAGGAGCAGCCTCTGCCTCAGTGACATCCTGTGTCCCTGTGCACAGCACAGCTCTGGGGTGCTCTGGAGCTTTCAATCAGGGTGTTCTCAGCATTTCCTCCAGCAGGGAGGCACACACTGACCCTCAGCTGATCCTGGGCAGGCAGCACTGACACATGTGCAATGCTTCAGAGGCCAGCTAATCAGGAGAGCAGCCACTCCAGTTGCTTTTTCCAGGGCAGAAAAGCAAGAGTGTAGCTACAAGATACACTGGCTTTGGGGACAAAACTACCACAAAATCCCATTCTGAGCTCTCAGCCACGGCTTGCTGCCCTCTGTCACACTGCTTGGTGCTCATGCTGCAGGCTGGATCCTGAAATAATTTCTTCTCCTATGGGTAGTTTAAACTCAAATGATCTCACAGGGGTCAGGAGAGATTCCATTTTGGGGTGAGACAGCAGCAGCCTCTGAAACCAGCATCTCCTCACAGCACAAGTGTCTTGGAACTGTGTACCAAGGAATAAGGACAGACTGAGGTTCTCAAAACCAGAGAAGGAATTCAGGAAGTTTTGGCTTATAAATGACCACTGTGCTTTGTTCAATGTCAGACAATCCCACCTGAACACAAGGCGTTCTACTCCTTTAGGGAAACATTAAGGTGTAGATTGAAGCTTGAGGATAAAACAGCAGGAGTTGTTGGGTGGTGGGGCAGGGAGCAGGCAGCCATCTGAGCAGATAAGATGGTAAAGTAGTGTGTATTTATTGCTTTGTTTATAGCACTGAGTTTTCACATGCATGAAGCCTGCAGCAAGCTCCTAGTCTGCACCTCACACAATCTTCACCTTCATCTCCTGTTCACTCCCCCAGCCATTAAAAGGTGCAGTGATAGAATTCCATTTGCATCATGCTATCATATTTTTATTTTCAGGGCAGCTTCAGCTCTCTAACCTTAGTGCTGCATGGTGAAATTCCCTAAAACAACCCCAGGGTTTCATGCACTCTGCAGGCAGGCAGGGGCAAGGGTGGGATTACCTGCTCTTGAGCAAAGAGTTTCCAGTCAGGGTGGTAGTTAGATCTGATGGGATTTCCCCACTGCTGTAGGTGTAATTAAAAGGCACAGTATCTCATGTGCACTCAGATGCACACAGGAACACAGTAAGAATGTGATAACAGGAGTGGTTGTTCTGGAATCAGCCTGTGGGCTCTGTGAATTGCCCACATGCACAGATGCCCTTTCCCAGATTCCTCCCTTCGGGCTGGGGCTGCTGTTATGTGTGGATAATGACAGAACACACCAGCTTTGGGCATCCTGAGACACTGCCTGGACAACAGCCTGGATTGGGGATTGCTGCACATGTGGTGCACACCACAGCACAGCATCAAAGTTGGGGCTTCTGCTCATTCCAAAGGCCCAGCATCCTTTCACAGGAGGTTAAAAATTCACAGGTCAGGTTCTTTTCAGGTGATTTGTAAATTTGCAAGGTGAATGTCTCTGAGCTATTTACCCACACTTTCTTCACAGGCAGTGGAGAGGAAGAGACACACTCATCTCTGAGGGTGAATCACCTTTTAGATGTGACCAGCTCTCAGCCTAGATGAGATGCTGCCCATCCTTAGTGCCCAGCCCTGCAGAGCTGATGTGTAAGGCTATTGCAGCAAGGAAATAGGGCCTCAACTTCACAAACAAATTACATGCCTTGGAGATTACTGGAATTCAGCTGTTGCTGGAAGAAGTTTCATTTTTATAGTGTTTTATGGTAGACCTGACACAAGCAATTGTACTTGAGCAATGTCAGGCAGCCAGTCAGCACTGCAGGCATTTCTGGGAATGTGCTGGTGGAGAAGAGCACACTGGGGCTGATGTGCCTCTGCAGTGCTGCTCTGCTCTCCCCACAGGTTTTTGGGATGAATCACCAACACACAGGCCTTCAAAAGTTCATGTAAGGTTACACAGGTCATAAAGTAACAGAGATCAGTGAATGAGCACCTTTACAGTGTGGCTGTACATAAATAAGTGAGATGGTTCTGCCACAGAAAGGTTCCCAGGAAAGCTCTGCTGGCACAATCACTCATTCCTGACCTGCAGGGAAGCCCTGGGCTGTGGCTGCTGCCCATGGGCAAGACAGAGCCCTGGGGAGAACTCAAGAACCTGGAGCTGATGCTACAGTTCAAAGTGTTTTAAAGAAAACACATAAAGGCTTGACAGTGAACAAAAATGCAGATCCAGCTGGTCCAGCAGACACTCTGGGTCAGAGCTGTTATAGCAGGGCCCTAGCAGGGTTGTGTGGGGCAGGGTAAGAGGCAGAGGATGTGCTGGACTCCCTGCCCAAGGGGCTGAGCCTGTGGCTCTGGGAAGGGCAGGACTGTCCCCACTGCACCCCAGGGCACTGCAGCAACTCAAGTGAGTTTGGAAACAGCTGCTCTGAACTTTGTGTTTGGATACTCAGGAATTCTGCTAAGTGTCTGCTGCGTTACAAGGAGCAGCTGTGCTACAGCAAGGCCGACTGGGTGATCCCTCTGTGCTCCCTGCTTATCTCAGTGCTCTCTGCAGTGCCTGATTCCCGGGGGGAAGCACTTGGACTTCAGCTGGAAGGTGTGAGATAAATGGAAATGCACATGTGTAATTGTTAGTCTGTGCAGAAGTGCCAGTGAAAGGGAGAAGTGGAGCCAAACCCCACGGGCTGTGAGAGCTGAGCACTGTGGAGGTGGGAGGGATGGCTGCAGGATAGGGAGCCCTTCCCCAGCAGGATCAATAGCTGGAGCTAGCACACAAACCCCATGGTTATCTGCAGAAGGCCAAGCTACGGCCATTTGTCAGAGGACAACATTATCACATCTGGCAGGACTGGCTCTTCCCAGAGCCAGGATTTCACAGGCATTCATCACCTACTCTCCACAGGGTGTGCTTTGTCCAGATTATGCCTTGACTAGCAGGCAAACAAAGATCTGTGAGTCCTGGGGATGGAAGCAGCCACCCCACATGGTGCTCATGCCTTTCAGCATACCCAGTGCTGGTACTTTTTGTTGGAAAGGGAGTGAGAGGTCCCAGTCTACAGGAATACGTGGATGAGCATTACTCTGTTCTGATTCCTTCACTTTTTAACCCGGAATTAAAATAATCTTTGCCTGAACTTTGAGAAACAAAGTAACTCACAGCCATCACCCAACACTGCAGTTTTGTAAAGCAGATAAAGTTAGAACAGGCAAAGCACTCATTTGCTGTTTGAGAAGACGCAGAGATATGATAGAGAAGCTGAACGTGGACAGGCAGGATGACAGGAAATCCCCAGCCAGCAGATCCTCGTGTGAGAGAGAGCACGCACTTAGTGCCGTGCTGACGGAAAGGCATTCAGGCGCCTTGGGGTTCTGAGATGGAGACAACCGCGGGGGAGAGACCAGTGCTGAGAGAAAAGCGGCACGAACTCTCCTCAGAGCCTCTTGTGCAGCCCAGCCGGGCCTTTAGGAGCCCCGGCAATCGTCGGAGACAGCTGGAGACAGTGGCTTGGCCGGGGATGAAGGGCGGCGGCCGCAGCGCCGAGCAGCGCACGCTGCGCTCTGCGCCAGCCCCGCCGCTCCCGTTAAAGGGTCCCGTTAAAACCCCCCGTGAATTCCCTATTCCCTGAAATAGGGCATCAGGTGCTCCCACAGGGCGCTTCCTTCTGGAGCTGCCCGCGGGATGGAGGTACCCGCCTCCAGCCAGTCGGGATTGATGGAGATCTTCGGGCAAACCCCGCTCCGAGCGCGGCGGGGGCAGGCCGGGAATGCGGGGTATGGGAAAGAGGGATGGGAGCCGGGACTGCGGGATATGGGCAGGGAAAACGGGATGGGAGCCGGGACTGCGGGATATGGGCAGGGAGTGCGGGGTGAGAGCGGGGAATGCGGGATATGGGCAGGGAGTGCGGGGTGAGAGCGGGGAATGCGGGATACAGACCGGGAGTGCGGGATACGAGCAAGGAAAGAGGGATGAGAGCGGGGAAGGCGGGCCGGGCATGCGGGGTGATAGGAGAGAAAACGGGATGAGAGCTGGGAATGTGGGATACGGGCCAGGAACAGGACGAGAACCGGGAATGCGGGATGAGAATCAGGAATGCGGGATTCTGGCCGAGAATTCAGGGTGAGAGCCGAAATGCGGGATGAGAGTCAGGAATGCGGGATACTGGCCGGGAATTCAGGGTGAGAGCCGAAATGCGGGATAAGAGCCGGGAATGCGGGATACTGGAATTCAGGGTGAGAGCCGGGAATGCGGGATATTGGCTGGGAATTCAGGAAGAGAGCCGGAATGCGGGACGAGAGCCGGGAGCGCGGTGCAGCGGCGCGGACGGGCAGCAGAGGGCGCCGTGGCACCGTGAGCCGAGCAGGGGACAGCGCCGGCCCCGCTCCCGGGCATGATCCCGGCCCCGTTCCCTGCTCCCGCTCCCGGGCCTGATGCTGCTCCCGGCCCCGTTCCCTGCTCCCGATCCCGCTCCGGGGCCTGATCCCGGCCCCGCTCCCTGCTCCTGGATCCCGCTCCCGGGCCTGATGCTGCTCCCGGCTCCGATCCCGGTTCCTGATCCCGCTCCCGGCTCCCGCTCCAGCTCCCGGCCCGCGTCCCGGTTAAACCAAATCAAGCGGTGCGAGCACAAGGAGGGACATCCTTGAAAGGTGCGGCAGGAAGAGCCCCAGGGCCGTGCAACAGTCAGGGAATTTTAGCTGGCTTCCAGCCGCAGCACTTCGTGCCACTGCCATTGGATGTTGTATAGTTTTGTATAAATTCTTGTTGAAAAAAAGTGAGGAATTATGATTAAAGAGTAAACACTTAAAGTGTAAGCAAGGACTTCCAGGAATTTAATAATTAAACTTACTGAAAAGTAAGCAGCAAAGGGAATAAAAAGTTTGCCATGACACAAAGTGATTGCTCAGGAGCCAGGCACTGCTGCTCGGGGCTGTGGTTGGCACCTGGTCAGGCATTCATTCCCCCACTGTGCTCAGTCTCTGGAGCATCCCTCCACTCTCTCTTCTCCATCACACTCCTCTTTTCACAGCCCACCTTACATCCTTGCACAGTCCAGCACATTGCTCTCACCGAGATTACCCGCACATGGGACCTGATCAAATGTGGCCAAAAAAGAGGAAAATGCTGGGATGTGAGGAGAGCTCAGCTTCCAAAACCTTGGGCCCAGCACCTTCTATTCCCTTGGAGCTGCCCTCACAGGGAAGGGAGGCCACTAGAGAGGGTTCTATGGAAGAGAAATTAAAATTTCCTGTGGGAGGGAGCTGCTCCAGCAAGGTGAGCCAGGGGAGCCACTGCACAAGGCACTGCACACAGTGCACATGGCCTCTGCTGGGAGCTCAGGCTCCAGGACACAAAGAACTGAAGGGAAAGGGATGTGTATTAAACATAAAACCTCAGGGAATATATGAAAGAACTGATTTCTACTCTCATTTTTCAGCTATTTCTCTTCTCCCTCATATATTTTCTTTCCCCTGTACTCCAGCCCCAAGCACACACAGATGTTTGAAGCACTGACTCCCCTTGCTCTAACACCCATGAGAGATTTAGAGCTGAGCCACTATAAATATGCCAGTGAACAGAAATGCATTAAAGGATTAAAGCATTCAGTTGGAACCTGTAAAATTTGGGCTTTGGGGTCAGATTTTTTTTCACTGTCTAGTAATACACCATCATTGTAGACAGCAGAGAACAGCAGGGCAGAGGAGTCAAAACCAAAAATAGCTTTAAGTATCACAGCAAACCATGTCACTGAGGAGATATATAACCATCAATTATGCAAATGAGAACATTAATTCATTAGCTACAGTCTCCAGATTTTCCTGACCTCTGTCTTAATGGGGACACGCCTCATTTGACACACAAAACAAAGGAAACACAAGGATGGCAAGAGAGGGGATTGAAGGCCATGGGGAACACTGAACATAGATAATCTTTGAGAACATTTTAAGTAGAAGGGAATAAACAACAATACGTGTCCAAAAGAGCTTAAGGAGCTTACAACACCAGAAAAGAGGTACCAAAATCAAAAACTCAAGGTGAGAGCTGCAGGGAACTGCGCTGAGATGTCAGACATTTGGGAGCTGTGAAACTCACACTGTGCTGGGCTGACTGTGGCTATCAGCAGTGATGGGTTTTCACCTTTCCAAGCTACACTTACCTCCTACCCTTAGTTCCAGCTATAATCAGTCCTTGGCCTAAAATAGATTTAAACTTCTCCATGGCAACAAAGGCAAAATCATAATTGGAGTGGTGTTTGTGCTACCTCCACAATAACACATCACTTCAAGCACTATCATCTTCAGGAGCTGAATAAAAACCACATGTTGAGAAAAAAGTATGAAAAATGCTAATGAAACACAGGACTGGGGAAATAAGAGGTGAAAGGAATATTAAAGCACTCAAGTTCACTTTCAGCTTGAAATACACTCTTTTGTTATGTTCAATCCTGTCTTACATGACTTGAGTGTTAGGTCTGTTAGGCTGAGAGTACTCAACATTAAGAGTTTTTTCCTTGATACCTCCATTTGAATTTGCTTGGTTTTATACCTTTTCTCCTACTTACAACTTTGTAGACCACCCAAATAAACCATCTTTCTCTTCCTGGTGTTTACAGCCCTTGAACACTGGCAGCTGATTACCATATCTCCCTTAATGATCGTTTGGCCAGGCTATGCATATCTAATTTCCAGCCATAATTCAATTCCTGCAGCACCCCTGCCAGCAGTGAAAGTCATTGTGTTACAGACCTTCTAAGGGAAAGGCAAGGACCTTTTTTACACCCCTGCAACATGCAATTAACACAATCCTGATACTTTTCCCTAGATGATTCATAAAAGGGTCAGACACCCAGCCAGGGCAAACATCGCTTGTTTGCAGTGAGATCTCACAGACCTGGGTGAGGTTCCACAGCTCCCTCCAGCCCCACTGCTGGGAGCAGAAATTGGTGGGAGCAGAAATTGGTGGGAGCAGAGGTGGACACCTCATTCTGCTGAGAATCTGTTAAAGCAAGTGCCATGGCAGTAAAAGCAGCTGGAATGCACTCCTCAAGTCCAAGGCCTCTCCTGAGTGACAGATGAGAGCGTTGCTCCCTGCCCACCCTCTCCACCAGGATGCCTTGGCTCCTCACTGTGGTGTCACGAGCTGCCGTGTCCTGCTGTCCTCACAGTGACAAGCATCAGACAAAATAACAAACCCACAGAGTGCAAAAAAAGAATCAGAGATTCTGCAGTGCTGTTGGGTCGGTGTGAAATCTGGTGACCTTATGAAAATGACACTGCAAAAAGCAGAGGAGAAAGCAGGCACTGGCACAGCAGCAGGGTGGTAGCAGCTGAGTGCCACATCCTCCCCTGCACTGTGTGGGTACAGCTGAGTGTCACACACCAGGACAGGCTGTGACACAGCCCCTGGCCCCACCAGGGCTTGGAACAGAGCAGGGTGCATGGGGTCACCTTCTAGGAAAACAGCTCTGCCAGTCAGGTGGTTATCAAATCACAGGTTCTGATGAGAAAATCCACCAGGTGCCTTCTCAGAGTCGTTACATCAGGCAATACTTTGCACCATCTATCCCCTTTTCAGCTCTGGAAAATATGCAGGTATCTGCCTGTTAACAGCAGGGAGCAGGGCCTCTACAGAATACAATTAACAGGGCATCCAGCCAGACTGACAGAGAATGATGGGCTTTACCTGAAATTGGAGGCTAAACCCCAAGAAAAAAGAAGAGTCATGTCTATTTAGAAATTGTTATAGCAACATACCTATAGCTGGATCCTCTCCTTGACAGAAATCATGTTTGATTTCCAAACCCATCATGTTTGACAGCCACCAGAGCAGCTGCCATGCCCACCTTTCCCCCATCACTGGGGCATGTGCTGAGCTGTGGGTGCCATCCCATAGTGGGAAGAAGCACTGGAATAACCAGGCACAGACCCCTCCTGCCCCTCTACCAGCTCCCTCAGCTCCAGGTCTGCGTGTGCTGCTTCCAACAGAGGCTGCCTCGACTGCATCAGAGCCAGCTCAGCACTTGGGATGGATGGGACATGAATCTATCACACATGGCACACATCTAAACTTTGTGTTACTCATCATGTTCACAAGAAATTTACAGGCAGGAAAAAATAAACATATTAGCTTGCTACATGTTGTTGTAAGGCAAAAACCCTCAAAATTCAAGACATGAGCCAGTCATAAGTGCACAGGAAGTTTATAAAGTCATTTTGACTATGATTAGGTTTATTCCATCACTGTCTGTTATGCAAACACTTCAACCTTCCTCTGATGCAATCACAATTAGCCAACTTTGGCAATGTTCTATGGACCAATGACCTATGGTATAGCAGGAAAATGCCTTTAAAACATATTTGCAACCTTTCTCCAGCCTGGCCTCTGCTGACAGGGGATGCCTGAGTGCAGCTCAGACCCACAGCTCCAGATTTTGGCCCCTGAATAAGGTGCCCTGGGACTCAGAGAAGGTAACTTTTATTTTTGTCATTACCCAGAACAAGTGGCTTTAGATGACCCATTCCTAACCATACCTGGTACCACAGACAGACCAGCACTGGCTCACTTTGTGAAAGGTTTTGCTTTCTTCTGGTGAAAAGGTCACTCTGAAACACCCTACACATGTGTGAGACATGAACTGAGGGTCTGCAGCTTCTGGGTACTTGGACACTGAACTGAAGGGAATGAGCTGGGTTCTCACAGGGGGAGGAGATGAGAAACTGTCATTCTGCAAGAGGTACTGGACAGATTTACAAAGAAAAAAATTAATTCAGCTTAACAAGATTTTGCCTGCTAAGTCCTTCAGCAGCCTGAAGGACAAAACTTTACCCTTCCTAAGCTTCAGCTCAGCAGGAAAAAGGAAAAAGTTTCCATATTTCATGAAAGCAAATATTGGATTCTGAATCTAATGATAAATGTTAAATGATATTTTAAGGTCTTGACCTTACATTTTCACTGTCCTATTGCAAAAAAAACCAGGACAAACTAGGGAAATGCAATGTTTGTAGCTTGACAAGTACTCACACACTTGCCATTTTTTTTCTTATTTAAGCATTCCAGAGCCCTTTATAAAGGTAAAAAAAACCCCAAAAACTCAGCTGTCCTTTGCCTTGGCTCATGCAAGATGTCCAAGTACATTCAAATTTTACAATTTTTCTTATGCAGGTCAGACACTACTGCCAGTTTCTTTCATTATATTTGATACAGAATCCCTAAGGGGTACCTGAAAAAATAAGAGTGTGTGATAGAATAAAATGAATTGCAAATATTCAGAATTATAAAGAGCTCAGTGATGCCTCACAGAAATGACTGAAAAACAGTTCATTTAGAGCCCATCCAGAGTATCAAACAGGCATCCCACCAGGGATGGGCACAGCATGGGCTGCAGACTGTGAAGGTGTTAGGAAGAACAGGAGCAGTCATGCAGTGCACTCTGCAAAGACACTTTTTACCAAAAACTGAGTTTGACAAGCTCTAATAATGATCCTAAGAATAATTAATGTTCTCACTCCTCCAGCACATTCCTCCCCAGAAGGCAGAGAATTAATGGTGAAGCCTCCCAGGCTTTTCTGCAGATAAGCAACTCCAGCTAAAGAGACAAGGGCACAAAATCCCTCTCTGTGGAAGGTGTGGATGTTCCACCACCAAAGCAACTGTTCAACTTCAGCACCAGCAGAAACTTGAGTAGAGGACCACAGTTCTTGGGGAGCAGCACATCCCTCCAGCAGGGGCCTGGCCAGGGACAGTGCTGGACACTGGGCTCCAGCAGCTCCCAGGCTCCAGAGCCACGGGCAGAGCCCGAGGGAGTGGAAGGACACAGGAGCTTGCAGATGCCACCAGCATAAAGAACCCTGTGCTGTTCCACAGCCTGGAGGGACAGGGGAGCAGGAACCTCGCCCTGCAGAGACCTGCAGCACATTTCTGAAACACCTTTTCTGTTATTCATGCCTTTCTTAACTTTTCAGTGTGCACAGGGAACCAGATTTAATTTGTCGTCTTGCAGTCATCACATGTGAAGGAGATACAGCAGGAACGCAAGCTCCTTTATTTCAGGCCTTTTGCTTTAATCACAAGAACATCCATCTATGCTGTGTAAGAGTCAGCCAGACCATGAGAACTGCATGATACCATCTACAAGGAATATTTTTAATGATGTAGCATTTTTGAAAGCAGATTATGCAAGGATACTTTTAAAAGGAATTAAAATGTAATTTGGGTGTATCTCTACAGAAAGACAAATATAATTCATTCTTATCTTTCCCTAACTGCCTCCTTTTTCACTGCTGTCAGGAATCTTGCATGAAAACATATGACTTTACACCAACAATGCCTGCATCTTGCTCTTCACCAGATATAACAGTCTGTGTGCAACATGGCAATCTGGGAACTCTGGAGGGAATTACATCAGCAGTTTGTGTCAAAGTTCTGTTTTCCATTTGTATTAGGAAGGATTATTTCAGCATCCAAATCAATATGACTGTGTGGCAGCATAAAATCTATTGGAGAAAAGTTTACAAGTAAGGTCTTATCTCTGGCTCAAGGAACAGATGTGGGAAAAAAGACTGAAAATAGGGAGTTCTCCCTATAGAATACAGTTAAATGGATAGCAGTGTCATTGGCTGAATGCTGGAACTATGGAATTAACTGCTCTTTGTTAATTCAAACTTTTAACAATCGGATTGTGGCAGTAAGCAAAAGCAGCATGTTCCTCACAAGTTGGCATCTTTAAATTAAGGTACAGCTTCTGTGTAAAAGATATACTTCATTTCTAGAACTCACTGTTGGAGTGGCACCAAGCACTGTCATGGCATGGAAGAGTAACTCTGAGCAGTGCAGAAACCAGGAGGGCAATAAAGCATTCAGAAAAAAAGGTTCCTATTCTCATTTGTCCATTAAATAGAATAAAAGAAACAATAACTTTTGAATCCTGATTCAAAAATGGATCTCTTACTCTGATGTCCAGAAAACCATTTTTCTGCAGCTCACAAGTGACAGGTTCCAGTAAAAGATGAGTCAGATTTTCTTTTAAAGGGTGAGTTCTGTCACTGCATTATATTATATATTACTGCATTAACTTGTATTTCTCTCTAACTTGATGAAAAATGACAGGGAATTTTAGGTAGTCATTTCCACTGGACATGTGCTGACCTTTACCTGACTAGAATGAAAGAGAAGCCCAATGTCAACTTTAACCTTTCTATCCAAACTACCACAGGGACAAACACATGTTAAGCAAACCTGAATGTACAGCCAATTATCCTGGGCTTTTCCAGACTGACTTTGTGCAGCAGTTCTGGTTCAATCTGCTCAGAGGAGCGACTAAAACACAGGAACAGGTTCCCTGTGGTAGCCAGGGGCACCCTGCCTTCCCAAAGGAGTTGGAAATCTCTTTCCTGGCAGTCCCCTCCTGTGGCACATCCCTGCCCTGCAATGCCCTCAGCAGCTCTGCAGCAGAGCCAGGCTCAGAGCTCACAGCCAGCTGAGAGCACCCCCTGTGCCTGCTGCAAACCTTCCCCCAGCTTTGTGCAATACCATGGAAAAATACCACCAAGTGTGACTGACTCACTGCTGGCTTCCCAACCAACAGCTTTTATCTCATCCCTACAGGATATCACCTGTAGTAGCCAAGTTCTTTGCTAATTTTACTGTTTGTAAGTACTATTAATAAATCTTATCATGGAGACACTGATGAGGAATTACAGATCATGTGGTTGGCCAATGACTTCCCACATCCCATCCTGGGAGTACCTGAAATAGCCAGCAAAGCATCTCAGTTACAGCCCAGGACCAGGTCAGGGACAGATTTCCTGCAGCTGTAGCTGGCACAGCTCCCACCAGGCAGC
This sequence comes from Agelaius phoeniceus, assembly GCF_051311805.1. Classification (NCBI taxonomy): domain Eukaryota; kingdom Metazoa; phylum Chordata; class Aves; order Passeriformes; family Icteridae; genus Agelaius; species Agelaius phoeniceus. Next base: position 14,272,276 of record NC_135279.1, read on the forward strand.
ATTTTAAGGCCTCCTCCTCTTCTGGCAGACTCTTCTGGGGAAAAACCAAGGGCCAAAGCCCTGCTCATCTAGTCCAAAAAGTGGACTGCTTTGGAGGGGAGCAGAATGTGATATTGACTGTGAAAATTAATCTCAGTCTTTCAACGGAGCTTTGCAAAGGCAAACAATCCACTTTTGCTGAGATTGAAACTGAAATGAGGCATCAAAACAAGACAGCAGGGACAAAGCAACAGGGAAGGCCAACTGTTTTAGCAATGGTGAGGTCAGGATATTACAGGTTCTCCTGGCAACCTTGTTTTTAATGACAAATGAAAATGGTAGAAGTTGAAGAAAGGAATTTCCCAAATTCTTCAGGTTGTGACACAATGCATCACACTGAACCAGCCATTCATTTCATCAAAATGCAGATGAGGAGAAAATGCAAATAAAAGTCCAGATAAACTCATGGGAATCAGGTCCAGGTATAAGTAGATTTTAATTTCCCTTGAGAAAGCCTCTAAACAATCCAGAAGATATTAGTGACACAACTTAGAAATGATGGCCAATGCCTGGATAATGGAAATAATTGACCATTGTCCAAGCTAAAAGGAAATGGGGGATTTTCTGTTATTTGGTGTTTTCCTGTCAAAACTCTGTGCCAAGCTGGAAGTCATGTGCTAGGCCAAACAGAGCACATGCCTTAGCTAAAAGCCAAACAGAGAGGTCAAACCTGATCCACTTATGCCTTCTACCCTTAAATCCTATGTTTGCAAGGGGACAAGCATGTTTTCCTGTTCCTCCTTCAGCCTTTAAAGAAAACAAGACTTTTAATCTATTTAGAGGCCCTTTCTGACATTCTTTAGCTGCAGTTTTTCTCAATCAACCTAATCTTTTCCCATCGAGCTCCATGCTAATCCCATTTTGCTCCACTCCTTAAACTAATAAAAGATTAGAGTGACATTTCAGAAAGGGCACCGTATTAAGCAGCTTCTTTCCCATCTCAGCAGACCAGGGTGCACAAAATGCAGTGAACAGGCCATTAATCTCATGGTAATGAGGTGTCAGTGTGAATGGAGCCCTCCTCCCTGATCCCTGGGAAGGGTGGGGACAAGGAGGACACTGCACCCACCCAGAGTGCAGCAGACCCAAGGAGTGTTGTTTGTGTGCTGTGGCAGCAGATCCTGTCCCCACTGTGCCATGGTGACCATGGCCAGCAAACATCCACATGGACCTGTCACCCCTGACACAAACCCAGCTTTGCCTCCATTCTAATTAGCAGCATTAAACTGTTTATCAGCCCCAGCTTTGCTCTCACAGCTGATCAATTAGCATCAGCTGCCACACACAGAGATGTTTTTCACACCTATCCATCCAGCTGGTGAAAACCATGGGCAAACTACTTCCTTCATTCCTACAGGGGACAAGCCAGTGCTCTTCCTGGCAGCATGTCTGCATTGGTATTATCCACTTTGCTTTAATACAGAAAGAATGTTTTCATTTTCTTAAAAATGTCACCATTCCCCTAAAGAAAAGTCCCTGGGAGGCTCAAATGTTAGCAAGTGCCGAGAAAACTTTCTGAGAGAAGTCTGAGGTGGGTGATGTGTGGTGACATCCGTGCTGTCCCCTGCTCCAGCAGGATGCTCTCCCCACAGCGTGAGCTGGGCTGGGAATTGCAGCTCTGCTGCACACACAGTGCCAGAGCCTCTGCTCAGCCCAAAATGCTCTGTGTGGCCAGCACTGCATCTGGGCTCAGAGCAAACTGGAGCAACAGGGCTTGAAAATAACAACCAGGGGAGAGGGATGCTGAAGGAACCGTGGAGGAAAAGGGCAGCACATCCTACAGAAATGTCTCTATGCACGGATTTCACTTGTGCATTTGCTTTTCTTTCTTGTGAATAGTGAATTAAACCTGTGGATTTCATATCCTCAAAAGCCAAGTGTATGAAAGTCAAACTATTCCACAAATTACTTTTGTAATTTGTTCCATTTTGTGGTGGTGTAGGTACTACTAATACAGGCAAGAATTGCCTTAAAAATATTCACCCCATAGAAGAGTTCAACCCTCCTCCTTCTGTTTGAGGCAGTCTAACCCTGCAGTTGGACACTCACTTTTCTGTCTTGGTACAGTCACTTAATGCTAGACATCAACAAAGAAACTGATTAATTGGAACTATTTCAAGGACAAAATTCACCAGAAGCTGAAACCTTACAGTAGATTAGAAAATGCATTTTTCTACAATTACAGGAGGACACAGCATCACTGGTATTGCCAATAAATGTCAATTTTTACCCATGCAGCCTCCAGCTAAGTCTTCATTCTGACTTTCTCATCTAATTACATGCATAAAAGAGATACCTTGAAGTAAAATAAAAGGTTTTTCTCCAATGCACATTGCTTAGAAAAATTCTACCTCTCCTCCACCAGTTTTGGAAGTCAACTGTCTTGGCAGAGCTTAGCCTCTTACCTGTATACTGTGGTGGGTGGGGAGCTCAGGGTGTCATAGATGAGCCTCACATGTCCTTGGTACAGCTCCAGAGCCAAAGGATCATTGTCTCCTTTGTACAGTAAGATGCCATTGTCCTTGTCCGTGGCTACCTGTGAAGCATTCATAACCACGTGAGGTTGCTTGAGAATGATTAATAAAAGGAATAAACCTGTATTTAAAATCAAACCAAAATCATACATGCAATTCAAATATGCTTTAATACATCATATATGTGAGCAGCAATGAGAGCAAGAGCAGGAGGCACAGAAAGCTCTTGGTGCCCTTGGGTGGGCTCACACACAAAAGTCAACTTCCCATTTCACATGAGAACCAGTTTCCAGTTGTCTTCTGAACCTTGGACCGGTATCAAAATCCCAGGCCTCCTGTCTGCTGAATAAGAAAAATATTGTCCAGAGAGGCCATTCAGAGCAGCCTGCTTTAAGAAGCACTGAGCACCAAGCTGTACAGGATCAAACACAGTGCTGTAGGAAGAATCAGTAGGAAGACACAGAGTACTCCTGAATCATCCCTGGCTGTGTTGCCAGTGTGGGAATCAGAGTCTGGAGGGATTCTGGAGCAGCATGTGTGCCCACAAAGGGACACCGGTGCCTCGGTCACTCCATCACATTTCACTGATTTTAGACCACACAAGTGGCTCACAATTTTTTCCAGGACTTTGGCCACCAGCCCTGGTTCCATCAGCGTGGGATACACGCATGTTACAGGTTAAATGTCAAAATGCATGGATTTCACTTGTACATTTGCTTTTCTTTCTTGTGACTAGGGCATTAAACCTGTGGATTTCATACCCTCAAAAGCCAAGTGTCTGAAGGTCAAACTATTCTACAGCTTACCTTTGTCATTTGGGTTTTTTTGTGGTTGTGTAGTTCCTAATGATACAGACAAGAGATTCCTTAAAAATATTCACCCCGCCTCCTTCTATTTGAGGCAGTCTGACCCTGCAGTTGCATATTTGCCACTGTTAAGTCACAACTGACACAGAGACAGGCAGAAGCGGCACACGCACTCTGTCCTTACTGAAACTGCTTCTTTTATACACTGCTCTGGTACAGGTGGGCCTGATTGGTCATTTAATCAGTACATTTCACCTGACTGGTTAATTAACAAGACACTCATTTGTAAACAATCTTACGAGAAAAAGAAGAAAACAGATATTAGAAAAACACGACCTGCGGGTTGTTTTAATAATTGGCTATCACTGTTTATCTCCAGCTCCCTAAAGTCTCCTGGGCTGATTCTGGGGAACCTTATCTAGCTTTCTCTCTCTTTGGCCAGGCTGTCATTATCCAACACATTCACTCTTCTGTCTTGGTACAGTCACTTAATGCTAGATATCAACAAAGGAACTGATTATTGGAACAATTACAAGGAGAAAATTCACCAGAAACGGAAACTTTACAGTTGTGGGTGCACCAGTTGTGGGTTTCTCTGGGTCTGGATTGAAGGCACTTGAGATGGTAGGTCATGTTCAGACCCAGGTGTTTATTATTTCTTATCAGAAAAACAGTCTCACTACTGTGAGTTTGGTAGCTTTTCATTAGAAGGCACAAAATGGCCACTCTTGTTACAAGGTCTTTTAAGACTAAACTATCCAATCAAGAACTGACACCTGGATTATTTTCCCTTTTAACCCAATAACTGATCCCAAAGAGCCCCCAATGTGGACTTTTCTGCCCAATTACAAAATGCCACCCAAACCCATGAAGAAGAAGGAAGAAGAAGCATGAAGAAGAAACCCAGGACAACACCCTGTGCCCTCCATCTTGCTTCCATCCACAACATACTAAAAATCCCGAAGCCTAAATTTCTCACCAAGTGATACACCTACACTACTCTCTGTAATCTATTTCACACTTTTGTGGATTCCAGTCTATCTTGAATCTGGGAAACTTTCTCCATGGATGAGGGTCAAAGTCATGACTCCCATGGAGGTCAGGGCACCCCAGAGCAGGCAGAGAAATATTCCCAGTTCCCTGAGTTTCCACAACAGCAGATTAGAAAATGCATTTTCCTCCAGTTACAGGAGGACACAGCATCACCAACAAACATCACTTTCCCCCCGTGCAGCCTCCAGCTAAGCCTTTACTGCGACAAACCTGCAGGGAGATGTTGGCCTGGGGGCGGATTTTGGCGGGGGGCAGCTCCACGTAGGAGTCCTTGCCCACGAAGTTGACGGTGATGAGCTTCTCGCAGCGCTGCCCCGCGAAGCCGGCCAGGCAGCGGCACACGGGCTCGTGCTGCGCCACCACGCACTGCGCGCCGTGCTGGCACTCGTAATTGTCACACGGACTCGTCTGCAGCAGCACCATGGGCGGCGGCGTCTCGCAGAACAGGCCACTGCAAAGGGAAGGAAAGTTCAGCCTCAGTCACCGGCACTTTATTGGTTTTGTGTCAGGTGCTGCTGATGCCTTGGAGTGGTTGCCTAAAACAGAGGCTGGACAGAATTAAGAGAATAAAAGCAGAAGGTTCTTAATAAATACTCGTGTTGCGTTGTGATTTCAGGGTTTAGCTCAGAACCTTGGGTCCCTCCCTCCTGATAATTCCCTGCCAGGTGTGTCAGTCACCTCTCCTTTCCCCTCCCAGCACTGTCTGTCAGTCCTGGCATTCCAGAAGGGCCTCGAGTGATTGGCAGATCCAAAGGATGCCCTCTACCCCTGGGGGACATTGGGCCATCCAGGTGTCCTTTGTCCCTTTGTCCCTCCCCTCCTGTCCCTGCTTGGGGGCTCCCTGCCCCTTCCCTGCCCCTCTCCCCGGGGTTAAAGGAGCAGCAGCCACGGGCTCAGGGAGTTCTGTTGGAGCTGGTGCTGCATTCAGAGGCCTGAGGGCCAGAATAAAGCTCTGGATCCAAACCCTCCATCAGAACCGACTCTTTTCCTTCACCATCCCCTTAAAGCTTCTCTGCCAGAGGGAAACCTGAGGAGCAGCCCCTGGTATGGGGGGAAGCTCCATCCCAGCAGCACCAGAGCTCCTGCAGGCCTGGACTTGTCCCCAGTGCCCAGCTCCAGCACCCAGCCAGGCAAAAGTGTCTGTGGGGTGAAACACCACACACCCAGCCAGCCAAAGGTGTCTGTAGGGTGAAACACCACACACCCAGGCAGCCCAAAGTGTCTGTGGGGTGAAACACCACACACCCAGCCAGCCAAGGGTGTCTGTGGGGTGAAACACCACACACCCAGCCAGCCAAGGGTGTCTGTGGGGTGAAACACCACACACCCAGCCAGCCAAAGGTGTCTGTGGGGTGAAACACCACACACCCAGCCAGCCAAGGGTGTCTGTGGGGTGAAACACCACACACCCAGCCAGCCCTAAGTGTCTGTGGGGTGAAACACCACACACCCAGCCAGCCCTAAGTGTCTGTGGGGTGAAACACCACACACCCAGCCAGCCGAGGGTGTCTGTGGGGTGAAACACCACAGTGCTGCTGTTTGGTTCAGCACCAAGGGCCAGACAAGCTCAGGCACATCCCATCTGCAATATTGGTAACATTCCAATAGACTCACTTTTACTCTCTTAATCTTGTCTACCCTCTGCTTTAGGTGGCCACTCTGAGAGGAATAGAGGATTTGTCTTTACAAACAAGCTCTGGGTCTGCTGGTGGATGAAACCAGCACTGGGAGATAAAAGAAACAATGGAAGGATTCCACTGATTGATGTATGGAAAAAGATATTTGCTTTTACAAATAAACTTTAGGTTTGCTGATAAATGAAATTAGACACTGAAAGATGAAAGAAACAATGCGGAAGAAAAACCCCTAAATTCTGTAAGAATTAAAAATTAAAAGGGAGGGTTATACATTAGAGGGAAATCTTTGGTATCAGACATTCTGGGAAGTCTGAACTTCTCAAGTACCTCAGCCAATGGGGAAAGAGAGCAGGGAAATGCGGCCGGGAAATTGGGATAAAAGGAGGCTGCATCCTCCAAAAATTGGAGACCCCAGGGGAATGCACCCATGGCCTCTCCCTTTATTCAAATAAAGTCAAAGGACTCCTCTGTCTCCTTTTTGGACATAAACCTCTGGTGTTTGTGGATTAATTTTCCTAACAAACTCCAAGGCATCAGTTCTGGTGACCCAGGTGGGATGATGGTCACGAGTTTTTCAGGTAATTGTGAGTTTGGTCCATTTACATCTCCGGGGTTAATTCTCCAATTACATTTTCAGGTAATGAAGTCATTTACTTCAAGTTATTCCCCCCAGTTCACTGCTGTTTACATCTCTGGGGCCTGAGACAGTGAGGTGTCCTTGAGTTCCAGGCCTAGAGAGGAATTGTTTTATCTCAATGAAATGGGAGAACAGCAGCTGACAGGCCATGGAGTTTCAGAGCTATACACTAAAGCAGTGCAGGATCTGAAAAATAGAAAAGCTGAAATCCTAGGGCATCACTGCCCTTCTGCTTTGGAGCAGTGGCTCTGAGGTGCAGGCACCTGCTGTGTGCCTGCTGTGAAAGGAGCCCAGCTGAGTGCTGGCAGGGATCCTGAGCTGGGTGTGAACAAGGCAGTGCAGACACTGAGAGCAGCCTGAAGTGTCCTTTGCTCGGGTTCTACAGCTCTGCAAGGCACTGCAGCCTGCCTGAAACAGCTTCCACCCCTACTGTGCCCTGCAGAGCTTCCCAGTGAAGCCTGTGAGCCATTCAAACCCAAACCTGAGACCTGCCCATTCTACATCTGTGATTTGAGTCTACTCTGCAAACAAGGGAATCCCTTTCCAGAGGTACCAGCAGAACAGAGCACTGCTAACCCAGCCTGTGAGCTCCATTCTACCTAATGCCCATTGTTTTGTTTTGTCTTTGGCAGCATGTAGGAAACAGAAGGAAAATCAGTGCATATAATTTTAATGTTTTGGAAGTTAAAAATAATCATAATAAAAAATCCATGTGACCCACAACAGCCTCCACTAACAGAAAGCAAATGTTGGAAGAAGCCAGAGTGTCTGTGCTTAGTGTGCTCTGAAAGATTCCCCAAGCTCCTGCTATGGCTCCTGCACACCCTTGCTTGTTGTGAACCCCCCCTGGTGTGTGGCTTTACCAGGGCAGCTCTCCTGATACTGGCACCTAGAACTTACATTAGTGACAGCTCTGTCAAGGCCCTTTCCTTTATAATTTTAAACATTTTTTATAAGTATATATTTAGAAATAATTAATAAGATTTATTTCCCCAGCAGTGGAAATGTGGAACACAGCCTGACTCCCTTCCATAGCTTGGCCAAGTCCATTCTGCCTGGTACAATCTCATTTATTTAAATAATCACTGTGAGTTCCTTGCAGGAGCCTGTCCCAGTGGAGAGCTCAGAAGCATCTGCAGCACAGAGGAGCAGTGCTTCCATCAGGCTCTGCAGATAATGTGTGCTTCCCCACCAGAGCAGCATTTATCAGGCAGCACTTCTGTGAGGCTGATTGCTGGAGGGAAGCTTGGAGAACTCGGGGTTTATTCAGCAGGGCTCACAAATTCTCTAAAATGTTTTCATCTGCAGGGGGCAAATGAGTGCTATTTTGGGAAGAAAACACTGAAAACTTTTCAGGAGGAAAGCAGATTCTGCAGCTGGGAGAAGTTGGAGAGTGCTAAGGAAAGGTGCTGCAAGGAGCACAGCTACACCTGACCAGAGAATGGGAAGTGATGAAATAGGAGAGTGAGCATGTACATGGTGGCACTATTGATTTTTGGGGCTGTCATGAGAGCCTCACTGTGCATGAGGCCCTACCTACACTGCTCAGAATTACCCAATGCCATTTGTTCAGCTGTGTGAGGATGGAAGTTTTAACATCTTTTTAATGTGTGGCTTTGACACACAGTGTAGTGACAACCATAAAATCATTACAGGTCTGTGCTTTTATTACAACAGCATAAGCTCTGGATAATTGGGAGGGCACTCTGCAAACTCACTGCTGGGAAATGATTCCTGATACTCTGCCAAAAAACTTTATTAATCATCATCTTAGGTCTCCTAGTTACCTTTGTTGGGCCACCCCTCGTGTTTTCTCCTTTTCATCAACACTTGCAGCCTTCAAGCACGTGCACAGTTATCTCCTTGTCACACATCCCCGTGCCCAAGGCAGCTGTGAGGACAGGGGAGTCTGCAACCCTGAACATCAGAAGGCTGAGCTCTGTCAATCACCATATTTGCATTTGTAATCTTAACAGGAAAAAAGCCCAAACCTCAGAACCCCCTTCAGAGCAGCAGGCCTTTAAACTACAAAAGGCTTGAGTCATGGGAAGAATAATGAGATCATATTTTGTTAGCAGAATTTTAATCCTGCAATCAAACAAGATCAGGGACTGTTCTGCATGGGGAACACATGGGGCTCCATCTTGCTGTCTGCCTTGGCAGAGGGAGTGTAGTAGTGCTCAGTGTGAGGTTTTCCTCCCCAAAGACCCTTGTCTTCCTTGCATCTTGCACAGGAAATTTAAGGAAGTGGCATGGACTAGTGGAAAAAAGAAAGCCAACAGGAGAGCTGAAGTTAGTCCTGGCTGTGCTGTTGACAGGCAGTGGAGTTACTTTGCTTGCCTATGGTTGCCCTGGGCTGTGAAGTGCTGTCTAAGCTGGTAGTTGAGTTTTGGAGCTTAGTGTAGAAAGATTCCTCCTCTACTTGGAGGACTGTTAGTGCAATGAGAGCCCCTCATCTGATCAAGAGAGGAGACTGGACTGCTCCAGGTCCTGCTCTTGATGCCACTGGTGTGAGACCAGACAACCTGGGGCACTGCCTAAATTGCCAGTAGAGCTCTTTGGTACATGGGAAGGGACCAGACCAACCTCCCACCTACCCCTGCTGCTCCACCCAGCTGTGTCAACTCAGAACATCTCTGACCAACACTGTGACTCTGCTTTCCCAGAAAAAAACCCCTCACATTCATCACTGCCTAGTGCTTACAGGCCTTAAAAATCAGAGGGCCTGCAGCAAAAGTCCCCCAGTCAGCCCCATGTGATGACAGGCTGGAGTTAGCCTTGACTCCAGATGTGGCTTTGCAATCCCATTTCTCAGCTCTAACAATTGGCTAACACTGAGGATTTACATCCCACAGTCACGTTAGCCTCACCAGTCACCAATCTGCAGGATCCCTAAGGCCATCAAATGGACTGGAGCAGAGAGTGAAACATGGAGAGAATTTTGAAATTCAGAGGATATCTGATAGCTTGTAAATAACAAGCCTGATTCTGTGAAACCATGGGCTGACATCATGTTGTATATCAATGCCTGTTCAGGGAAGGCTGTCTGCTTTGCAACAGAAACGTGTGTTGGGAGGGAAGGGAAAAAACCCCAAACCAGCAAGGATGAAAGCAAGAAGAATGAAAACAGTTGCAGATACAAAGCAGAGAAGATGATTTGTAAGTGTTCATGCAATTTCTGCTTTGTCAAGACTGATCATTTCAGGTACTCCTTCTTTGTCTCATGTGTGTATTTCAAACACAGAAAAGGTTTAGCTGGAAGGAAGCCAGTATCCAGCCCCAGGCAATGATTAGTGAATCCATTTGGAGGAGCACACTTATCTTTGACAGACAGAGATTTCCAGGAGTCAGATATATTGGCAGCTGTCAGAATGAGAGGCTGGAAATTTACAGCCTGAATCATACTGAGCTCGTCCAAGAGGCACAGAGACACTGCCACAAAATCTTCAGACTCACGTTTTCCTTGCAGCCAGTTGGGAGGGTTCATAAGCACAATTTTATTTTCCTTTGCTCACTCTGCACATGCAGGGTTTATCTCCATATAACTTAGGTGGGTGTGTTAGGTGGTGTGCTTAGTGTGTGAGCAGGGATGGCTGGGGCAGGCACACTCACACAGTACTGCCCCAAAATCGCTGCTTTCCAAGCAAAAAATATCCAGTTAACTTGTTAAAACCTCCTTTTAAGCAGGGACAGGCACCTGTTCACAGGGGGATGCCAGATCAGGGCTGGGAGAGGATGATGAGGATGTCAGATCAGGGCTGGGTTAGAGGATGGTGGGGATGGGAGATCAGGGCTGGGTTAGAGGATGATGGGGATGTCAGATCAGTGGTGGGTTAGGGGATGATGGGGATGGGAGATCAGTGCAGGGTTAGAGGATGATGGGGATGTCAGATCAGTGGTGGGTTAGGGGATGATGGGGATGGGAGATCAGTGCAGGGTTAGAGGCTGGTGAGGATGGGAGATCAGGGCTGGGTTAGAGGATGATGGGGATGTCAGATCAGGGCTGTTAGAGGTTCGTGAGGATGGGAGATCAGGGCTGGGTTAGGGCCTGATGGGGATGTCAGGGCTGGGTTAGAGGATGATGGGGATGTCAGGGCTGGGTTAGGGGCTAATGAGGGTATCAGATCAGGGCTGTTAGAGGCTCGTGAGGATGGGAGATCAGGGCTGGGTTAGGGGCTGATGGGGATGTCAGATCAGTGCAGGGTTAGAGGCTGATGGGGATGTCAGGGCTGGGTTAGAGGCTGATGAGGGTATCAGATCAGGGCTGTTAGAGGCTCATGGGGATGTCAGATCAGGGCTGGGTTAGAGGCTGATGGGGATGTCAGGGCTGGGTTAGAGGCTGATGAAGGTATCAGATCAGGGCTGTTAGAGGCTGGCTCGGGTGGGGGTGAGCCCTGCCGTACCTGAAGCCCTGCGGGCACACGCAGGTGTAGCCATTGACCGCGTCCACGCAGGCGGCTCCGTGGCGGCACTTGTGGCCCACGCAGTCATCATCATCCACTTCACAGTGCTTGCCGCTGTAGCCCGGCAGGCACTCGCATCTGAAAGGCAGAACATCCCTGTTAATGGCTCCTTTCACACCGCAGCTCGCTCAGGCAGCCCAGAACCTGGTGGATGTGGGTGGGGACATGTTTGCAATTATTGCTGGCAGCATCAAGCACAGCTCCTGCCCAGGTCCCTCCTGGCTGCCTGCATTTGAGCTTCTGCAACCTGCTGAAATTCCAGTCTAGCAAAGCACCACCATCCCACAGCTTCTCCTCAGCTGAGTCTGTGAGAGGGGTGTTCACCCTACAGAGTCCCAGCTGTGCTAAAGGCGGCAATCCCCTCCCTGACCCTACAGAATAAGGGGCAATATTCTGCAAGGGCAGTGCCTCTGATGCCCCACAGTATGATTTTGCCAGTGCCTGCACACTGCTGGGTAATTGAGCTTGGCCCTGTACACAGGAAGGGTCCACCTTCCAAAACAGTCTGTAAACAAGCCATAAACCTCAGCAAATTCAGAGAGAAAGACCAAGTTTTGAGACCACCACCTACTTTCCATTCATTGGCAAAATTCATTTCCATTCAAAACTGCTGCAGCAGTGGAAAGTTGTCTGTGCAGCATGTCCTTTGCCATGGTGACACTGCACCTTCTGCTGTGGGGTGACACCCTGGGATGGAGCACAGTGGGATGTACCCAGACCTGCAGACGTTGCCTGTTGGTTTTATTTTGTACAATTTTCAAGTCTGCTATACGAAGGCTGAATCAGCATTTCTATTTATAAGTCTTGCAGAAGTGTATAACCTGACAATAGAAAATGCATCCCAAAGTCTCTGACTTGGATCAGATCTTTTGGGATTGCTGAGCAGCCTTTTTTTGAATCTATACTGTAGGCAATGTTTAGTCATGAACACTCTTTAGTCCATAAAACACATTTTAGTCCTCCCAGCTGGATGTTGCACATCTGGAAAACAAAAGGCATACCACTTCAAGCAAATCGGGGGAAGAGCTGCAGAGAATTTCAGCGCTAAAAGAGAGGTTTGTGCTCTTGCTAGAGCCTGTGGTTGGACCCAACGTGCTAGTCACTGAGAGCTGGAAGAGGAGAGACATTATAAAGCTGAGGATGTGGCATCAGGAGAGAGGCTACTGCTCCATCAATCTGTTCAGCTGGCCTCCTCCTCCTGCTCCCTGCCAGCAGCCTGGTGGGGTAAATGCAGGGGGAACCTTGTGGAAAACCTCTTCAGAGGAACTGGACACACAGGAGTGATGAGGAAACACCACTTCCACTTCCCAGGCAGCATCCTTGTGCTGGCTGCTGTCCCCAGTGACAGCAGGTGGCTCCTGGGTGGCTCCTGGCTGCTCCCAGGGCTGAGCTGGGTGACTCTGCAGGATCAACAGTGTCACCTGTGAGTGCCAGTGGCCAGGAGAGGCTGCAGGGTGACAGCAGCCACCCCACCCAGGGGTCACTCACAGAGAATGTGAGCTCCAGGCCCTTGCAGAGCATGGCCTGACTGCCTGAAGGAGGAAATGGGGCACAGCCTGTTCTGTCCCTGGGCAGGGGTGGGGGCATGCAGAACCCTCCTTTCCTGCAGGACAGCCCCACCACCACCTGGCAGCCACAGGAGGGTCCATCTCCCACCTCTGCACGTGTGCATTGCTATTTTACACCTTGCTGCCTCAGGGAATACTGTGGTTAACATAATGGAGATGACAAATCAGAGCAAAGAGCAAAAAACAAGAGGTGTTCCTGCCCCAAACCCTAAGAAATGGGCAGCATTTTCTGGCAGCATTGCAGACACACCTGCAAGGAAATAGTGTCAATCAAAAGACTTTGTGAGGGGAACTGGCAGCATTTAATCCTGTTGTTTTTTATTGATCCCTGCAGTCCTAATATAAAGTGATGTAATAATGAACAATGTGCAGTTCCTTATTCAGGGCTGCCATGCATCACTTTTATGATGTGTATTGGCTATCTCAGTAATGACAGAACCGCCACTTTTCTCTGCGGGGCTGCATTAAATCAGCATTTTAAGCTGTCAGGTAATAATTCCAAGCTTTAGAATAATAAAGTATATTTATATCATGCTCCAACATCAATACAGTGAATGGAAAAACATGCTCCTTTCTTGAAGTTATTTTTTGGAAGTAATTTCATTGTGTTAAAGGCTGTTTTTTTTGTTTTGTTTTCTGGCATATAGAAAGCTACTCTTCTTCTGTACAGTAACAGCATACTAAAGATGTGGAGGCTGGAAGGGAGGAAAGCCACCTGCATATTTAACTCCAAAAGCAAAGAGCTCTGTGCAGCCAAAGACACACTGAAATAGTCCAGTTTGCTTCCAAGCTTGGCTTTAGAAGCATGGAATTCCTTTTGGGTCAGTCTCCTCTGAGCTCTTGGTGTGTCACATCTAAGCTGAAGCTACCAAAAAATGCCTGCCTGAAGTCCAGGAGGGGAGAAATTCAGCCCCATGAGTTCCTCATCTGGACTCCTCCTGGAAACCCAGGGTCTGTGCCATCAGGGCATGAGGCTTGGTAACACCATCCTTATCCCACAGTCCCAGACATGCCAGCAAGGGACTGAGGGTCAGTCAGTAAAATCTGATGTTAAGAAGTAAAGAAGGTGGCAAAGAAACCTTCACGTTCTGATCCTGGCAAGAGAGTATTTTACACAATTAGATATCTCATTTCCCAGTGACCATCTGACACCACTACAGTTGAAATCTTGTTTTCTCCTACAGCCTTGTAGTGATGGCAACATTCCCAGTATCACAGAGAGCCTAAAACATGTCCAGTGGTATTTAAATTGTTGGCCTATCTGAGGGGATTTGCATCTGCATGCACTCAATGTCTGTTGTATTCAAGCAGTGAATCACAACTTCTATGGCAGGGCCAGAATGGAATTTCCCTCCCCACCTCAATAAATAACTTGGCTTCCTATTTTTTTTTTTCCCTGTCTTTGTCATCTTTTCTTCCCTCTGCAGGGCTGCAGACTGACCAGAGCTGACAGTCAGGCTCTGTGCCCTGGGCATCTGAGCAGGACAGACAGACTGCTGTGTCCTGCTCACATGCCCAGGGCACTCCTGCCATTGACACCCTCTGCCTCTGAAGCAGACAGACAGACAGACAGGAGCCAGACTCCTCCTGCAGGAGCCTCATCCTGCACCACAGGAGCTCAGGGGATCAGCTCCAGCACAGGAGCACAGGCTGCTGGTTTCAGAGCCCCAGCAGCATCCAGACATCTCTGCACAACTGCTGAGGGCTCATTTCTGAATGGTCTGGGGCCACCAAAGTATGAAAGAAATAGCAATGCTTGGACACCTCTACATTCAAGGCTCCTTCACTTCTCAAGTTTGGCTGCTAGGAAGCAAATGGGGCAGAAGGAGTAAAGAAATTATGGATTTTTCTGTATTGTTCTGTGGCCGTGTTCACAGGGGTCCAAGGATGAGGGAAGAGATGAGGATCTGACTCCATGTTTCAGAAGGCTTGATTTATTATTTTATGATATATATTATATTAAAACTATACTAAAAGAATAGAAGAAAGGATTTCATCAGAAGGCTAGCTAAGAATAGAAAAAGAAAGAATCAATAACAAAAGCTTGTGGCTCAGACAGAGTCCAAGCCAGCTGACTGTGATTGGGCATTAATTAGAAACAACCACACGAGCCCAATCCCAGATGCACCTGTTGTATTCCACAGCAGCAGATAACCATTGGTTACATTTTGTTCCTGAGGCCTCTCAGCTTCTCAGGAGAAAAAATCCTAAGGAAAGGATTTTTCATAAAAGATGTCTGTGACAGTGTTCTATGAATAGTGGGAAGAATAACACAACAAAGAGTAGCAAAAAATACTTAAAAGCAGTTATTTAGCTCCCCTCAAGGGCTAGTGGCCCTACTGTGAAGAACACTTTTCTAGCAAGATTGTGAGAAAATGTATCTTGTTTACTCAAATTGTTTGGGTGCAGGTATGACAATGCTTCCAGAAATGGGAAAACCATTCAGGGCCACAACTGCCTGCATCCCTTCAAGCTCTAAACAAAAGCAGTTTGAGTCACTAGCCTTCACCTCAAAACATGATGTAGCTACTGAATTAACCAAAGGTGCTGGATTAACCAAATGATGGATTAATTGGGAATGAATCCTGGAAAGAACATCAGGGACTATTTATGCACTGGCACACACCTCCTTGTCTGGTGCCTACCCATCAGTTCAGGAACCATCCTCATCATTTAATAGCTTCATCTTCTTCAAGATTTGGAAACATTTCTGTCTGGAGGCTTTTCACCCAAAAGAAAGGCTGGTGTTGTACTGCCTGTCTAGCAGAGAGTCAGCTGCCCTTGAGATAGCCACCCTCTCTAAGATTTTGGTTCCTTTCCTTCTAACTCTCCTGAAATGTCCTGTGTGTCAGTTCACACTGTTCTGACATGCTGGCTGCTTCATAGGACACAATGTGACCCCAGCTGGAAGTTGCCAGGAGGAACAAAGCCTGTCACCTTCCCTGTCCTGGGAGAGGACAGAGCCCCAGGAGGGGATCAGTGAGCACCCAGGGCTGCACTGTGAGCACACCTCAGGGAAGGTGCAGACAGCAGCTCACTCTGCACTGAACTCTCCTGCATTTGTCTCCAGAGATCTTTAGCTGAGAAGGATTTCACAGAGCTGGACTGTCCAGCTGACTCTCTCTGTTTGCTAAATTGCTCTTCACACAAGCCATGAACACTGTGCACCTCTCCAAGTCCCCAGGCCCAAAGCTCCTGGTGCTTTGCTGCCACCCAGAACACAAGGCTTTCTCTCACCCCTGTGACACAGCCAGTGTCATTCCCAACAGGAAAATGCAAACACAGACATCACCAAAGCCCAGATGAGCCAAGCAAGGCCAATGGGAAAGGCAGCTCCTGAGCTGGAGCCACCCAGCTCTGGATCTGTTCAGGCTCCTGTTACACTGTTTGAATTTATAAGTGCCCTAAGGATCACACAAGGAAGCTGTCTTTGGTTTGTGATGTAGGATAAGGTGCTTTGCAGTGACTGTTCCATAAATTCTCCTATTGCCATGCTCTATTCCAGAATAATTCCTCTGCTCTGGGGGTACATCCATTATTTTCAGTAAACCACAGAAAGCAAGAAAAGTATGTATGGATGCATTAAAGTTAAAATGTGGCACAGACAACTGAAATGTATATAGCCTTGCATAATTTGTGTTAATTTTGGAGATTTTTTCTCCCCACTCATTGCCAGTACAACCCCAGTGAAGCCAATGGATGAAAGTGCCCTCTGTGCAGAGACCAGCACACACACACACACACACACACACAAACACACACTCTCTTACCTGGTTCCTTTGTCCAGGGGAACACATTTGGACTCATGCTGGCAGGGATTTAGATCAGGAACACAGTGGTTAATCACCTCATCACACAGTTCACCTGAGGCAAAGGAAAAGCAAAAAAGCTGTGACACAGCTTGAACAATGTTGAACACCCATGATGTCCAGGGGTGGCCAATCTCCCCAAGTGGAGACAGCTCAGTAGTTCAGCA
This sequence comes from Agelaius phoeniceus, assembly GCF_051311805.1. Taxonomy (NCBI): domain Eukaryota; kingdom Metazoa; phylum Chordata; class Aves; order Passeriformes; family Icteridae; genus Agelaius; species Agelaius phoeniceus. The sequence goes on from NC_135279.1 coordinate 14,288,929, forward strand.
GGAAGTGACAAAATTGCTTGTTGAGGGCATATGAGACTTCATTAAATCAGCTCCTTTGACCTACAGTGACCACACTGTTCCTATCACAGGGGTTTGAAAGCCTGATATAAAAGCACTGATGTATGAACTCCACTTGGAGACAGACAAGGGATCAAATGGGCAGCTCCTGACCTAGAACCTCTTATTTCAAAGCAAGAAAGTGACACAAAAGTGAAGTTGCTCATTAGACCCCAACATTTTCACACGGGCACATATTTCAGCCATGGTTAATACACTGCCAAAGAAGCTGATTGGACATCATTCTGGGAAAGAACAACAACCCACAAACCCTCCCCCCAAAACCTCTGTGACTCTCCGTAATAGGAACCAGCTTTAGGACTGTATGCAATTATAAAACATTCACTATTTATAAGAGAAGTACTAGCTCTATTGTGCTCACAGGAGATGATGTCTTTTCAGAAAAAATCCACCTCATGTAAGCCCAGCTCAGCTGTTTCTAGGTCTGGTGTATAACATGCCATGAACCTCCCTGGATTTGTATAAGTTTTAATAATTAATAGCTGTAGAACATTCAAGCCATGATAGTTTATTTAAATACAATCCTTCTCTGAGTTCTGAATTATTAGGTCACACTTCAGTACCCCAGGCTTTGAGATCCAGCCAAAGACCACAGAGATCTTTGCCTTCCCTAGAATCACACAGAAACCTATCCCACACCTCCCAAAGCCTTGCAGGGAAAGCAAAGGTCAGGTAATCTCAGCATGGAACCCCCCAAAATCTACAGTCCCAAAGCCCCCCTGTGCAGCTCCACCAGAGGAGCACATCTGCAGGCTTTCAAGGGTACACATATTTTCTGTCCCTGTGCATGGTACACACCATCACATAAGGAACAGGCCATGGGAATGCTGGGGAGAAAGGATAATGTGGGAGGCACTGGTGGGCTGGCATTGTCCTGGAAGGTTTTCATGGAGCTGCAGCTCCACCTGTCCTGGGAGAAATGCCATTTTCAAAAATCCTTACATTTCTCTACACTCTAGTGGTTACAGAGAAACACTTGAAAACACAAGCCAAGCAAACCACAAAGATCAAAATTCAGATGGAAAATGCAAATCAGAACCATCCATCTTTTATCAGTTCTGTGATCTGGTGAGCTGGCTGAGAGCACAGTTTTGAGGATTATTCTGGTGCTGATAGGTGTGGTTTGTTAACTCCCCCAGGTGCTACTGCTCTGTCAGGTTATTCCTCCCACTTGTGGAAGCACAAGTGTCCACACATCTTGTGTCCAGTACAAGATACACAGCTCTTGATATGACTCTTCCTCTTAGAATGGAAGTATAATATGTGTTTGCCAAAACTACTCAATTGTTTTTCTGTGTTTCAAACATGAACGTGTCCTAAATCTGCTTTTGAGAGCTGTCTAATGTAAATGAGAGCAGGAACACAACCCATGGGAGGGGGCACTGCCAGCACAAACCCTATCCTCGTGGGCCATACACACCCTCCTGGCTTTTTTACAAACCCTCCTGGCCTGGTGCTGGGCTGGCACTGCCAGGGGAGTCTGCCTTGGCATCCTGCAGTTTATTGTGCACAGAAGTTACAGGACAGGCAATTCCACCTGGAGCCAAGGGATCCCAGGCAGCCACCACTGTTAAAGGCTACTGTGACAAACACATTTTCTGAAAAATCCTTTCCTTAGGATTTTTTCTCCTGAGAAGCTGAGAGGCCTCAGGAACAAAATGTAACCAATGGTTATCTGCTGCTGTGGAATGCAACAGGTGCATCTGGGATTGGGCTCATGTGGTTGTTTCTAATTAATGGCCAATCACAGCCCAGCTGGCTTGGACTCTCTGTCCGAGCCATAAGCCTTTGTTATTGATTCTTTCTTTTTCTATTCTTAGCCAGCCTTCTGAGGAAATCCTTTCTTCTATTATTTTAGTATAGTTTTAATGTAATTTTTATCATAAAATAATAAATCAAGCCTTCTGAAACATGGAGTCAGATCCTCGTCTCTTCCCTCATCCTCAGACCCCTGTGAACACGGTCACAGGCTACCAAATCTTTTTACAGCCCTGGACAAACCCTGTGCAAATATAATGAAAATATCCAGCTGAGAAAAGGGAATGTGCCAAAGAAACTGAATACTGGAGATCCATGGGAACCAGGGAACAGATCTGGGCTTGGTTGCCCACTGCACTTTGCTGCCCCTCAAAAGCAATGAGAGATGTTCAGTTCCTATAGCTGTGAACACTGCTGACACCTTCTGAGGTGGCAGAACTGGGACAGGTCTGTTTACTGCCATCCCCAAGCCCACAGGCCACCAACCCTCCCAAAAACTAACAAAGGCACTCCCTCAGACCTGAACATCAGCAGGTCACACCTTGCTACAAAGCTTGGAGAGCTGCCAGTTTGTCATCTCGGTATTCCCCATGTCCCTCGTGTGCTATGGATCTCATGGGAAAATAAACATCTAAATTTAACTGGCTGGTGACATAAAAGAGCTCAAATGAGCTAAAGCTGGAAATAATTTTGGAAGGCCATCTAAGAACTGAAGAGAGTGTGGATAGATGCCTTCAACTGCCCTTTCACTAAAAATGGTCAATACATACTTTTGAAGTTTCTATTTTTTCTTTTGTTTTGTTTTGAAGCAAAGGAAACAGGCCCTAAAAAAATATGAACGGTATCAAAACTCTCAAAGGAAACCATAATTCTTCTTAAAGTATTCTTCTGAACAGTCATGACAAGTGCTTAGAGATCCAGTAAAAATCTCCCCAAATGTCAAATATTATGACTCACTGTGTCATTCTGAAGACACCACTATCAAAATGTAGGAGAATTCTAGGCTAGGTACCAAACACAGCATCCAAAAAAAATGATATTTTTCATGCAAAACTTGGAACATTTAAGGATCCTTCTTGTTATTTTTCCCATCTATCACTCATTAGGGAGCTCACTTGGGAACGCCTTGCAACTAGAGCAGCCTCATCTCAGGAAGAAAATACCTCTTGGTCATTATTTCAGGCTCCACCAATGTTCAGTAGAAAGCATGCCAGGGAAATAAAACACTTTTTGAAAAGCAAAGCCCAAGGCACCAGCTACACAATGTCTTTCTCATATTTTATTCACTCAGAAAATTATCTGGGCCAAAAAATCTGCCCTCAGACCTGAGAGCTCAATATTCATTGGTTGCTTTAATGTCAGTATCAGAGGAAAAATGTGATCCTCTTTTTTTTTTTTTTTTTTTTTTTGGAGTGACACAGGGCTGCTTCTCTGTGCAGCAATTAAAGGTCTAGTCCAAATTTCTCACTGGATAGTTATGTGAACCTAAAAACAGACTGGACATTCATCTTAGGCCAACTCCTAGCAGCACTGCTTCTCTTTGTGAAGGATATTTGATCATGCTAAAACAAGAGAGAACTTCAGTGTAATGCTTTCTCAAGTGTAGAAAACCATCCAACCTCCCCATTTTCCTCTCTCTACATGTTCTCAAATCCCAGCTCCAGTTTGGGTTTCTGAAGTGCTTCTATAAAACAGAGAGGAAAACCACAGCTACATTTATTTTATCATCAGTTACACATCTTTTTTAATCCCAAATAATGCTTTTGTTCCATCAAGGCACACTTACTCTCTTTAATCAAAGCTGAAGAGAATAGGTAACATGCAAGCAGATGCTGGACAGATGAAGAGAGAGAGAGCAGTCTGATATACCACAAATTATTGCAGTTTTCAGATTAGAACCAAGTTATAGTGACAGGTGGAACTTTAACAGGTGGATCTCCTTTGCTGCTAACTCATGCAAAAATAACAAAAAAGAAAAAAAAAGAAGGAAAAAAATAGAGAGAGAAAAAAAATCCCTGAAAAATATCCAAGGAATTCTGCTCCTTCAAAACCACCTCTCTTGTCACCTTTACTGACATTGTCTTAAAGAAACACTACTTTTTTTTTTTTTTTTTTTTTTGCCTCTTGCAACATTTTCCTGGCCTTATTTTTCAACAGAATCATGAATTTCATGGGGCTTTCCACAGGGCTCATTGCTTATGAAGAGCTGCCAAGAAACATGCTCAGGCTTTTCTGAGCCTTCCCCACGTCTCAGAGCGAAGCCAAAACAACAATAGGGCAATAAAGATGACTTTTACACACAGTTTAATAATCATCTATCTTTTTTCCGTTCTGTACTGTCATGAGAGCTATTTATTTCATGCCCCATTAGACTTTTAAAACCAGGATCCAAGCTCCACTATTCCTCCCTAATCAGTAAAAGAGAAGCTGGATGCAGTAAAAGTATTTTACTTATTTATCTTTAAGTGAAACTGCAGTTCTGAAAAGACAATGTACAGCACCAATTTGCAACCAATGAGTTCAACGATTTTTCTTTTGTTCCATGTGTCAGTTGGGTGATACTTTGTTGTAATATACTGACAAAACAACACAGAAAATATCCCCATCCTTAATGCACGAGAAGCTTTAGTAGGGCCTGCAGGACTGGCAGTAAATGTGCTGCTGAGAATTTCACAATATGACTTGAGAAAAGGAACGTGCTTATGGTGAGGGAAGGATGGAGAAAGCCTGGCCTGCATCCACAGCAGGGAAACTTTTCCAGGCTGCACAGGGTGAGTGCTTAAATGGTGTGGTGCAATATTCTGAACTCTGCCACGTAAGTCTGAGTGGAACTCGTCTCCCTGCTGCTAATAAAAAACACTGTGCTGTTCTCCTCATAGGAGATTACTCATTTTATATCTAATAAATTGTATTGGAAGAAATGTTTGCTGTTGTTTTGTTTTCCCCTTCTCTCTGTTCAGGCATTAAAAAGAAGTCAGTGCCAATTGGAAGTTTCAGAACACTGAACCTAAAAATGGTTGGGTGGAACAGACAGGGTGTTCCTCCAAGGAAGTAATTCAGTAAGGAATGTTGTTGATTTTTGATGAAAATGATTTGAGGCACATCTAAGAAAATAATAATAAAAAAAATTTACTTCCAAACTATTTCAACTTGCAATGAATAAATCAGAAATTCTGTGAAAATCCTTTAGGAGCAAATGCTATTATGTTAGATACAAAAACATAAAAGAAATCACCTGAAATGCACTGTAGCAGAGTAAATTCTGCATGATCACTGAAGTTTGCTCTTGCTTGACAAACACTGCCCACAGTATTTAGCAGGCAGAGTTACTTTATGCTTTTTATCCTATCTTAATTGTTAAAAACTCCCAAGTTTTCACTTACCAGGTTTTGACCTGCTAAGTGGGAACCCTTAAGTTTGATTCCACGCTGGGATTCCCACAGTGGTTTTTTTTTTCAGATTTCAGGAGCAATTCTCCCTGAGCTTAAGGTTCAACAAAGGGAGCATGGGTAAAACCAGATCTGGGCAGGGAAATAATGATCCTTTCAGTGTTTCAGAATCTCCAAGAAGGAATGTGTTCTATGCACTGCTGAAGTATGAAAAACCATATTCAACATGCCAAGTTGCACACAATGCAGTGTGTGAAACATGAACTGAACCAGACAATTTCCAGTGCCCCTTCAAGGTGGTGACCTGCCTAAAGCACTGTTCCTCAGAACCACAGTGTCTGGGAAAGATCTTCGTTTGCTAAGTTTTTGAGCTGTATTTATTCATATGGATGGAATCATCTGAGGATCAGTTCAGCTATCCACACAATCTAGTGCAGCAGGTGACACCTGAGATGCCACACATTGTCTGAGATGCTCCTCCTGGGCTGGCAGAGAGGACACCCTGTGGATTCCTGCTGGTCTGAGCAGGGAATGGGGCTGGAGCCTGTTAAAAATGCTTTGGCTCCAGCACTCCTTGCTCCTGACTCTGCTCCCTGCTCCAGAACTCCCATGGGATACTGCAGGAGTGTGCCCAGTCCTTCATGGACTCCTCCAAGGTGGCTCCTTCCCTCAGGCTGCAGCTCTCCCAGAACTGCTCCTGCACAGCACACAGTTCCTCAGGAGCTGCCTGATTTCCTTGTTTCCCACTGTGTTTCTTGACAGACTGGATTGGATTTAATGACTCTCAGACCCCATTTGAGGATGAATTCACTCTGCTCATCCTACAGGACAGCAGTAGCTGACATTCCACTTTCTTGAAGACATGCTGTGTCCTGCTGAACAAGGAGGAATTCTCTGGTATATTTTATTGCACAAACATGACATTTTACATTTGGGAGAGGGGAGTTTGACCAGAGAAGATGCTGGAGCACTCCAGCACAGCAGGACACCCACACTGAGGCTGAAGACAGGCTGCAGCCCTGCCAGCTGCTGTGCTATTTCCTCCCAGAGGGTCAGATAAGAGTCCAATCTGATAGCAATGACATGTGGTTCTCTCTTCATAAAACAGGGCTGGGAATGGGCTTAGGCTCTTGAACAAAGCCCAAACCTTCCAGGTCTTCCAGCACTTGTCATTCCCAGTTACACAACTGGGAAATGTGGGTGCCTTTTTGTGTTTCATGCAGAAAGGGAGTACACTTCACATCTGCCAAGTAACTAAAACTGAGAGACTTCCATGTAAGGCAGAACTCCTTCAAACAAAAAGGAAGAAAACACACTAAACTCTGACCACAATTTTCTCTGTCTTGAGGAAATTATGGCTGAAGTTCCAAAATTTAAAAGGAGTTGATAGCTAAGTACTTGTTTGTTTAAGCCTTTAGCATTTATTAGGCAGCCCAGATCCCTGTGGAGCCACAAGCTGAACCATACCACCTCAAACCTCCTTGCTCCTGTAGCAAAAATTTGGGGGGAAAAAGCAGCTTCAGTGCTATGATCCCCCTCAGCCTGCCCAGGGGTGGCTTGGGTCCCCTAAGGTAAAACAGATCTTAGCCTTCTCTTCCAAACACATCAAACCAGAAATAGTTCCTAGTTTTATTTTATTACTATTTATTTTGAGAGTGATTTTTTTTTTCAGTGATACAAACTGCTTGCAGCTTTTTCCCATGGAAGCAAACTATTTTAAAGCACTTGCTCCTGCCCTCTCTCTGCCATGGGTTACTGGGTATTTTAGTAAAGACCTATTTTCAGTAGTGGAAGCCACTAATATTTTTTTTTTTTTAGGTTTCAGAACAAAGAAGTGAGGGCATTGTTGAGGCTTTTTAGGATCTTTGGCAAATAGGAATATATTTCCTGGTTTTTTTGGTTTGGTTTTTTTTTTTTTTTTTTTTTTTTTGGTAAGTGCTACATGTTTCTGCTTCTGCTAAAATCAGACAGGAGGAGGAAAAGTCACAGCAAACAACAAAACCTAATAAAGCAGCAGGCAAAGCACCAAAGCATTGGAAGCACTCAGGGCATGTTTGGTGCAGCCCAATTGCTCCTCTGTGCATGTCTGGACCCCTCTTCATGCGGAGGCACAGTGGGCAGAGAGGCTGAGGACAGATCTCTTTGGAGGGATGAGATTCTGTGCTTGAGGACTATGCTAGGAGTATGAGCAAAGCAGTGATGGGCTGAAGGAGATCTGTAACAGAAGTGAACAGGAAAAGGAAGGGAAGGGAAGGGAAAACTCTGAATTTTGCCCCACATTCCTACACCACAAAGCTGAAGGGAAAACACAATATTTGTGTCAATGGCTGGAGACAGACCATGCTACAGCCAAAAAGGCAGAGATGTGGAAAACACAAAAAGGGCAAGAACCAGGGTGACTGATCTAATGCACATCCTTCTCTTTTGATGTCCCTATGGATGTTTCTTTTTGAAGGGAAGGAGATCCTGCAAAACTGCAAGGAGGAGCTGTAAACCACCCAAGTCCCAGCAGGTAAAACAGCCCCAGACTCCTCAGAGCTGGCTGGGTTTGGGTACATGATTGTCCTGGAGGAATTACATGTTTATAATTCAGCTTCAGGATTAAAATAACCAGTGGGCCAGAGGAAAAATAAGACATCAGCAGACAATTAAAGCCATCAGGATCTGCTACACAGCACCAGGACTGGTTTGGTTATTTAAATACAGGCAACAAATATTTAAAATATTGATTTTAAGAATGGTGGGGAAACCTGGTGATGATGGGTTCAGCTTTGAAGCTTTTTTAAGGCATTCAGCTGTTTCCCTCCTCTCAGTCTTTTTAAACTTGCATTTACTACTTCATGGAATCCATTTGTAATTCCACATTGTTTTAAAGTTAATAGATGGAAAAGAACTAGGAAGGAGGTTATTGTGTGAGCGTGGGCTGCTTTTTGGTGTGTTTTTTTTTAAATTTTTTTAAATGAAAGTGAAATGGGGCTGGAGTGTGGGAAATTCCTTCCTCAGCAGTCACTTAACAAATTGGCCATTTTTCATCTACTCTGAGTCGGGGGAAAGACTGTCAAAGAATGTTAAAAGAAAACACTGCAAAATCTTATTAATTGAAGAAAGATTTTTGGCCTTCATTTTTCCAACCAATGAAAGCAAAATTCATGCATCATAATTTGGGATATTGTTCCCTAAAAAGGCTATAACAAGTAAAACCAGGCAGACAGCAGATAGAGCAGGAACACACTAAGGTATGGAAAAAACCAAAGCCTGGATACTGTGACTCTGTCAATAGTCAAAAATTTCAACACATTCATTTTTAATTTGTATTTCATTTAGGAACATAAGATTTATTATCATGATTTAACCATTACTCAACTAAGCCAAGGGGGACCCCAACTATTTCTTACAGAACAACAGACAGACACACTCTTGGATCTTCTTCCCTGCATCCAGACTGTTTTCTGTATTACAGCATCCATTTGTTCTATAAATGCAGAATTTACTGAAGCATCACTGCACTGTTACCAGCATTGTGGCATCCAAGAGCACAGGGGTGATGAGGGATTCAGGCTCCCTGCTTGGCAGGGGAGAAAAGCAGGAATCTGAGTAACTGAGCTGGGCACCTCTAAGCTCAGGTTACTGCAAACATCCCAGGCTGTCAGGGCAGAAACAGCTCCAGTGCCAGACAGACCACTCCTGACTGAACATGGGGGTTAACTACAGCTGAGAAACCCCATTTGTACATAGAACCCACAACTCTTGCATAATCACACTGATAAAAATGGACAGGCTGGATTTGTTCAGCCATAAAACCCAGCCAGTCAACCTTCCAAAGAAATTTCTGTTTTCCATACAAGCGTTGGTGAGGAAAAAAAGGCAAATAAAAGCTCACTCTGTCTGCCTGTCTGTTAACAACAGAACTAAGGATAATATTTGGGTACAACATAAAGAGATATCACCTACATTTTCTGTCCTGCTAGATACAGCCTGGCTGTGGATGTTTGTGCCCTTTGAGAGCTCACTGTCCCCCAGCCTACTTCAGAGGAAAACTCCTTCCCTGGACTGTACACCCTGCCTTTCTTGCTGAAAGAAATAGATCAAATCCATACACCTGGCAAAGATGGAGCACACAGAGTTTGGTAACTCAACATTTAGCACCAGAGAGAGGCAGGTACCTCAAAACACAGTTCTGAGCACAGGAATAAGCACTCCTGACCCCTGGCGTGAACTGCTTTCTCTGTGAACTCTTGGCCTTCATACTCTCCCATACTGAACTCATCTGCACCTACCTTTTTTTGTTGTTTTTAATAGATACTGCCATAGCAGTGTCAGATATTCCTTCAAAAAGGAATATTCCTGCCATAGCAGTGTCAGATATTCCTTCAGTACAAAAAGGTTCATCTCAAGAGAATATACCTAGAGATGCCCTGGGTGTCACAGGAGACTTCAGTCAAACTCTTTGGCCAGCAGCTCCCTCTCTTTCAGGTCAGACACACAAACCATTCCAAGGTGTGCTGTCATGACTTCCCTCTGTGCTTCCATGGCATTTCCTACACTTTTGTTCAGTCAGCTGAGCAATTTCACATGATTCCCCATTCCTTGTTAGGATTCAACTCATAAGGACCCCCAAAACCATTGCTCAGGTTAGCTTGGCTTGTGTGTGCTTTTGTTTGGCTGATGGCTTCAACTCTCCCAGCCATTTTATGCTGCTCCCTGTCCTGCTGTGGGGTCAGGGGCAGCTCTGAGGGACATTTCAGCCCAGGCAGCTGCACTGCAGTCAGTCTTGCCAGGTGACTGAGCAGGTTTGATGAAATATCCCTCTCCAAAATGGAGGTAAAGCAGGTTAAGGCAATTTTGGTATCACAGTTCACCAAACTCTTCCTATTTTAGGCAACATGAACTATTGTAACCCTTCATATTCTAATTTAAGAAACACTCCTATTTTTGCAACCTTTTCCACCTATGATTCATATTGTATTTTCTGGAAGTATTTCCTTATTTTCTTCAATAATTAATTTTTACATTTTCTGTGTCTGTATATTACCCACATGGCAACATTGAGCTCTGGTATTTGACAAACTCCTGCTAATCAGCAGAGGCATAGCACAGACAACATTCAGATAAAAAAACCCAAAACCAAACAAAAAAACCAAAACAAAAAAACAAAGCCAAAAATCAACAAAACAAAACCCAGTGGAAGTTGAGTAAAAATTTTTCTAAAGTATCACATGAGTTCCCTAGCTGTTATCCACATGGCCATTGGAGAAGAAATCCCAATCTAGTTCTGTCCTACCTTGATTGTCTGGAAAAAAAAAAAAAAAAAAAAGATTCTGCAATAATCCTGTGGAGAGGAAAATGCATTTACATATATGCTGGATTCAGTTCCTTACTGGATATGTCTTTCCTTGGCTGGTCAAATCCATTTCCTGTTGTAAATGTAAAGACTCTGCCTCCTTGCATTGAGCTCTGCTAGAAACCACCCAAGAGTAGCTGACATAAATAGTGCACAAGTAAGCACAATGGGCTCAACATCCTACAAGCAAAACTCTTTACTCTGCTAAGCTGAATTTTTTTTTAGGTTTTGGCAGAAATATCATTTTAGAGACCCAATAAATGTACATTTGAGTCATAAGGCTTTTCTCAGCTGAAGATTTACCATGGGCCTCCTTTGTATCAGCCACAAAAGTATTTTAAGAGTTTGGAAATTCTAGAAGCTTTCCTCCTGCCTTACTCAGCCACTCAAGCTTGATCCTCATTAAATCCCCTGACATGTAATATATTCCAGCATACAAGAAGCCCTTCATTGCTTCTCCAAGCTCAGGAGGCAATAACCCTGTTTCAAAGGCTGGAGCAGGAACTCCTGCAGGTGTTTCCTCACCCTCCATGCTGAGCCAGGAGGGCTGGGCTGTGTCAATGAGTCCACGCAATGCTCCAGAAGGCCTTGAGCAAAACCATTTTTAGATTCCACTCAGGAGAGTCTCTGCTCTCTGTCTTAGGTTGGAAATGGGTGGGTGTAATCTATTCCTATTGTGGAGCAGTTCTCTGCTGTTCATGGGGCAGTTTTTTCTTTATCTCTCCCCCAGCCCATCCTCCCTGCAGGAGATCTCTGCTGTCCATGGCCACTGAGTGTCCCTGCAGGGCTGATCCAATCCCATCATCCCATGGGGAGATGCTGCATTGCCCAGGGGAGAAGCCAAGCATTCCTACCTGGATCCAATCTGAGGTGCTGGGACAGCCCAGCAGCCTCTGCCCAGTGCATTGCCAGAGGAGCAGCTTCTGCTGCCCTGCATGGCCAGAGGGAGCCCAGGCCCATCTGCAGCAGCCCTGGAGCTGCAGAGGAAAACTCCCCCCTTGTGCAGGATCCCTGCTCCAGCAGAGCCACAGCTGGCACTGCAGGAGGGCTGAGCCCCCATGGGATGGGGCTGTGCCACCCCTGACACACGGGGGACAGGGCATGGTCTGACTCTGGCAATGATGTTTTGTATTACTGCATTTAAAAAAAAAAAATTCTTCCCTAGTAAAGAACTGTTATTCCTGCTCCCGTATCTTTGCCTGAGAGCCCCTTAATTTCAAAATTATAATAGTTTGGAGGGAGTGGGTTTACATTTTCCATTTCAGGGGAGGCTCCTACCTTCCTTATCAGACACCTGGCTTTTCAAACCCAGACACTCTTGCAGAAGGTTTAGGAGGGAATTTATCTACAATGCAAGACATTTCTGACTCCATCTGACTCCATTTCATCCCATTTCTGACTCCATCCCCAAGCCCTGTGACCACAGACCCAGCAGCTTCCCCTGCTCCCTGACCTGGCTCACACTGGAGACAACACCTGAGCCTGCAGCCTCTTACAGAGCCTTTGCTCACCCACCTGTGAAATGGAGATCAGGAATTTAGCAGGCTCACTGTATTTAACACATGCAGAGCCCTGAGACCTCAAGCCAAGGTGGGTATCAGGCTCAGCTCAGTACTGAAAATGTGCACACTGAAGTAGACACTTCTCTGATCCCTTAAATACTGTTTTTTAATGTATTTTACAATGAGGCATCAGTCTTTTGTCTCAGAAAAGTGGCCATGTTTGTGAGCACATATATTGCAATATTAGTAACATTAACATTTTTTCCAGGAAGAGATTCAGATTGTTCAGAAGGGGACTAGATTTTCAATTCATTATTTGCTCATGCACTAAATAAACATTATTTAGTTTGGACCCTTCCCTTCAGGCACTCCTTATGGATTCTTGTTCTGTGTTGTGGCCCTTTCTTACCTGTGTAATTAGGAGGGCAGAGACACACATAGTTGTTGATCCCATCCACACATGTAGAGTTATTCTCACAGTCATTATCTTCACAGTCATCTGGGTTTATTTCACACCTCTCCCCCTCATACCCAAGAGGACAAGAGCAGCTTTGGAGAAAGAAAAACAAAACAAAAAAAATGTTAGCATGGATCTAAAGGGTACAGGAGGTTTGAGGTATAAAACTGAAATTAAAACATAAAAGTCAGTTGGAGCCAAATTCACTGCTGCTGTGAGGCATAGAGCAATTTAACCCCAAGTGTTTGGTGAAAGATGCAGTCTGATGGCTCCTGGGGTCATGTAATTATTTACAGGAGACAAAACTCATCCTCAGGAGCCAGCCTCTGCCATGCTCCCTTCGCTGCTTTATTGGGAACTCTGGCCCTTAGCTGGAGTAAGCAACTCCAGGGCAGGAGAGTAAACATTCATCACAATACTCAAATCCTTGGCCTCCCTGTTGATGTTTTTGTGAGAATGTGGACATCTGCCTGCTGAGGACTGCACAGTCCCTTGGCAGCTCTCAGATACCTCAGCCTCTTCAAAGAACAGCAGCTTGAGTTGAGTTTACAGACATGAGCATTTTCTTCTCATTACTGCTTTGTCACTTGTCCAAATAAGAAATGTTTGGGAATGATTGCTTTTACAAGTGCTGTAAGATTTCAGCTCCCTCAATATCTATTTGGAGAAGAGCTGATGATGCCCAGATAATTCAACTAAAACACAGAGCATGGCACAGCCAGTAATGGCTCTGTGAGGATGTGGACACTAGTGAAGAATAATTGCACTAGACATTTTATCTCACAGGAGTGTGATGTATGGTCCCTAGAGGGAAGATAGAAAACTAAATGGCTGAAGAATGGCTTGATTTTTTTTTCAATCTCCATTTCCTCTCTACATCTAGAAGCTACAGTTACAAACAGAACCTTTATATTTTAAACTATCTGTAAGTGATGAAGAGGTGGAGGGCAGAGTTTCCAAAAGGAGAGTCTAAAAACAGGAGTTAAGTGCTCCAGTAATATCAGGGGCTTCTGAGAAGCCAGCAATGATATGTGAAATGTCAGTTTTGAAGTGCCAGCATTGCTGTTCAGTAGTCACAGAAAGGGCTGCTTGGAGCCCCAGTCCAAACTACACATTCACTCTGCTGTTCATTTCCTTTCTTATGCAGGCTCTGGTGGCAGAAAAGAAACTGAGCAAATAAAAAGCACTACTGATTGATGAGGATGAAAACCAGAAAGCACTACAGCAGTCACACTAATTGCCATGCAGTGCTTTTGGAAACCAGGAGGATTTCCAAGGCAGACGTGGCTGCAGGGTGCTGTTTCCAGCTCTGACAGGCAAAGAGAGCCTGAGGTGGTTATCCTGCTTTATGCAGGAGATGGGGAAAGCCCTGGGGAAAAAGGAGCTCTTCAGGATCCATGAAAAAAGCTGAAGGATTTTCCCTTCCCTTCCTGCTGTGTGCCACAGCCTGAGCAGAGTGCAGAGAGTCCCAAGGGAGGGATGGCACAGAGCTCTGCATCCACCTCAGGAGTCCCAGGCAGGATCATCCGGGCTCATCTAACCTAATGAGGGTTAGATTCCTCATGATGTGCAATCTCAGGAAGGAGTCATAAAGAGGAGGAAAAATGGGAAGGGAATGTGTCTTGAGCCACCACAACAGGAAGATCTCCCAGATAGGTACAGAAGAGGGACACTGGTCACATTCAGAGTCATCTTCATTCTGCAGGGACCATCCACAGGTCATGAGGGTTAGAAAACCTTCACCATGAATAACCAAAACCAAACTGCTCCAATAAATTCAATTTAGGCCACAATAAATCAATAAGGAATATTTTGTTTTCCTGTCTCAAGCTCATTATTGCTAATAAAACATGCCCTCTTGCTGACCCAGAGCCAGAGGATCACAGGAGGCAGAAAGAAGAGCTGGCACACCATCTTTTGTGGCAATGCAAGTGTCAGGGAGGGGGTTAAAGATATCTAATTAAATACAGTGATACATTCATCATGTCTTGATTTTTGATTACAAAACCCCATTTTCAGGGGTTTGTAACTCGGTCATACAAATATGCTCCAGGCTGCAACTTGGAAGACAAGGTCTCAGTTTGGGAACAGAAATTTTGTCTCCATGTAAAGAAAAGCAACAAGAGTGGCTTTGTGCTGGTGATTTTTTATGTGAACATAACACCATTTTCCTTGCACAAAAGGATTGGGACAGCTTGGGTGTATGCAATTAAAAATGACATTATTAAACACTATCACAGTAATGGTTCACAGTGGAGATACCATTAGTAACAATTCATTTGGGATTGTTAACATAAATTGCTCAGTATTAGGACACATTCCATACTCAGGGAAATGTCAGAATAATTGATGACATTTGGCTACTGGTCCTTATGTAGTATAGGGAGTCTTTACATTATTGCTTACGTACAGTTCTTTATTTTGATTTGCATTCAAATGTCCCAGATATGAGGCCTGAAATGAAAAGATAAAACATACAACTTGGGACCTGGATTGAACCACATGTTGAAAGAATTGCAGTGTGGGACTGTTTGTATGTACTATCCAAAAAAAAGCTAAGAAGAATAATGAAGTCTGCTGAGTGACTGGAAGGTCATCAAACTTGGGTTCCAGCTGACCGAGGGAGAAAATGAATTCCAGAGACAATGATGAAAACTTTGCAGTGACTCAGTAGTGAAGCAGTGTGAGACAGCATTTCATTTGCATGTTGGAAACAATGGAGCCATGCAGGAAACAACTGTGTTTTAATAAAAGTCCAAATTCCCTATTTCTCCTGTTCAGGAATTGATGTTGTGTTTTCCTATAAAGAATTACATAACATCCCATTATCCTCATGAAGTTTCAAGGGAACACAAATGGCAACACTTTGGGGTAAACTTTTGGACCCAAAGCATTTTGTAAGTTTTTTTTCAAGCTGGCAATTTTTAAATTTTGCTGTACTAGATTTTTTTTAATAAACTCTAATGAAACAATTTAGCATCTGTTTATTAAAATAGATATCCATACAGTGTGTCAAGTTTCAAAAACGCTTTTAAATAGATATAGTAAATTCTTTCAGGAATATTACATGGTAAAGATGCCTTTTATGTCTAGATCCCAATGGAGTAGGCTGAAAGTCTGGAAGTGCAATGTTTTTCCTTGAACTAGGCAGAATTAACACTAGGCAGTTAATCAGTTCCAGGATTTTACATTTATGAGGGCACTTACAGTTTGTGGAAAATGCTAAAAAAAGCGATCTGGGAACCGGAGGGGGTTTTATATGGAGAAAAGTTAAAATAACCCAGAGCCTTTGTGTCCCAGCACCGCAGGTTAGCAGGGATCAGCTGCTGCCTGTGACAGCTCTGCTCCTGCCAAAGCCTCCCCTCCACGTGTGCTGAACCACCAGGACATGTCTCACTGGCCATCTCTCTCATCAGCCTTAATAAGTGACTTTTTGGGCAACCTTCTGTCACATCAGGCACAGATTAGATTAGAATCAGCAATTCAAAGGGAGGAAGAATGTCACCATCATATTTTCTGAAAATCCCCTTGCCCGGGATTCTCCTCCTGGGTAGCTGAGAAGCCTCAGAGGAAAAGGAAAACAATATTATCTCATTTGCTTCTCCTGTGTTTTGCTGCTTTGGAATGTGGTTTGGAGATTGTTTATCCAACAGGTGGCTGTTTGATTGGTTTCATGTGAATTGTTTTAACTTAATGACCAATCACGGTCAGGCTGTGTTGGGAATCTGGAAGGAGTCACGAGTTTTTCATTATTTTCTTTTAGCCCTCTGTCTGTATCCATTCTCTATTCTTTAGTATAGTTTTAGTATAGCATTCTTTAATATAGTATGATATCATAAAATAATAAATTAGCCTTCTAAGAACATGGAGTCAGATTCATAATTTCCTTCCAACAATGGGGACCCCAGAAAATACCACGAAAGAACTTCATATTTCCACTCCTCTGAGCCACACCATGTCACCTATCTATTCCTCAACACAGAGGTCACCCCTACTTGAAGGAAGAGAATATGAAAATGACTCAGGATTGAAAAAGTGCAAGCGTAAAAGAGGAGGGAGTAACTGCAGCTGAACCTTTGCCCTTGGCTGTCCCACCAGGATCTGCCATTCCAGGGAACCTGAGTGCCTCAGCCCCTGCTGCTGACAGCCCTTGTGGGCACCAGGCACAGCGGGGGCGTTGGGCTGGAATCTCAGTCATAACTAAGAGCTTCCTGTCTTTGGGGGGAACATCAGCACCTTAGCATTATTTCAAATGGTAATTTTCTTGTCTAAGGCCGCAGAAACTTGAGAGTTAAAGCAGCTTGGCATTTCACAGGGAGAGAACTTTGGCTTAAGTTTCCTTTTTACAAGAGTAAAGATTTGACAAGTTTGGCAGCAGGGCTTGTGTATGAATATATTTCCCTAGGGAAGAGAATATACAGAAGATATAATTTCTTTTACAGGCCACACAACAAAAAAAAATCCAAGGAGGCCTCTCATGAAAATGTTTCTGACATCCGCTTCCTCGCATAACACAGGGCAGCGTTTTCCCATCCTGGTGAACACAATTTATATGCACATAACTCTGACTGCTGCCATCCACTGGAGAGATTTCCCACCAAAAAACCCCAACCCAACCAACCAAGTTCAATCCTGAAAGGTTTCTGTATCTTCCTTGTCACTGACTGCTCCATCTCCACACCACATTTCCCGAAGCCATGCTAAAGCTCCACAGCCCTGCAGAGCCACAGAGGTTATGGACTGACTGAATTAAAAACAAGGAGAAAATGGAGCAATGCACATGCTGAACATTCAATTTCATGCAGCAGGGTTTTGATGAGATATGGTTTTATGTGTCTTTTATTAGACCAACTGAAACTATATAAATAACTATAAAAAGCAGAATCCTTCCCTATAAAGCCTCGAATGTTGTTCAGCAACAAAACTACCCCTGCAGTTTTATAAAGGATCTCAAAAACAATGCTCATTTGGAACTGAGGCAAAGCCTCAGAAATTGTAAAATTCATTCAATTCAGGAGAGAAATGCAGAAGTAGCTCTCAATTCAGGTCATTCAAAACTCTTTATCTGCTGCCACAAACAAAATGCTAAAGAAAAACCCGATCCAAAATATATGTGGAAGGCTCTCATTCTAGCATTATGGATATTATAAAATGTTTTACTACTGCAATTTTAGTATCAGCTATATTTTTGAAAAATGGGTACTGAGTGACAAACTCCAGATATTCTAATGTGGTGCAGTTTTACATTGGCACAAGCTGGAAAAAGCTATTTACATGAGTGACCAGAAAGGAAAATGGACTGAAGTCCACCAGACCATTAAGCAGAAACTGAACGTGAACTTTTACTCCAAAAATTGCTGGACCTGCTAAAATCAGAATCAAGAGAGGGTAGATCAGACCAAAGGAGTGGTTTCACCAGAATCTATGGAGTCTGCTGAGCAGCAGGACCCCCTGGACACACTGTGACCTGCTGAGCCTCCCCCTCCTCTCCCAACTCCATCACCCTGCTGACACATCTTGGCTCAGGAGACTCCTCTGCCCTGCTCAGGGGCTGCCACAGGTGCTCCAGGTGAGCCTTGAGCTGATGGAGATGGGGCCATGCCTGCTCCTGTTCTCCATGCTGGAAACTCCTGCTGCTGTTCATTACAGAGCCTACAGTGTCTCTTCACCCCCATCCACCTGTGCTTTTCCACTGCAATATCAGCAGTGTCCTCTCTCCTGTCATGTGCTGCATCTGCTTCTGGAAGCAGGGAATTCGTGAGGGTGGGCACAGAGAGAAGCACTGGGGCATTTCTTCTGTTTACTGCTTCTTCTTTTGCAAGAAACAGCACAAACATGGAGGAGCAAATCTATGAGAATTCTAGAAGCTCTTTTTAAAAAAGAAACTTTCTATCAATTTGAATGACAACGAATGACCAAAGCCTCAAACTTGTATTTTCTTAGCTGTGAAGTAGTGCCTGCAGCAGTGCAGATCTCCCATCTCCTATCTCATTAAAATTTCTGGACTTCTCTCAGAGCATCCCCACCTATGCTACATTTTTGTAATCTGGGCAAACTGAAATCCACAATATCCAGCTGCAGAGGTTATTCTCTTGCAGGCACAATGCTTAAGATGTGGCAATCTCCCTGTGCTTTTTAATTGTTTCTTTAAAGCCTGTTTGTCTGCAAGATTCTTCAGTATGAAAACATTTTGGATCTGGCTGTCAAGCAACAGATGCTCACTTTACAAATACAAAAACAGCTTAGATGTGAGCCTGAAATGCCCCAAGGAAAATTAGGATACAGATAACACAATGCAGAACATAGAGACTGCTCAAAAGCTCTTAAATGTATATTGCATTATGAGGAAATAAGGAGGCCTGTTTCACAGGAAATGATATGTCACACCAAGGAAACCAAAGCAATAGTTTAGTATGGCAAATGGAAATGCCACATGCAGCAGTTTCTATAAAGGAGCCATTACAGTTCATTAATGCAAAGCAGAAACACATTAAATTTTATCATCTCATTTTAAATGAACTTTGTGCTACTACCTGAATCCATCTTTATTTGCTTCTGTGAGGTGGCAGGTCCCTCCATTCTGACATGGATTCTGAATGCAGGAATTAATGGGCACACTGCAGTCTCGACCCTATTTGGGAAAATTCAAAAGAAACAATGTTAGTAAGGCTCATGTTATCTGTGTCTCTTGTTCCTTCACTCTGCTTGTGGCACCACTTACAAGAGGTCTGTGGTCTTCAGACCCACAACATCCCTTCATGTTCTTTATTGATGATCAGATTTATTCATGACTTCAGTGAGAATTTGCCAGGGCAGCTGCTTTATCCAATGGGACTGGTGGGCATCTTAGTATTACTTCAGGTTCAAGACTGTAATGAACTCTTTCACTGGAGTGTTTTAAGGAAACAGCTGGTTTCACCATCATTCCAGCACACTTTAATGTTAGTTACAATGAAGAGAATGACTCAGGACCAAAGGTAAGCAGAAGGCCACACACAGTGAGCACAAGCCCACATGGAGTCAGCACTCACCAAGTGCACTCACCAGGCTCTCAGTTAAACCCTGCAGCAGCACAGGCTGCTCATTACCAGAGTCAGAACCACAGGGGAGAGGCCCTTTGTGTGCTCAGAGCTGAGCTTGAATTTCTGCACACAACACACCAAGAGTTCATCGTTGACTCCGTTCCCTTCTTTAAGGTTTCCCTAGAATACACCTCAGTTCTGACTGAACCTCACCAGCCTGAGACACCTCCACTGCTACTGACTTTACTGACCCTTCAAGGCATAAACATATTTCTCTGTTCATTATATTCTGCTGATAAAGACAAGCTATTTGTAAAACTGGCAAATACATTGAAGAGGTTGATTTTGCTTTTCAGTTGCTGACACAGTGGGGTGGAGTAAAGCCACCCAAAAGCCTCAATCCTCAAAGGATCTGAGCAATCACAAGAAGTTCAAGAGATCACTCTGCTCTTCCTGCTGAAGGTCCTGCTAGCAGTGGACCTCTGCCAGCTCATCTGCTGGAAAGCTGGTAGATTACTTCAGACAAGAGGAGAAAAATATCTTGGGAGATACAAGAATTCAGTTCAGGTAGCTGGCTTTTTGTCTTAATTTGTCTCTAGAATGCTTATCTTGAAATTGGTGCATTTTAAAGCCTAACCAAGGAATAAAAAACCCAAAACAGCTTAGCATAAAAACCCCAAAACAGCTTATGAGTGTGAACTTTAGTAAAGGGTTCAATTGTTCTGGTCTGTCCACTGCTGGTGCTTGGCTCTTGCTCACACATCCTATGGTCAGTCCTCCAAATACCACTGAAATCTTCAGTACTTTGCAGCAGGCAGGACATGTGGCCATCATGTGGAGAGCAGAGAAGTCATTGTGAAGAAGTGAGGCACAGTGATTATCACAGAATCACTGGGCTGGAAAAGACCTCCAGGATGGAACCCACCCTTTGGCTGATCCCACCGTGACAACGAGACCAGAGCACCAAGTGCCACACCCAGCTGTTTTTGGAGCACCTCCAGACATCATCACTCCATCCCTTGCCTAGGCAGCTCATTCCAGTGCTAGCAACCATTTTAGTGAAGAAGTTTTTTCCTGATAATCCAACCTGAACCTTCCCTGGCACAGCTTGAGGCCATTTCCTCTTGTCCCATTGCCAGCTGCCAGGGAGCAGAGCCTGACCCCCATCTGGCTGCACCCTCCTGTCAGGGACTTGTGGAGAGTGAGCAGGTCCCCCCTGAGCCTCCTTTTCTCCAGGCTGAGCTCTCTCAGCCACTCCTTGGGACTGTCCAGACCCTTCCCCAGCTCTGTTCCCTTCTCTGGACAAGCTCCAGCCCCTCAATGTCTTGCAGTGATGGTGGCCTCACCAGTGCTGAGTACAGGGGGACAATCTATTTCTGGTACAAGCCACTTGCCCACCTGGGCACACGGGGTCATTTTCAGCCTCTGGAGACCAGCAGCTCCTGGTTCTTTCTTGCCTGGCAGCTTTCCAGGCCCTCTGCCCTCAGCTTGGAGCTGCAGGGCCTGTTGTGCCCCAAGGACAGGCCCCAGCACTTGACCTTATTGAGCCTCATACTGTTGGCCTCCAGCAATATGTAGATACATACATGTATTATACATTTTATATTATAATTTCATCCAACACCACAGAGGAGTTTTGTTAACAAAGCTGTATTTCCTGAGGCTCTGTCTCCAGTATTCCCCAGAGCGAGGAGACGCAGCTTTGCATTTTCAAATTCCTGCAAATACAAGAGGGACAGACTTCTCCACAGCTGTATCAGGAGAGAAACACTTCCAAAGGCCACCAGAGAGCCTGGCCAGGGTGGCTGGCAGTGAGTTCATCCCCCAAAGGCCAGCAGAGAGCCCTGGGCAGGGTGGCTGGCAGTGAGTTCATCCTCCAAAGGCCTGGCCAGGGTGGCTGGCAGTGAGTTCATCCCTGCACAGCAGTGCCGGCAGCACGCACGGCGCTCGCCCAAGGCCTGGCACAGAGGCTCTCTGCTCCATCCGTGCCCCGTGTGCCAAGCAGCCTGTCCTCCTCCATCTGAGATCCCAAATGTCTCAGGCAGGGATTGGGATGGAGCTGAGGGAAGCTCCTGCAGGTTTTATTTTGGCACCATGTGGCCCGCGGCGCTTTGCGGATGCAACCGTGGGACGGTGACACTGATCACCCTGCTCCAGCACTGCCATCCCTCCTCCATCTGTGCCCTGAGCCCTGGCTGTTCACTGGGGTGTTGTGAGATCCCCAGGACAAGGTGAGAGATGAGAATCTGACTCCAAGTCATCAGAAGGCTGATTTATTATCCTATCCTATCCTATCCTATCCTATGAAATTATATACTAAAACTATACTAAAAGAAAGAGAAAGGATACTTCAGAAAGCTAAACAAGAATGATACTGAAAGCTCCTGACTGACTCCTCAGAGTCTGACACAGCTGATGGTGATTGGTCATTCATTAAAAACAATTTGCATGGAACCAATCAAAGATGCACCTGTTGGTAAACGATTTCCAGACCACATTCCAAGCAATCAGATAATTATTGTTTTCATTCTTTTCTGAGGCTTCTCAGCTTCCCAGGAGAAGAAATCCTGGCAAAGGGATTTTTCAGAAAATATCATAATGACAGTTCACCACCTTCTTGTAGTGAAGCTGGAAGCTTCACTTTTATACTTTTCCTGTGTCCCTGGAGCTACTTCTATTTCATGCAAACTCTTCACCCCTGTATCATTAAAATATTAAACCCTTGGCAGCCAAGTGGAGCAAGCAGCAAAGCATCTGTTTTTCTGAAGGTTTTTGTCACAGCTGAAACCATGTAAAACAGGCCCATCACTTCCACTATAATTACTCAGATTAATTTGAATGTTCTTGTAAAAATTTAATAAAGATAAATGTTAAAATGAGAGCAAGGCCCCTTCAGTCTCTTGCACTGGCACATGAAGTTTTGCATGACAAATTCTGCTCTCATTTCTGTACTGAACATGGCTGAATTATTGGCTTTTTGGGCCTCAGGCAGCATGGAAACCCATTAGAATGTGCTGCTGAACCAGACAATTGCAACAATGGGTTGCTGTGTGACTTTAAGAAAATTAGAGTCTTTCTGACTCAGTTTACTCATTGTAATAAATGGGCAAACAACATTTAATCCTTCTCTGAGGATTATCTTCTCAGAGCTGACTTTATCAATAGCAAGCCCACAAAAGAAGCACAACTTCTCTAACAAGGAAGACTTTGGAAAACAAGGAACTCTGAGAGGAGAGAAGCTGCAGAAAATAGTGGTACTAATAAATCTACAGCAAAGCAAGGCCATTTCATTTCTGTATGAGACTGTCACTACCCAGAAGAGCCTAAAGACATTCTAGAAACATCTTTCAAATGAATAACGCAATTCTCCAGTCTCAATTTACTGTAAGACTTCTTACTGGAAAAATGGAATTGCTGTCAAGCATCACTAAAATTAATTTATCTGCGAGTTGGGAAATACTCCTTGAGTTATATTGCCTGGAAATAACTATTGTTACAAAGGAGAATATTGTCTATTTGCTTCAAGACTAAAGAGCCTTTTAATGAGGTCTGAAGCAGAAATAGAGGTGCAGACTTGTTTCAAGGACAGGCAAGAAGATAGAACTGTCTCAGCAATTCACAGAAAGAGGATGAAGGTCCCTCTGTGTGCAATATTTTACTTCTAGAGCTTTTTTAGGATACAATAAATTTTTGTCTAGTCTGATAGGAAGGCATCAGCTCCAAAACACTTTTATGTATTTTCTCTAATTTTCTGCAGGAGTGGAAAGGTTTAGGCATTGAAACAGGAAATTTCTGCAACTTATTAGAAGATGTATCTCAGAGTCCAGCTGTCCTTTTGAACCTCAAGAACCTCAGCTGGTCCAGACTTAATCTGGGCTGCTCCAGCTCCACGTTTCAGAGAATGAGAACAGAACTAGTCACCATACCTAGAAAGAATCATTTTTTTGTTTGAAATTACCCATACTGGGCATTGCTATATCTACAAGCTGTTCCTCAGCACTGCTGTGCCAAATTCCAGCTTTTACAAGGATCCAATACTGGGAACATTATATCATGATCAATAAAACACCCAATAACAAGTAGCAAAACCTAATAAGAACCCTCAGCAGGAAGAACAAGGGATAATAGAGTAAAAAAAGCACTCATTTGCCTTGACACTGTTTCAACCACTGCAATATTTTTTTCAATTAATTTCAATTTTTCAATTTTTCCAATTTTTTCAATTATCAGCATTGTCTGTGTAGACCAAGAGTTTCATTCACACCCACGTGGCAGAGGTTTGAACTCTCTCCATCCCAATGTGATCCTTCTCCTGTTTTATCAACAGAAGGGCACAGATAAGGGGTGGAAACACCACCACAGCACAGGCAGAAGGTGGAAAGCTCCTGGTGTATAAAAGCATCACTGCTGACTGCAGGAGAAACACGACCCAGGCAGCCAGGGAGACACCTGCAGACAGGCAGGAATTGTCCAGCCTCACTGGTTTGTGAACAGGGAGCCCTCATTGCAGCTAATTACAGCCCTGTTCAATGACTACAGTGTTTCACAGCATGCTGGAAAAATGAGCTCTACAACAGAAATACCAAAGTTTATTCGACTTGTTAACAACATCCAATGTGCTCATAATAAATTTTAGTTAGATGGTATATGTGGAGAACAGATGGTAGCATTCATGTGTTTAGCAAAAATACTAAATGAAGACAAATATAGTTGATAGAGACTTTAAATTAAGAACCAGGAAATTTTCATAAACAACTTAATTATCAAGGTCTAAATACAGCTAAAGCTTTTAGGGAAAACAGACAAAATTACATCTACAAAGACACTGAATTGCACACTCTGTCCTTTACATTCCTAATTGTGGGAGTGATGCATCCACATCCAAGTCTCAGTCTCACAAACATTTAAACACTTGTCTTATGGGTTTCCTGGTCAGAAGTTAATAAGAAACCATTACATTAAAGGAAAAGGCTTAGTAAATCTTCCACTTCATGACAGGCTGGAAGGAAAATGCACAGGAAGATAACAGAGAAGAACACTGTGTTTGTTCCATGAGCATCCCCAGGAATGTTATTCCAGCCTACAAGTATCTGCCAGCTTTAACATTTCAACCTCCTAATCCTGGGAAATGGAGAATAAATGGACACTTGCAGCCACTTTGCTGAGCTGTGCTCTGCTCCCACAGTGTGGCAAGGATTTTATCATTTTCTGTATTATTCTGATCGAGGTTGATGCACACACCTGAGTGTTGCTGCACCTGGATATGCCAGTGAGACTTAAATTCAGACCTGCAAGGTCCCAAAGCAGAGGGAAGGGACAAATGTGGTGTGGAACAGTGATTTCCTGAGGCTTTGTATGAAAAAAATGATGGGCAACAGGTAAGGAGAGGGGGAAAAATCCAGAAGCAGTAGAAGACACAGGCACCCAGCACAGAGAGAGAATTCAGTCTGAACTTCTGAATGCAACTTTTTCCTTTGAGTTTTACTTCTTTCATGCTTAGTAAAGTGAGAACTGTGATCAAAGGTTTTCCTGAAGGTGTGCCATGCAGCTATCCAATAAGGTATAAACTGATGCTAATTTTGACCTAATAGCATGTTTTACCAATGACTTCTTTCACCACTTATCCCTCTGCCAAAAATAGTCAAAATTGGAGGATAAATTGAAATTTTCCAGGGCATGAAGGCAATGTGATGTCTCATGAACAAAGTTTTATCACATAAACTTCAGTGCCACTAGAAAATTAAGCTGGGAAAAAAGAATGAGGCATTCAGCAGTTTTCCCTGTAATAAACACATTCAGCAGCAATAAATACAAAGAAGAAACAAGAAGAATTTTGCATAATTGACCAAGGGAACACGATACCATAAATTCAGCCTCACAGCCAACATGCTAAGTTACAAGTTTGGTAGGAAAAATTCTCTCAAGTTCTATTCATGGTTGTATATTTCAGAGCCTTTCAAGGCAGGGAAACCCAGTATTTGCTATAATGGGATCATAAAAAGAAGTTTTACATGAACTGCAAGGCTGACAGCAGTTATGGAAGCAAGCAGGGCATGTGGTGCTAACTGCAGCATGAGGGACTTGATGGATCCCTGCAAACACAGCCTGGGGAAGGGAATGCTACCAAATAATTAGAAATGTTGTAAACTGTGTGAAGAATGGAACCAACTTCCAAATATAAAATTGACTTAAATTCTATTAAAAGAAGGGCTAAACAGCACAGCATTGGGAAGGAGTGTTACTTTAGCAGTGAGTTTCAAATATCATTTGAAACTGATACTCAGAGGCAGATATCTGATATTCAGATCCATGCAGACAGCTGACACCCTGCTGTCCACACCCAGCAGTGGGAAGCTCTTCAGCAGATCCAGGTGAAATCTTTTCCTTGTTTATGCTCTTTCTGGCCATGGACACACTGGCTAAGCCTCAGTCTGGAAAAGATGCATCTGATGCTCACTGGCAAGGTCAAACAAGCAGAGGAGCTGGCAGGGCCTGTGTTAGATCCATCTGCTCAGGCATATATACAAATTATTTGGCAAGGCATGGGAAATATCACAGCAATTTTGGATCAGACTGCTTTCAGATTGCCAGGTGGAAGTTGAGAGATTTTGATCATCTGTTGTTCACAAAAATCTTGTGACTCCTCCTTCTGAGCACAGCCCTTGCTACAGAGACCCACACCTCGGGGATGCATCCCCACTCACACTGGGGATGGATTAATTCTTTCTCTTCAGCCTCCCATCCCAATGGGGTAATAAAAATGTGCCTTCTGAGGATTGCTGTTCAGAAGCCAATTAATTTAACATGAAATATCAATTTATTTCATCCGCCTCTAGTTTGGAATAAAAGTTTTTTAATAGAAATCTGAGTTTACCTAGAACAATCTGAATTATTTTTTCAGTTCAGCATCTCTGTTTATTCAGGTGTACTTACACTGACACATCCATACTACAACAGAGTTGCCTGCTGCTCATAAACATGAAAAATACTATTTGCTAAATGGCACAGAAGGCAGGTTATGAAAAGAAGAGACCCTGATATTTTTCTTGTGCTGCCCCTCCCATCTTTCAGCTGATTTAGCTCCCCCTGCAAACTTTCTCAGTGTTACTATCAGAAGTAAAAATACACACAATATTTAAAACCCATTATAAAGTTACATCCTATGCCAGTCTAGCTTCATCTGGCATCTGATTAAACAATGATTGGCCATGGCAGCAGCACCTCTTAGTGACTTCCTTGTCCTTGTTAATAAATCACAATTGTCAATTTATAGCAAATTAGGCAAACTCTGCTCTCTTAAGCCTCATTTTATTTCAATCAGAAAGATTTATGACCCTCCAGGGTATAACACACCTTCCATTACCTCTCCAGCTAGTAATCAAGAATATGCCTGTCAAAGTCAAAGTGCAAGGATTCATCATTTTATTTTTTAAAAACTCTGGTTCTTTTCCTATGAGCATGGAATTTAATTCTCTGTGGACATTTGAGGTTTATTTTGTAATTATATTAATTACCATGCAAATCCTGATTGCCCTTCCAAACCTCTCCTTACATGAGCACTTTGGGTTTCAATGGTCTTTTAGGCTTTTAATCAATGACAGGAGATATGTCATTAATCCATCAGCAGTCAATTCACACAGCACATGTCTGAAATGAGTCCAGAGGTGCCAAAATGGATGGGACAGGTGCTCTAGAGCTCCCAAGGTTACAACTGACTGATCCATACCATTGTGTGAACATTCTGGGAGATGCAGAAGGAAATTAGGGACACTGAAAAGAGTTAATTTTGCTGAGGGTTGATTCTATACATAAAATACAACCCAATATATTTGCTGTAAATCCAACACTGAATACTTCCTATGTAGTCTCTAATTAAACCAGTTCATGAATGAGAAGAGTGTTTTTAGTACCTTCAAAATATTTAAGTGCCTATTTATTTTGCAGTGACAATAAAACTTTTCCTTTCAGGCTATCCAAAGTGAGTGCCTCTTTTTCAATGTGAACTCTGTAGAGTAAGTTATAAAGACTGGACATTTGTATAGATAGCAAAAATACTATCAATGATATGATTTAAGAAATAGAAATAACATATAATTGTTGTATTTTAGATTAACTATGCCTAATACTTAAGCTATTGAACAGCCTGCCTGGAGAGGAGCACACATTACAAACAAAACCCCAATGAAGCCTAACATGAGGCAGAGATTATGTGATTAAAAAATCTCTCCAAAAAGCTCACTGGGTTTCTGAAATAAATAGAGCTGAGGATGCTGGAAGAGCCCCAGTCCCTTGGAAGAACCTTCTGCTGGCACATCCCTGTTTGTTAAGGATGCAGGCATTTGGTTTGCAACTGATGAAAGGTCTCCCACTGAAATACACACTATTTCAGCAGAAATGTCAGTGTAATCTGTTTTGCTTGTGGAAGGTTTCCCATCTCAGAGACACCAGCAATCCTTTGTGAAATCCATTTGATAGTGGGCTGGGCTGGCAGGTTCAGTGATTTCAGAATCAAATGTGCACATGAATTTTGCAGACTTCTAAACAAGTGAAGCATCCCCCCGTGTGAGGCAAGAGCACAACAGTTATTTCAGGGGTTGTCAGCAGGATGAGGAGGGGACCCCAGGGACCAAGGGGGCCAGAGAGCTTTGGGACAACCTTACCTGCAATGTTTATGCATTTACCCCAAACACTAATCTAATCCCAATCTAATTCCCAAACGAGCCTGGCATTAGATCATTTCTATTAACAGGAGGGGCTTTAGTCTTCTTTTCATCTTAGCCTGCTTATAGCAACTTCATCAATTCCATCATCTCCAAAGGAAAGGAGAAAATAAGGCAATCAACCTCCCAGGACAATCTCTGCTCATGTTCTTGGACAACAAAAGAAACCCAAAAGTCATTTCATGGAGTGCACTCAGAGCCAAGAAAGCCTCAAGGATAACAGATGACAGAAAATCACAAGGGAATTTACAATAAGGATTTTCAGCTGTGGCCAACTATTTCAACTGGTTCAATCATGCAGAAATGGTGGGATGCAGAAAATTAAGATCTGGTTAAACAGAACTTGATTAAGCAGAGTTATAGGAACCAGCAATCACCTGAAAGGCAGAAAAACCACAGAGGAAGAAAGAATTTTATTTCGTGTAACAGGACCAGGCAAACATAAGAACAAGAGCCTGAAATTCAGATTAAATGCCAATAAAAACTTCTCCTTTACCCTGGGAAAAGCAAGATTGGATGTCTGGTCACTCATTTAGAACTAGACCAGGAAAACAGTAGTAAAACCACAGTGAGGGAGAATAATCCCCACTGACAAGAGAATGAATGTGTCAGTGCCCACCTGTGGGTGCAGCTCCCCATCCCTGCACTGCTCAAACGCAGGGAATGCCTGAAGCTGCTCAACATCTGCTTTCTTGCTGGCCCCACAAAAATCAAAATACTTCTTCAGAGCTGGCTTTATTGTTAGGAGCCCTCATTAGGGCCTGCCACACTACATGAGTGGGTTTTTACAGGGCCTGTGGTGGGTGTGCTCCTGCCTCGATGCCTTCAGCCAGCAACTGGGGCAGTAATCCCTCTCTAAGCCTCTCATTTTATGCTCTTCTACATGTAAATCTCTGTTTTCTTTACACCTACTACAACAGAAAGGGCAAAAAGCAGGTAACACAAGTCTGACTGCTGCATGGTAAATTTTACAGAAAAAGCATGTGGAAGAAAATATTGTGATTTCTGCATTTTTTCTGCCCTAGGAGTTCTATATGAAATTATAATCACTTGCTGCTTACACTGCTGTTTGCCCTAAAAATCCACACATAAATACAGATCTACTCATTTTATGTGGCCACCCATTACCTCTCATCCCTGAAGGCCTTCTCTTTTATTTAACTATGAGTGGAAAATACTTCTTTGACACTCATTAATAGGCATTTTCAGTATGGCTATCAAACAATCAAACAAAAATAAAACACCGCAGATCACATAAACACACACTCCAGGAGAATTTATTACAATGAAAGCTCAAGGCAGAAGCACCTCACACAAACAGCATTTTGCTGCACTGATTTCTTCTACACCAAATCTTGGCATGGAGCTGATACTGCAGTGCCTGTGCCCTGACCCTGGGGGAGAAGGGAGGCCAGGGCACAGCAACACGAGGAGGCAGAGAGAGGAGTTTGCTCTCCTGGATCCTGTGGGTGAGGCCAGGCTGCTGAGAGTCCCTTCCAATTCCTTCTCCCTTTGCAGCTCCAGCTTGGGATTTATTTATTGCTGAGGGATGCACATGGGTCAGGCCATAGTGTGCACCAGCCAGCCTGCTTCTAAGTTTGTTAGCAAAACCTCAAGAATTCATCAAGATTACTGAAACAGAAATTGTGCTAAATTAAGAAAGAAGAGGGTGACAAACCAAATGCCAAGACCACAAGAACTGGATAACAGAGGACTGTGAAACACCTGGACTGCAACCAGTCATTACTCTAAGAAATGCAGGCAGAAAACGAGTGAACAAGACAAAGGCACCAACCAAGAAGTGTGCACTTAGTAGTTTGTAGAATCTATAAATATGTGTGTAATGTAAACAATGAATAGCTTCTGCTTAATCATATTAGTCAGTTCTTCAGGACTCCTAAATTTCCCACAATAATGGGGACCCAAGTGTGTGTTAATAGAGCCAAGGAAACAAAAGCACAGAGCTACATCTGCCCACAGGATCAGCCTGACCAACCAGGCACAGCAAAAGCCAAACTCTGCCCTGGCTTACAGCCACTCAACCCCACCCAAGCCAGCATCACTGAGAACTTGCCCTGTTGGAACAGATGAGCAAACACCCCCAGAGCCATGCTGAGCTCTGGGCTGAATCCTCTCCCCTGGCTGTCCCTGCTGCAGGGCTCTCACAGATTATTGGTGTAAGGCTGCAAAAGCTCGCTGTGGTAAAGTGCAAATTTATCTAAATAAATAAATAAATGAATAATTTTATTATTATATGTTATTAATATATATTATATATTATATAATATTAATATATAATATAATATAATTATATAATAATATATATTTATAATATATAATATATTACATAATATAATATATTAATGTATATAATATATTATGATAATTATAATATATTAATATTATATATATATATTATTTATTTATTTATTTATTTATTTATTTAAATAAATGGATGAATAAATAAATAAATAAATAAATACCCCCTGCTCCAAGCACAGCAGGGCCAGTGCACCCCAGGAGCCAGGGGTATAGCCAGGGCAGCACCTGTGGCATGGGGACAGTGCTGAGAAAATCTCCTGTCAGCCTCGTGCTCAGCAGCCAAAGCTCCTGCTCAGCTGCACTGACCCCCTCAAGGGCTGGCACTGAATTTTTATCAGTGCACAACATGGGATTTGTGTGAATGCCCCATTTCCCAGAGACATCCTGCTCTGGGACCCTCCACTTCTAAACTTGTTTCCAGGGACAAAAACCAGGCGTGGGGGGTGTGGGGAGGGGGAAGAGCCAGATTCCTAGCAGAAATTTGGAGCCAGCTTCCTCACTAAATATCATTCTGGCTTCACTGTAATGCCTCCCACCACAAGAGTCTGGCTGCAAAGAATGCTGTCTCTCCAAAGCCCAAGAGCTTTACCCAGGATTTTTCCAATTGTATCTGTCATTCTGGATGATTGGTGAAATTGCCTGAACCCTCAAGACACCCCGGGTCTGCAGGAAAAGTCAGGACACTGGCTGAACTCAACAGGGAGGTGAAGAGATTTGGATAAAATTTAGAGCAACTCTAGCACAGACATGCATCAGCATCTGGTGCCTGGAGTGAGGGATGTGAGCTGTGCCAATTTTACCCATCTTCACTTTCCATTTCAGACAGCTTTCAGTGACAGCAGGACCCAGAGGTGACAAACATCTGCTTTCCAGCAGCTCTGGCTCCTTTACCTGAGCAATCAGAGGACATTCCTAGGCAGGCACTGCACTTCCTATTCTGGCTTGGCAATGTTCTTTCATTTCAGGCAAAACAAAAATGTATGTTAGACTATTTCCCCAGTTCTACAAGTAATTCTATTTGAAAGTAAGCAAATTATGCTTTATTTGTTGCTACTGCAATTTTAAGAAAAAGAAAATATAAAAGACAAAAATCAGCCAAAAAACCCCAAAAGGGCATATTCAGAGTAAAGCAATGACAAAATACATGGAGTGTTGGTTTCAGTCACTTTAGTTTTTGCTACAGTTATTCAAGTGAAGTTTTTTCCAATAGCTTATTGATTGCAAGCTTGATTAATCTCTTGAATTCCAACACCCATGGACTCAGTTTTGCAGTATCAGTGGGAATACTTACAAGCCACAGACTCTACAGAATCAATGAACTGGTAGGTTCCTGTTATCTGTTTCCCAGCCCCAGCTGCACTCACACTCACTGCCTTTTGCAGGTGGCCAGCAGCATTTCCAGCAGGAGAAATCTCCATCTCTCCACTTACAATCAGACTTTACAATCTAAACCACACATATTATTTAAATCATCATTCAAAGAATGCTATGGAGAAGAGAAAAAACCCCAACCCACTGGAAAATGACCCCTATGCCTGTGTTTAATATGAAAACATGAGTTTAATAACATGGAGAACCAGCTCCTGCCAGCACTGCTGGCACCCTGGAGCTCCTGCCAGATGCTGGAGGTGCCAAGAAAGCCTCCCTGGGGCTTTCTCCCCAAAGCACAGCCACAACAGCACTGTGTCAGCCATGGTTTATCTCCAACAAGCACTTTGATCACCCATTTTAAGGCAAGAGCAGCAGCAAAGATCATTATCAGCTCAGCCTTGCCCCTCACAGCTCAGGTGGTCCATGACTTATCTCACTTTGAGTTTACCCAAACCATCAAGGGCAGCACTGAAATTGCTAAAAGCCCCACAAAGTATACATTCAATAGCCAAAACCTCTCTGTGAGCATGAGAAGTAAGAGATGGAACTGCCATCAGTGTGACAGCAAAAACCAGACCACAAGCTTGGAGAATGCAGATAACTGGGGGAATGTCCTGATCCATCAGGCCCCACTCTGGCAGCTGGTAACTGAGGGGACTTTCTGTGTTTTTCTGAAGGCTGGCATGAGCACAGGAACCCCAGAAAGCCTCTTGTAATGCCTGCCCCTTCGCAGGGAACATTACGAAGCCGTCAGCTTAAATTTGGGAAAAGGGTGGGTTTTTCACTTTATTGATGCACTCTTCCACAGAGGATTTTTTTAAAATCTACATCAAACAAGGAAAAACAAATGCTGAGAGGGCAGATTTAGGGCAATTTATCAAGGTCTGGGAAATAGCTTCCAGATGGATGGAGCTGTTTGGTGCTGGCTGGTGAGAAGGAAGCAAGGTATTGTTATTGAATTAGCATGAATCTCTGGTGGAGAACTGCGTGGTAGATAGAGTGCTCCTTTCATATGGTTTGCATTTGGAACCTGTCATATTTCATTTTTATTCAAAAACCTGTGGTAAAGACACACAGTTCATTTTTTGCTTATTCAATTTCCACCAATTCTCCCTGAACTGTTGGCCAGTATTTTTAAACCCTGCTCCCAGTGCCATACCCAGTCTGTTTGCTCTTTGCCACGCTTGGCTGGCAGCTTGGAGCTTACCAGCTCACAGCAGTTTTGGGTTTTGCATTCACACACTGATGTCACCTAAGAGTGTGTGAGAGAGGAGAAAAGCTGGATGCTCTGTGAGATGTTTAAACTGAGCCACATCAAGTGTTTACCAAAACCCCTCCAAGGGAAACAACGCATCCTGGGTTTCATGCACACTACAATGTGCTGATAAACTGGAGGCTTATTCTGGATTTTTCTTTTTAGTTAATCTTCCCTTCATAAACATGTCTTTTAGCAATATAAATGCATCTATACCAGTAACTTTTTATCTAATCTATCCCAGTGAATAAGGGATACTGCAAAAAAACCAAAAACAACCAGCAAACAAAAATCTGAGGGCCAAAAAGAGAAGGTAAGCTCATAACACATTTTTACTTAGAATAACCTGGATGCCTGCTCCATGATACATGTCTTAAAGAGTAAGGTATATGCAAAGACTTATGTGTTCACCTGCTAGTTCTGAAATAATTTACTTTTCAAGTTCCCATCTGAAGAATTCAACATAATTTATGTTAAAAATGAAATTAAAATGACCATTTTCTTATTGACCTGAGGAGATAAATAGATTGTTATCAAGTAGTTTCAGGTAAACAGATTTTGGACAATATGGTCCTTTAAATCCTAGAAAAGTTTCTGGTATGCCACTGGGTAGAAAGATTTCTAATGACAGAAAATCTCCAATGCTTTTTCAATTATTTAGGAGAACTGTTATTATTCTTGAGTAGGACACTGGGGTGAAATAGAAGAAATAAGCTTTATATTTTCTCTTTCCCAATATTTCAGGGATCTGTCAATTACCCTGGGATGCATCCCAGGAAAACAGAGAAGGGACATGGTGATATCATCAGAACCAATTAATTCCTAAATCCTACCTGAAATGTAACACACAGATACTTGTGCTGACTTCCCACATGAATGTCTGCTTTTGCCCTCCTTTTTCCCCTATAATTCTTATTATTTTGTGTTTTATGAGCATCTGTTTCAACTGACCAGGACTGCAAGAAGTATCCAAAGAGGACAATAATAAAATCCCAATCTGCAGGATGCAGCCTATGCTGGCCATAGCACCTGAAACCCCCCAGGCTGTGAACAGATCATATTTATTACTCATTTATTACTTAGTCCTTCAGCTACTGACTCCTGAGGTGGATTTCCAGCTACATCAGCTCTGGGACAGTGCCCTGGTGTCCTGAAGCTCTCACAGTGAACAAGGGGAGTTATCCATCACTGCTGAAGAAACTGCTTTACTCAGTTACTTTCCCCATTTCCCATTGTGTTTTCAGGAAGCCCACAATGGGAATCCACAGGATTCATATTTGCAGACCCCTCTGTGGACTTTAGTGCTCTGAATTCAGAGACAGCAGATTTAGGGGTTGTGTCTGGTCAGGGGTCACCCTTCTGCTCATCAGTCTGTGGAAGGTGGGTGTAAATTACCAGGTGTCAACATTCTGTCACCATGGACCAACCTGGCCCTGAATTGTCACCTGAACTGCCTTTCCTTTGTCTGGGAGCCTGTGAAATGGTGATCTGGTTGCTGGCAGAAAAAAAGAAACTAAAAGGAGGATAAAACCAACTTGGCATTTTATATGGATATCTACATCCCAGAATCAGAGCATGCCCATGGCTGGAAGGGACCTCTGGAGGTTCTACAGCCCAACCACCCTGCTCAAAACAGGAGCACCCACAGCAAATTTCCCAGGATGGTCTGTGCAGTCACAGCACAAAGCAAAGCCCTTCCAACTGCACAGGATGAAATTTGTGGCAGGGCACAGCTGAAAAGTCACACACAACCTGCTTGAGCAAGGAACCTTGGAGCCCAGTGCTTGTAAAATCAGCTCCTCACAGGACAACCACTAAAGAACCACAGGTGATGGGGAGCAGCTCCTTGCTCCTCATGCAGTTCCTTGGAGCCATACCTTGAACCCAAAAGGGCAGGTGCACTGGTAGAGCTCCACGGGGTCACTGCTGCACGTCCCATTGTTCTTGCAGGGGCTGGAGAGGCAGGGGTTGCACTTGGACACCACACTGAGATCCACGGGCTCTGTAGAGGCAGACACAGAGTTAGTGATGGTGTCTCTGGTGTGGAGATCACCCCAAGGTGGGAAAGCCCCTTTTTCCCAGCCCTGAGAGCAAAGAAGAAGGCAGAATTCCTTGGCTCTGGCTCTCAAGGTTGTTTATTTGCTCTTATCTAATACACTGTCTGTCTGACCTGCTGAGGTCTGTCCAGCAGGTCAGTTTGAGGCACTCTGACTGCCCTCAGGGTGGTATTGTCTTTTTATACTAAAAACCACCTGTACTTTATTTACAATGATTTTCCAATACCTATCACCTATGTTAGACAGTTTGTTTCTACTCTAAACTGATCCAAAAGTGCCAACATCACAGCAGAAGATGGAGGCCAAGAAGAAGAAGGAGAAAGACAGAACACGCTGAGATTCCTCCATCTTGCCTCTTGAATTCATTCTAAATCCCCAAAATTCTACTTTTTCACCCTGTGGTAAATTCACTATCATTCTACTCAAACCCTTGTGGCTTGTAACTCCTCACACAAAGTTGGTAATTGTTTCCATGGGCTAAAATCAAAGGCACAGGTGTTTTTGACTCTGTGCCAAGGTCTCTGAGGCCCCTGCCAGGGTCTGGAGTCCTCCAGGGCAGCCAGAGGAACATCCTGGGTCCCAACATGTTAGCAGAGAGCTGGATTGCAGAATTAACACCCCCCATGCACACACAAACACTTTCCCCCAAGCACTGGCACAAATGCACATGCTGCAGGTGCACTGCACAACACCAGGGGATTCCCAGGGATCAGAGAGGCTTTAAGTGCTTAAATCAAGTGCTAGGCAAGTCTCAATGATGCTCATATTCTCCTGAAGATGCAAACATATGCTCTGAAAAAAGCATGTTGGGAACCTCCAGGGAGTGGGTTATATATATATATGGCTTTCAGCAATTTTTCCTCTTCTCAGTTCTGGAAATCCTGCAACAGCAGCCCCAGGGAACTGTAACCTGACATTTCTATGGCTGATAACAAGAATGAAAGTGCAGATGCAACAACATAAATAAAAACCATGTACAAGACAGATTTAGTTAGAGGCTTATGGGAATATTTAGGTGCAAAGTGCTCTACCATCCTTAATTTAACATTAGAGTTTGAAACTTATTTTCTTCCCTTTCTGCCCAGAAGAAGGATCAACACTGACCTATCTCATCAAAGTGCAATAAAGGCAAATATGCAAATATGTAAATGTATGCAAGTAAAGAACAGGGCCATATTTAAACCATGTAAAAAACCTCATATTTGTAGCAGAAATCTTCCAGAGAAGTAGTGAAGCTTGTAGGTGAGCAGGAAGATAAACACAGACTAAAACAACGCTAATTACATTTGGGGTCCCAAGTCAATCAATACTTTATGGTTGAGACTTTACAGAAAGCTAATTTAGGCAGTTATATTCACAGTTAAATAAAACATGGTGATTTTTTAAATGGCTACATTTCAAATAATAATAAGTATTAACTCACTGGCTTTTATATGTAAAAAAATGAAACCTAGCACTTTAAAGTGGCTTAAATTATATCAGGCAGTAAAGACCCTAAAGTAATTTTATTTCATTTTCAAGGAAATACCTTTAAAAATAATTTAAAATTGGTCTTGTACTAATCAAAAGTGGGCATAGAGCTTTTGTTACTGCATGATAAATGGTAGGAGTAAATTGTGAAACATCCTGAAAGTGAAGAAAAGAAGCTTAAATTTGATGTTCAAGAGAAGATGGAGCTCCAGAGTCACCAGAACTAGGGATGAAAAAATCCCTTCTAGCCAGGGATTTGCTTTGAGTTGTCCTGCATGAGTTATGAATGTTCACTGTGAATGCTTGCAGAGCACCAGCAGGGGTAAGAACATGGCAGAAGTGGGGGCTGAAGGGTCTCAGGTGGCAGCACTGGGCTGTGTCCGGCTCCTGCAGTGATGGTGGTGCCACCAGGGACTGACTGGGAGTGCACAGGCAGCACTGAGGGAAAAATACACAGGAAGAAAAAATTCTAAAAATTAAATGAAGGACTGTTGTCATCCTATTTTATGTCTAAACACAAAGCCATACATGTTTTTATCTTGGAAGACGAAATCACATCTAAATTCCTGGCACTGACAGGGGCTGGAACGTGACATACCTGAGTTACACTTGTCTTCATGGTAAAATAAACAAAGAATAAACAAAGGTGGCTCCTCTGAGAGCTCATGAGACAGGCAGCAGTGTTGCTCTTTTAGATTTAGAGGTCAGTAAGCCAGAATTTGTTCTACTATTTATTTCATAATACGTGTACATTTTCCATTTATTTCTACGGCATAGATCAAAGCTAATCAATGTAGGAGCTAATAAGAACAGTGTTAGTTCCTAGCAGTTAAGTAGTTCATTACTTTGCCCTTGTGGATTTGATTTATAAATCCATACAGCAAAATGCCCTCAGCCCAGCACATTCCTTTCCTCCACTGCATAGCTGGGAGGGCAAGTTAATAAAAAGCAGAGCTGAGTTTGCATGACTTGCACATAACACACTTTTATTTCCTTGGCTCTGCTGAGACATAACCTCCTGCTCAGGCACGGGCTAAAAACATATTTTTAACAAGAAAAAGTTCAACTACTTTTTACATTATTTACTAATGTGAAAGTTCCTGGAGGTCACAGAGGACATCTGAGCACGACCTTGCTGCAGCAGCTCAAGGTGCCCAGCCCAGCATGGGCCAACCCTTGGTGGGCACCCAGGGTTTTGGGGGTCAGGGCTCAGCACTCCCTGCAATGGGAACAGGGGGCAGTGAGACTGCCAGACCATGCCCTGGCTTTCAAAATATTTGTATTTTCATGAGCAAAGGTGAATTTGTCAAGGGCTTAGAGCTTCTTGAACTTTCCTGCCACTTGTCCAGACTATCAGCTGTTTCTGCTTGTGCAAACACCAACTCCGAATCAACACATTATTTTCTCCTTTTCTGTTCAGATAAAGCAAGCTAGGGGGATGTTTGGGATATTAGAAAGAACATGAGCTTTCTAGTGGACCAATCTAATATTTACATAGAAAGCATACAACTACATCTAATATCCTGGATCACAGATGTACTGATCTTTTGCCTAAGAGTTGCTTGTTTAGTTCAGAGAGAAAATGAGCACAACTCTTGATATATCACAGGTTCAGAATGAAGAAGACAGCCAGTCTCTTTCTGGTTTAATTTTCAGATCCTGTGTAGTATACAAAATCAATTATTTTCTTCGGTTCACTTCATGGGAGCAAGTGCATTATTTGCTATTTTTAGTACTTATATTTCTACTTCACATTTGAGACACTATTGTAAAGTCTCTGGTTTGATAATTATGGTCAGAGTTCTGATAGTTTTGAGACTGACATTTCAAAGTAATTAAATTATAAGGTTACAGTTATTAAAGATACATTTGAAAGGACATAAAATTCCACTCAGCCTTGGGAACCTGTGTTTTAAACTCACCCCAACACCACCATTTGTTTGTTCAGCAGTTTAATTCCAGCACCTATAAAATCACCCTGCCAAGCAGTGCTGTAAATGGGCATGGTACTCTGAGAGACATAAAAACAGGCTTTATGCCCTCATTTCCATTTCTAAGAGAGGCTACTGATACATCTTTTCCGCTATAAATATAGATCCATCTTCAAGTTCCTGCTGGTAAGCAAAGCAAAACTCTGAAACTCTTTTTTTATGAGAACATGCAGATATGTCTTAATCTCCACCACTCACTAATGAGCTACTTATTTAATCCACAGAAAAGTGGATAATCTGAGTGCCCTCTAAAGCAGTACACTCCTGCCACTGAGCACCCTGAATTGTTCAGAGCTGCCCCCCAACCCTCTTCTGAACAAATGCACACTGAATTCAAACACGACACGTTTTCTGTAATCTACAGTTTCTGAATCGCCACTGATTGGAACGGTTTGCAGATCTGCAGATGAAAATGTACTTCTTGGTAAATATTTGCTTTAAGAATTCTGTTTCTCCATTTTCAAGTAAATGTACATAATAACTACAGTGCTCTATGTTTTTATAATACCTCTTATTTTCTCAATTTTTTGGGGGTAAGTCACAGGCCAAAACAAATTATTTGTTCCAATAAGTTCTAACAACAACCTATATGCTAATGTGCCATTAGAGAACCTGGGGTGAGCATCAGGAACACTCACTGCTCTCAGGCTCCCTGCTTCTCCTGCCTTAGTGGAGAGTGGAGTGCTTCTCCTCTCCTTGGTGGAGCAGCTAACTGCACTTTGGGGAAGAACACAAGAAAACACAACTGTTGGAACCCAGGACATTCCTCTGACTGCCCTGGAAGACTTGAGACCCTGGCATGGAGTCAAAAACACCTGTGCCTTTGATTTTAGCCCATGGAAACAATTAGCCACTTTGTGTGAAGATTTACAAGCCACAAGAGTTTGAGTAGAATGATAGTTAATTTGTCACAGGGTGAAAAAGTAGAATTTTGGAGTTTTAGAATGGGGATTCAAGAGGAAAGATGGAGGGGTCTGGACATGTCCTGTCCTTATTCTCCTTCTTCTTGTCCTCCATCTTCTGCTCTGATGGTGACACTTCTGGATTGGTTTAGAGTAGAGACAGATTGTCTAACATAGGTGATAGGTATTGGAAAATTATTGTAAATAAAGTAG
Organism: Agelaius phoeniceus; assembly: GCF_051311805.1. Taxonomy (NCBI): domain Eukaryota; kingdom Metazoa; phylum Chordata; class Aves; order Passeriformes; family Icteridae; genus Agelaius; species Agelaius phoeniceus. The sequence goes on from NC_135279.1 coordinate 14,328,777, forward strand.
ACGTGGTTCTTAGCATAAAAAGTTAACATCACCCCAAGGACAGTCAGTGTGCTCCAACCCGAGCTGCTGGACAGACCTCAGCAGGTCAGAGGAAGAATGTGATGGATAAGAGAAAATAAACAACCTTGAAAAGCAGAACTGATGAATCTCAACTTCTTCTTTGGTCGTGGGGCTGGGAGAAAAACACTTTCTAACACCTCAGGAGCCATTTCAGCAACAGAAACCCCAGACACAACTTGGAAGGAGCACGACATTCCGGAAAACAAACCCCAACCCCAACTGCCCCGCAAAACCAAGGGTGCAAGAGCACAGCCCAGTGGGCAGAGCCTTGGGCAGAGGTGCCAGCTCCTACCTTTGCACTGGAAGTGGTGCGTGGGCGTGGTGAGCAGCAGCCTGTCCACCATGGCCTCGGGGCCGCGGCAGCGCGCGATGCCCGGCTCCTTGTAGCCCGCCTTGACCCACTCGGAGAGCCAGCGCAGGTGGCAGTCGCAGTGCAGGGGGTTGGTGCCCAGAGCCCTCGAGGTGCACAACAATTAGCACAGGTTATTTGGCAGGCAAGGACAGCAAACAGCTCTGATCTCAGCGAGGCACGGTTTATTCTACATTTCTATGGTATTGTTTCCCAACGAGGAAAGTATTCAGGAAGGATTTTAGATTTCATCTCCTGCTCTTCTCCTTTCTTCCCATCATTAGTTAGGGAAATTATATAAACACCTAAGAAGAAATCCCTTTTTCAAACAATTGTGCTTGAGCAATGTCACCAGACATATTGCTTTCATCAAATTCATCACATTGATTCCCTTTAATTCTCTGTCCTTCCTGAGCGTATTCTAACCCTGAATTGAGTAATTTAGTTTGGGTCTGATGACTCACATTAATGACTCCTCACCAGATGAAACACATATGCAGAAGATATCTCCATTTTCCAAACTGCAACCCAGTGCTTGCTAAGTTTATTTATGACTTTGAAAACACATTTGCTGCTTGACCCATCATTTGAGTTAGGTCAAACAGTTGTAGAAGATGCATTTATATAGCAAAATTATAATTCTCAGAATTTTTTCCTTTATTAGTGGATATCTATCCAAAAGAAAATCAACCTTTTAACCTTAAATTTAGGTGCTACCTTGACTAATTGGTACTTCTCTTTCTCTTAAAGAAAGTGTCTTTTTAGGCAATCGGTCAATTACAAACAAAGTTTACACTTCAGAAAAAACAGTTTGAAGCCAACTAATTGTTTAAAATGTGAAGAGATGCATGTTGAAAGTCTGTATTTATTTTGCTTAAAGTCAATGTAAGACTTCAGCTGTACAACACCTGAATTGACCTTATGAAAGAAAAATAAGCTAAATAAAGAATAGCACAAGGAAGAGATACTAAAGAAACAAATTATTCAAATAGGTTTTTAGACTTTAAAAATTCTGCATATGCTATAAACTATTTTTAAGATGGTACTGTAAACTCAAGCTTCTTTCAAATAAAAACATATCAGGCAGGACATTAAGATAGAAACCTCAGTAAATTTGTTGATACATTTCTATTGGAGTGACTAATGAACCCACTGTGCCCTAGACAGATTCATAATGAGAGTTCATGGGTTCAAACCCTGTCTGGGGCTCATTCATCAAAATTAAATGTGTACTGCAGCTCAGCATTAAAAAATACCCATCCACTCCTCCTGTAAATCCATTGCTTACAATGGAAAAAAAACTACTGGGTTGACTTTTTGACCCTGGAACTGTGATCAACTGGCTCAGTTGTCCAAGGTCAAACAAAATGCAGCAGTGAAAGCTGAGAAATTTTTAGTGTTGAGAAACTTCCATATATAAAATGTGAGTGGGAGGACAAAGGAAAGCTTGTTACCGTGTTAATTAATATTTATAAACTATGTTAGAAATAAAGCTGCTCTACAGTCACAAAAAATGATTACTAATAACATTTTTGATAACTTCAGAAATGTATCCTTCCACACTTCTTTTTGTGGTTTGTGCTTTGTTTGGGGGTTTTTGCCTTTTATTTTTTTGTTTGGTTTGGGGTTATTTTTTTGATTTTTTAAAAAAATTTATTTCTAGGAACCAGAGATAATTCTTGTATTTTCATTCATGAGTTCTAACATACTTTCTCAATTTCTCTGCCTATTATAGCAAAATATTTCCAGAAGGTAAAAATATCTTCTGCTGTAAGGAAATACCACCAGAAGCATTTTCAAAATGTTGGGCAGATATTTCTGTTCAGACACTTGTTTTGTTTAGGGGCATCTCTGAATAAAGTCAATTAAAATAACTCTATCCATGACAATGCTGAAAAAAAGAGGAGGGGACAATTTATTTATATAGGCAGTCAATAAAAATTTGAGTAAAGGGAAGATAATTCAGCAGGATTAGAAATCTGAGCTGTTTATGGGAAATATTTTGGAAATACCTGCTGTACTCAACATCATCCATTGCTGAGGGTTTGTGCAATCCCTGGGGTGCCACAGGGTCAGTTTGTGTGAGCAGTGCTTGGGACACTCACCAGTGAAGGGTGAGGACAGCAACTGCAGGACCTGACCTAACTGGGAAGGTCCCAGCTCCATCCCAGCAGATTTTGGGCTCTTTTAAAGTAATATTATACCCAATCCTACAGCAGTGCTGTAGCATTCTTATCATTGCCCTGGATTAAAAATGTCAGTAGAGTCATGGCTTAAAAAGGCAATTATGTGATTCAACTAAATAAAGTAATAAAGAGTAAACAAAAGCAGTGTACAGCACACACAAACCTACCTCAAAATTCAGTGAGCTAAAGCTGCATAGTTTGTTATGATATTTCCATTACAGCAACATGATGTTCATGACATAAAGGAAATGTGGTGAAAATGTTCCTGTAGGCTTTAAACAGCTATGGAGAAAGTGATTGGACCATCTGGATTTCACTTTTGTTCTTCCAATTACAGACCAACTCAAAACTGTTGCAAAAGACTGACTAAAATCCATAGTCTATGCTACACTGACTAAAATCCATAGTTTTGTCTATGCCACACAAATATCTCTCTGCAATTCTAAAAGCCAGTTTGATGTCCCCCTTGTCCTGCCCCAGGAGGCTTGGGCTGAGCATCCTTTCCACACCCTGGCACTCAGCTCTGCCCTGCCACAACACCAATCCCACCCTCAGCCACATACTTTGCACAATTAGGACAAATTTTTGTTCTCCCATGCTTTAAGAATTTGAGGATAGCAAGTCCTTGTATGATTTTCAAACTGACCCCAAGTGCCTGCTTTCTCCTTGAAGTTCAGTGTATCAGGAGGGGCTCAAAATGCATTTATTTTCAATTATTATGACTCTATGGTTTTGAGTAAGCACAGCTTTTTCAGGCATATGAGGAAAAAATTAATTGTGGTTCCTAAAAGTTTCAGGATCCTCTTTAAGAAACTGGAGAGCACAATTGCACTGTAAAATTCAACTGCTCAACTGTGCAAATTACACCCCAGACAGGTCTTATTTATTTTATGGATCCTATTTATTACTGTTCATTTGGGCTTTGTGTATTTTACATTTCTGGCAGCACATACATCTAAACAGAAAAGAGTGCAGAGATTGTATTGGGCCAAAGGGGATTTTATCACTCCCTAAGGTGAACAGTTTACCCAGGAAAATTGGATCTCCACTTCATTTAATGTAAACCCTGAGGGAAATTCAAACAAATGGAACATGCTATGTTTATTCCTGGAGTTCTGAAAATACCCCCAGCAGCCAGATTCCCAGTATGGAAGGTGTCACTGCACTCCCAAAAGCAGGAACAGGGCTTCAGCTCAGCCAGAATTTCAATCCCAAACACACAAAAAGACTGGACTAAACTGGGAACAGGAAAAACAAATGTGCAAAACCAATGATACTGAGGTGTAAGCTGGAAACAGAGAAGATTATTTCATTATTTCTCTGCTCAAGTTGCCCAAGCTGCTATCATGATTTCTGTGCCTATCTGAGATACTTTTATTTTTTACTGTCCATAGAGGAACAGAGACAGAAAGCTGCCAGGGATGTATCTGCTACCCAGGAAATACTTCAATACAATCTGAATCTGGTGTTCAGGGAAGTGTTCTGGAGGGCATGGTAAAGGTTAAAAAGAAACAATAAATAGATATAAACCTATGTTAAATGCACACATATCTGCTTGTGTTTACATCAGCACCAGGCCAGAAAACATCTGTATCAGCCTGTGAAACCACTCACTTCACAGAGGGACCAGCACATGCTCAGCCCTCTGATTAACTGAGGGCAGTCATCAAGAAACTTGCTGCACAAAATTGCTTTTCCTACATCAATTATCTAATAGTGTGAAGTATCACACGCTATCTCAGTGAAAAAGCATTTTCTGGTCACTCAAGTTTAGTTTGGAGCCATTGCAGCTCTTTGTCTGCTCTTTCATCAACTAAACTGCATTTGAAAGTCTCCTGGCCCTCTACCAGTGTAATAGTAATTTCCTCAAAAAGCTGAAATGCCTAATAATTTTTGCAAACTATGGAATGAAGCATTAATGCTGTGAAATGACCAATTTCCATGTGATTAAATATATATGTCTGTAGTAGTGATTCATCAACAAGTCCATATACTGACAACATTCCAGCATGCAAAACATATGACACTTATTAAGCAAAGAATTCACATTTGCTTAATATTTGCTCTTTGTGGGAGGTTTCCTGCCTCACTCTTAAACCATAATATGCTCTGCATTTCACATTGACAATGCTGAAAGAAAACCTTAAACACAAAGTCCACAGCAGAGAAAACTGTCACACTTGCTCATTTGGTTTTCCTTAAGAAAATATTTTCATAACTAATAACAACAGGTCCTAGAAATTTTTATTTCCTTTGAACAGATGCACTATGAATATCCAGAGCACATTACCAAAAGTGAGCAGGAAAACCAAAAAAGCTACACAATCCTAGCAATATGTGCTGTTTTACAAATCTGAAACCATCAATCCCAGAGATTCAGCCAGGCAGAAGTACTTACAGATGGGACAGGGACACCAGGTCATTGAAAGATCCCTCAGGAACACTGGAAATGTCATTTCCATGGAGTGTCCTAGAAGGGGGAGAAGCAGGAAGGTATCAAAGCACAGTATTTTGTCTGGCCCCTGCAACTGAAGGAATGGATGCTTCAAAATTAATTTTAAAATGCTTTAAAATTAATTTAATTTTGATTCTTTGAGAGTTTCTGTGAGTTTCACAACTCATGAACTTCCATGGTTTATCACTCCTGCCTCGAGGTGTTGGCATTTAAAACAATGGTGCAATCAGAAGAGTTGGTGAGTGCTGCTGTAAATTAAAAAGGTGACATACCATTTATGCCATTAAAAGTGTATTGATGACAAGTGGACCCTCACATCCAGACCTGAGTTCTCTTACAGAATCCCATTAGCCAGAAGCACAGCAAAAACAGAGCAGGGGAAATAAGAATTGTGGAAGTTAAATTAACTATTGACTTCAGAGAGATCCTAGGAGAGAGAGCAAGAGTCCCTGGGGGTAAATACAGCCACACTTTCCCATTCTTACAGTAAAAACCACCTCTCTGTGCTACCAAGGAAAGCACCTGAAATCAGTTGTTTTAGGACATTATTCACCCTGTGCAAAGAAATTATAATTTTTAGCAGCATTTTCAGGACCCTTGAAAGGAGTGAAAGGGTTTCTCCACTGTTTCCAGGACAATTTATTTCTTTATTTCCCACTTTATTTCTTCTATGAGAAAAGATCCACATTTGTGCATGGGTTACATAGAGAAGCATAGATGGGAATTCCTGTCAGTGCTCCAGACATGGCAGAGGAGGGTGGAAAACAGAATGCTGCTGAGTGGTTTGGAGCAGCTCTTGCCCTTGAGTCATTTGTTTTCTAACTTACCTGGTGATTAGCTGACACAGCAATCACAGTTTTTACTTCTGTGAGTGTACCTATTGTTGAAACATTGGGTTTAAAACAATCCAAATCTCAACCCATGGAAACAGACAACTGCCCTAAGTGAAAAAAAAGCATCTGTTTTTTTGCAACCTTTCTGCCCTAACACCACTCTCAGCTGCACCAGGATGTACACAATGCCCCTCCAACATCCTGATTCTGAAATTTTCCTTTAAGCCTTCCTTGGTTTTGACTATTAATAATAACTTGCCATATATAAGGGTGTATCTCCAAGAAATGAATCTGCACAGGAACAGGAAGGATGTGAGCTCCCACACAGTAACTCCAGATAAAACACACTAATTCTGTACAGAATGACCAGCTGAGTGAGACAAACCCACAGCTATTCAGCAAGGAGTATTTTGGTGGTGTGAGGAGACCTAGTCAACCACTTGTCATCAAAATGGTCAATGAAATGAACACATTTAAATAAGCAGCTGCTCATAATGAGCTTATTGCTGATCTTTTAAACTGCAAGACAATTCTCTGTAAACAGACATACTAATCTTCAGATTGTATCAGTCCCATTTATCCTGTGAAGGAGTACATTTTCTCTTCTAGGTGTATTGGAAACATCCAAGAGAAGCTGAAGAATGACATAGCCATTTATCTGTAAGAAGTTAAACCCATCAAATAAAGCCCTTAGAAGGATTTGCTTTATTACATGTCCCAAACACTGAGGTGTTTCATGGATGCAAGTGCCTGCATTTTAATAAAAAATCATGTCAGCAACATCATCACTCCTACAACTAAAATGAAATGACAAATGCTAAACCCCCCCTAAAACTCACAATAATAAATAGTGGCAAGAGAATTCAACAGTGCAACAAAATCTTTCCTCTTGGATCAACATCAGGAACACATTTTTGTACCAAATCTCCTTACAATCAAATGGTCAAATAAATCCTTTCACATTAGGACATTTAAAGCACACACTGATGTGTGTATTCTCCCTCAAAAGCACAACTTCTAGGGATCCTCTTGTCTGAGCTCCAGTAAATAGCAAGGGTTTGGGTTTAAGGTGATGTGGATCTCCTCTGGAGGACACAGTAACAGAACACTTGAGAATTCTTGAAATCAAAACTTCCTTCAACACAGAATCTCACTAACTTATTCCTTTGTCTTCAGGGAAGGAAATTAATTCAACAAATCCTTTTGGGCTGGGGTTTCCTGGTTGTTTTTCTTTCATGGACCCTTCCCACGTCCTGCCTGCCAGCCCATTGTCCCCAGCCCTGGGCTCCTGCAGACACAAGGGGGATGTGTTTTTGGGAAGACAGAAATGTGAGCTCTCAGAGCCACATCCCATCAGGGCAAACACCCACAGGGAGCCCCCAGGGTGCCAAAGCCTGCAGGAGCCAGCACAGCTCGGATGGCAGGGAAAGCCACAGTGCCACTGCTCCACGCTCACATCAGCAGAGCTTCTACAAACTGACTGCATAAATACAAGGAATCATTCTCTGATAAAAGAAAAAAAAACCCACAAAAAACAAAACACCAAAAAAAACCCCCATAAAAACCAGCCAGATGCTTCTGTTGGGTCAAATCAGTGCAGCACCCAACAGTGAAAGTGTACTGCAAAAACTTTGTGCCCAAAGATTACTGGTGACAGCTTTATCATCACACATACTAGTGTTTGTCTGAGCTTTGAACTGCAGGAAATATCCATCAGTTTTCAGTAAAACTGGAGCATCTCTTAATAGAATATTCCATAGGTCATTTTACCCCTTTTGCCCCTAACTATAACATGGACAATTATTTAGTGACCTTAGGAATTATTTTGATTTTTGGACTTTGCCTCTTAACTAAGTCACATATGTGATTACACAATGATCTTTAAAATAATCTGTTCAGGTCATTAGAGAGCTCTAATACTTCTAATTTGTCTCAATCTCAGCTTCCTTAATCTGTTTATATTTAGTTTCTAAGAAGACAAGCTTTGGACAAATTAACTGAAAAACCAATCCACAACTTTTCACTGTAACAGCTTTGGCTCAAAAACCTACTTCTGCTTATTAAAAAAAATTCTCCAGACTTTATGTCCTGTGCTCCCCTGCACCCTTTGGCTGCTGTTATGGATAAACCATGGGAAGGCTGAGATTAAAGACCTGATTTTGTAAACACTGATAGATATTAAGGCTTAAACATAAACATGTTGACTCTGCAGTTTTCTCACTTGGGCTTGTGCTGAAAAATCTAAGAAAGGGAGTTCAGAATGAAATATCTGTCAAAGACCAAGTGCATCATGCAGCTATGATTATTCTGATTTTCAAAACACTTTTTTACTGTATTTACTTTAGAGCCAAAAATACAGAAAACAAAGGAATTTGGAAAACTTTCATGAGAAGGGTCTGCTACCTCCAAAGGCATGCACAGCCAAAAGTAATAAGATCCCTATATTGTTTTTATTAAAAAAAAAAAAAGTGAAAATTGTTTTGCTGATGTTTTCTCTTTTAAGTTCCCCTGAGAGTATGGATAATAAAAAACTGACAGTAACAGATTTCCTATTGTCTCTTGGAAACCATTTTCTCTTTGGAGAATTGATTTTTAGTAGCAACAGTGATGACACGTGGCAAAAGTTGTAGCTGATACCAGAGTTTTGTGGGCCATAATAAATCAAATCAATCTGGAGGCTTCCAAATGCAGGGAGCAGAGGCAGAGGTTCCCATTTCACTGCTCTGTGCAAGGCAGTGGGGGGTTTCTCCCTTGAAGGAGGAAGATACTTTTTGATTAGCAGATCATTTAAAAAAGCCAAAAAACAACAGTTGTCATTAAAATACTGCCCTCTGTTCCTGCCCATATGTGGCCTGCAAGAACAGAAGTGAAAAGACAAATTGTGGCTATTGGAAAGAGGGAGGCATGGTTTATCCCCACTGTAATTCAGGGTAGAGAGCCCCTCAGCAGCTTTAATCAAGCTAGCTTGCATCTCAGGAGCAGGCCAGAAGACAGCTCCATATGGAATAATTTATTTGGCCATGAAACAGAATATATTAATCTGTGGCTGAATTTCAGGATTCATGTAACAGCTCAAATGTGACCATCCCAGTGTGCTAGAAATCAGAATCCCAAGCCAAACTTAAAGCAACAAATCCAAATCACGAATCTTTCTTGGTTTTGCTAATGAAAAGTGGGAATCCAAAGCTGTCTTGTAATTTGGGAGGCTGAAACTGAGATATCTGTTTTACCATTGAAACCACAGTTTATTGCTTATTGCTTCCACAGTCCCAGTACTGCCCATGTTGACACTTTGATTCCACATTTATAGAACCAACACACAACAACCACTGCTCTTTAGATTAACACAAACTTCTGCATCTGAACATCACCTATTTTTTTTTTAATGGAAAATATCAATGTGAAATTTCATAGCACTCAGAATGATCTTCAGCTTGTCTGTCCTGAGCTTTGAGTGTTCAGATCTCTTTCTCCTTTGGCACACTGAACCAATTCCCACAGACAAGCTATTTAATGCATCCCCTTGGGCTACTGTGCAAGTCTTGGTGACCCACTCGTGTCTCTGGGCCATGGCAAGGTTCCTTCTCCACCTTCCTGGTGTCCACAGAACCAACCCAGGTTTGTTTCTGATCAGGCAGTGGATATGAGACAGAGGCAGGAGCCAGTCCTGCAGCTGCCTGAGGAAAGCTGGGAGAGGCTCTTGCTGTGAGGAACAGGCCCACAGCCCACACTCTGAGACAATGAGGGGATGAATTTCACAAGAGATTGTAAACAAATGGTTTAATCCACAAAGCTGCTGAAAGCAGCTACACTGGAAAGAAAGGAGGAGTGCAGAAAAGGACCTCCCAAGAAATAAACCACACATGGATATCTCTGAGCAGGCCCCCAGTCAATATGAGGTGTAATTTTATTCACAACTTAAGGACATTTGAGACAGGCATCTCAGCATTACTGGTGCCCAGCCACTGGCCTGATTTATTCACTGATTTAGTGTGGGAGCTTCTAACTTCCCTTCAGATCACATTCTAGCTTGCCTGTATCAATCTGAATCAATGGAAAATATTCTGAAAATGCACAGAAGTTTTCCATAAAGACACTTTTGCTGAAGCATCCAATGGAAACTCACACTCTATAACCAAATGCATACAGACTAAGGAAAAGTCTTCTCCTGTGGAGCACCCAGACATTGTTCAGGCAGCAGAAACAGATTCTGTGAAGTTTTTTGGAGATGGTTTCTCTGATGCAGGAACTATCACCTGTATTTGTGACAGTCCTGCACCAGAGCTTTCAGAGAAAAGCTCCATAATGTAAATAATGTAAAAGCTCCATAATGTAAATAAACCCTGAAGGAAATTCAGCCAAATGATTTTGCACTCCTCCTGCAAATATGTAATCCTGTCTTTAGCGCTCACCTGCTCTGGCCTCTATGGGACAAATTCCACCAGAGCAGAAATACACTGACACCAATGATGTGAAAATTCATTCCCCCCTGCCCATTGCAGCCTCCCTGCCCCAGCTGCAGCCTGCAGAGCTGCACTGGGGGATTCACTTACAGCACTCGCAGCGAGCGGAGCCCGGTGAAGGCGTGGACGGGGATGCACCGGAGCCTGTTGTAACTCAGGATGCTGCAGAGGAGAGAGCAGAGTCACAACTCTGGCCTGGCTTTGGTTATTCCACTGCTAATTCAACCACAGATAGGCACGGAGAGACACATGCTTAAGCAACAAGGGATGCACTAATTGCTCAACAGCTTAGATGGTGTTGGAAAAGCAATTAAAGCTGTTAGCAAAACTTTGGGCTACTTACAGCGTCGATAACTGAGTCATGTTGCTGAAGGTGTGATTGGCCAAGACACTGATGCTGTTGTTGCTCAAATCACTGAAGAAACACACAGAGAAAATATCATTTACATGGATGAATTAATCTTTAAAAAGATTACATAATATCTGCAGAGCAAAATGCTTGGAAGCAATTGAAAAGTCGCATATTATCAACCGGTGTATTTTCTGACCAACTTTGAATAAACTCTAAAGGAAAAGCATATCAGACTCCCCTAAAAAGCCTCAGACTGAGAAACATGAAAGCATCTTTCCAGCATACAGCATTCAATGAAAAGAACAAATGAATAAATGATACAAGCACTGCTGAATGTTTACTGTTCCAACTTGCTTTGCAATGCATTCAAGGCACCCCACTTCCAAATACTTATCATATTGACAGCTACTAGAACAAAATTTCATTTTTCATTTAAAAAAGTCTTTTAGACTCAACCAGAACATTTTGTTTTTCTATTGATCTCCCTTGAAAAACAAAATTAGGGATGTTTCTAAATAAAAAACACTCTTAAAGCAAAGTACTCCAGTTTTTCATCCATGTTGTTTTTGTCTGAGGCTGCCCAGGCCATTGGACTGGAGTATCTGCACAGCTGATTCCAACAGCATTTGAAAATTCCTGATAAATAGTTCAGGCAGGGAATGTCACTCCTGTGTATTTCAGGGAGCAATTTACAGAACAAAGCCTAGCTGTGTCTCTATCTGCATGACTGTTCACAGAAGAAACAGCTATGCAAATTGTCATTGCCTTAGCATTGTAAATACTGCCTCATCTAGCACAAATGAATGTGCCTCCTCTGCTAATGACCTTTACAGATAAATCTGCCAAGTGAAACTGCAGCAGTCTGTGTGAGAGTTTTGTCCTCTCGGGGTCCTGCAGAGCAAGGGGCTTCTCAGGCACCTCACTCTTTATGAACATTTACTGGCAGCAGTGTCCACTGTGAAATTCTTTCCAAATTCAAATTACAGAAGGTTTTGGGGTTTGGTGTTGGTTTTTTTTCCCCACACCCCACTCCAAATACCAATTATTTATGTTCCACCAACAGCACAGTGCAGAAAGAGTCATGCAATTTCCCTGACATTGAAAGCACGTGTTTCTTACATCAGTGTCAGGTGTCTGAAGGCAGAGAGCCCCTTCGGCACAGCAGGCAGATGGTTTCCTTCCAAGTATCTGAAAAAAGTCACATTTGACAATTACACAAACACATTAAGGAGAACTCACGTCACTCAATCTGCACCACGAATGAGGACAATATAAAGTCAGTCATTAATGAAATTATCTTTGATTCATTGCTTTGAAACTCTAACAGCTTTTACTTTATAAATGAATTACCCACATGCAAAGCACAACAGCAGCTTATTGATTTACTTTATTTGTTTTAAAACTTGGAAGTGCATAAAGGATCTCTGGCCTACAGCAAACAGAAATGACCACTTGGTTCTTCTGTGACAGCAGCTGAAGAAGGGGAGAAAAACTGCATGGCCTGTGCCCTGAACTTGGAGTTACCTTTCCCAAGTCTCTCCAACAGTGCTGACTGCTCCCTGACCCTGCCATTTGTCCTGAGCATGAAAGGTCCCTGTGCAGCCAGAATGGGAAGAGGAGCAGCACTCCCAGAGCTCTGTGCTGCAAAAGGTCCCACTAATTCCAGCATCAACACAAACATCCACAAGTTTGATGGCACATCCACAACGTGGCACATCCACCACAGCAATACACCCCCGTCACCTCTCCTTTTCACAGCAGGTACAGGAGGAAAATCTGGTATAAATTAAAGACCAAAGACCAAGCTCTCTTGGAACAGAGGTTCCTCCTATGTGCACTAAGTATATTTAACAACATATCTTGTGTTTCCAGTGTGGACATTGTTTGAGACACCACTGAACCTATTTCTATGCAGACACAGGCATGGTAGGGCCTTTGGGGATAATCCTAAATCCTCATACAGGCAAATAGAGCCTTCATTTTGCCCTTTTTCTCCACTTGAGAACCATGATCAGTGAGTTACTTACTAAAAATGCGTGAAAAAACACAAAAATTTTAAAAAGCTTGCCTAGAAGTGAGCATGGGTACTCCAGTCTGCACAGCTGACTGTGGCAGCAATGGGATTTGGGCATTTCTCTGTTTATCACAATAAAACAGAGACAGAGCTGGAGGTTTTGCGCCTTAACCTTGGCTTTTAGGTACCCATGGAAGATACCAAAGTAATAAAGCTCCAATGCAAAGTGACTACTGTGGTGCCATGGCAGTGCCAAGATGTTTCTCCAGACATCTTCCAGAATCAACATCTGCCTGGGAAACCAACCCATCCTTCTCAGAGAGCTCCATGGAGGAGGAGGAATGTATTCCTCTCTCCACAGGTGGGATGAAAGAGAAAATGATATTTCCCTTCCTTACATGATGCTGCAGGGATATTTCCTGAGGCAGACATGGGGCAATGCAATTGATGTGGAATGTTTTGAAACATAATCAAGTGTAGCCAGGAAATGCAGCCCACAGACACCAGAACACTTCATGTGCTGCCTCTGCTGCTGAAAACAGAATCTGATAATCATGTTAAGAATTTTTATTCCACACATACAATTTCCTTGTCTTTGGCAACAGGCCTCCTTATTCTGCACTTACTATAGCAAACAGCAATAATAATAGATTAGCCTGGTGCTCTATGTTCCCTTGCTACATTAACTTAACAGCATAGAGATACTTGTGTAAACTAAATCCAAGAATATTTTCCCACAAACTTTATTTTTACATAATTCAAAAAATAAAATCCATAAAATAACCCAGAATTTCTTACATAATATATTTTATAGCTGGTATTATTCCCTCCCCATCTTTCTTTTTCAGCTTAATGACCTCTCAACATTTTCTGCTGCTTCAAATCTCTTTTTGTACTGAACTCCAGCTGAACTGCTCCAGCCAGGCCCACAGTTATCCCTTCTGCCTGTGCACAGGATCCCATCCTGGCAGAGTTCCCCTGGAGCATGCACTGCAGCTCACCTCACTCCTCTCCAGGGTTAGGCTGGACACTGTGGGAATACCAGTTCTGACTTTTTAACCAAAGGAAATGACTTTCTCAATTAAAAACTCTGCTGAACTAATTAATCTCTCCCTGCCAATGATCATGAGCACTGAGAGAGTTGCACAGCCAGCAGAGCAGGGACAGAGTCTCAGCAGCCAGAGGACAGAATGGCTGCGCCACACTTACACCTCCCATGGAAATCCACATTTTCCACAACTGGAAAGCCACTTGCTTCATTTTGGCTGAATCTGTTATAAATGATTGTGAAAATAGAGTTCCTGGGTAATTTCCCACTATAAACTGGAGATTCTCAGTATTTAGACATGCATGGCACATTTCTTACAGGGCAAACCACATCTCTTTCCCCCAGCCATGGTCTGCTGTGGATGCAGAAGGATGCTGGGAGTCTGTGCCTTCCCCTTCATCCCAGAAAATCACAAATCTCAAACCCATGCAAGAGGGCAGGTTAGGCTGTAGTCTTTATTCCAAATGTAAAAGTCTAAGGATTTCTAAAGGAAATCAAAAGCAGGTCATGTATTATGTATTTGGAAGTTATATATGATTTTCCTTTAGGAAAGGAGACTCTTGCAATATGTTGAATTCTTCAAGAACATATTTTCAGGATATTCTCTAGTTGATCTCAATATGAAACAGCCTGCAATTTAAACAAACTCATGGTAGTGAGCCAAAGTTTTTTCTTCCTCATCTGCTTGCTGGGGCAATCAAAAGTCAAGGGTGCACATTTTAATTCAGTGCTTCATGACTCAGACTAACCCAGACATGCAGACCCCTGGAGTTAAACTCCTACAGAAGATCTGCTTTGAATAGCTCTGGATTTGCTCTGCAGCAATTTGATGGTTATATAAATGTGCTAGCAAAAAACTGCAATACTCATACCAGTGGTACAGTTTCTGAATAAACACAATTTAACTCTGAAAAAGCACTGATAACACACTTTTCATGCATCCATAAGAACAATTCACCACTGCTAAACCTCTCACCCCATTACACAAAACGTGGCAGCATTTTCCGAGCTGAAGGCATTCATTCTGAAAGCACATTTAAGTGCAGGGAATTTGAAATAACCAAGGCTTTCAGGGCAGAAGAGCTTGCCAAGAATCAGGAGGAGCTGGGATGCTGAATTTGAGGAAAACAACTGCAGCAGGGGAGGTGCCTCTGGCAGAGCTGGGGGTGCAGGGCACCCCCTCCCCACCTTGCTGGGCTCAGGGGGCTGGACAGAGTGAATAAAGGAATTATTCCTGAGGGCAAATGGGCAGAGACACAAAACTTTGTGTATTTATGAATGCATCTATATAAATAAAAAAACAGAGATGAAGCTCCAGATGCTCTGCCAAAAAGCCCCTCAAAATAGCCATAAAAGACTCAATGTGGAAGGAAGATTAAATTTTTAATTCTTTCCAGTCTTTAGCCAAAGGAATATCATGTCCATGGTGTCTGGTATGCAAAGAGATTCTGGTATGAATGAAGAAAAATACGTGTCTAATTTTAATTCTGGGAATCAAGTTATTAATATACAGAGTCAAGACTGAGTGTCAGTTGCCTTAAAATAGACCCTGACTGCTATCCAAAACAACCTCATTTGCTTCCTAAGGTCTCTAGGCTCTATTTAAATATCAGATTGGAGGTTTTTGGAGTTTACCCTGTGAATGCTGCTGAGAATCCTCAAGTCTCAATAATGACTTGTAACCAGCAAGCAATTGCCAGAGCAAAAATTGAAAAAGAACCAAACCAGAAAATCCCAAAATACATGTTCAGCTCTCAAAGAAAGCCACCACCTTCCTACCTGGCCAGGTTTCTTCTACAGCATGGCCAGGGGGGCTGCAGCAGCCCCAGGGCTCATCCAGCATCCTCCACACACACCAACATTGCACATAAAACATTTAAAAAGCTGCTCTTTTTTCCAACTTGTCTATTTTTGTACTGAAACCACTTGGGTTGGAGGTGATACAACCAGCCCAAGGTGCCAGAGCATCGTGTAACAACTTGAATCACTTGGAATCCTTTTTGAACTGAGGCGTCTATTCAGCCATGAAGTCAAACTTGCAGTGGCAATCCATGCTAAGAGGAGAAACTGGAGAGAGAAATCAGCTCTCAGGCAGTAATTGAAAAGGCACAAAACCTTTCCTTTCAATATTCCACAAAGAATGTTACATTACAAAACCCAAGATACTTGGCAATTTTATGTAGCTCTAAAATTAAGTTACACTCCAAAACTATTCATGTCCATACCCACTGTCCTAAAATTTTGAGTCAAATTTCATTTCCTAATGATGGTGGTCTAAAAAAGAATTGGACTGGGAAAGACGAAACATCCACAAACAAGATTTTTAAGAGCTTCAATTAGAGTTTTTTGAGAGGAAACAAAAATTAAGTGTGGATCTAGGTTCAAATATGGATCTTGGACTATCATAAGCTTTGGCAAATTTGGACTCTGGGTTTTGCTGTATTTGTACATCAGAGCACAACCTTCATGTCTGACACACAAACATGGCTGTGTTTGAAAGAAAGTTAAACTTTAGTCTCTGCAAGTGCTAATGTCCCCTTTCTGATATGGACCCAAACTTTACCAGTCACTGAACATGTTATTTGATAATATTGATATTATTTACTTATTCTAAACTATCAGGTTTGAAATGCAGATTAATTCCTCTATTTCATGAGGAAATAGAAGGAAAATGAAGAAAGACTATTCTAGAGGTAGTAAATAGACTGAAATTTTACATTTTGTTTCTTTACATTGTCATTGGGAAAGAAAAGGTTGTAGGGAGAGGAAAAGTGTTCTGAAGGTTTTGTTTTGATTCTTATTACTTTTTCTTTTAGTTACTGTTAATAAATTTCTCTTTATACCCTTTTAAAGCTTTGAGCCTGCTTTGCCTTTCTCCTAATCCTACCTCACAGCAGAAAATAAGCAAATGCACTAGTGATTAACCAACATGAACCCACCACACATCTGTAACTAAAATATCCTCCACAGAACTCTCCTTCTTTCTCTCAATGGCAGAATCCCCCTCTGCAGAAAATGAGCAGGACCACATAAACCTTATTGTTTCTCTCCTTAATTATCAAAGGCAAAGCCCCTGGTGCCTGTGCTGGGGGTCATTGTGTAAAACAGTGTGAATTGCCAGACAAGCAAGAGAATTTGCATTTGCAAGCAGATGATTTTCATCAAATATCTCACTCCAGAGTTCCCCTTTGATCAAGCTGAAAGTGGTGCTAAACTGTTAGAATATTCCACAGCTATCCAAACTGCTGTGGGCAGATTTGAGGCATCGATCAGCACAGCCCAGGTAAAAGCCCCTGGTTTTAGTCACAAGTCAAAGGAAATCACAAGTGCATTGGAAGCTGGAAAAAAAGGGTTGGGATTGGTGGTAAATACCTCCAAGTAAATATGATAACTGATAACATGAACCTACCAGGCAGAACAGGGAACAGCAAGAGGAGAGAGAAGGTTTGTGAGGAGAGAAAGAGAAATGGCAAAAGTAATGCAAATATTAGCCTGCATTGATATAAATGGAAGGGGAAATAATCCCTAACAGTGATGTATGAGTGCAGGTTTTTCTAACAATCCCACCAGTGCTATCCTATAGCTCAGTGTCATGACAACATTTGGAGTCTAGAGATGACATGATTGGTACATATTTATTCTAAAACACACCACACTCATTATGCTACAGCTTGTGCACACCGTCCACATAATTGCCTCCAATGATTTTCCCCAGTGCAAAATGTTATTTGCTGTAGGTCCATAAAAGCAGCTGGATGCTGTCAGATAAGACTTTATTAGAAATAGACTATACTTTTGTGAATAAAAGGAAAAAAATCTAGTGTTCACACACTGAGGTAATACATAAAAGGAGAAAGAGCATGGGAAACTAAGTTCAAACAGATTTAGGGGAAAAAAGCAGAATTAAAGGAAAGCCTGAAACACTAAGCAGCAGCAAGGCTGAGTTCCAAACTAGCTCATTGCATGAACATTTTACTTCTGAACATCTGGAGCAGAAAACTGAATATGCTCAAAAAAACCCAAGGTTTCTCTTCAGGGCAAACAAACAGTGGGAAAAAATGTAGGCAGTATGTAAATATACAGTGGAGGAATATACAGTGAAGGAATTTGCAAGAAACAACATAATATTTTCCTATTCCCAAGAAGCTGGAAGAGAGCTTGCCCATGATGACAGGGTTTTCTGAAGGAAAAGCTGGGAAATAGAAGTTTCTTGCATCATCATTCCTCTAAAAAGCACTGAGTGATCTTTTCAACTGTGTTCTAGATGGAAGCCTTTTCTGCCAAGGTAATCCCTGCTCCCAGGGGTGGCACAAACCAAACACAGGGATGTCTCCTATCATTCCAAGCTCTAAATGTGAAGGAGATAATGGTTTTCACATGTCTTGTCTAAATATACATTGGAACAGAAACTCAGAATGAGCACTGAAAGGAGTGAGCCTGTGTCTCCTGTCCACCCTGCAATAAAACTTTGCTGGGGATCTTCTCTGCTGAGTGTACAGTGAAATTGGACCCAGAAAGGGCAACATTTCCCCTGTGTGCCTGTGCAAGAGGTATGCTTATTTTTGCACAGTGCTATTTAATACCTGTTACAAGGAAAGGATTCCCCCTTTAAGACTATTTTAAGACCTCTAAGAGAATTTAAAGAAATTTATGAGAAGGCTACATTCAGCCACAAGAGAGCGGTTTAGGCAGACACCTGACAGCTCTTTTTCTTAAACCATGTTGCACAAAAGCACTGCAGTTTAATAAAAAGCTCTGCAACCAATGTGGCTGGCAGATGAATACATCAGCAATGGAAGGTTATAAATGTCAGACTGGTGCATTCATAAAAACTGCACTGAAATGCTCCTGTGCATCCTGTCCCTGCTCAGGGCCTCTGCAGGGAGCGAGCTGTGGGACACAGGGACAGGAGTCCTGCATGTCCTTGGCACCTCCTTGGCACCTGAGACTCTGGCCTTGGGCAACTGAACAAGGTAAATCTCTTCCACCCTGTGCCCAGGAAGCTTTTGGGTTCCCTCTGCCAGGTCCCAGCTGTCCTCAAGATGACACAAGAGGCTGGGTTCCACTGGAGATGCTGCTTATCACAGCAACAATGGGAATTCTCAAACACAGAACAATAAAAAATGTGTAACTTCACACTGGTAACCTGTAACCTGCATGATGCAGCAGGTTATGGGCAATATCTCTGTCTCAATCTGGAAGCAGAAGAAAGGCAAGCAAGATTGATTATTTTTTATTTACTTACTTCATTCTTGTCACAGTTTCCACAAACACATGAAATTTCATGCCTCAGTACCTGCAACCCATCTTTTGGTTTAGAAACAAATAAGGAGCTCAGTTTATGTTAGTTGAGAGGAGAATGAGATCAGGATTGAATTTTGAGACAGCTGGGACAGATTCAAAGGTTATATTTGCAGAATATGAAATATTCAGAGCTAGGCAGTCCATGGCTGTCTGTGTTCTGCTGACACATTTTGGATGGAAAGCAGAAAGCTGAACTAGAGCTTTGCACAGCCAAGAGGCTCCTACTGAAGAAGACAGTCACGTAAACTCCTATGAACTCAGACTGCTCACTTCCAGGCTATCGCCTCATTTGCCAAGAAATGGTTAAGAAATATAGCAGTTTTTAAGAATGTGAGATTAAATTTACTCTTTTTGTGAAAGCTATGTCATCAGGGTATCAGATAGTATCAGCAGAACTCAATATGCAAAATTTAAACATAAAAATTCCTCAGTGTGGCAGTGGAAATCAAAGTAACATCTGTGATACCTTACTGCTGGCAAGTTACATTTGAATGCAATGAAACCTGAACAAAAGCAGAGCAGAGATGACCTTGCAGACTTCTTAACACTGATGGCAATATATAAAGGAATCCAGGCCAGGAATTGCCTTTCAGTTCAATTCAATTCACCATTAACCACGCCCTGGTCAACAGTGCTGCAAGGATGCATTCATTAATGCAAAGTTTCCATGTTGAGTTACCCCAGGCACTTCCAGTACCCTCATTCACCCCCAAAGCCTTGTATTTGTCCACAGCACTGGTAAAAACAGTGTGAGCCCCATTCTCCCCCCGTGAAGGGAGTAAAAATAATAGTAGGTACTAGAAAATAGCACAACCAGATTTTAGTTCATTATAAAATTCATCAAACATACCAACCAACTCAAGCAATTATTTTCACATAGAAATGTTGATGAGATTGTAACAAGTTTCAGTAATGACTCACCTGGGATAGATTTGAATAAGGGCCTAAAGGGGAAAAGCTCAGTATTTCTACTGCCAACTGCTTAAGCCAAGCAGTTCCACCAGGATATTTTCTTTCCATGGAAAGAAAATCCACTATAAATTCCTACTGAAGCGTGGATGAAAAGACAACTAGAAAGATGGTTCTAAACTAGGATGAATTTACTTTGCAATATAATCTAATTATCTGTTATTTTAGCCATTTCATGAGGTTTGGAGAAAAGAATTCCTTGTTTCCACCACCAGCTTCCTTTTTTTCCTTTTTTTAATCTCCTCAGAGGATAATTAGCTCACAGCTGCGTAACTCAGGAACATATTTTCATCATCCCTTCAAACTGCCTGTTGCGAGCTTGGGCTCTCACAGAAGCACTACAGGATTATTTGATACTAATAAATGCATTTGTTCCTACACCCAGAATTAATGGCTACAAGGACAGATAAACTCTGTTCCCGTCACAAAGCGATTTATTCAGTCAAGGGACAAATAAGAATAATGGTCAGAACATACGGGGAGCACCAGAGCACAGATGACTAAAGTCAAAGGCAAACCCCCCAGGGACCCACAAAGCCTCACTAGGATGCAGTTTGATGAACTTCTCGAGAGAGGGGGTAGGAAAAGGTAACTTACAGCTCAGTCACATCCTTGGGAATCCCCTTGGGCAGCATCCGCAGCCCTTTGTTGCTGCAGCGAACCACGGAGTCCACGCAGGTGCACTGGGAAGGACAAGGAGGGGAAAGCAGGCAGCTGCTCTCATCATTACCTGCACAGGGACAGAGGCAGGGTGTGAGGAAATCAGCACTGCAGCCCACGGCCCCCACTCTG
Organism: Agelaius phoeniceus; assembly: GCF_051311805.1. NCBI lineage: Eukaryota > Metazoa > Chordata > Aves > Passeriformes > Icteridae > Agelaius > Agelaius phoeniceus. Next base: position 14,349,602 of record NC_135279.1, read on the forward strand.
AGGGTACCTGGTGACAAGGACCAGGGAGGGGCAGCCTGAATCCAGGGTAACCATCACAGCATTTCACACGAGATCCAACTCTTTGCATCACCCTGCCCTCATGCAAGCTCTTTAGGCAACATAAACAGATCATAAACTGAATAGACATATTTTAAAATATTATTTAATATATATATTTTTTTTCCTAAGGAGAAGCTACTTTGTAATTCTGCAAATGATAGTGCAATCCAATGTATGAATCCCAAGTCCTCCCCCCAGCAGCTGAAATGGAGAGCTTGACCAGCACATTGCCCTTAAATTAATCTAGAGAGATAATATTCACTATCTACTCTCCTTTTGGAAGACTTTTTTACAATTCAGCTTTTAGATGTTTTATTTTTTACTTTTCATTTTACACTAGATCCAGTGCTTTGGATCACCCTCCCCTCATGCAAGCTCTTTAGGCAACATAAACAGATCATAAACTGAATAGAAATATTTTAAAATATTATTTAATATTTTTAAAATATTATTTAATATTTTAAAAATATTTTTTTTCCTAATGAGAATCTACTTTGTAATCCTGCAAATGATAGTGCAAGCCAATGTATGAATCCCAAGTCCTCCCCCCAGCAGCTGAAATAGAGAGCTTGACCAGCACTTTGCCCTTAAATTCATCTAGAGAGATGATATTCACTATCTACTCTCCTTTTGGAAGACTTTTTTAAAAGGTCTTCAGCTTTTAGATGTTTATTTTTTACTTTTCAAAGTCAGCCTGGCACTTGTTTATGATCTGAATTGTAAAGCCTCATTGTTTTCAACAACGATAACCAGGCAAACAACAAACTGAAGCAGCACACTTTCAAGTGCTGGCAATCCATCTGTGCACACTTAAAAATATCAACTTTCTCCAAAAATGGTTTCAAAGGTCCATAAACAGCAGATTAAATCTTGTAATTGAAGAACAATAGGGTTTCTGCAGTAGAAAGCAACGCTTTGAAGCTCAGAACATTAAAGCATGGATTTTCCCCAAAAGCAACAGGCTTTGCAAAACATAAGGCACATGCCTGCTGCAGGATCACATGGATGTGAAAGGAAACCCTTATGGCACATTCTGGGGATGACAGGGAGGGGAAGCACAAAACTGTGTGTGAGCACAGGCAGCCTGAGCTGAGACCCAGAGCTCCCAGGCTGCTCTTTCCTCCTAACTGATGCAAGGACTAATTGAGACAGATCTGGTTCTTTCTTCTCTCTGCTGGAAGCACCCACGAGCATTGAGATTAAAGAAAAAGACTGGAAGTCCTGGTAGAAGATAACAGGATTACCCCTGACTGTATGGGTAGGAATCATTTGCATTCAGAGGGCTGGGGAGGCACCACCAGACTACAGAAGAACAGAGAAGATTTTTTTTTTCTTTTCTTCCCCACTGAGTTTAATGACTGGAAACAAAATTCAAAGTCCTTCATAAACCTGCAGAAAGAGCATGTTTTTTCAGCATATTTAATTTTCCCCTGTGTTTCACACCCTGCCACCACCTACTTTCCATTTGCCTCAATTCCAAGTTACTGCCTGACAGAGAAAGCTCCCAACTGTGGAACGACATTTCGTGCACCAGGATTCTTCTTTTCTCCCAAGTGTGGAATGTCAGTCTGTGGACCAGGATTCTGGTTGGTTTTGGGGCTTTTTTCTCTCAAATTAAAAGTGAATTATTCTTTTATGACTAAAATTGGGTCTCTTGAGCTCTGAGCTCAAGAACCTGGGCCTGTTGCCAGATTGCTTGACTAGGACAGGAATTAATTTTTACTCTAAGTAGGGAACTTCTATCACTCTTATTGTCTCTTTAGAGGTATGACTAACTGCACCTCCAGCCTCTCTGGTCTCAACAAGCTGCAAGTCAAGTTACCAGGGCATTCATCAAGCAACATTCTCCTGACTAGTTTCTCCTAAGTCTGCTTGACCAGAAGACAAAAATTACCTGGAGAATGAAAGAAATCTCAGAGTATTTTCTTTTAAACCCACATAGACCCAACAAAGCATGAAGCATCACTGAGTCATTTCAAATAATGTCTAAGGTTCTTTTTTATTTCCCTGTATGCACCTTTTACTGGTGACCTTGAACAGTATCCAAATCTAAGAGACTTTCCAAGCAAGCCAAGACTCCCACTGGTTTCACTGTTAACTCAGAGTAAGGAAGGCCCAGGATTACACCAGGATTAGACAAAGCAGGGCACTTGTCTACAATAAATTAATATAATTATTAAATTTAGGTGTAGATAGCAGAAATTCAGAAACAGGAAATCAAGAATAAGAATATATCACTGATACAGAACAGTGATCTTCAGCTCTAGGTAGTTGCCTTTTCCACCCCCAAATCAAAATGTTTCCTGTGCAGCACTGCTTGGTAGGGAGGAGCCTTCTCAACACTAACACAAGTGCCAAAACAAACTGGACTTTCTTACCATCACAGGTGAAGTCCTGGACATCTACATCTTGGATTGGAATATCCTTCAAGAAAAAGGGCTTCAAGCAGCGTGGATTTCCACTGACAATTCTCTTCTTCCTCAGCCACTTCCCCAGCCAGGCCAAATGGCAGTTACAATTAAAGGAATTAGCCAGCAAATTACTGAAAGGGAACAAAACATGATTCCATTACACATGAACGTACAGAAATACTGAAATAACCACAGGAAGATGAGGGGCTCCAAGTCCAGGCTCTTTCCTGTGTTCTTGTGAGAGCCCTCCTCCATCCTGCAGATCTGGAAAGTTCCATGCAGGTTTTATATTAGGGCTGGGATTATAATTAAAATATATATATTTATGCATATATAAACATATGTTTATAAACCAAAATGCTTAAAATTATTATTTAAACATACTTACATCACTATCAGGGCTGGGTTTATTGTGGAATTCAACCCAAGCTACAGCTCACACCCAAATCTAAACTCACCTCACAAACTGCACCCATGTGTGCATGCATGATCTTCACCATGACCATGTACCTGCCCCAGCACTCCCCTCTGTCCCACACAAACCAGAGCCAGGAGGGAGCCACTGGCAAGTGAATTTGGGGTTCCTACTGAAACAGCAAGGAAAATGCTATACATGTACATATATATATATATATATATATATATATATATATATATATTTGTATACATACATATATACATATATAAAGCAGCACTGTCATCTTGAGCCACTTATGAAGATTTCTCAGGTCTGGGTACCTGTGGTGAAAAGCATCTGTTCTGCTGCCTTGTAAACTTTGTGGGGTCTGCTTCAAATCTTGCTCCAGCTCCTGAACTATCTTCCATCCAGAGCTGCAGCCCAGGCATGGTGCTGTGGTGTGCAGCCCCCAAAGCAGCATCTGACACCTCCAAGAGAGGGATGGAGCCTGAACAGAGCCTGGCTCAGCAGCTCCTTCCTAACTCAAGTTCAGCTGAAGGAAAGAGGCTGAGCTCCCTGGTAAAAAGGGAGAGCTGTTTATGCTGTGTACAGAGAGGGAGCACCAACAGCCTCAGTCACAAAGAAGAATGAGCTGTCAGGGCCTGTGCATGCAAAATGAAGTCTCTAACCTAATATTGATGGAATATTCACATCATGTATGAATGTGCCCAAGAGTTACTATTTTGGTAGCACAGAAAGAAATATGTGAATAATAATGAAATTTCTTGAAATCATAGCATATCTTTTAAGACACAAAATTTGAAGGCAAGAAACAGGCACTTCAACTGCAGGTGTAGTAGCTGAAGTAGTTTTTAAGTCTTCACTTACAAGATGCTTTCACAAACCAAAATATGCAGTCAAAATCACATTAGGACTTCAGCCAAACAATTCCTTCAGAAAACAATAGTACTGAAGACAAAAACATGTGGTACAATTGAGGTGGGGCAGTTAGAAAGCAAACCCAAAGCAACTCCTAAATTCTGTAGGTTCTAGGCCAAAATCACACAGCCACAATATGATTTACAGCTGCTCTCAGCACTGCAGCACAGCCTACTTCAATCACTGCTCTGCCCTGGAGCTCTGGGGTTAATCCCATGTGGATTTAACACAGGCTTATGGACCTTGTGGAGAAAGGAGAACTGGGGAGAGCAGAAAACTCAGCATAATGTTATAAAAACACTCCACCTGCTTCACACTTGGACTCAAACGCTGCAGAAAGGTGAGAAACCCAACAGGTTACACAAGAGCTTTCATACAGAAGGTGCAAAAAAGCACTGAAAGCAACACTCTAATTCTAGCTGCTCTCCTTCTGAATTGTTTTCCATTTTCTTTAATCCATAATGGGACCACATGCAGGATGCTTTGTATATTTTCCACCCTGATAGACTTTGGCATGAGCAGAGTGCCTGAACCAAATGTCTGAACCACTGAGAGAGGCAGTGCTTCAAAGGCCATTTGTTCCACTGGTGGGAGAGAGTGAGATCATGTTCACAGAGCTGCTTCCATCACACAAATCCTCAGCACTGAATAATCTGCCACTGGGAACAAACAGCAGGTGTGTATAATCAGGGTTCTGGAAAACCAGCAGCTCTGAGGGTAAAGGATATTTTGCACATCTAGAGAGCATCTTACCAAGACTCTTCAAAAACTTTCACAAACTTTCCATCTACAAAATGCTCCATATCAAAAAATAGTAATTATCCCTGTCTAGAGAGGAGACATTGTTTTGACTTAATGTAACTATCCACAAAACCTCCTTTTCTTCTTGGCAAATACAGGTTAACGTACAATGTAAAATTTTTGGACTCTTTTAGTTTAGAAGTTGGATTATGCTTTTTCTTGGGAAGTAAGAAAGAAATAGGTTGTTACAGATAAAATTAACAAATAAACAAATGTCCCATTTAGAAATTCAAATTACTCCAGGCAGAAAAAGAACAAATTTATCTTGTCAGTAATTCCCCATGATCTTCTGCCACTTTAGCAACTTCTAGATTTTTATCCTTTTCCAACTGCAGAGCAGGGATTTTTAGCTTTAATGCAGCTAATTTAATTTTTAGCTTTAATTCACACATGTCCCCACATACACGCTCTTTCCATGGCAAGGCTGTGATGCAACTTTTGATAGAAATGTAAGATGAAGTCCCTCCTTAAACTATCACATGGATAAAGAGATTTCCTACTTGACTTGAAATGGAATTGAAAGTCTGGAAAGGCTAATTGTATGTCAAAGCTTTACTGAGGAAACTGACTATTCAAGTGAAGTTCTCAAATCAGAAACAGTAATGTTGGGCAGAAAAATTGATGTGAAAACTCATCAGTAATAATCAGAGTTCCCACACATACAATAGTGATTTACCCACTCAGACAGAAACACAGCAATCAAACTTTTAGCAGAGATTTTGTACTAACATGAAATTCAGAAGTGTTTACTCAAGGACATAGACATATTTTAAAAATCAAGGGGAAATAGAAGTCTTGAGAAATGAAATATGTATATCCTACTACAAGTGCCTCTTCAAAATTACAAAGAAGTCATAGAATATTAACTATTTAAATGGATTCTAGTGACCTGTTAGAAAAACATGCTGGAACACATCTGGATGTTTTTGAAATTAGATTGAAAATATATTCTGGAATTCAGGTTAAGTTTATACAAGAATAGTTTTATGTCATTCTGGCATTATGCAGTCATGCAGTTATTTTAATAATAATCCATGGAAAAGCAGTTCTGCTTGCAAATATCTCCCTTGACTGTGCAAGGACTAAAAGACATGACTGAATTTTCTGTGGGAAGAACTGCTAGGGCACTTCAAATTAAGATACCACAGTGCCTAGTTTGACCAACAACAAAATAAAAATTGCAATTTTTTCTACCAAATAGGAGTTATTCCTCCATTGAAAATCATTAGACAGGGTATTATTTTCAGAGCTGTCCATGTTTTGAGAATATCAACGAGACTGACTCACAAAGGGTAAGAACAAAAGGAACAATGTTCTTTAGTGCTGCAAATATGCCAATATAAAAATGGAAATGGAACATTGCATGAATTTTTGTCTCCCATTGATAGATGTGAAAGTAAGGCACTACAGTACCCCATTAGCTCCCAAAGTGTGGGCTCAGCAGGGAAAACAGTCACACCATCCAACTTCAGTGGTGTTTGTCATCCAGTAAATCCACCTACAGCAGAGTGCTGCCATGGAATGAACAAAGCTGAATTCTGCATTTGTACGGCAAAAATCACCATGGCTCAACCCAGGGTCTAAAGAAGTCAAACCCACACCTTTTCTGCCTCTAGATCAAACACAGAATGGAAATGTGTCAAAAAACAAACTCTTCCACCAATACACAGCTAGGAACCAACAGGATTATATATCAGTGCCAAAGACATGCATTCCAATTAGCAGCAGCTTTAATTGCTCTTGCTAGAAAGTGCAACAATCTTTTCCCACAATTGAAAAAAGAAAATGGGCTATTTTCTAACAAAATATGACAAGGACAATTCTATGAAAGGAAGGTAGGGGCTTCACAGACTGATTCAGAGAATCCCTGCCCAAAGGGAGCCACGGAGGGAAGCACAGAGAGAGCAGAGGAGCAGCAGGCACTGCCTGCAGCACAGTGACAACAACAGCTTTCAGCAAGTGCCACTTGCTTTGACCAGAGACTTGAAAACAGTCAATAAAAATAATCTGCTTGTGTTTTTCTCTTTGTCCATCAATTTTGAGGAGATTCTTGGGACTACACAATGTAAAAGGAAAGAAAATTCTGTGTTCCTTATGCTGCATGGAGCTAATGCCAAAATGATAACTGATTTGTTGGTGAAAAGTTGCCACAGCAAAGGGAAAGTGTCAGCAACAAAACAGCTGAGATTCAACACCTCCTTCTTTGCCCAAACATGATGAAGAATGTTTTACAATCCTGAAATGCAATAGGATTGAGAGTTTATTTTGACTGGACAATTAGGCTGTATTTTCAGGACAGACAATTTCCATTAACAGCAACACCAGGGTCCCCTCTCACAGTTGGAAAGAAAAGGCAGAGTTTCTTTCCATATTTATCAGTCTGTACTTTATTAAAATGGACACACTAGAAAAGCATTTTAAAGTACTTAAGAAGCATGAGAAATATTTCAAAGAATGACTGAGAAGTGTAAGAGAATTAAAATAAAGCTTAGGCTGGGATTTTCAAATTCACATTCAGTAAGACTTGACTATTTTGTCTTCTTCAGATGCTCTGAAAATCTAAAGAATCAGCTAGTAGACTTCTGATGTTTAACTAATGTAACTGAAATCCAAGAAAGCTGTTCTTACAAAATCAGGGAGCTGAGTGTGTGATAAGCTACACTCCTTGAATCTGCAGAAATTGTTTTACATGACCTTCTCCTGCACATTGCACTGGGCTATGACACAGCAAAACAAAGTCATCCTGCCTGAGGCTGGCAACCTCCAAGTGTTTTCAGCCACTCCAGCTGAAACTATTCAATTAAAAAAAAAAATAAAAATCACACCTTGCATCCTCCAAACCTGTGATTTCAGTAGGATGGAGTTTTCTTTCCCTAGATAATGTTTTCCATATAAACTGAAATATTGTCTTTTTTGAAAGGAAAGCATAGAAGAACCTCACCATGCCATGTTCATCCCACAAAAAATCACTTACATTGTGGACAGAGAGACCAGAGTGCTGAAGGCTCCAGGGGTGATGGTGCTGATGTGATTGTCATACAGAGACAGGAGCCTCACTGAGCTCAGGCCAGCAAAGGTGTCGTTGTTGATACAGCTGATGGAGTTGCTCCTCAGCATCCTACAAGGATTAAAAACAGGGAATTAGGAACCACTGGATAATAATGCAGGATGGGAGGTGCTTTACCAAGGGCATCAAGAGATGCTTTGGAAATCATTCTGGTTTTATTGATTGCTGAAGTAGAACACAGCTAGAGGAGGGTGAGATTCACATAAACATGGTCTTGTGAATTTAAAATGCATCTCTTCCACTCAACATTAGAGGCTGATGGGAGCTGCACATCTGAAAGCAATATGCAATTAAAATTATTACTAGTGACAAACCTGAAATAAAAACTAAAGGCTCAATTTAATAAATATCTGAGAATAGGCTGAGATGTATTTCAGAGATCATTTGAGAAAGACTTCCAGAAGTGTGTGACAATAACAATACTGGCTGCATTACTTCTGCTCATGTCCTGGATGTTTTTTGTATTCCACACTGCAAAAGTATAGAAGAAAACAGAATCCTCATCAAAAATCAAGGAATATTGTAGGAAAGATTTCCAGACCTGGCACAAGCTCTGGAATGTCATTATCATCATTAATTTTGAAGACAAAACCCAGTAATCATTCTATAAAATGGTCTTTGCTTGGTGCTTGTATCAGATGAATCAGTGCTGTGTTTTGGAAGATGCATCTCTCTGAGTTGTTATGGTAACAATGAACTCGACAATAAAGACCAATTAATCTGAAAGACTGGAGTGTCTTGTTTCACTCCATTGCAAAAAAGGCTCATGTGTATTTGTTACACTGCAAGCCAATCAATATCTGGGTCTGTAAACATCACTGCACTGTTGTGATATTCCTACTTAGGTGAAAAATCACTCAGTAATAAAAGCACACTGCCAAAGCCCCACAGCATGCACGCAGCTCCTGCTGCTGTTGCAGTGAATTGTTGCTCCAAACTGAGGAGGGTTAACCCCAGGGTATCCAACCCCTGGGTATCCAACTCATGCAGTGAACAAGAGAAATTCAGACTCCCTCAGGAGTTTGAATTTAAATCTCAGATTGGTATCAGCCAGCTGGGCATTGAAATGCTACATCAATGCTACCTGAAAATCACCAGAGAGAGTTTAGATGTGGCTGGGAAAACACTGACAGCATCATCACAGCCATTGCCTGTTTGAACACTGTCCTGCTTTTGCATCACTGCTCTCTGTGCAGTTACCAGCAGGGGCATCACCATTTTGGGACTGCAGCTGGGGTGAAACTGTGTCAGGAGAGACCCACAGGGCACAGAGAAACACCTTTGCCAGGTCAGGAGCACCAGCTCTAAAATGAACAAGTAGTAAATGGGAGAATAAGGCCCTTAGCAGCAGCAGGAAACCTTTCTCCTGCCCTGTATGGAATGTATCAGGCAGCAGAAGTGCAGGATGGGATAATCTGAATGCCAATATATCCTGCACAGTGATTTCTTGCATTGCAGGAACATACAGCCTTTTAAAAGCTGGACCATGACCCTGACAAATGCAGCCCCTTTGCAAAAGATTACTATTTTAATGCTGAAAGAAATTCAATTAATGGATAGCAATATGTGTCCCTCAAGCCAAACCCTTTGGTTTCATATCATGGTTCACCATGCACTGTGTGCCCTTCCTGAAAGAACACTTAGACTCACAAATCCTCATATCATGCTGTGTATATTTAGACTGCTTTATCAGCTGGGGGAAATGTAGGTCAGGTCAGCAGGATAGCTTGAATGTTAAGCATCTTTTTATTAAAAAATGCTGAATTTTGTTTAGGAGCACTGCCACAGGCTGCTTTACAGTATAAAAATTAATTTAATATCTATGGGCAGTATTTTCAAATCCCTTAGTAAAGTGCATACATTAAATTGAAGAACAGATGGCTGTAACCACAAAAAATGTTAATGGAACAGCAAAAGTTCCGTATTTGTCATCACAGAACAAAGTCCTTGAAAGGAAACTTCAGTTTCTTTTTACACTTGAGTAAGGACTGTACTAATTGTGTCATGATAGCTTCCAACATAAGTAGTATTTTTTTGCTAATGAAATTGCAGATTTTAATTGTATTTTGATTCCTTGAGTCTATTTCTTGACAGCCCTACCTAGTCAAGAGCTTTCTTTCTACAGCACAGCTCCAGTTTGGGTGGAGGAACAGTGGGAGGATGGACAAAGTGATAGGAAACACGTTCCTGAATATCTTGTTTCCAGAGGAAATAACAAAATAATAAAAGCATTAAACGACTGGAAGTGCACAAATTTGACACATGACAGGTTCCCCCATCATGTCAGCGCTGTGAAAATCCGTCCATTTTACAGAAATAGCTCATAAATCTCAAACCAGAGATAGATTGAAAGCCTCAAGGCCGAGCAGCAGCACTGGCTGTGTAATTACAGATATTTTAGCAGCAGGCACTGCTGAGCCTGAGCCCTCCCACCCTGCCCAGGGAGGAGCACAGCCAGGGCTCTCACTTACAGGGTCTTCAGCCCCGTGAGGCCCCTGAACATCCTGCCATGCACGGCCTCCAGCTGGTTCTCCGTCAGGATCAGCTCCTGCACGCCCGCGGCGCCGTCGAACGCGCCCTCCCGGATCTCCTTGATCTTGTTGTTGCTCAGGTTTCTGGAAGGACACACCCAGTGACAGTAAGAAAATCAGGAGTGTTTTATTCCAAATATCACACTGGAGGGAGGGAGATAGGAAGAATTTGTTTGTTTTAGTGGCTGTCTAGAGAGAGCTATCCATCCAGCAAGGAGAGCATCCAGAAATTCAAAGGAATTCCTACTGTTCTTACAAACAGCTCCCTTGCACTCATCAAAACCACAATTATTTCAGCCAAATCAAGATCATTTAAATTAATGCAGTTACTAGATTTTAATACCTCATGTAGTTGTTTCTTATCCATGTCTCTGGAAACAGTAAGTGGGAGTTTCCAGCATCTGATTCATGTCCATGAAGTTGTGGACAATGCTTGGGTGTGGGTGCTCATCTGGCAAGAGTCAGTTAATGCTACTGCCATTGAAATGGTGTCACAAATTGAAATATGGACCACTTTTAGTCACTGTACCATGTATCTGGTACCAACTTTAGTATGTGCACTTAAATAAAAAAACATCACTCAAATGAAACAAGTATCACTTGATTGTCAATTCACAGCCACTGCAATACACGGCATTATTTTCTAAATGTTTACTCTGCCTATACAGTCACAAGATGTTTGCTTATAGATCCATATAAGAAAACTTTGATCTACAAAGTCAAATGAAGTTCTCCTGAAATGCAAAATTAATCTTTTGAATATTTCATATTTGTGAAAACCCCCATGAACAGACAATTTCTGAATGATAAAAGTGCCATCATGCATAAAAATAAATGTCATTTAATTATTTAAAGCATTTATATAGAAGGCCTTAAGCACATTAAAACTTTGAGCCTGAGTCCTTCAAATATCTCCCATGATGTCCTGTATAGATTATGATGAATAATTCTATTTGTTGAGGTCTATGACAGGAAACACTGGTCTTTGTTTTACTATCTACAACAAAAAGGAGAAAGTACAAGATATATTCTTGCTCCCAAGAAGATGCTAAATTCCAACACCATTACTCATGCAGAATAGCACATTATTCCAGAAATGATCCCAGTACAGACACAGCATGAGTAATAGTTTCAAAATCCAATTCCAGGTGATATAAAACAAATGACAAGGTATCAGATTAACACCTGGGCTACCCTGCTCAGAAGAGCTGGCAACCTTACTGGGATAAAAGTTGACAGAAGACATGGAAAGAGGACAGCTTGGCCTCAGATAGAAATAATGTGGGTCTTGCTCTTTTCAGAAGTCATCACTTAATAAAATAAAATAAAAAAAAAGAGCCTTGGAAATATGTTTCATGTGGGAAACTGGAGTACACTGGTTTATGTCTGCTGAACAACTGTCAGAGAGTGGGGCCTACAGCATGTGGCCCATCACCTCTTGTGCTTTCTTGTGATCAGAAAGAATAGGAGCATGCCAGCAATCAGCCAAAAATAACATAAAAACATCTAGAAATACTTACAGGCAGATTTCTCTTTCCAGAAGTTTAGTGCTTTGTGCTAAGGCTCACATGAAGAGTTTATGTTCAGTGTCAAAGCAAGTCAAGGGAGGATATTCTGACATATGCATTTAATTTTGGGGCTCAGCTATTTCTTCAGTGGAAATGTTTATAGCTCAGCATCTCTTCTGAATGCTGGCATAAATAAATGCTCCCAAAGATGCCCCTCCTGGTAAAGATCATGCCATGATGCATATTTGCACAGAATAAGTAAGTAAATGTTTGTGGTGGGAAGGGAGGGTGAGTTGCTAAAATAGACAAAGACTTTGCAGATTGCAAACTGACCTACAGTTGTAGTTGTAAAGTTTTATTAGTTACTTTTTGCCATATAAAAGATATTTAGGTACATATATTAAAACATGGGGGCAATTTTAATGGTCTATTAGATACTGAAGGCAGAAAAGAGCAAATATTGGAGACAAAAGCTGGGCACCATTTGCAAAGGAATTGGCACTTTATACATGTGCTAACATCTGAATTTTAATTGCTGCCAAAGGACTTCAGCAGATAGGCAACTCTGCTCATTTGAGTTAATAATGCCTGATCTTTTCAGCAAGACAGAATTACCCATAAATATGCCAGCAGCCTCAGAAGAAGCCAATTATAAATACCTTTCCCATGCAAAAGATTCGAAAGTCCAACATTATGCTGAAATCAAAGTTGCAAGGCAGAGAAAGGAGAAGCTCTGCAGTAATAAATAGGTAAAGATGTTACAGTCCTGCAATCCTGCCTGAAGTATTGTCAAAGCAGATGTTCTGCCAACCTGGATTTTGTTATTTGTCTTCCTGAGTTGGAGTTTCCCATATCAGAATGCAACAAAAAAAAAAGTGGTAGATGACAACATTCAGTCACCAAAAGGAAAAAAAAAAAGTTTCCTCCTAAAGTCTGAACAGCTAGAATAATAAACATGAAGAATTACATACTTTTCAGTCTAAGAGTTACCAGGAAAAATAATCAGCTGGTATAAAGCTTAAAAAATGAAAGCACTGTAACTTTTTGCCTGCTCTGCAACTCTGAGACCTCTAACTCCATCCTTCCCAGCTAAAAGATTCTTTTATATGTGATCATCACACTTGACAAGGAAGTTTTTTATCAGAATAAAACCTACTGAAATTTTATAGCAAACTCCCACTACAGAAAAGCCCCATCCTCTTGCAACACTGAGCTCCTACCAGGAATTCTTCTTGAAATACTGGAAGACAGTGGAAAAGAAACTGAGTGTTGAGACTCCTATGCCCTCTGGCAGGACCCAAATGGGAGCCAGCCCGACCTCAGCCTGGTAACTCCTGCAGGCTTTTTCCATAAGGACTTCCTGATTTACCCTGGTGATAACATTTAATCCTATTTCCAGACTTTTATTTTGGGCAGGAGGTCAAAATAAATTTTCAGAAAGCCTGGGTCTGCTTTATGGGGGGCTGTGAATAGGAAATGAAGAGATCAAGAAGCTATCAAGGTGACATTGTTCACACAGCTCACTTTTCAGTCACATTTTATTCACTTTATGGCTGAAGTTTATAATAATATTATTTCTGTTGATCTCATAACTTCAAGAGCAAGCTGGATTCTATTCAGAATTAACAGAAGCATCCACCCTGCTGTACCTGCTGGGGCAATGCCAGCATGGCAGCTCCCCAGTGCTGAGTTACTGACACCCCTTCCCATCTGGAAAACCCCTGAGAGAGATCTGCAGCCTCAAAAGATCTGCTTGGTCTCACCTCCAGCCCTGCACAAAACCAGCCTGTTCTGAGGGGGGTTTCCCTAGAATATCTCTGTCTGCTGGAGATGTGCTTGGAATCCTTAAGCACATGTGAGCAGGAAAATCCCAGTGCTGCTGCATTCCTCTGGAGGATGCTGAGGGGGTTTTACAGCCTTTACCAAGAGCGTGGGTTTGATGGTGTGAGCTGTTCTCAGGAGCTGCATGGCACTGAAAGCCTGAAATGCTACACACAGACAGTGAATTGCACCCTGTGACAGCCCTGCACTCATCCAGCAGAGCAGACTGATGGCCTTGCTGTAAAAACCACACTGAGCCCAAATGGCACGAAGCACAACACAGCCCCATTTCCAGAAAATAAAGTCTGGTTCTGTGTAACAAATGACTGCAACCTCATTTGCCATGGCAAAATTCATGCTTAGGGGAGGGAACAACAGGTAACAGCTGTTTCCAAGGGCACAAACTACTTCTGCCTCCCCAAGAAACCTGATATCCTGGTGTTGAAGCTGACTCCTAGTCCACAGACTTTATCATGATTCAATTTTATTTCACATGTAAAATGTTCAGATCCTGGTCTGACACTCCATACAGTTCAATCTAGCAGGAATACTTACAGCCAAATTAAGCCTCCAAAGGCAATTACATGCTGGAGGTGGGTTGGCAGTACCAGCTATTGGCAAGACAGCCTGACATTTCTTATAATAAAAACCATATTATATGTTCACTTTGTAACTTTGGCAAGGCTTAACTGAATGAACTGTTAGATGACCCTTTCAGGTTTTGAGGTAAACATTTTTCATTAGTCTTGTTCTCAAGAGAAGAGGTCAGTCCCCTTTCTCCCCAGCAGTGCATCAAGCATGGCAGTTCACCTCTCTATTTTGAATGTGAGCTCATTGCTGAATTTTTTTCCCCTGCAGAAACAGCAGCTGGGACCTCAGTGGGAATGGCCACTGATTTCCTGTAGGCACAGGGCAGTGGGCAAGCTCTAGAGATGGCATCTGGGGGCTCCAGCCTCTGCCTGTGGGTCAGTATCCCATTTCAGCAAGTCTTTCAGGGTCTCTCTGTGCTCCCTGAGTCAGATATCTGGGGGGTTTTGGACATTGAACCTGTCATGGCCAGGGAGCCCCTGCAGGCTCCCACTGCCATGGGAGTCCCCAGGCACTGGAAGGTTTTTTCTCTAATTAACAGCTGAGCCATTGCCAGGGAGTGGTGGGGCTCCCAGGGCTTGATTCATGCTGATTTTGGTGGCTGCTGCAGGAAATTAACTGCTGCCTTCCACAGAAGCCAAAACTTCACCTCTGTGAACGGGGATGCCTCCCCTCTCCCTGTCTGACATCCCTGATGTGTTGAGTGAGATCTCCCACTGGGAACACTGGAAACACAATTCCCTGTTGTTTCTGCATTGGAAGCATAATTCCCTGTGAGCAGCAGCAGCTTCCAGCTGCCATGGCTGGAGGGCAGCAGCTCCTGGAGCCCTTTTAGGACCTCCCCAAAAAAGTCCTGGAGCTGCTCCCACTCCTAAAGAGCTCAGAAATGCATCCTTGTGTTTCTGCTGCACTCCAGGCAGATCCAAAGTGCTCTTTGCAAACCACTGCAAAATATCAGCAGCACAGTCCTGGAGCCTGAAGCTGGTGGGATGGGGATGGGACTTCAGCCTTCAGAGCCTTCAGCTTTCCCTTTGCACAGGCAAGATCAGGTCAGGCCATGCAGTAAAAACACAATAAAAGCAAAACAGGGGTCACTGGAGAACCCAGTAAATTACTTCTGGACTGGATGAGACCTGTCTAGAAGAATCTATACCAATCTTTTCATTCTACTGTAAAAAGCATTAAGCATAAAGAAAATTAAAATTTAGGTTGTGAAAACCACACTGTGTATATGGGATTTTGCAGCTAATTATTGAAGTTGATTATTTTTTTAAAGGCACATTCAGATATGTTAACCTTTTAAAAACCAGCAGGGTAATCTTAGCTATTTAATTCCTAAGTAAAATGTGGCATCACATTGCATTATGTATCTCTGACCTTTCCTTTTTTATATCAAGAATTCAATTTTGTTTTGCATTAAAATGTATTAAATCCTAGGCTGACACGTCATACAATGAGGTTCGGCTTAGGAGGACTATTTGCAGACAAATTACAGCACAAGAGCTAATTGCATATTAGAAGTGGGGTTGTTGCAAAGGTGGTCTGACACTTCCCCTTTTTCCCCATCATTTTGACTCTCTCTGGAATTCTGCTGGAGCTTTACCAGCCACAGTGTAACCATGACTCCCTGAAATGAAGTTTATTTTCCAAGTTCCTCGGCATGGATCTGTCACAACTCCTAAACTCAAGCGAAAGACAACCAGAGGAAAAACATTCAAATGCCCTTCAGATATCCATAATACAGATATTCAGATGCATTTTGGAAAAAAAGAGTATTTCAGAGAAAAAATAAAGAAAAATAATTATATTATTTAGGCTAATGCCCTGCCACTGCAAAGCTCTGAGCTGTTTTCTTAAGCCTAGGAGGCAATTCAATTTCCAGACAGATTCCTCCACCTGCTGTTTGCCTTTAACACTTAAGCAGACAAGGAATATATGATGAGACAGAGTCAATACTGTCAATCAAATAATAGTTGGGTTTCTGGTCCCCTGTACACACTCAAAAGTGGGGATTGGATCAATGCTCTTCCTCTCTGATTCAGCAGCAATCCCATCTGAGGCACTGCCCACATTTCCCTCCTTGCTGGGGACTTTCATTAGCAGAAGGATTTGGCCTAGTAAAGGCCAAATAATAACTTGGGTGTTTGTTTGCTTGTTTCTTCCAGGTAACCCCTTTTATTTTTTTTCACAAAATGGAAGAAACGGGAAAAAAAAAGTCTAATCTGGCTTTTTAGGGATCAGGCCACTGAATAAAGTTGTGGTTGAAATGTTGGTATCCTCATATGAAAAACCACTGTTTTCAGAAAATCCCTTTAATTAAGATGGAGAAACTTTAGAGCATCGGGCAGAACAAAAGAAACAAAGATTTCATTAAGAGCCTCTGCTTGGAGGCTGCCACTAAACTCCAGCAAGAGACCCTGTGCAGGGTGCAGATTCCTTTTGCCATGAGTTTGACCTGCTCCTGCACACCTCTGATCTCAGCAGCCACCAAGGACAGATAAAAGAATCTTTGGTTTCACAAGAAACAACTCTTAAAAATCCCTGACAATGGTTTCATGCTGGATTTATGCACAAAATACAGCCCTTGTCGAGGCATCCCTCCCTCTGAGCGATCGATGAGGACAGGAGGGACAGCACTGTACTTCCCTACTGTAACATTTAAATAAAAACAAATTATTCCAATTTTCAAAACATAAATCCTGAAGGTTTGATGAGGACACATGCTTTCCAGTTTGTGTATACTCTTATATAGCATGCATTTTTCATTCCTGTTTACTATCTACTTACACAGGGAACAGAGCACTTAACAATGTCAACATCATTTTCTGAGTGCACTGTAGCTACAAATTATTGATCATTCATAAAACATGAGGCAAATGTTTGTGATTAGTTCCCCAAGCCTGATGGGCTGTACTTACACAGATACAGCCCCACCCCAAGCCTGCAGTGCTGCATCTGAAACTCCTGCAGAATTAAAAAGAATCCCACTACAGTTGCCTCCAAAGCCCCTGAGATCTCACAGGGACTCAAATGGCCAGGAAGCTCCAGATGGCAGAAACCACGTGAAACAAATGCAGAACAAATTGCCTGGGTTGGTTGGGTTACCTAAATTAGCTTGATCCAGACAATAAAACCTTACTAAAAGCAAACAGTTAAATGAGACACTAGCAATGGGTCCATAGGGTTAAAACTCTAAATAACTTCAGAAGGATCCATTTTGAAGACTATCAGCAGGTATCTGACATATTATTCTCTTTCCAAAACACTGCTTTTATTAAATATATACAATACATTGTGCCAGAACTGTCAGCAGAATTATACAGCAATATTTGAATGACTGATCTATATGTTTGCTAATTTATTCTCCTCTCTAAACCAATAATGATCACCAGAAGCTGCCATTGTCCATATCTTGTAATATGATTTTCCTTTGACTATCTGAAACAACCACAGCACAGCTGGAGGCACACAATACATTTGAGAGACAAAACCAAAATGCTGAATGTCATAATCATCTCCAACAATAAGCATACAGTGGAATAAACTCTGGGACAGAATTTCTGTCAGTCTCTGAGTGAAAGACTAAGACATGTAGCCTTAAAAGCCCACTGAAATGTCAGCCTAGGGGTCTTCATCTGTCAGTGTGGTTAAACTGTGCCTGTCCATCCAACAGGGAACTCCTTCAGTTTCATTAAACTCACATTAAAAAAGTGATTTCTACTACTGCACTACATAAATACAAAAACTCATCCCTCCCTGCTTCCTTCCAATCCAAGGCTGCCTGTATGGTAACAAGAAACTCAGACTTACATTTTCCTGAGGTTGGGCAATTTCTTGAAGAGTCCAACAGCTTCCAAAACAGAAATATCATTGTCATTGAGACGCCTGAGAGGAACAAACAGAGAGATATTTAATGCTTCCCAGATGTCTGTAAATCCATCCCTGTGACATTCAGGGCTGCCACACAGAGAACCATGACCTTTGTTAAGCAAGGCACTCCCTGCCATCTCCCCCAGACTCCTACAGGTAAAAGAGTTTAGCTTTGAAGGAAAAAGGACATAGAGGAGTATCTACAGTGAAAGCTTAGGATGCCCTAAAGAGTGTAATGCCAAAGGACAGTGTCAGAGCCCCTTCATCTCCCAGTGCATGGGAAAAGGAATTATTGAGCTAATCCATTGCACACAAACCCCCTGTATGTGACTGAACCTCTGTGGTGCCTCTGCTACACCAGGCACGCAACTGGAGATGGGGCCATGTAACCAAAAGGGTTCTGATTTCAGCTCCTTTCCTATAAAACTCTGCTGATCTTCAAAATGAATGTGAAGGCCACTGTCTTGGCAGGCTTGGGATGTAAAATTCATTCTCTGATTGCACATAGCTCCATTTTGCTATGCAGAGTCTTTGCTGCATTTCTGGATATCTCTCATATTTTTTCTCGACTTCAGATCAATAATTTTTATCAGGTTTTAAATAGAATAAGTACAATAAATACAACACTAATTCAAAAAAAGAAAATTCTATTTGAATGGGCTACTAATGCAAGAAAAGAACCAGAATCTTCAGTTGCTAAGCAATAAAAATGTTTTCTCATACTCAAATGTCTTGAGGTTACATTAATTTAATAAGGCCTGCTCCACCCAAGTAGCAGGCAATGCTGAGATGCAATGAGCTCCCAATCATAGATTCACTCAAATGGTTAAAAACACTTCTTCAATAAAAATGGCCAGGTGCAAAGGCAGAGGACTCCAAAGTAGGCTGGACAGGAAGGACACAGCTTGGGCCTGGCCAGCATTGGAGAAGGACACAGGGCTGGTGCTAAGAAAATGAAATAAAAATAGCTTTCCCATTTTCACACAGGGATAAAAGCAGGAGGTGCCTTTAACCATCTGAGTCGCTTTTAAAGCCTTTAAAAATTCGGAAAAGCAACAAGTGAGGCTGCAGAGCCGTGTCAGAGGCACACTCACAGGTCAGTGGTGTACTCGGGGAGGTGGGTGGGCAGCCGGGTGAGTTTCTGGTTGGAGCAGTCCACCACTGTCCCCTCACAGCGACACTTCTCGGGACACACGAGGTCCATGAAGCACTTCCCAGTGAATTTACTTCTGTAATCCTCTGAGCCTGCAATGAAAGGAAAATATATTCCAGCCAACAGTTGTTGAGAACTGCAGTGACCAG
Source organism: Agelaius phoeniceus (assembly GCF_051311805.1). Lineage (NCBI taxonomy): Eukaryota > Metazoa > Chordata > Aves > Passeriformes > Icteridae > Agelaius > Agelaius phoeniceus. Next base: position 14,368,897 of record NC_135279.1, read on the forward strand.
AGGTACCATGGAATCCATCCTCAGCACTGCCTCCTGTCATCCCCCAGCTCCTGCACACAGTTCTAACACTTGCCAAGGACTTGTGCTCAGCAATTTTTGAAATTACTCCCAAGACTTGTCCCTGGTTTTTCACTCTCCCCTTAACAGAATAATTCCTTGTCTAACAAGCCTACCTGTTAAGGTATTTTCCAGCAAAGTCACTTTTTTCCCATCTGGAATTTAGTCCAGCAACAAGGAAAAGGCATCTCATGAAAGAATTCAAATGACAAAAGACTTTTAAAGATACCATTTGAAAGTCCCAAATGTTCAGACCTCAGCTATTAGAGCTGTTTTTCAGAGCAATCTTTTATTAGACAACCTTGTCAACTTTCCAATAATTAGATATCTTTATTAACTATGTTAAACAAACAGCAAAGGAAAGTAATAGCAGTTTAAATCATTTTCATTTTAATTAAGGAATGGGTAGAGCATACTTAGTGAGAAGCACTCCCTGATGTACCATTACACTGTGATTGCCAGACCTCTTTGACTGGGTTTTTGACCCATTCTAATGAAATGCTTTTCCAATTAGGCTCAGTGAACTAATCTGTCCTTTTCAGGTTTGGTTTTTCTTGTTTAATAGCAGCAGGTTGGAAACTCGATCTCAGTGTTTCAAGGAACCTGGAGGATTAATAAATGTGTGTGTAAGCAAAGTGCTGCCAAACCCCCACCATGCAATTCCTGCCCACTCACTTCGTATTTCATAATGGAAGCACCAGAACCATTGCAGGAGCCCTGTGCAAGGCCCAGGGATTGTAATTACCAAGAAGCATTTTTCAAGGTTTCCAAATTTTTAAAAGTCAATTACAAGCCTTTCTCAGAGAGAGGAACTGAACAAATGTTTTAAGAACCCAAAAACATCAACAAAAACTTAAGCCCAACCTGAAATTTGCTTATGGAGCCTTGACGACATTCATCACCTGCTTCCCCTTCCTGACTGATAAATACACCAGTGCCCAGTTTATGACCATGTACTATTTTCTGAGAGAAAAAAGACATTTCCTAAATCCACTATTATTTTAATTTATGTTATGCATTATCTCCACCAGGTGATGCAGTGAAAAAAAGCAATTCTACAGGCAATCTAACAGTCCGATCCCACAGACACACTTGGGTTTAGTTTTGTAATTCCAAGTTGGGTTATGGGAACATTGACATACAGATTTGTACCTTGCTACTTCAGTGGTGCTAAATTCTTTGCTGGTTTTTGTGCTTATTATAAATTATACATCTAAAGTGCAACTTCCCTGACAGAACAGCACTTAAAGTATTAGGACCAGTGGGCATTTTAAAGCATTATAAAAATACAGTCTAAGAGTTTACCCACACCATTATCATTTAAACACTTATCCTTTTAAAAAAAAATCTGACATTTTATTTCCAGTCCTAGACATTCCAAGCTGGGTAGTCAGAATGTTTAGTTGTTTATGATTCCTTAGAAACAATACCAAAGACAAACAGTTATCAGAACCAGAGTTTATTAAAATTGCTACAATTACAGTACACATTGAATAACCCACCAACAATCAGTGATCAGAAAGTGTCTTGGAAATCTCCAACTTAACCCTTGAAAAAGCACTACTAAGTTTCCTAGTAAAAGCTTTTGTTGAAAAAAATAATCACAAACAATGTAAAGTTTCATAGGGTAAACATTTATTAAGCAAAATTTTTAATCTGCTGATGGATACAAGATTCACCTTCCCACAGGGAAAAGGGATGGGAGAGTGCAATTCCTTATGAAGGAGAAAAAGCAGTGTATAACACTGGAGGGTGAAAAATACATGTTTGGTTTTCTCTCAAGCATTCTGGCTGAACAAATACAGAATTTTATCACACTTTGACTTCTTTGACGTGGCACCCATCCTCCTGCTGGTAAGGCACACAACCTTCCACACTGCAGCAGCTCTCAGAAGTTGGTGCTGCCTGGGCATCTGTGCCACCACTGAAACAGGGGAAAGGCCTCAGCTCAGCAGCAGAGGAAGGGAGCAAACATCACCTTCACACTTTTTGTTCCTTCTCTCTCTTTCTATTTTTTTTTTTCATTTTTCTTTTTGAGTTTAAACAAGAGTTACTCAGGTAATCACTGAGTCAAAAGTAATCAACACCCTGTATGTGCTCAGCCAGTACTCAGCCATCTCTTAGCCTGAGAGACAGCAGAAATCACCTGCCAAAGACTTGATAAAATTTACTGTTTGACCTGAGCCTTGAGATCACTTGGACAGGTGGCTGCTCTATTAAGATATTCCCATCTGGGATAGCAATGTGAAATGCAGCCATCTGCTTGCAGAGCTGTTTAAGCACACATATCCATTCCTCCTGACTGCCAGGCTCTGAGAGAACACAACAGGACTCAGGAAACACAGCTCAGCACCACAGGCATGGAATACTCCTTGTGCACTATAAAATCATCCGTGGAAAGGCACAGAAAAGAGATGCAGGACAGAACATGACCCAACAGTCCCTAGCAATTCCCCAAATGAGGAAGAATTAAAGCTTGCTGTAAAACAAGTAGCCAAGGCAACAGCAAGGCCCGTGTGTAACTGAGGGCAGTTGTAGTTATTTGATTTGTTAGTTACTCTGATAACATTTTTATTTCACAACCAATGTGACACTTCTATCAGGTACTGTGATTTCTTATTATCATAAAACAAACACACCATGGCATTCTGCAGAACAGCAGCATTGAGATAAAGAGACACCACATTTCCAAGTGCTCAAACATTCTGTGTGCCTTTCTGATACCCACGTGGAGAATCAGGCAACAGAGAGAAATACCTTTTTGTTCTACTCTTCTTTTAAAGCATTGTTTAGAAAACCTGATTTCAGTTTTTAAAACTTAGCCTTGTCCAAAGGACTTAAAAGGAGTTCTGGAGGATCTGTTCTGCTACGAATCAGGCTGTCTCAAAAGTGACCTGACACATTCATTCCAGAAAATGATCCAGCTGCCTCAAATTTGGCACCAAAAGTATGACCATTGAGATCAGATAGTCTAAAACTTGAATGAAAGACCCAGGAATCTTAAAAGTTCTTCATACAACCACGAGATCACAATTCTCATAGGGAATAAAAAAGAAGTGCATTTTTTGGTCATAATTTCACATTGCTATTGTTAATTTTTATCAGTAACTACAGATAAAATCTAAGAATCCTGCATGTCCTTCTTTTGACAGCTCCACAATAGAGATGTGACAAATTTGCAAGACAAGGAAATATTTCAATGTAAGAAAACTTCTGTATGAGACTCTCAAAGTCCTTTATGAATAGGTGTCATTATCTCTGTACAGGGGGGAGTTAGGCAGAACTATTTTGAAGATCTTTTCTAAGCTGTCCAAGCTAAAATGGCCCATTTGGCTTTGCTGACTCAGCTTTGCCCTCTGGAATTATTGGATATTGATGCTCCCAAACAGGCCATGTTAGCCATGTCATTTTCAAGTGAAGAAAACAATGCTTTGCAGACTCTTATGAAGGGTTTTTTTGCATTATATTTGTTCACAATGCAATGCCAGCACATCAAGAGCAGGTCCAAAGTTACACTGAGTGGCAGGTGTCTTGTTGCAGCAATGGCATCCAAAGTGTACCTCAAGCAGAGGGATTCACTGGACAGTTCAAACAGACAGATGCAGCTTACATTATGCACAAGGTAAGGAGACAAAAGTGGTTTTTAATCTCTGTAGGTATAACTGGAATCACCCTTGAACATTATCAACCAGCAGAACGCCTGACTCCTTCATTGTGAGAGCAGTTAAACAGATTAATTCCTTAGAAATACTTAGAAATGCAGTAATTCTAATGACTTAGAAATGGTTATTCTGCATGCAAGCCCTGTGGAAAGTCTGTGCAAACATCTCTGTGGCTCCCTGGGAGCCTGGTTAGCAACACTTCACCAGTTCCACCGTGCCGAGAGGGAAAGGGAATGGGAATCTCTCACCTTTTGATGCTTCTGCCCCAGCAGAAGTATCCAGGCATGCCATGCTGCAGGGAGTATGCAGCCTTCCATGGTGCTTGACAGAACCATGTTCCATTTGTATTGTTCTACCACATGGTTAGATCAAGCACAAAGGAAAACCCCATGGACAGCCAGAGTCAGAGTTAGGCAGCGCCAAAGAGAGAGGAGCGTTCAGAGGAAGCAGCATGGAGAAGCACAAGCTGAAGGTTCACGGAGAGCTGCTCTCCACTCCACCCATGCAAAAAGGTGCTGGATACAAGAGGTCATCCTTTATGCTACTGCAGGAACACCCTGGAGCACAATTGGGGTTAGTGAACACGAACAGAGCCCGGGCGAGTTCAGAGACAGAGCTGGCACGACAGAAAACACGACCAGAGGAGTGCTCACTGCTCCTTCCAGAGAGCACCTGCAGCTCCCACAACACACTGAGTGCCCAAGCTACCCTGCTTTTTATTACTTACTCTCTCCTGGTGTCTCCTTTCAGTAAAAATGCCATTTAGGTTTGCTGCATTTATTTAAATGCAACTGGAGAAATACCGCAGCCCGTGCTAATAACAGCAGATTCTGAGCTGATGGCCAAGCTCTGGCCTTAAATGCTCCCCGAGTGCCCTTTGAGCCTGATTTCAGCTCCCAGAGGCCCCTCATGCTGGTGGCACTTACACTGACGATCTGGAATTGCCACTGCTTTTCTTTTCTTCTTTTTTTGGTTTCCTCTGCACTTTCCAGCAGAGTAGAACACACATGTTACTGCAGACACAGACAGCATTTTGTTATTCTGTCTCTGAGCACATTTGTTGGGTTTTGTACCTCACTCTCTGATGGAAGCTGAGCGTTCCCTATTTCTGACATCCTGAATTATTTCAAACAGCTTTGCTCTTGTAACTCATTCCTGCAACCCTGACATATAAAGCAGAACATTCAGTTCAGGCTTGACTGCTCCCATGGAATAAAGCTCTCCCTGGCTCCACTGTGTGCAGAGCTGTGCCAGTGGACAATGATTTTGAAAGTCACATCTCAAATGCTTACAGGATTTCCAGATAAGAGAGAGAGAGTGGCTGTCCTCTGCAACTGCTCAGAGTTCTGCTGGACTTCAGGGAAGGTCAGTGCTGGTGCTTTTAAATACAAATCACTTTCCTTAGTAAGGGGTTTGCCCAAAGAACAAAGTCAGCACCAAGCAGATCATTCATTACCGACATGGAGAACAAGGCAAGTGCTTGAGCAGAGATGACAGATAATACAGCAGGGGTCTGTGCTTCCCCACTTTGCCATGACCCAGCTCTGCTGTGCAGAAAAGCCATCACTGAGTTACTTGGGAACTTCAGGAAATAAATCAGCACAGTGTTAACTTAGCCACTCCACACTGTGGGTTTGGTTCAGCAATGAAAGTAAGGTAATTTGATTTTTCAGTCTAAGAAATAAACTGACATAAACTGAAGCAGTTTTTTAGGGGAACCTAACACAAATCTTCAATCTTCACAAGCTGCCAAACTAGCCAGAGTCTGAATTGATAAAAACATCAGATTATTAATTTTCTTCTGTGACTCATGCAATGTGGCACAAAACCACGTTAATTTTCTCGCCCGATTAATTCAAAATATGCATAACCCTGGAATCCACACCTCATTTACTTAGAAATTATATCTCTAACTAGCATTCCTGCCAATAATTTTGTATGGCTCCAGTGAAGAAGGATGTAGAATCCTATATCCTTATTCCTACACTGCTTTAATAAAGCAGAAATACTGGCCTGGGCTCTTCAAACAAATGAATCCACAGTACTCTGTTAAACAATGACAAGTAACAGTTCATATCTTCCAAAGACTTTTATATTATACACAGATTTACAGTATTAAGTGGGATATCTGTAATAAACTCAGTCATTTCAGTGTCAATGAACTCTTTCAGTCCTACTAGAATCAAATGCAGTCTGAGCTCTGCAAACACCCTCCTGAGAAACCCCATGAGAATATTGTGAACAAGTCTCTATTCCTTTGCTGCACTAATTAAACACCACTTACAATAACTGCCTAAACTAATCATCAACTGCAATGAATGAGAGGTACCAGCACACAAAGAAATCTGTCAAAATCCTAATTTATGTCCCTAGAATACAGGAGAGCAGAAATACCAGGAAAGCACACTATTTTATAAATTACATTTAAATAAATTCCATAAGCCTTTTGGATATACATAAGATCATCCTGCATAAATGTCTGCAAAAAAGAAATTGAAAAGTGAAATACATCTCCAGCTATGTGCCAGTTTCCATGAAAACCCCTCCCTTTAGATACTTTACACACAAGCAGCATTGTTTGGTTTGCTCTTGGTGTTCATTCACTTCTTGTAATCCACATTCTGTTGATCAGTCACTGAACCTGCAGTTTGTAAAGAATTTATACACAGGACCCTATTTTTAACTGTCCCATCATGCTGCCACACCCAGGGGAGCTGCAGTCTCAGAACAGTCAGATGAAATATTTGCTGTCCAGCTGCAGCACCAACACCCTGGCACTGGTTTTTAGCTGATGAGTTCTTTTCATGGCAGCACCTCCCCAGTTATTTTCTGTATCCCACTCAAGTGACCACCACACACACAAAAAGTGCTGCCTTGGCACCCCTGGTGATGCTCAGCTTAACCTCAGCACATGGAATGGCAATGTCAGAGGAGAGCAAACTTTGTCCCAGTGTAATTTCTGAGGTTAAAAGAGCCATCAATCACTCAGCTTTCTGACATGGCTCATTGTCACAGACACATTTTATGAAAAATCCTTTCCTTAGGATTTTCCTCCTGAGAAGCTGAGAGGCCTCAGAAATGATATGTAACCAATGGTTATCTGCTGCTGTGGAATGCAACAGGTGCATCTGGGATTGGGCCCATGTGGTTGTTTCTAATTAATGGCCAATCACAGTCAGCTGGCTCAGACTCTCTGGTCAGTCACAAGATTTTATTATCATTCCATTTTCCTTTCCTTTCCTTTCCTTTCCTTTCCTTTCCTTTCCTTTCCTTTCCTTTCCTTTCCTTTCCTTTCCTTTCCTTTCCTTTCCTTTCCTTTCCTTTCCTTTCCTTTCCTTTCCTGCCTTCTGATGAAATTCTTTTTCTCTATTCTTTTAGTATAGTCTTACTATATAATTTTCTTTTAATATAATATATATCATAAAACAATAAATCAGCCTTCTGAAACATGGAGTCAAGATTCCTGTCTCTTCCCTCATCCTGGGACCCCTGTGAACACCACCACAATTAATTAACAGGACAATTCAGATCTCAAGGGAGGAATCTGCACAGCCCTGCACTCTGCCTACATGGGGAATCCAGGATAACTGTGATATTTGGATACCTGTGGATGCATCTGTGACTCAAGAGTCATCCCTCCCTCTTCCCAGTGCCTCCACTGTAATTGCAAATAAGGATGGTGGGTAACAAAGCTCTTCAGATATTTTGCTTTTTTGAAGACTACTTCAACTCAAAAATAAAATGAGGCAGAGCCTAAAATAAACTTCCTAACTGAAACATGTCAGCTTACTTTCTTATTAAGAACCAGACTCTCTGCCAAACAGACCCACCTGGTTTATGTGGAGCTTGTGCTTCCTTGAGTGAAATGCTTTCCATTCTTTCCCCCACTGCAAAGCCAGAACCCTTCCCCATCGTGCTCTGCACAGGCTAATGGAGCCTCAGAGTAACTGACTCAAATTTCAACACAAAGATCTGGACTGCTGTCAAAGATGCACAGAAAAGGGAGTTCTATAATCAGTACAGTCAAATCAATTTCACAACAGCAACACTTGCACAGTACAAGGGAACTCAGCTCCATTACTATTAGTCATAGCAGTTGTGTTGTGTTCTCCAATGACTTCAGCTTCAGGAAGAATCCATGCAAACCAAAGCCCAAATATACTCAGTTTCAGTGTACCATGAAAAATTCATATTCCTAATTACAAATTCAGTGTAGCATCTAATCTGCAGGTGATTTACTGGTGTTAAACAACCTTCCATTCAGATAAGAATAATTCTGATGCACCACAGACATATCTTCAGTTTTGGTATATTCAGAGGGTTTCTGAAGGTAGTTCTGCTGAGTCTTTGTGTCTTTCAGGGAGAAAAAAAGGATACAACACACAGAATTTAACTGAATAAAACCAAAACATACAAAACAACCCCAAACCAAACCAAACCAGACCACAGAGAAATCTGAATGCAGTTTCTCAAATCATAACCAGTGTTTTCTATCCCTTTCCCTTACAGCAGTGCAAAGCCATGGTGAGAAAAGTGCTGGAGCTTGGCCTCAGATGAGATTTCCCCCCAACATGAGCAGTTCTGGAGCATCCAGGGCAAACCCAGAGGCTCTCAGGGCTTGGGGCTTGCTCAGGAGCTGCTGGAGCCCCAAAATCCTGGCCAGGATCATCACAGCCCCAAAAACATGTCCCTGCAGCACTGCAACAAGGCAGTGGAGCAGGTGGAGACCTGTGCTTTCCCTCAAGCAGACAATGCTGAGGGCAGGAGCCCATGGTCTGTAAATGACTATTTGCTTATTAAAAATGAAAGGAATTTGCGAAGTTGTCATCAGAGTGATGGGCAAATTACAGGAACAACTGCAGAGTGTTTCAATCAGATAAATTATGTAAGCTCTGAGTTAAATTCACCTGCCTTTCATGACTTAAACACTGGTTGAGGAATAGAAACGCATTGCAGCTTTCAGTTTGAGAGCTCAAAACTCTTAAATGTGTTTACACATCACTAGGAGCAGAGCAGGGGATAACCCAAGGAGTCCAAGGGACAATAATGTGTGAATGGCCACAGACAAAGAGTCCTGACATGCAGCCTGTGCTCCCCTGACTCCATCCATGGCAGTTCTGTGCTTCTAAATGTGCAACAATGCAGAGAAGAGAGGAGGAGAGTTGAGGTGATTACAAGAAACAGCAAGTCTGTTCCAAAGCAGACAGGTAACCTGAGGAAGGTGAATGTGTGTGTGAAGAGAGAGACTGGAAAAGAACATCAAGAATTAGGAGAAAAGCTGCAATTAGTGAGAAGAGGTTTCATCAAATGCTTTGAAAATTATGAGTGAACAAAAAGCAGCTACATTGCCATGCAATAATTGTGAATAACATGAGAGAAATGACACTAGCCCTAAATATGCCATTTTTGGACCCAAATGTACCCAAAAGGCTGCCTTTGCTTTGGGTTGGGTTAAGAAGAAGTAGTGTCCAAAAAGGAGAGAATAATGCTGGCAGATGGTTCATTTTCCTCCTCCTGCTCTCCCCTGTCCTTTTGATTGTATAGCACTGTCTGGAACTGAAGCAACTAATTAAAGGCAGTTAGACACAATGTATGCAGGAGGAAGCAATGAGACAGGCTCACTTCAGAGTATTTCCAATAGCAATCTTCTTGATAAAAGTCTTATTTCTAAGAATTAGAAGATAAAGAGCTTTTGTGATGTGATGTTTGTAGAAACACATTGCTTTGATCATTATCAGAGATAGTTTGTGTCAGTACAGCAGGTGGAACTTTCATCGCTTTTGAAATGCACAATATACTGAAAAATGCAAACATATCACAGGGAGAAATAGATATACAGCTGAATGCAAAGGCAATTCTTTCCAAAAGCTATTTCATACACAGTGTCACACAGCAATCAAGGAACCTGCCAAGTCTTGAAGTGACAATAAGCTACCACAGAGACAACACAATCTGCTCATGGATTCATTTCCCTTACTCCTAAAGCCCAGTGCTGCCTTAGAAAACAAAACTGCTCTGTAGTGAACTTAATCAAATGCTTCTGGGCAGGATATTTGTGCTGATCTTTTTCCCCCTTATTCACATTAAGAATGGGAGCCTCCAGTGGCCTCAGGCTGCCAAGCACCATTGGATCCTTAGGTGGTCAGAGTGGGCAGATGTAGCCAAAAAGAAAATGATCATCAGAATTTCACTGTTGCCACTAAAAATGACAGTATTTCCCTTTTCTAAACAGAAGAGAGGGAGAATTAGACACAGCCTGTACTTATGATTTTTCTTTCAAGAAAACATCTCAGATTTTTTAGTCTCAGATTGTATAGCTGTGGGGACACAGTTGGGCAAGGGGGAGATTTGTTATTATTGTGGTGCACTGCATCAAACGGAAAGCTAAAAATCACAGAAAATAGTATCTATTGCAATCTGAAGTTTAAACATATTTGATGGTATATTCAAAAGCTTTGCCTGTCTCACAGCCCTGGGCAAAAATATGTCCTGTTCCCTGCTGTTCCTTCATTTCATGCTATAATGCTTCCAATTCTCCTTTTAAAAAGAATTATGTACATTATCTACCTGTTGCACAGAAGCTCCTTCCTATGGCCACTCATAACCTTTGCAGATGTTGCTCCATTGTCATCAGTAAAAGCTCGAGTCATTAGGTTCTGTGGGGAAATAGCATCTGCAAAAAGTGCCTCAATTGAAAGAACTGGTCAATTGAGGAAAGAAAGTGAGTACTTCAGGCAGGATGCTATTGAACCTATACAGTGGGGACCTGCAATGAAAACTGAAGGAAAGAGTGTGCAGAATGAAGTTTTGTAGCTCTGTCTTCACAGTTTCATTTAATTATCAAATACAGTTCTACTTAGCCCGTCTGCTTCTGTGTCCTCTTGACATTTCCTTCTTGATGCTCCTCTGCCACTTCAGACTGATGAAACTTCAAACATCTCAGCTTTTCTCCCCTGTTCCTGCTAACCACTCCTCTCTTCTGTTCTTAGAGAAAAAGCACTTCCCTTTCTTCCCTTAATTTACTGAACAGTCACATTTTTTCTTTCTCATAAAAGGTCCTTTCTGACAGTTCCCTTTATGATCACAGAATCATGGAATAGTTTGGGTTGGAAGGGACCTTAAAGATCATCCAGTCCCACCCCCTGCCATGGGCAGGGACACCTTCCACTATCCCAGGCTGCTCCAAGCCCCATCCAGCCTGGCCTGGGACACTGCCAGGGATCCAGGGGCAGCCACAGCCCAAATCCAAATCAACCATTTTACAGTTTAAACCATTCCCCCTTTCCTGTCACTACGTGCCCTTGTCAAAAGGAACGTGGAGGACACACAGACTTCAGGACAACCTCAGAATTTTATGACTTTAAAAACTGTCCTTTCCCTGATGTCAAAGTATTAAGCTCTCCTAGGCTTAACTACTCCTGGGTGCAATCCTGACACTGCCTGAGTAGCTCTGCTCCCACAGAGCCCAAACTTTCTGTGCATCCTTGTCTCTTCTCAAATGTCAAAGACTGCGTGAGGATAAAATCCCTCACATTCCCTGTGTTTTCCCCTCAAAAAACAACTTTCTGACCATTGACACGTACTAGATATATTACATAAACTACATGAAATAGAAGGATCCTGAAAAAAGAACCATTTGAGAAAGAGATGAACATTTACAAAAGAATTTAAATGAAAAATTGTTTTCTCATACACTGAGCAGGAGATGTAAAAACTAGAACAGAGAATTCCAAAGACAGTGAGGACATTGACAAGTTACTAAGCCTTGCCATCCCAGTGGGATTGTGTCATCCCTGGATGACACAAAGCACTGCCCAATGCTCTAAAAGAAGATTCATACCTCATGGACATTTCTGCAGAGAGACGTGCAGGGTTAGATCCTGGGATGAAACATATTCCTCAAAATGAAAACATGGAAAATTCCTGCTAAATGCCAAGCTTGAAGCAGCCATGATTCAAAGGGACAAGTTGAGCAGAACAGGTGCCAAGGATGTCTGTTCCCTGGATTGATTTACAAGCTAAGATTTTCTAAACCATTAGATGTTCCCTGTCTCATGTGAGCAGACAGCAAGTCGAGTTCAATGTATCTCATCACCATCTGGAAACTCTACAGGCAAGGATCTCTTCTCTATTGAGCTTTTGAACAGCATTAGTTTTCATCCAGCTGAAATCTTTGTTCTGAAGCTGCTCAATCCCTGCTCTCCTCCTTCATAAGTCAGGTTTATGCTTTTTCCATGTGGTTTTGATATAGATGTAGAGCTGGAGACCCAGGGAAAAACAGCCTAATGCCTCAAGGAAAGGACCCCCAAGAAAAGAACTCACACAAAATATTATTCTCAACATCACCAGGTACTGAGTTCTGCAATTCTTAGCTGTGACCTCTCCTAAATGGTGTCAGCTGGTGTTTGCCTCCTCCAATCTCCTGTACCTTTGCTCAAAGCATGCATGCACACACATAACATTAATTCCTCCAGCCCATTAATAAAAGCAGAGGAAAATAACAATGGCAAATTGGGTACAGGTTTATACAGATCTGTTTCTGCAGGCTGCTTTCCTGACTAAGTTATATTTATGCATTTTCATTTCCAGTTTATTTAAATATGAATATTACTGGCTAATTGCATTGTTACTATGATGGACACAATCCAAAAAACCTAGATAAAATATGTCATAATTTCAGGCCTGATTATAAATGTTGTGGCTTGAGTCACAAGGGATTGAAGACCTTAACAAGCCTGCCCAAGAGAAGCTGACTGCAAATGAAGTTATCTTTATTTTCTTTCCCCCATAAAGGGAAGGTTTAGCTCGGCATGTTGCTCACAGTGATGCACAAAGCACAACGACTTGTTTTGGGCTGCTGCCACTCAGCTTCATGCTGCATCCCCATCTACAGCCATTCATCTTTTACCACCAGGAACACAATTAATCATGTTGCTTTTCAGAGGAAAAAAAGAAAAATCATAGTAATTTTCATAGAAAACACCGCAAGGTACTCCATCAATAACAGTCATTTTTCTCCTCAGTACACACTAATAGATTTGCTTACCGAAACCTGCTTGTCTTTACAGTATACAAAAATGCAGTAATCCAAAATAGATATCACCAATAGAACCAGTAGGAAAAACACATGAAGAAGCAGTCATTGCTTAGTTGTGCTGTGTAAGGCAAGAAATATTCTTTTACTGACAGCTGAACCATAAATAAAGAAGAGATAGGATTAAGAAAAAGCTGTTTATGTTACTTTGGAGGTTAATTTCAGGTGGAAACATTTTTCTGTTTCATTCACAACACAAAACCTTTGCCTAAATTATTATGCACTTTTTGATTCAAAGCTTGCTGAAACCAAAAATCTTACCAACTTTGATGGCAATTTTACTGGAGTTAGTGTGTGTTGCTTATGGATGTAAGGAAAATGAATGCATGAAAGCACGTGCATTGATGTCATTCCCTCACCCCAGATTCACTCCCATCCCAGATCAGAAATGCTCACTGCCAGTTGTACAAAAACCTCTCATACTGTTCTCAGCCTTTTAGATGTGACAACTAAACTTGAGCTCAGCTCTCATTAGGTCAGTAAGAGCTCTGCTTGAATACAACTGACAATCCTGTCAAAATATAACATTTCCCATATAGATGCATATATATTGTCATTGTTTTGCTTAAATATTTCATAATTTAGTATCTTTTTACGAATACATGTCACAAGCTTTTATTTTTTTTTTTTGTTTTTAAGAGAAGACAGCTATAGACTGTTTTTTTTTTTTTTCCCTTTTTTTTTTTTTTTAATCCATAAGGTAATTGCCTTTCTGTCGAACTAACCGAATTTGCCCAAATTCAATTTCCAAAGCTGCTCCCTAATATCCATTACAGCAAACACTGTGGGGCAGATTGGATTAGCGGGCTCTCTGGACCCGCTCCTCCCGGCGCGGGGAGCGCAGCAGAGCCAGGATAAATGAATTATTACCTGAGCAGCGGAACTTCTTGCTCTTGATCTGGCTGATGCGTTTGTTGGCAAGGCGACGGGGATTGCTGCAGCGCGCGCCGCTCGTCTCGATGGGATTGTCCTGCAGGTAATCAGCCAGCCACTTCAGATGGCAGTCGCACACAAATGGGTTCTGAGCTAAATGGCTGCGAGAAGGATGGCATGTTTAATCACCACTGACCTGGGACACCCTGCTCCTGCATTGTTGGTTTTTGTTGTTGTTGTTGTTTTTGTTTTTTTTTCCCCCACCGAAGCTGAAGAGTGGAGTAATTGAATCGGCTCTTGCAAAAAAAAAACACCCCAGGCCCAGTGGAAGCTGCACAGAGCCGCTCGTGAATGGCAGAATTCCGCGAGTGCTCACATCTTCAGCAAGTCCTCCTTGCAGAGCAAACAAAAATTAAGACAGCAAAGCCCCCTTTAAGGGACACAGACCTGCTGCTGTCTCCCAAATGGGAGAATTCTGTGAGTGCAGCAAGTCCTCCACAAAGGAAACAAAAATTAAGACAGCAAAACCTTTAAAGGACACAGACCTGCTGCTGTCACCCAAATGGGAGAATTCTGTGAGTGCAGCAAGTCCTCCACAAAGGAAACAAAAATTAAGACAGCAAAGCCCCCTTTAAGGGACACAGACCTGCTGCTGTCTCCCAAATAGGAGAATTCTGTGAGTGCAGCAAGTCCTCCACAAAGGAAACAAAATTTAAGACAGCAAAACCTTTAAAGGACACAGACCTGCTGCTGTCACCCAAATGGGAGAATTCTGCAAGCGCTCACATCTTCAGCAAGTCCTCCTTGCAGAGGAAACAAAAATTAAGACAGCAAATCTCCCTTTAAAGGACAAGACCTGCTGCTGTCTCCCAGGTCCCACAGTCTCTCCTGAGAGCTTGATGTGCTGCCTCTTGAGAGAAATGCACCTTACCTGAAGATCATTTTGTATCCTGGTTTAAAAGAAATTTGATCAGCAAGCTCAAAATGTGAATTAGTAAAGCACCTTGGATCTTTGGGCAAAGGCAAAGGCATTTTGTATCCTGGTTTTAAAGAAATTTTATCAGCAAGCTCAAAATGTGAATTAGGAAAGCACCCTGGGTCTTTGGGCAAAGGCAGAAGTGGTCCAGAATCTTTTCACAAGAATGAAATTAATATCTGCACACACTCATCATTTCTAACAGTACTTCCTTCATATGTATTTTTTCCTGAAGCAAAAGGTTTTAAATTAAAGACTGAAATGTTTAGGCAAGGTACAACTGCACTTTATCCTTTACCAAAATTTGCTTAACTTGTTTCCTATGAAATTGGAAATAGGTATCATAGCATTGATTTTAGCTGGGCATTTAGACTTTGGTAACAGAAATCTGCTGGAGCATCTCAGAGAGAAAGTGTTTTTCTGCTGCTGTTCTGATTCATTTTGCTTGACAAAGCTGAGCACTGTATCAGAAGAGTGTGCCAGGTCTTTCCCAGGCTCTAATCTCAGTTCAGCTAACTTGCATCAGTCCCTCTGACCTCCAAGGGAGCAGGACTCAGCTCTCCAATAACTGCAAAGACAGGTTAAGAAAAGACAGATGTTTCAATTTGGTTTGGACAGAGGTATAAAGTTATAGCCTCACAAGAACTCTCTCCCTCTGTTGCTGTTTTCCACTTGTAGAAACTTCTTTTCTGTTTGCAGTTATATTTATGAACTGCCGTTGAACAAAATAGGTGTAAAATGCAACAGGGCAATGGCTGTTCAGGACTGGGAAGGGAGAGCCCACAGAGCAGAAAGGGCCTGAAGAAACTCAAGATTCCTGTTGCAGTAGAGCCATTCCTGCTGTGAAAGGTCCAAAGAATCACATAGAGACAGAATTTGGGTCTGGTTTTGCAGCTCTAGAAAAGTACAGAAGATGGCAATCACTTGGAGTCTTAAAAATGGGAAAATGAATCAAAACTTTGTGACAAAGTCTCTTGGTGTGAAGCAACAAGTCCATTCTAAGCAAGAGCTACCAGCAGAACCCTATGGAAACCAACGGGAGATGTTCACACCTTAGGCCATAAACATTAAAACACTACAAAAGCCTATTGTTTAACCTGACAAACCTTACAGACCTCAGGGAAAGAGCCCTCTCTGTGGCCCCAGTTCATGTGTGCACATACACACAGGCTGCAGCAGCAGAAGGCATGGTGGAGCTGCAGGGACAGAACTGGGGGTGCTGTGTATGATTATTCCAATGCCTTAATGGTTTGCAGCAATACATACTGGCCAAATATCTGTTGGAAATTCAGGTTATGTTTGTGGCTGCCTGAGGACATGGCAGAAACTCTGCTGCGAGAAATCCTTGCTGTCAGTTCATTTGTATATCGTTTAAAATATTTCTACAACTAATTCAGCCAATGCATTCCCAGTATTAAAATATATAAATGTGCATTTGCATACAAAAATTGCAGTACTATAGTGTGTGTGCAGAGATACTGCAGTATGTGTGTGTGTATATATATATATATATATATATATACACACACACTCATAGATATTTTAATACTGGAATATCAGGCTGCCAACTCCAGCTCTGAAGGAGTACTATTTACCTTATTATCTTATTACTCACAGCTTTAGGATGAGACCTTCTTCTACAAAATATTGAATCATTTCTGTATTTTTGCTTCTGGTGCCTATTCTAATGCCTCCAAATTCAAAATTGTTGAGTGGATTTTCTTAATGGATCAAATAATACAACATATCATTCCCCTTAAGTGGAATGTCAGCTGAAATGTGGTTACAGAAGTCACGAACTGCACAGCAGGACTCAGACCCAGGCAGGAGAGATGCCAACTCATTGGCTCATTAAAAACTGCTAGGCAATGATCCTAATAGAAAATGCTGTTCATATCTTATCCAGAGTCAAATGCACACATTATCTCCCCAACAAACAGCCTGAGCTTCACACAGCCCTGACATTTCTGTCACTGAGGGCAGGCTGTGTCGATCCTGCCCTCACTGAACTGATGCAACACTCCTTCTTCTTGCTCCTTTTCTCTCACTGAGGAAAGGAGGGGCTGCTACAGGGATGTCTCTTCCAAATCGTCTTAATGTCAGATGAAAAGACAGGCAACATTTTAGGTGGGGAAAGAGAGAGCTGTCATTTGTGCTCTGGCTGCATACTCACAGAGTCTGGATCGATCGCAGAGGTGCAAAGAGCCCCTTGCTGATGGTCTGCAGTTTGTTGTCATAAAGAGATAACAGTTTGAGATTATGCAGACCTTGGAACGTGTTTACCCTCAGGCAGTTGATCTTGTTGGCATTGAGAAGCCTGGAAACAGAGAAAAGGTTTAGAATTCATTAATCTTGTAATAATCAGATAAAGATAGACTGGACCGCAGGG
The DNA here is from genome assembly GCF_051311805.1 of Agelaius phoeniceus. Lineage (NCBI taxonomy): Eukaryota > Metazoa > Chordata > Aves > Passeriformes > Icteridae > Agelaius > Agelaius phoeniceus. The sequence goes on from NC_135279.1 coordinate 14,385,948, forward strand.
TTAAATCTAAAAAAAAAAAAAAAAAAATTAACCTAGCCATCAAAGCTAAACCACATGTAAAGGCTTCATTTGCCTGTTACATTTCAAAGGTGAAAAACTGACAGTGGACAAGAGTGCTCTCATAGCTGGGGAACATACAGACATATAACAGTGCTAGCCATCATAAAATGCTTAAAAGCTGGGGGGCTGTGGGGGGTTGTATGCTTAGCCTTGTCCCAATTTACTCAAAATTCTACACAAATATTTAAGGAAGCCTTCAGCTTAATATACACAGGAATAAAAATTGCTTCCCACCTTGCTACTCCATGCACACACAGCCCACAATGAGAAGAACCCTTATTTTTCAATTTTCTCTATCAGCAGCTGTCTTAAGTCTAACTGAAATTCTGGGAGTTTGAAATCTTTTGATAAGGAGTGTAGGGTTAATTTGATAAGGGAAGATTAAAAAGATGTTTCTCCTGAGAGACAGAAAGAGGGAAGTGTAAAGTCTGGGCTAAAACCTAAAAAGGAAAACCCAGTTCACACCCAAGGACAGCCAGGCAGGGGCCCAGGCTGCCCCAGGAGCTGTGTCCTCAGTCCCTGTCCTTGGAGGCTTTCAAAGTGACATCATAGAAAGCCCTGAGCAACCTGCTCTGACCTGATAAGGTGGCTCTGCTTGAAGCAAGGGTTCCCCAGACTATTGCCAAGTGATCACTCAAGGTCCCTTCCAGCCTCTACTGTCCCACAGTTCTATGAATTTCAGTTACACCAGAGCCCTGTGCAGTTGTGGAAAAGCAGCACAAAGGCAATTTAAACACTATTTTTAAAAAAACCATGTATTTTACAACTATAGAGCAACCAGCTGGTGGAACTAATCAGTTCAGCAAGAAAATCTTGGACAGTACTTGTGCAAGTTTTTTAGCTCATCCATGCAGAGTTCTGCCCCATGTCATAAGTAGATACAAACCCAACAACAAGCTGCATCTCCTGCTGAGACAATCAAACACAAGAACACTTAATTTGTCACTGTCATCTGCATAGGTGGTATCCTGCACTTAGAAGGGAAATAGGCAGGAAATTACCTATTTACTTAGCAAAGCCAAAATCCACATCTTTTGACTACTACCAAGAACTACTGAGAAAAATGGTAAACTGCAAACAGTATATGATGTTAACTCAGTTCTCTGAGCTCAAAATTCTTCCCTTGTCAATGAATTTAAAGGACTAAATATTGCATCAATGTGGCTCTCTGTGAGGCAGAGCACTAATGCAGAACAGAAGACAAATAGGCAAAAAGGAAAATATATCCTCTATTTCTCAGCAAGGAAATGCATCATTTTAAGGACACCTCTAACAGCAGCACAGGGAGCTTCCATTCTCAACAAACTGCACAGACACCACTAAAGACAAGAGAACAGCCACTCAGGAAGAAATACAAGCTTGCTAGTGGCATGCGATGCTTTTCTTTTCTCCAAAAAGTAATTCAGAAAATGCTTCCTCTGCCTTTACACTCCTGAAACCTTTGGAACATCACAAGCTCATTACAGTTCTCTGCTCCCACTGTTGTTTTGGCAGAGCCATTGCTGCAGCCAAAAGTGACAGTGTTTGTGACACACAGGCTGCCTTGGGCAGCATGGGGAGCTCCAGGAGAGCAGGAATGCTTTGGAATGAGAGGGCTCCAAAGGAAAACTCCCCTTCCCAGCCTACAGGAAAGTCAGTATCAATTTACCCCAATTTCCTCCTTTATATGTTGTGGAAAATGAAGTTTGACATTAGTTAAGACAAAATCCCATAGAAGGCAATGATGGATAAATGAGGTTACATTTTTGCATGAACTAATAGCTGAAACAATTTCATGAAATCATAAGCAGCACTAGTATGACCCCTCTGGAATCTGTATTTCCATGACACCTAATCCACACTCCTGCTGGCTCCCCAAAAGTAAAAGGGTAATTTTCCCATTGGGCCACAGGAACAGCTCCTCCTCCTTCACTCCAGCAGCAAATGCCATCTCCTCCTGCTGCTTCTGACAGAATCTGTAAACCAAAGCAAAGCAACCTCGTCCTCTCGGATCTCACACATCATGCATTTCTCTTTCCAGCTCATAGACAATCTCATCCATAAAGAATGGCCTAGCAAGGCAGTGGGATGCAGAACCAGGTACTGAATTTTGAACAGTATCCCTAGACATGCTCTTAGGCATTGCAAATCCTTTGGTTTCCATCCCCTGTCCTTTTGCACTGGTGCCACCCTCATTTCAGGGAATGCACACCTGCTTGGTTTGGCTGCTCCTGTCTCATGACAAAAGTCATCATCTAACTCACAGTAAGTAGGAGGGAAATGACCCAGGAACAAAACTGAAAACAAGTGTGTACTTCCATTTTTTTTCCTAAGTGCTAATTTTTTTCCACTACTATAGTAACGGTTTTTGTTGCAAGCAGTACTTGTAACAAGGTATAAAGCAAAAATGAAAGCAGTCTCAGCAAGAATAGAATTTACAACTGCACTACAATTGTATTTCCACATGTGGGTAACCAGGATGTCTTCTTGGGATGCCTCAGAAGTGCACAGCAGAGCTGCTCTGGGCAGATGCTGCTCCCTTCTGTGCAAAGATCAGGCACAAAGTCTACATTACTGATCCATCCCTCTGAGCAAAACTGACCTGCAACTGCAGTGAATACACTGGATCCAGATTCATTCTCCCATTGGTTTCAACAAAAAATGAATAAACCCCAGGCTGGAAAATAGAATTTACAATGTGACGAGGTTCCTGGCATGAATTTTTGATGACTATGTTCATAATGATATAATCTGTGATGTTTATTTAGAGCCAAACACTGAAAATGAGAGCAACTGATCTCATTGTACAGCTACAAGTACAGAGGCACACGCTCTTCTTCAGGCACCAGAGTCATTTGGAGCAGAAAAGTGCATGTGCAGACTGTTTAGAAGGGGGAATTCAGGTCCTAAAGAGCTTTTCTGAGGTGACAACACCTATTCTGTGTATCACAGAGAGTCTGCTCAGCAGGAATACAGGTGTGGCCATAGGAGGTGGATGGTGAGATGCATCAGTGACTTATTTCTGCTCTGAATCAGTGAGAAACTGGGGGGAGAAAAGAAACTGAGGAAGCAGAATACATTATCCCTAAACATTTTTCCCTCCTACTTACTGTGATAATGACTTTTGGCCAGAATCATTCAGGTTCATATTCCTTTCAAAACTCTCAGTTTTTTAAAATATCCGCTATGAATATTCCCCTCTATAAATCTCAGTCCTTTATTTAATCTTTCTTCATTATCCCAGCTCCACTAATGGCATCTAATTTTTAATTAAGTATACAAGGCAGGCCTCACATGGAGTTAAAAGTGGTTTTAAGATGTTTGTTAAACTAACACAAAGGCAGATGAGAAAAGCATATTCCAGGGAGCAGAATCTTCCTTGAACACTGCACCAGGCCATAAAACATACTAAAGGTTCCTTTATTGGACTTACACCAAGAGAAGGAACAACATTAAAAGTGGAGTTCTATTTTAGCAGGAATTACCCAGTATTTATTTTTGCAGCAATTCATGGTGAAAGTAAATTCCACTAATTCTCCTATTTTGTTATCAGCTTGATTGGATGAGATTTACACACGGCCTCCAGATGTGGGGCACCATTCAAAAGGAGGTTAAATATTCAAGTAGAAATAAAACCGCCTGCTACCCAGAGGGATGATGGATTATTAACTCAAGTCTCCATTTTCATCCCTCTGGATATGTAAAAAACATGAAGAAACCTCTCACAAGCCTTGGACCACCACAGTTTGAGGGAGAATGGTTAAAAACCTTGTGGTTTGCACACCATTGGAACAACGAGCTGAGCAGTGCACTATTACAATTCCACGAACCCATTTCCTGAAAAAAGTGGATTTGTCCACACACATTGAAATAATAACGTGTTTCAGCTAAGCCCTTGAAATGAATGTGCACTGAATTGGCTCTGTAATTGTATCAGCTGCTCATAAGCACCATCTGCATAATTAAGATGGTCCCATAATTGAATTATATGCCCAAGCACAGCTTCAAGTGATTAACATTTAAATAACATTCTGAACTCCAAACCCAAAATGACTGAAAAAATTGTTTTTTAAGAGCAAATGGGAATGTTTATATGGCTTTTACCCTTAGCCATGTTTGTATTTTTATCTCAGTGAGGTCAAGTAATCAAACTATGAGGAAATAACCACAAAACTGGGAGAATCAACAGCAGCCTGACAACCTTACACGTGCCAGGGACTGCAGGCTGGCCTCTGGTGCTCCAGGATAGAGCAGGAACCACCCTAAATATACCAGTGAGCCTAAAGGAAAGTGCCAGGGAGAAAAGCTGCACCAAGGCACTGAAAAGCTTCTCTTCCTTTTTCACCAGCTTTGTGTTTTGACAGCAACGACAACACGACGAGAATGAAAATGTTTGGCATCCCATGAACTGGCTGGCACATCCCACATGCCAGACTCCACTGGGGAAAATGAGAATTCACCAGAAAAAAAAACAGATGTAAGAGGCACAGGAGACTTGTAAGGGAGAGGAGAACTGGGTAACAGTTTTGCCTGGCTAACAGCAGAATACAAATTGAACAGGCATGACCTTTATAGAATATCAATAGTTGCAGGCTTCACCTACGTTCAGAGGCACTACAAGGCAGCAAAGAAAGAATTCTCAGCAGAAAGCTTTCCTTAGAATATATTATATCTGTTACAAGAAGTTAAAAAAATTAGCATGTATTTTTCAGAATTTTCTCTTGAAATTTACAGGGAATCAAGTGTCATCCTTGATTTAACACAATTTTTCACAGGAGAACAGCTGAAGTGTCAATACAGCAATATCCAGTCAAGCACTTGGTCATCCCAGCAGCCAATGATGAGCAACAACTAAAGACAGAATTGTGTGTGCCCCTGCCTAGTTATTGGCAAAATAACTATATTAAGTTTCAGGAACATTTTAAGATTGCCTGGACTGTCAGGGAGCATTTTGATTGTCTCTCACTGTATCGAGATATTTAAACATCTACTGAAATTTACATTTGCTAATGTGATGACTGACCACTGAAGAGTCTGTCAGTGCTTCAGCTGATAATAACCAGCATGAAATCATCATCACGCTTGCTTAACCAGCTTCAAGTGCTTCTCCATGTTCAGGAAACTGGATGATGGTGATGATAAATTTATTCACAGTAAATTAAAATGGAAAAGTCACAAGCTGATAATGAGTCAAGAAGGAAGCACGGAGCACAGTCTGACAGTGTTGTTTTGGTGGGAATTTAGAAAGGGATTTCAGGAATTCCTTTTCTAAACCAAAAATCTCCAGCTCTGCTTGAACACCACCCACAAAACAATCCTGTGGTACTTCTGTTACTACCTGGAGAATTATAAACACATGTTGTCACAGCACCCAGACTTGTGCTATTTGAAATTCAACAGTGTCTAACTTCTGCCTGCAGGTAGGATCACAGCTGATTGGAGATAACCACATGATAATTCAGATGCACAATGGAACAAATACATTTTCACAGCTTTCAGGGCTGGGTTTGTGTGCAATAGCAACGAAAGCTGCTGTCAGGAGAGCCCACTCAGAGCACCAGAGGCTGCTGCTCACACTGACACAGGGATGAGGTGCTTTGGGAGGCTGCATGCAGCCAGGCCACACCAGTGACACAGGAAAGGCAGATGCTGCTGCTGCACTCTGTCATTAGTGCTTGACTGTAATTGCATTTCTGAGTCTGGCAGATGCTGCTTCCTCACTTTTAACAGCAGCTATTGAGTTTAGTAACATTATCACAATAGCAACCTAAATGCAGAAATCTGAAGGAAAAAAAAGCTTGAGGCAAATGGCTGGAAAGCAATTTTAAAGCTATTAAACAGGTCTGTGCAGAGAGCATTCTGTGCTGGCCTGGAAGGATGAGGGTGGCATGGTCTCTACGCTGTAGCCAGAAATATTTTGAGTGATCAAGAGAAAAGCTCATTTGCCATTTTGTTAAGAATTTAGATTCACAGATCCCAGAAATGACATAGGCTGCATAGAATCTCCAGGTCATCTGGTCTGAAACCCACTCAAAGCATGACTCATTCATGCACAGTTAATGCATTTCACCAGATCACAGGGTAATTCAGAATTCCAGGAAGCTCCAGTGGTTGCTTGTCCTGACAGGCTGCCAAAAGAAGATGAGCTACAAGGTCAGATTGGGTTTTATCCAGTCTGGATAAAGTCTGGTCTTTTAAACCTTGTAGGGACAGAGGATGCACAGATTTCTGGGCAGCCTGCTCCAGCTACCTGACATCATTGTGAAAAATGTTTTCCCCATACATCAGTCACAAGGGCTCTTTTTATTACTGCCTGTTGTCTATTCTCCATGGGAAAAATTGAGAACTCCACAGAATAAGATTTTATACATCACTTAAAGCCCAGATCACTATGGGGAAGAGGAGAGACTACTGTGCTATTAAAGACTTGTAAATGGAAAGCTGCACTTTCTTTATTCTGACATTTCTGTACTGTTTACATAGCTGTTAATATATTTATGTATACAACAGTGCAATGTATACAATGCCAAACACTGGAATTGATGTACATTCTGTTGTTTTTAAATACTCTGTATGGTTTGTACATCACAGCATTCTCTTTGAGATTCTATCAAGCCCCAAAAGTACACAATAAATAATTGGTAGATTCTGCTTTAAGCTCTTCAGTACTGGCATTCAGTTTAGAATTACAAATCAACACAAGCACTTCAAACTTGGCAAATCCATCATGAAGATACTTTTCAAGTAACCTCACCAGAAAAGAGCTAGGGATACCACGTATCTGCCTTATTCATCACAGAAAAAAACCAGCATAAAAATCAAGTTACAAAAAAAATAAGAATCACTCAACCCAAAATTTGACCAGCTGAATTTTGGGAAGACTGATGATAGGAGTTTCTGCAAGTATACACATGACTTGTCACTTCATACAAGTCTATTTTAGGGTCAGCTGAAGTTGTAAATATTGTATCTAGTTCCAATTTTAACCAAGGTTAGATGACTGATAATTTGTCACCACTTTTGACATCACTTTATCTGTCAATATGTCAAACTCCAGGCACCAATAGGATTTTTGGTCCTTTCCAACTGCAGCTTGAGTTTTCCCCAATGACCAGATATTAGGTGAGGGAGGAGAAGGCTGTCAGCTTCTGGCTTCATTTTTTGAGAGAGAAACACAACAAACCTCTGATTTTAATATATGTGTACCACAGGAGTAGATCTCCTGATGTTTAGCAACACCAAAACAGAGCCCACCATGGGGATTTTCCTTGCTCAGTAAAACACAGGGATCACGAGCAGAAGATTTAGGATCAACACTCCTGAGCGCTCGTATGATTAGGAACTATGCAAAGTAAATTTCCTCAAGGAAAAGGATTTATTGAAAACTGATACTTGCCAGACATTTGAAAAATGAGACTTCATCCCTCATATTATTCTGCTCTGCAGCCTCTTTAAAGAGCAGAGATTTGATGGTAGCTCCTTGTTCCAGGGAGCAGGGCGCCGCAATGCGCACGCTGCAACAAAAGGCTCCCAGAACGCTGGTTTTCATCTGGCTGCAGGGAGCGAAGTGTGCTACTTAAAATAGGACAAATATCACAAACTCGGTGCCCATGGTGGTGCCTTGTGAAGGCTGGCCTAGAACAGAGACTAGACAGAGCTAAAGGATAAAGTTGGGATTTATTAAGAGGCCTCAATGGATCCACCTTGGGCAGCACAACCCAAAATGGCCACAAAAAATGGGCAACAGTTCCTGGGATCTCACACTTTTATAAGTTCTGCTCCATTTGCATATTGAAGTTAATTGTCCAATTACAGCTTAGCCCATGAACTCCCATCCTTCTTGTTTTCTCTCTTCAGTTTACCATTTATACTCTTGGGCCTGAGCTTTGGATCAGTTGTCCTTGGTCCCCAGCTGGAGCAGGAATTGTTTTGTCTCCCTGCTCTGTGAAGAGCTCACCATCCCCTGATATGAAGCCCAGACCCACACACTAAAGCAGCACAGAATCTGGAAGACATAAAAGCTAAACCTGAGGCATCAGTGGCTGCTGCTGGGTTTATCTGTCCCAAGGGAAGGAGCTGCAGGCCTGGGCTGAGCCCCCCTTGCAGTGAAAGGCAGCACCTTGGCAAGCTCCTGTGAGAGCCTGCCCACATTCCAGGGGGACTCAAGGACACGTGAGCAGGACATTTAAATGTCTTCCTCTTTCTAGAAAGCCCAAGGTCAGTTGAAGGTCTCCTGGACTAACCATCCTCAGCTAATGGTTACTTGAAAACTTCCACCTTAAGCTGAAGCCTTTGTCATTCTTTTGGTAAACAATTAAATTAATCAAACGCTGTTTCACAGCTTGGACGCATCCCCCAATAAAATGAAAGTTTCCATTCACTGTATTAAAAAAACCCACAAAAGCTAAAAAAACAGGTATCCCTTTCTGGAAAACAACATAGATCTCTCAAAGCCAAATTGACCTAAAATTCCCAGAAGACACTTGATACAGCCTGCTGAAAAGAAGAATGTGTGAGGATAGGGTGCAGTAGCTACAAAGCTTTCTATCATCCTCTCCTCTGGCACCTTCAGACAGGATAAGGAAAACTCCATGGTCCAAGAAAAGCTTCTGCTCCACAGAACAGATGTGTAGCTGGACTTGAAGAATGATTTTTGCTGCTCTGTTGGTTACCATTGCATGCTTAAGAAACACATAAGATTTGTGAAATCAGCAATTTAACAAAACTCCAATTGCAATTATTTTTGTGGGTGATGTTAACTACTTAAGGTGGTTACTTATAATGAAAACTTCAGAAACAACATTTTGAATTAAACCCAAAGGGTTTAAAAAAAGCCCAGCAAAACCACACCCTAATCCCTCAAGAAAAATCCTCCAAACCCTTATTATCTAACCATGCCTAGTTATTTTCTTGCCAAATATAATATAATACTGGCTTACCACCTCTGCCTTATAGGGCAGAAATGTGGAAATGCTGATGCCAGCCAGATGGTCTAAAACTTGTTCTGAATTCATTTCCCCTCCACCAAAGTCAAACAGGACACTTGAGGATGTGGCCATGCCCGAGATGAGAACTCCTCTATGGAGCTCCTGACACCAGTGGTGGTGTCTGAAGCTGCCAGGTCCTTACAAAGAGGAATTCAGCCAAAATACAGAATAATCCTGGTCTATATTGTGACAGTATATTTAAACTGAAGAATAATTACATGTCTGATAAACTTTGATGAGTTATATCCAAAACAATTAATAACAATATTATCTGTTCTGAAATTTCACAGGAATTATTTCTTCCTTTTAAATAATATATTTTCTTTCTAAATAATAGTTTTTCCTTCTAAATAATACAGTACCCACAAGGACTCCCTTTTTCTCATTGTGTCCTGCTTTATCATAAAGCCAGTACATTTTCTAAACTGCTCCTGCTCCAACTCAGGAAATCAGACAGGCTACCAGGATACCTTAATCAGAGTGCTCTTATCAGAGTGTCTCCAGACTAATAAGAAGAAATCCAATCTAGTGCCCACGGAACACTAAATTAGATCTAATCATAGGGCACTCTTCCAATTCTTCAACAGCAGGTCTAAGACCAACAAATGCCATTTATTTTTTTTTTTTTTAGTAGCCATTAAAATACTACAAGCAATCCCAGAGCAGCTGCTTCATAGCCACAATCCAAAAAGCTGCAGACATTTGTTTGCATTTAAGATATGATCATTCAATGCTCTCTTTGCCAAAGGATACTTTACATACAAACACTCTCAAGAAGACCCTGGAAGGCTCCAGGGTCATGGTATTTTGGGAACCCCAAAACAGGGCAACTTGCATTGTCTCAGCTTGAGAATGTTTAAATAGTTGAAGCAAAACACCTTTCAGCAGTTCCCTGGCACACAGATTTCATTTCCTTAATAACAAGGCATCACATGAGCCAATTCTGACTAAAAACCATTATATCTTGTGTTAAATATGCAATTCACTGAAGGCCTGCTCTACATGCACTCTAGGAGTGTTCTAGAAAGGAGTTAAAAATTGCTTAATGCCTTATGCAGAAGTTCTAGACCCATATTTTTATGGGACATGATGATCCATGTGTTGAGTGATTTTTTTATTTATATGTTCCTCCTGGGAAGGATTCTATCTGTAAAGTGTCCTGGATGAGACAGAACAAGCCTTGAAGAGTACCTCTTCAAAGCTGCAACTGTTAAATATTTGGGTTGGGGAGGATGGTTTTAAATCTCAGATTTTTTAAAATACAGGGTTTTTTTCTCAAAGTAGGATGAGTCCCAGCTCCTCTGCACTGTCATAATTATTGTCCTCACACCTGGCAAACCATCCCCAAAATTTCTCTTACTGCCCAGGCAGGGAAACACTGAAGTACAGAAAACTTGTGAGGTTTGGGGCAGGAGAGAGGAAAGGAGCTGCCAGAAAAAGGGTGAGGATCAAGTGATGGCAGCTCCCCACTGCCCCAGCCCAGGGACTGTCACACCAAACCAAAGGGGCTCCTGCTTGCCCTGCTCTGGTCCATGTCTGCAATTGAGGCCTTATGGATAAATTGCACATCTGATTGGTCCCCTTCACTCAGCATAGAGAGGCATTTCAGTGACTTCATTTTACTTGTTTGGCTTTGCTCATGAATGCTGATGCAAATCTAAGCTTACTTTGATATCCCATGTAAGGGCAGCACAGGCTGCAGTCACAGTGACACATCCAATGGCAATGAAAATCATGGGGAAATTCATTGCTGGCTACATCAGGATTGTCAGAAAGGCTTCAAGTGACATGTCTAAAAGCTACATCATATTCTATATTAAATATGATTTACTGTTTGGAGTGCTGAATGTGACATAAACCAGAATTGACTCACTTTTGATACATCATCTTCATTTTTGGAGTGTATCATCCATGATGGTAATCAGAAGATTAGGAATACTCTAAACTCACTTCCCTGCTGCTCCCCCTACTGACTGGCTGATGATTCCCTTCCCTTTGAAGGAGTTACTGCTTCCCAATGTGATCATGGAGACCAAGGGAGTGAAATTTGCAATTTCACATTTGGCTTGGGAAATCTTTTCTTCTCCATTAATACACAATGAATATCTCTCTATATATCTTACCCTGATCATGCAGGTTAAATCACACATGGCATAAAATACTTTAAATAACAATATATTGTAAAGTCATTTCTCTTGCAGCTAAGCCCCATCTGACATCACAAGAATGTGGAACTGAGCACGAGTTGCAGCAATCAGAGCTCTCCTGCTGCCCTTTCCCTTGCCCCAGCAGGTTCTTGCAGCACAGAAGCCCTCAAGGATCCAGACACTGAACCACAAGTGCTAAATGTGTAAAAACAATCAGATGGCATCCCCACCCACGCATCAGCCAGTGACCAAATTTCCTTTCTTGGACAGAATCTCTCATTTCCTCCCCACACTTAAATCCTCCGTGTCTATTATCCATTATACACACTCTGCTATAAAACTGTTGACACCTTCCTTTTTCAGTTTTTTCAGCCCTTGCCTCCCTCTTGCCTGACACAGAAACAACAGACTAGCACATCCCAGAGAGTTTTCAGTGGAAAAAGTGGTTCTATTAATGTCAGAAGCTGAAAGAACAGTAAATCTAGCTAGTCAGTAAAATAAAGAAGAGGAAGGGATCATACTCACAGCAGCTGCAGAGACACAAGATCATCAAAAAGGCCCTGGGGAATCTCCGTGATCTTGTTTCCATAGAGCACTCTGAAAGATTCAGGAAGACAAAATAAATCTTAAATAACAGCCCAGTTTAGTGTCCTCCCACATCTCTGCATTATCATCTTTATTGATCATGGTGCACCATGCCCAGGATCTGTGGGCATTTCATTTAACCACTGATCTCATTTTCCTTTCAGAGAGCACATGGCATTAAATGAGTCGTTATGATTCAGGCTTCGTCTGGTGTTGGAAGGCATTTTTAATGTAGAAACTGGACATCATCCAAAAACTGTATCTGAAATATTTTTCATTCTGTTAAAGGATTTTTTTTTTCCATCCCCTTTAGAAATATTTTAGCCACTGAAAGGCACATTGTCTGATGTAAAAACCTAGAATTCTGCTCAGTAATACTGAATTTAAAAGCCAGAGAGCACAAGCTGGTTGTCGATAAAATTTCATATAACTGTGTCTCTTAAGATACAGTAATTGGCATGAAATGTGACACAGGCATCATTGGATAAAATATTATGGCTTCACCAGCTGCTGTTACCATTTCAATGAACTAATATAAAGAGATTTATCCTGAACTGGAAATAGACATATATTTCAGGAACTCAAAAATAATTTAGGTATAGCTTAGTTATAAAAATCAGTAAATCTTTAATAACAAAAATGAGAGTCACTGTGTATATTTAATCAACCATAAATATATGATCTGATATCCATGATTCAGTTTTAACATTAAAAATATTTCATTTTTTTTTTAATGGAGCAATGCACATATATTATCCTTAGATATTGAATGAAGGGGGAAGAGAGACAGAACCACCATTATGCTGAGATGTGTTACCCAGTGATCAGAGCAAAATCATGTATGACAGGAACACCAGAAATTCAGTCATGGCTGAAGTATGAGCTTATGTCATTTCTGCAGGTTGGTATCATTTGTAAAAACCAGAGAGTGGCTGAGGAGCTTCTGTGAGTCCTGGTGAAAAGGGGAGATGATGAGGCTCCCTCTGACAACATTTTTCCTTACCTAAGCATTTTAAACTGGGGAAAAAACAGGATTTATGTAATTTCTGTGCTCTACAAAGGACATGGCAAATGGTTATAAACCAGCAAATGCCAAAACTCTGCTGCTTATGTGTCACTAAATTTGTTGATTCCCTCACTTTTTAATGCTGGCAATGAATCAAAAGACCATGTGAGGCTTGGATGTTGGCTGAAATCCTGGCTTACCCTGCCTGACAACATTTGAAATATTAGGGAGAGCTGAACATGCTGAAAACCAAACTCTTAGCACAGCAGACAATTTCCAATACCCCCTGGCCTTCCCAGAGCATCACCACTTCAGTTTGCTCTTCATCCGTCACTGGGAGCCCCTCACCCCTGTGGGAGCCTTCCCAGAGCAGCTCATTTCTGAGCCTAAACACAGCAACACCATTTAAATACCAAAACCCAAACTGAAACCCAATTTTTCATTACTTTCTCAGTTTAGCAGGAACTGAAGTGCTACTCAAGAAACTCAGGGTCATCCAGCATTTTATTTTCTCTAAACAAATGCAACAATTTCTCTATCTAGTACAGAGTCAGGAGGTGTTTGTAATGTGCTGCTCCCATTAGTGTTTCTTGTGAGCAATGAATGCATCCAAATTTTTCTGATTGTTTCTTAACTTTAGCTTCAGAAAACACACACAATTTCCTATTTCAAGAAAATGTAATGCAATACATGAAGATTTTTATAATCCATCCAAAGCTGGACAGAAATGGTGGCTGAACTTGGAGAGGTTTAACAGGATCATTTAGACAGAACATTCAAGTCCCTGGATTTCACTGGGCTCTAAACCAACATGTGAAAGGCTGGCTCATAGCTTCCCTTCTGCACAAAGATGTGTGCACCTGTATTAGCAAGCAGAAGCAAAACCTCTGCAAATAAAATATTTGTAAAAGGTTAAAACATCAATGCCCACAGAACCCAGCACGCTTCCTCTTCACCCCCAGTCTTCCTGAAAAACCCTTCTTTAGCTTTCTTTAGCTTTAGTGTGTCATCTGTACACTGAGTTTAGACTGCAAACTCTGGGATGTCAGAGAAACATCTTCCTCAGTTTTGTCAAGGAGCAGGATCATCAGAGCTCATCAATAATGCACAGCACAGCTGCAAAGAGGAATTGAGAGCTAAGTTTTACAAAATGCCCATGGAAAGTAAGGGCACTCCAGCCTAAGGGTTATTCTGGCTGTAGAGGTAAAACAAAACCTTAGAGAAATATCACCACTTGTGTCCTATGGCACTACTGAGGAGAAATGTCAAAATAAGACCCTCAGAGCAATTTTTTTTTTTTAATTTGAGAAGCAAAAGGTTATAATGCAGTGTGCTACTGAACTTTAAACTTTGGATGTGTTTATACAACTTCTTTATTATTTTGAGCAAAATAGATCAAAGTAGCTCATCAAATAAAGCAAAGCTCTGATTTTTAGAAGCCACAAAAAGGAAAATAAGCTTTTTCCAAACTAATTTGGCTTATGTGCATGTGGCACATTAGCATTCAAACAGATTAGCAGCTAAACAAAAGTCAGTATGAGAGCTCAGGCACTTGTCTCTAATTCATATTCATGCTCAGCAGTGCACAGAGCCAAATGAGCTGATGCCATGTCTGCCTGCCATGCCTGGGCAGCACAGGGAGGGAGCTCTGCCCTGCCCTGCAGCTCCTCAGTGCAGCTCTCACTGCCCTTTGCTGCAGGGAAAGCACAGAAAACCTGCCCTGATCAGAGCTCTGTGTCTGTGTCAGCCAGGAGAGCACAGTCCCAGCAAGGAGCATCACTGGGCAGCCACAGGGACCCTCCTGTCCTCTCCTGTCCTGTCCTGTCCTCTGCATCACTGCCCCTCTCCCTGCTCTGCACCCCTGCAGCAGCTCTGCGGGGAAAGGAACCAAACAAACACCCCTGACAAAAATAAACAAACACAAACAAACAAATAAACAAAAGAAAAAAAATGAACCCAAACACCCCAAAAAACCCCTACAAAACAAAACAGAAAAAAAACCCCAATCAACAAGAAAAACATGCAAAAAAAACCCCAAATGAGCAAAAGAAAACAAGCAAAACAAAAAAACCCCATACACACAAAAAAAAGAAAAAAACCCCAACCAACCACAAAAAAACCCCAAAAACAAACAAAACAAAAAATACCCCAATCACCCCCGCAAAAAAACCCCAAAATTAAAAAAAAAACTCAACTAACCACAAAAAACCCAAAAAACAAACAAAACAAAAAAAACCCCAAACAGCCCCGCAAAAAAACCCCACCAAAATTAAAAAAACCCAACTAACCACAAAAAACCCCCCAAAACCAAACCAAACATAAAAAACCCCAAACACCCCCAAAAACCTCACAAAACAAAACCAAAAAACCAACAAACTGACAACAAAAAAAACCCCATAAAACAAACCCCCCCAAAAACCTCACAAAACGAAACCAAAAAACCAACAAACTGACAACAACAAAAAAAAATAAAACAAACAAACACCCCCAAAAAACTCACAAAACAAAACCAAAAAACAACCAACCACCAAAAAACCCCCAAAAAAGTAAAAAAAAAACAAACAAGAAAACCCCCTCAAAAAACCAAAACCAAAGCAAACAAAAACCACCAAACCAAACAAAAAAACCCAACAACCACACCAAA
Organism: Agelaius phoeniceus; assembly: GCF_051311805.1. Taxonomy (NCBI): domain Eukaryota; kingdom Metazoa; phylum Chordata; class Aves; order Passeriformes; family Icteridae; genus Agelaius; species Agelaius phoeniceus. The sequence goes on from NC_135279.1 coordinate 14,401,356, forward strand.
TAAAAACAACCAAACACCAACTGTAAAGGGCCATATAGCAGGGAACATGACCAATTCAATTCAAGACCTTCATTTAAATCTCCAGTGCTTTTTCCAGCAGAGGTAAATTTTAGGAGATTTGCCCTTTGTCATTTAAAGTTCTAAAAGTGGTGTTCACTTGCTTCCCACATGTGTTGCAGGACATGCAGGTGTCCTGGCTCATGTGCAAGCTTGGCACAGGAACACAACTCTTCTTCTATCCCAAAGCACCTGAAATTTTAGACACAAAGCATTTTTTTTTAATTAAAAACACACTAGGAAAGTTAACATGGAATAAAAATAAAAGTACTTCAGTAATTGCTGCCAATAGACAGTGAATCGGTGAATTAGAACATTAATTAGAACACAAAAAAATTGCTAAATTTTTTTTGTGTGGGCTCCTGATTCTTCATTGGCTCCTCATCTTTAGGAGAGTAAGTCAGCCACGGGTCTGACAAATACCACAGCACATAAAGCACAAACCCCTGGCAGCACTGCAAGCTCTGAAATCCCTGGGAGCAGCACCCTAAAGAGTCATTATGGATCTGCAACAAGAGGTTTTACAAATATAAAACAGTCACAAATGAGGCATTGTGTTTCTTTAGGCTGATTCTGGCATCATATTTTAATAATCCCCTAACGATGTATCTATCCCAAGACATGTTAGATATTAAATTTCCAATTAAATAATTAATTGTTACTACTAAGCTTCAAGTTTTGCTGTTTAACCCATGATATTCTAAAATAAAGATTAAACAGTGAAAATAGTCACTGCATAGATTGATCTGCACTTCTGGGACACACCACACACAAAGAAAGCACAGGAAGCACCCATAGCACAAATATGTTGGGTGAGAATATAATCAATGATGGACCAAACCTTCAGCAGAAGGGTCCTAAAACATGAAATTTACACTGATTCTTCACAGTCTCTATCCATTCTGACCTCTTGCACCATTTTAAAAAGAGGGAATTTGCACTGACTTTACCAATATGGGGCCTTTCAGATGCACTCAAGTTTAACACGCCACCTTCGAAGGGTGTGAAACAGCAATTGCTGTGTTCTTTATTTTATGTCTCTGCTCCTCAGCTTCCTTACTTGCAAATGGAGTTGCAATTTAGCTGCTTCATTAAGTCAGATCACAGAATACAGAGATTTTTCCCTTGAAGGTGACACAGAGTTTTTTGAGGTATGAAAGCCTAGCACAGAATCCCTTACTTTAGACCATATGGTTTCCAGCTAAGTGTTCCTTTATTTTGGCTGGGCTGAAACATTCTTACTGAAGTGTCAAATTGTGACTTTATGCAATGTCTTTTTCAGTCCTCAGAATGCTTTTAACTTTCCTTCAGACTGTGAAAACAATTCTTGCTAGGAAGAATTATATTTCCCAAGCTATGTACAATGGCACAGGCTCAACACGAATTCAGGTTTTCAGAAGAGGACAAATTGATAGGGATAAAAACAGCAATAAATTTCTAATATCTAAAAAAAACTTAGACTTGTAATTTTTTTCCCCCCTGCACTATTTCATATTTCTTCAGAACAAGCTAAGCTAAATAAATCACAGTAAAACTATCCAAAGCAATTTGTTACCTTAAAATAAGTTTGCCAGCTATTGCAATAGACAGTGTTTTATTGCAGATTTCAAATCACCATGAATGACACCCCATACATCATCACCCAGGAGATGATGGTCTAAATGGGACTGCTATGTCAAAACCTAAGCTGTCTCTTGTCTTTGTGCCCAGGCTGATCTAAGCTTTAAAAGTGTTCACTAGCTTAATTCATTATATGAACAAAACCAAAGGAATTCTCCCTCTGCAATAGTCTAAAACTTATTCATGCAGTTTAACACCCTGAAGGCTTAGACTGTTTTGTCATATCCCATAAAATGTCCCCAGACAGTCTGGATATGGCCTTCCAAACCTACATTTGTGGGACATTCACTGACCCCAGGAATTACATTTATCTTTGATACTATTAACAATAACCAAACGCTGATACAATTCTCTCACTGATACCAGACAGATTCTGAGTTGATTACATGGAAAATAAATTTACTTTAGGAAGTATGTGCAGCAATCTTGAAACATGGAGCTATTGCTATTGTCCCCCATGCCAGAGCATTATTGACCACTGCTGTTATTAACCATTAACCACTCCTGCTCCTGCAGAGGCCCTGCTAACCATGGAACACAAACACCAGGTACTGCAAACAGAGTTTTTCTCAAACTTTTCCTTCAAATTCAGGTAACACATTCCTTTTCAACCAACCAATTTTGCCACACTGCTCAATGCAAGGCAACTATTTGCTCTCATACTTATATGAAGGAGCTATTGCATGGCAAGACTAATTCTTCCAGCACAACAAGAAGAAAAGGAAAAGCCAGGGAACTCCAGGAAAAAGTTCTTAAAGCATAATGATTCCAGTTCCTTATCCTGTAACAACCAGGACAAAAAGAAGTTATGTGCATCCCCAAATGTTTCTAAGTAGAAATTTCTTGATCCAAAGAAAAATATGAATAAAGAACAAAATCCATTGAAAAATGGGCATTAAGAAAATAACTTATTTCTTCCTGCATGTGGGGAATGGAGAAGTCTTGACTACCCTACAGGGACAAACTTGCCTTTTTTGCTAAATGCAGAGAAAACCCAAGGTAGAAATGGTTCCTTTTAAGTATAATCATTTTGTGTCCTGTTTGACTCCTAGAGGGGAATTTCTTATTAGAGAAAATATATAGATTTACAATAAAAACTTATGGCCTACTAGCACATGGATCACTTAGCACTTTTAAAAGATTTAAGTTTTAGACCTTTTAGAGGAAACAGCTTCTGTTATAAACATCCCCATGTTTCAAAACTGCAATGCACTTTTTTTTTCCTACCATCTCAGCACAGGTACAACAGGCAGAGTGCTCTGAGAAGCATTTTTGCCTGGAAACACCAAGCCAGGCTGAGTTCAGGAGAAAGCAGAGCAGAACCCAGGGATGTAAATCCAGGCCTGCATTAGGCAGGCAGACTAACAAGGTTGGCTGCCTTCCAGAGGAGCACTCTGGCTCCCCAGAGCCACAGGGAGCACTGTGATTGCAGCAAGCAGGGAGCAGAGGGAGGAGCACAAAGTGGGCATAAAAACAGACAAAAAAAGCACAAGGATATTAGGCTGTACAGCAGCACTCCATTATTAATGGAAACCAAGTTGCTTATTCTCATTTGTGCATTAATCCTTTCTCCTCCTTTCTTCAGGTTGGAACTGACTGGCTGCAAGTCCAGCTGCTCTGTGCAGAGAGTGAACCTCAATGATGTCTCATTGAAATGTAAGCACCAATCCCACCTGAGTGAGGGGCAGGAACAGAAAGAGCTGCTCCTCCCATGCAGAGCTGTGCTCCTCCAGGGCTCACAGCTGAGTGAAGTTACTGGGGCCTTGGGCACCCACAAGACTGAGCTGCCAGGAGGGAACACACTGGTAAGCCATTGTCCCACCCCATTCCTGCCTCCTTGTTCTTTCCCCTTTGGCAGTGACATTGGGAGGGCTGGCAAATCCAAGGTGTCCTCACCTGGGCAAGCTTTCTTCAGAGAAACCCAGATTCTGCTGACCAGCATTTCGTCTTGAAATGATACACAGGGCTCAGAAACTGAAATAACTACAGAGAGGAACCTGCCAGGTCTGAGTGACAGCTCATGAATGATGAGGGAACTAACCATGGCTTGGCAACTAAAGGGAAAACATTTTTAAGACCTACCTGCAATGAACAGCAAGGGCAAAACCTTTCAAAAGAGAGTAAAAACACAGCTGATCACTGACCCTAGAGGAGGAGGCTGATAATTTTAAGACTAAAGTTGATACTGTCCTAGAAACAAGGCTGCCAAGGAGAGCAGAAAATGTTTTACAGCTTTGTGTGTCTGTGGTGGAGGGAAACAGGCAGAGGGAAGACTTGGAGGCAGTTCCCTTGCTACAGCCTTTGCTGTGCTGCACCTCATCTCCCTGCCACAGCCTACAGGCATTAACTAAAGCACTGTTTCACCCACTTGGATATGAACATATTCAATCATCATTTACTTAAAATATTGCCCTGGATGACTGGGCAGAGAATACAGTCATGTCACTTGCTTCTGTCTGCAAGTCAAAACACCATAAACTCCTGCCCAGTTTATATTCTCATTTCCTCTCTGTCCACTCTGATGTGTTTTGTCCCACACTCCTGAGGCCTCCTGGGGGTATCTGAATGAACTGTGCAAAAGCTGAATAAATTCTGCCTTGGGAAGTCAAGCCCAGTGGAAATGTCCTGCCCATCCAGCTCACTCCAAGCAGGAGCTGTGCCAGGACCAGGAAGCTGCAGCACTGCAGCATCAGCAGTGGTTTCATACCAAGCCAGAGCTGTAGCCCTCAGTAAATGTCACTCTCCTGCTGAATTGCTTCCAGACAGCAGAGAGGGATTTGACCATTTCCACAGCATGTTGAATAACACTGCCTGAACTATTTAACAAACACCAGCAACACTTAATATATATTTCTGGCATTCTCCCAGCTGGATTCAGGGCACAAAAAAGGGCCAATCCTTCTGCATTCTGGCTCAGAGGTTTACTGCAACATGGAAGTTTAGTACTTAATAACTTTCTGATATTCTTCTAGCCAAAAAATTATTCAGTTTCTCAGAATTATCCAGTATTCAGAAAATAAATTTATGTCAACTTGTAGAAATAAACTACAGTTTTTAGAAACCAAGCTGGGTTATATGAATGTTAATGAGATAATTGTTTCCATACTGTTTTTAAAATTAACACAGGTAAATATCATTCTAGTTGTGCTCTCCTCTTCTCAACGTTTCTACTACTCTATTCTAGTTTATCCTCAATATTCAGCTTCTGATCTTGCTCTTTTTTCCCATTAAAAGCTCAACTGTTTTAATAGTGCTGTGGGTACCTAGGCCGAAACACAGCTGCATGTAAATTCAGCTTGGTGCTAAATCATTTTCTGTGCTCTATAAAGAGAAACAAATGGCTGTCAGGAGATTCTACCTTCCTTTTATCTCCTGTATGAAATTATATCTTAGTCCCCTTCCAGCTTAATAAAGCAGTAATTACAGCTAAGGCATATAAACATTTTCTTATGATTAGGTCCTTCCCTAGCTAGCTTGAAGAAAAAAAGAAAAACCAAAACCCACCACCACAAAAAAACTCCCAAAACTAAAACAAAAACCAATCAAACAAAACCCCACACCACAAAAAAAAAAAAAAAAAAAAAAACACAAAACAAAACAACAAAACAAAACAAAAAACCAAAACCAACCAACCAAACAAAAAAAAACCCAAAAAAACCCAAAAGCAAATAAACCAGAAAACTCCAAAGAAAGTGTAATTTCTTTACTATAGAAGAAAAATCCAGTATGGAAATATTTCCCCAACTCTCCCCTGCCTGACAGCCCCAGTCATGCCTAAGGTGAGGTTTTGGTGAGCCATGAGCAGTGTGGGGGCATGGAGCAGCCTGCAGGTGCACAGGTACAGAAGATTGAATAATGCTTGAAGTGATTTGAAGTGCAGAACTCAGCAGCCTTATGAGAGACTTGTAGATAATCCTCCTTTCTGAACTTCATTTTTCATTTACAAAATTTTTCATTTACAAAAGATCAGATGCTTCACACAAGCTGGCAGTTGCACACAGAAACATATGTTCCCCCAGACAGCACATTATCATTTTTATTCCTCTTACATGCAAGCTCTCCCCAAATGCCCATTCAGTTCTATTTTCTACTTACAATGAAATGAGAGATTTCAAGCCTTTGAATGCATCAGGTGCAATGTCAGTTATTTGGTTCTTGCTGATGTCTCTGTGAAAAGAAAGATTTTAAAAAATGTTAGTAAACAGGAATTTAATGAAAATATTTTAGCTGTATTGGAAGAACACACTTGATATAAAAACAGAAATAAAAGATCATATTATCTCAGAGAAATTATGAAGTATGTAAGGGCAGAGATAGGCAGAATAACAGGCCATAGCCTCAATAGAGAGCCCCCTTCTTAATAAGGGCTTTGATTTTATGGATGTTAAAAAAGATTTTATGGATGTTAAAAAAGGTTTTATGAAGAACAACAGTGGCACTGATGAAACCATCCCAAAGCCACTGATACTGGAGATGGCACTGCAAAAGACAAAGCACAAAGGGTCTGAACACTGCAGGGCAGGCATGGAAGGGCAGCTTGGTAAGAGCAGAGTGGATGATGCAGAGTGCCCAGCCCTGATCCCAGAGCAGGGAGCTCAGCTGCTCCTCTGGGGTCTGGGCTTTAGTGGCCTAGAAAAAACAAACAGCACAAACCCCACTCAGCACTGGTCTGGTGAAGATCAGACACTGGAGGAAGCCTTCAAGCAGCTGAGTGGGAATTGTGGAGCTCTGGAGGCAGCAGCACTGGGGGGACCCCAGCCCACTGCAGACCCTGGCAGGGAGCCCAGGCAGACCCACCCTTTGGCTGGGCTGTGAGTGGGACTCAGGCAGGAGTGCCTGCTGGATTTTTAAACTAAAGTGAGCTCCTGGTTTGGAAAATACTCTTCCATTTGAATCATAACCAGCCAAGAACACAAGGATAAATGCAGACTGTGCCACAGTAACTTTACACAAGGAGCCCAATTTACTACACTTGGCACCCAGGAGCTCAGAGCTGGGTGCCCCATTGTGACAGTCGCTGTCACCCAGACCTTCTGTCCATCAGCTCAACCAGGTGGGAGCTGGGACTCAACCTTCAGCCACCTCACTGCCCTCCCTGATGGCTGATATCAGCTTGCACCAGCAGTGTCCAATCTCTCCACTGACAGCTGCAGCAATGCAGTATTTCCTGTACATCTTCACTGGGATTTCCACTGGGGCACGTGCTATGGATCCAAGTAGCCTCTAAATAAAACATCACTTGAATGAGAACTTACTAATCAGAAAATTAAGAGGTTTTCCATTCTCTACATTTTTGAGCTACAAATTATGTTGGATAAATTTTAATGAGGTCCTCAAACCCTTTTCAAATCTAGGCATGTTAAGTGGGATTTTTTTGTTTGGTTTTTTGGTAACTTTTCTAAGGTTTGATTCTTTTTTAAAGCTCATAAAGAATTGCTCTGCAATCTACTGATGTTTTCTGCTACAACATCCTGCCTAGCAGGACAGGATTCATGGAATGTTTCGGTTTTGCAGCTCAACTTACAGCAACCAAACTTGGCACCTTGAAAGTAGGAACATTTGTTTTTGTTTTTATACAGGTTTTTGTGAAACTTGTTTAGACTGACTGCTGCTTTTTATCTAGTAAGCAGAAGTGGATCAGTCCTATCTATTTATTGAGGAATATTAAATATTGAGGAATGTTAAATATTGAGGAATTTAAATCTGCCAAAATCACTGGAAAAGGCGAGTTTGCTGAACAACAAGAAGCATCTGAGAAGGGGCATCTAGCTTTTGATTGAAGCATTTCAGCAGTGTTTTAGTGAGCTGCTGCAGCTCAGCATTGCCACCCTCCCTCCCTCCCTTGGCTGGACCCTAAGGAGTGTGTGAGTGATGGTGCCTGAGCGACAGAAACGCCACGCTGGGCTCACTTCATGCAGCTGCACTACAATCAGCATTAGAAGATAATTAGACACATTATTTCCTTTCCATTAGAGCCCAAGTTCCACTGCTGTCAGATTAGGAGATTCCATCTCCTTCTGACTTGACTGAGAGAAAGGGATTCAGTTTTGTCCTGGTGTTTCTGTTCCCTGTGTTTGGCCTGCTTTGGTGAGATTGTCCTATTCTGTCTTTCATTTACATCAGGACAGACAGAGGCTTTTCTAAGCTGCACAACTAGGACAATTTAGATGACAGAAGGCTCATTCTCTTAGTTTAGGCTATCTCAGAATCACTCAGGGGAAGTGTGCCTCTTCAACTGGAAATGTAATAAAATTATCAGGATTGCACTCGGGCAGGGATGGTATCAGTCACCTCACACTCCCTCCCTGCACCTCTGACAGCATGACAGAAACCTCTGAAAAGGTTGTTGCACACACCTTGGAGGGTGGCTGTGCTCAGTCACCAGCTGGGGACATAAATTGGTTTTGACTTTGCACCAGCAGAGAAAGGATACCCTGCAAGATGCTGAGTAACACATGACTGTATGGCTTAAATATCTTCACTGTAAAAGGTTTTGAAACAAAACAGATTTATTTTTAGATGCAGCCAAATGCAAGACTATTAATAGCATTGGTTGAATACTCTCTTGTTGACTAACATCATTAAAAACAGATTACTTGATTGTCTCCAACATATGAAATGGACTGTTCTCATTTGACAAGAGTACTCAGCAAAATCCATGTCATACACAGTTTAGTTTGTGGAAGCTGCTTAAAAATGTCACAACTCCACAGAGCTACTGGCAAGCCTGTGAAATCTCAATGTGTTTTCTGCTAAAATGTGGTAAAATTAGTCTGACAACATGAAATGCCACTACAAGCATCAGAGCTAGAGAGGTGCAACCACAACCTTCAAAGTTATTCCATATACTTGGCTCTTACTCTTGCTCTACAAACTTGTTAGTTAAAAGCCTCAGAAGAGCAGAGACAGGAAATGTGGGCAATTCTGATTAAGCCCAAGACAAAATAGGTTTCAGCTCCTTTACTAAACCTAATCACCAAAATAACTCTCCCATCCTGGAAGCTGTTGAAGAGATAATTCTGAACAGCAAATTGCTGCTATATACAAGTACAGGATTTGAATTAATATACATTTTTTGCAATCATCTTGACCTAATAATATCAAGTCATATCAAGATTATGTTGGACAAGTGGATCTAATTTAATAATTAGTCTCAGTTATCCAATTAGCTAAGGAAAGGAAACTTCATTATCTTGCAGGAAATACTCAGTAAAGAATCAAAATACAGAGAGTACAGAGTTGCAAATGAGGACTATTATCACTCACATTTTTGCATATTTTTTCACCTGAAGGAGAAAAATACAATACAATTTACAGGATTATGCTAAAACCCTGAATGACATAAAATATTATAATAGTACTTAATGGTTACAATAACAACAAGTATATTAATGCTCTGCATTTCTACCCCCAGTAGGGCATCCATTAATTAAATTGAAAATCTTCCTGCTATGGCATTGTTCATTGAAATCCAAGTGAAAGAAATGAAGAAAGGCTAACAAAACTTCAGTGATACTGAACTTACCCTTCCTCTAAAGGAAAAGGATGGAAAAGGATCCTTTTGTATGAGGATATAATCTTTTCACCAAAGTAAATTTTTTGTGTTAACAGGACTGAGAATCTTGAAAATATGGTGTCAATAATCTCTTTAAATACTGAAACAAATGTCCTCAACAAAACCATGTGTAACAGAACTGCTGCTCAATCCAGGGCCTCACTGTCCAGCAGGAAATAAACTTTAACAAGCAAACAGGTAGAAAACAAATGGCAAAACATCAGGTTTGTTCTGGGACATTCTGCAGCCCAAATACTGTCCCAAGTTCTCCCACAAGATCCTGTCATGCTAACTAAGCTTTGGCACAGATCATCTGCCACAATAACTTATTATTTCAGGATGAGCTCAGATCTCAATGAGTATGCCAATTATATCCCAAAAAGCTGTTAGCACCACTTGCTAATGGAATTCTGCTGCAAAATTCTAACATTAATAATTTCACATAGCAAGTGCTATGTTGGATAGGGCAGCTATCTACATTAAAGAGCATTTTTTGGTCAACTCCCATAAAACTACTCTTCACCCATCAATGAAATATGAAAAGACAGTAAAACATCACAAAAATCTAAAATTAGTCATACCTTAGAAAGAACTATGTAGTGATTTTAATAATAAAAAAGTTACAATTTAGGTCACTGAAAAGGGATCCATCATTATTCACTGAAATTACCATCTTACTATCCAATACAGCACTTCTTTAAAAATACATACAGCTATATTGGAAGTGAGACAGAAGAATAGAGACCATCTAAGATTGATGATTTGACCTGTTAAATATTCAGATCCATATTTACAGCTCTTCAGCTCAAGGAACTTGTTAAACTGGGACTGGAAAACACAGCAATTTTGCCCTTAAATCTATGTGTGCTGCAAGCTGACTTCAGTTTCCCAAAGCCATCTGATAATCCAGTGCCTTCTCTGAAATGAGCTGACAGTGCCTTAATTCCAGCATTGTTCCCATCAGAGGAGAGCTGCAAAGGCACTTTTCCAGCAGCTTTAGCACTCATCTACAAAGCCTGAATGACTTCTGGAAGTTACTGCTCCAGTGGCAGCAGCAATATCTCCATTTCTGAGGGCAAGCAGGGCTAGCTTGCTTTACCATGATCTGTATCATCGTGGAGCTGTCACATCATCTCTCACATATCAGTCAAAAATGAAAGAAAAACCTGACTGGAGGAATGCCCCGTGTTATCTGCATGACAGCACTGCTACACATCAGGATTATTACTTTTTTAATCCAGAGAGAAAACAAAAGGAGTAATAAAAGGAAGAATTATCTGGATATCTATGGTGATTAAGCGACAGAGAAAACAAGCTGCAGCAGGTTTCTTTGTTTTCTTGTAAACAGCCAAAGCATTTCAACATCAGCACATCAAAGGCACTGCAAAACCTCCTCCCTGCTCTGAGAGAACTGGCTCCTACTCCAGCTGGGGTCACCACCCTGGCGTGCTGCAAACAGGGAGAGACGGATGGGAGGAGAAACAGAACTCCAAATCTATTCTGGGGGAGCAGGTTTGAAGTCTGAGCAGACTAACAACTAATTAAATCACTTCGTTTATAATAGGAAGTGAAATTAAGCATTATTAAGGATTTCATGCACTGTTGGGCATCCTGAACCAAATTCCATTGTTGCTTATGCTCTGAAGAGATGATTTGTGCAATCCCCAGTGATTTCGACACAGAATTGCCAAGATGTTTCTCAAATGAAGATACTGAACTTGAAGCTAGAAGATTCATGATTGCTCTTGCATGTTGGTCTTATTAAAACTTACATTCTCTTCAGCTTCTTGTACTGGGTGAAAGCTCCAGGGGGAATGATTTTGATGAGGTTTTGTTCCAAACGTCTGAAAACAAACAAAGCAATATACATGTTAACTACACAGCTACAGGACAGGAATCACATTAATTATGACAGCACAGTTTAAATAAATATAAAGCAATTTTACAGGGTCTTATGCAAAACATGTTTTTATTTTGAAGTCCACTAAATAGAAAAAAATACTGAGAAAATGACTTAGAAAAATAAAATAATCTCTCTGATTGCTAAATTGGTCTAGAAGAAATGCCACAAGCTAAGGAAACTGGACTTTTAAGGCTCATGGAATGAATAAATAATAGTAGGCACATTTTAAAGTTAAGGTAGAAAATAGAAAATACAGATGCTTTCCTTGACCAGCTGTTGTAAATAGAATGTAACTGTTTAAACTGACAGCTAGGCTAGGCTGTGACAGCTTAGCAAACAGATTAATAACACAACCAGACCAATTCAGGAGCAACAACCTGGGAACATGCTAGAAACCAAAGTGAATTCACTGCTAGGTGGATTCATATTTTTAAGAGGGTAGGGAGCATTTTATGTTATAAGGGTAAAAAAAGAGAACTGCATCTTCCTATTCCAACTACCAAATACTTAAGTTTTTCTAAAATATGGTCCAGAGTACATAAAAAGTCTGCTGTTTTCATTTCTAGTATTTGACTTGAAAGAAGTGTTCTTTATGAAGTACTATAAATGCATGTATCACTAACATAAAATGTAAGCAGCTTTAAGACACCGCCTACAGAAACCACTGAGATTAATTTCTGTTCCTTCCCCACAGTACTTTCAAGTATTTGTCAGCAAGTTCCCTGAATTCCTGCTAAAAGGAATGGCTTCTCCTCAGATGAACTTCAAATATTCATCTCCATTGGAAATGTAAAAGTGGATCCTCAAAAAACAAATTCCACTCACCATAGTAGCTAAATTTCTACTGAGCTGGGACTGAGACCAAAATGTGGTTTCACCTTGCTCTTATTTATTATTGAAATGTTGTGTCTTTTTTTTCCCCTGAAGTGTCCTAATAAGTTTAAATAGTAAAAAATCTGTGGTTGAAAATGGCTTAGAATTGAAATACAAAAACATATTGGAATGATGGAATGAGGCACTCCAGTCATTTCAAGTTGCTGCAGCAATGCAGATGGGAGAAAAAAACCTTTAAAGACAGGAATGACAATAAAGTGAAATGGGAGAAGGGAGAAGTAAATCAAGGTTTGCACAGTACTAGGGTACAGTAGAGAGAAAATGTGTAAGCTCTCTATCCCTCTGGTGATCTGTGCTTTCATAAGCAAAAGAAAATAATCCCCTTGAAAATAAGATAATTTGCCAGCTCATTTATGCTCTAAGAAGCTATTTAAGTACAAATATTTTGATATTTGCACAGTCAGCTTGTACAGCCAATGTGCTCGCCTTCTTTTATATCTGTAGCCATCTATTTTTTAAAGGTTGTGATCAGAGTTAATTCTATTCCTCGTTTTGTGATCTGAATTAGTGTCTGAGATTTCCCTTCCAGTTGGTCTAAATATAACACATTTCATTTCTGGCAAGTCCACAGTGAAATGCAAATTGCTGTGAGCTCCAGCACGCCACTATTGTTGGGTGTTTGTCACCAGAATTAGCAGCACACACTCTTCCCATAAAAGGCTTTTTGTCAGCTTGCCAGCCGGGTGTTCAACTCCTCCCAAGTGTTTCTGTGCAGGCACTTCTAGGAACAAAAGAGGGTCATGCCTGCCCGATTTCCTGGCCCTGGGGATGGAAACTGGGGGCTCAGCCACCCTGCACACCAGGGCAGCACGCAGCCCCTACAGGGAAACCCAAACACAGGGATGGGGGGAACGTGGGGCTCTTCACCAGCAAAATTCCCAGGCAATTTTAGTGACTCAAGGGTGGAAATGCACACAGAGTTTTCACCCCAGAGAGGGTGAAAAAATATCCAAAATTGGAATAGTTAGCCACAGGTCCCACTTAATAAAAAAAAAAAAAAATTAAAAAAAAAAATAAAAAGAAAATAAAAATAAATTTCTAGGAAAAGTGGAGAGGAAGACAGAAACAGGAGTTATTTGAGAGTTGCATTCTGAAGCTACCTAATGAACTCTTCACCCTTTCCTACAAAATCTGCAGCAGATGGCCTGTACAGCAATAGATGGACAAGGCTCTTGTCATCTGCTGCTGCATTCCCACCACAGCACCTGACATTGCTTTATTCCACCAAACCCTCTGCAAATGAAGGACTAAAGAATCTCATGGCACGTTCTGCTCAGGGCACTGCACTTTGCAGATGGCACCAGAGCAGCACCATGGGCCCCCATCAGGGTGTGAGGGCAGGTGGGCTCCAAACTGGGCACAAAGCAGGGCACCAAGTCCAGGCTGCATTAAATAAGCTGTGCTTTGACAGAATGAAGTACTGACCTGACTTCTATTTATTTTTTTACACAAATGGATGTTATAGAATGGCAGACCTAGCCTGAAAAACACAAAGCAGTTTCACAAGTAAAATGACAGGAAACACCTTGTTTGTGTTAATACTTTACTCTTTCACCTCATTTAGCTCATACATGACATGTTGAGGACAGCAGACAATTAAAAATCTCAAGACATTCCAGGTTCTGCCAGGAGGGGAGCTGGAAATTTCAGGGTGATGAAGGCCTAATTAGAAACCCTACAATGGGAAACTGCTAGAGATGCCATCTTTGAAATAAAGTGAAAAACTGTATTCTTACCTAATATTGGCTTTTTTTGCCCCAAAAAGTGCGAAAGTGTAAATTTTACAGCCACATTTTATTTCTGAGAAGAATACCTAGGTTACCTAGAACATGACCTTTGGAAAACTGTGGTTTTTATGGTGTATCCCTATACTATGGAGTGCTGTCATACACTATAAAACCATCTATGCTAGTGCAAAGCAACATCTGGGAGTTCATTTTTGGGGGGTATTACCAGAATATATATATATATAATTTATATATATATAATTATAATTATATACATATAAATATAATAAATAAATATAATAAATATAATAAATATATATAAATATATAAATAAATATAATAAATAAATATAATTATATATAATATAATTATAATATAATATATATTATTATATATAAAATAATATATATAAAATAATAATATAAAAATATTATATATAAATATATAAAAATTAATAAAATATATATAAAATAATATAAAATTTGCATAGAATATATGTAAAATAATTTTACATTTGAGAAATCTGTACAGGACGCACAGTCCTAAAAAGCTAAATTTTGATAATTCAAATGACTGCCTCCCCTCCCATTAAAGGTTTCTTACAACTCAATAAATTTTTTCTTGATTCTCCCGTGATATTTCATATTCAGATCTATTTAAGAGACTTGCCAAGCAGAATTTCCAAAACTGATAAAGGGAACTGGTCCTGTTCAAGCTCCCAGAGGTTTTTGTTGCTCCTCTGTTGGCCCTGTGGCTGTGCTGAGTGCTGAGATGAAGTGAGGCACATCTCCCCCTCCCCACACACAGCAATGCTCTGTCTGCCTCTCCCAGCTTTATTTTAGAGGCTTTGACAACAACATCAAAGGACAGGAACAATTTCCTTTCTCTTCTCTAATATATCAGCAGAGATTGGAAAGTATGAGGGCCCACTGGATTCAGATCCATTTTTTCTTGTAATAACATGATGCTAGACAGGATAAAGTCCTCCTTCTTCCTACTTTTTGTTTTAAATGACTTTGCAGCAATGAGAGCAAAAAGTAAACACATCAGAGAAAAAAACCAGAACAAAACAAACCCGGGGAAACCATGCAGCTAAAGATGAAAAACTATCCCAGGGTAAAGAACAAGCACTCAAATTCCCATGCTAATCCATCTCAAAGTTCACTGAGGTGCAAATCTTTTCATCACCTCCTCCTGTGGTGCCTGCATTGCTCACGCCCAGGATGGCAAAACACAAAAGGATAAAAAACTCTGCCTAACGGGGACTTAGCAGAGCCAGCTCACACTCAGGATGATGAAGCCATTCGTCTTGAAGAGTGATTCCCCCTGCAGAGCTGGGGAGACAGACGTATTAATTTGGGCTTTAACTATCTCCCTTTCATTGAGGGAAAGAAAGAATTTGTTATTTGGCTCTCTAATGGAGCAGTTTGCTAGCAATTTTCCCATTTCAAACACTGTCTCAGCTGCTAATGTGCAATGTTTTGTCAAGCTTACCTACCCATAACATAGACAAATCACCACCTTGGAGAAAAAGAGAGGGAGGGAAGCATCAGTACTGATAATTCTCAGCTGTCAGATGAATAGAGCCTACAAATGAGACAGGCACGCTCTATTAACAGTGCCAGGAGCTGTGTCACCAGTGTCCCTGGGCATGGGGCAGGCCCTGCTGGGACACAGAGGGGATGAGCCAGGTTCTTCCTGGGCTCTGCTGGGCTGCCATGGCTCAGCCTGCCAGGAACAAACAGCCCCGAGCCAAAGCCACCTCCAAGGGAGGGAAACACACCTGTGGCACTGGCAGGACACACAGCCTGTGTGAGGAGTGCTGGGAAGGGCAAAATCCTGGTTTTCCTCCTCCCTATAAGCAGGGATTTGCAGGGAACTGGGGAAGGAAGGAGCATTGACATCCACCATGGTGACATGTGATGGTGTTCACAGGGGTCTGAGGATGAGGGAAGAGATGAGAATGTTGACTCTGTGTTTCAGAAGGCTGATTTATTATTTTATGATATATATTAAAACTATACTAAAAGAATAGAAGAAAGGATTTCATCAGAAGTCTAGCTAAGAATAGAAAAGGAATGAAATGATAACAAAAGCTTGTGACTGACCGAGACAGTCTGGACAGCTGGACTGTGATTGGCCATTAATTAGAAACAACCACATGAGCCCAATCCCAGATGCACCTGTTGCATTCCACAGCAGCAGATAACCATTGGTTACATTTTGTACCTGAGGCCTCTCAGCTTCTCAGGAGAAAAAAAATCTAAGGAAAGGATTTTACATAAAATGTGTCTGTGACATGACAGAAGCCAGGGATGGGGAGAACAGTTTGGGTTAGGAAGGAGGAAATTTCTAGGGAACACAACAATCAAGCCAGGGACTGAAGCAACTGGATTATAAAAAGCTACTTGGACCATTATTCCAACATTTATCTGATAATTTAGGCTCTCATATATTACTGTGCATTTTAGTCTCTGATGAGGAAAAGTCTACAGGTGTATTTTTAGTATTCAAGGTGAATAAATCATACTAAATAAATCACCATCATACATGGTCTTCTTATTGCAGATATGAGCTGGATCTGACCCCTGCCCTGACACCTTTCTTTGCCTCTTCATCTGACACACAATCTTTACTCCCAGCATACACAGCAGGTTTGGGTGTCTCCAGTGAATATTTACCCAGGACAGCCCTGGATGGGAGGGAAGGGAGGAGTCCTGCCCTGCAGTCACAGTCAGGACTTGTAGCTCATCCAGCAGCACAACCTGAAACAGCCACAGTGCAGGGCCCAAACCTGCAATCCTGCTGCTTCAGAAAGTGCTCATGGCCTGATATCCCAGGGAACAGCTTTTGTGCAAAAAAAAAAAGTTTTGTAGAAAACAAAGTGCTTTGGGATGGCAGGACATGGAGGATTGTAGATGTCTGTGCTCACTGCTTGTTTTAACAGTTGAAGCCTTCACCCTGCAGCCCAGCCAGACTCTACCACCACTATAAAACCCCTAAACAAACTGGGTCCTCCAAGATTTTTATACTGCTGCCTTTCATCACAGCACCTGAATGACTCCCAAATAAAATTAATAATACACATTATAAATGCTTCTTATGGAGTCTGCCTTAGGAAATGGAGAGCTGAGAGCCAGTAACCTGCACCTGCAATAATAGAGGTGACAACTGGAGTTTCCCTTCATATTCCCTTTGCTGTTGATGTTCAGGTCTAGCTGTCGAGCTCCTGCTGCAGTTTTAGACAGGGCTGCTTCCTAACAACTCACCCCAGGGCAGATCTTCAAAAGACAAAATCCCATCCACAGTGAAGTGACTTGTCAACATAAATCTACCTAGGAAGTTACATAGGTAATTCTGCTCACCAAAAGATATCTTTCAGAATGAAAACAGATGTTTTGATATGTTCCTGATACCATGGTGTTATTCTAAAAGCAGTGCTGGTGACATTGGATCTTCTGACACACTGTAGTGAATTTAGTTTCAGCTGTGTACCTGAGCAGTTGATCAGGCATCACTGGTAACCATTGAATTTGTGATGGCAGCCACATTAGAAATCCATCCCCTCTGTTGTAGCATGTTAATTTTGCATTAAATATAGCACAGACAATCAGGGCACCAGAGAAATCCACAGACTGGTATTTCACAAAACATCTTTTGACAAACACCAACGTCTCTCTAACCACATTAACACCAGAATGAAGCATTGTTCTGCCAAACCTCAAACCTTCTCCCTCTACCACTGTGACACTCCACATTTTTGGTGGGAAATTTTGGCCCCTCTCATCAGACTGTACACAGCTCATCATTGTAATGTCCCTGCCAGTCTCATTCATATATTTTCCTTTCTTTATCCCTGTGAGGGTGCAGGCTCCCCCTGAGCTGCTCCCACACCTGGAGGAATAGTGCTGGGTTGTGCCCAGATATCAGAGTCCAGGTGAGCTCCCCTGAGCCATCACCTGTGAGGGTGTTCAGGGTAAATCAGAAGCTGTTTTGGGGGAAGAATACAAAATAATGCTCTGAGTCTAGACTAGACAGAGGCATTTCCAGATGATTCTAGACTAGACAGGCAACTTCCCATCTCAGCTGACTTTACTGGGGCATGGGATCAGGGTTTGCAGGAAGAATTTCCCCTCTGTGCAGGACAGTGGCTGTGAACACAAATGCAGGAAGCAGAGTCCTTAGGCTGGAGAGATCTGGCAGTTTCCAGGTCCCTGCTGGTAATTCCATCCCTCATTGAAGCAGCCCATGAGTTCAGAGTTGGTGTTTCTGAGCTGGGCTCAGTGTTGGTGTTTCTGAGCTGGGTTCAGTGTTGGTGTTTCTGACATGGGCTCAGTGTTGGTGTTTCTGAGATGGGTTCAGAGTTGGTGTTTCTGAGATGGGTTCAGAGTTGGTGTTTCTGAGCTGGATTCAGTGTTGGTGTTTCTGACATGGGCTCAGTGTTGGTGTTTCTGAGATGGGTTCAGAGTTGGTGTTTCTGAGATGGGCTCAGTGTTGGTGTTTCTGAGATGGGCTCAGTGTTGGTGTTTCTGAGCTGGGTTCAGAGTTGGTGTTTCTGAGATGGGTTCAGTGTTGGTGTTTCTGAGATGGGCTCAGTGTTGGTGTTTCTGAGCTGGGTTCAGAGTTGGTGTTTCTGAGATGGGTTCAGTGTTGGTGTTTCTGAGCTGGGCTCAGAGTTGGTGTTTCTGAGATGGGCTCAGTGTTGGTGTTTCTGAGCTGGGTTCAGAGTTGGTGTTTCTGAGATGGGCTCAGTGTTGGTGTTTCTGAGATGGGTTCAGAGTTGGTGTTTCTGAGATGGGCTCAGTGTTGGTGTTTCTGAGATGGGCTCAGTGTTGGTGTTTCTGAGCTGGGTTCAGAGTTGGTGTTTCTGAGCTGGGCTCAGTGTTGGTGTTTCTGAGATGGGTTCAGAGTTGGTGTTTCTGAGCTGGGTTCAGTGTTGGTGTTTCTGAGATGGGCTCAGTGTTGGTGTTTCTGAGATGGGCTCAGTGTTGGTGTTTCTGAGCTGAGTTCAGAGTTGGTGTTTCTGAGCTGGGTTCAGAGTTGGTGTTTCTGAGCTGGGTTCAGTGTTGGTGTTTCTGAGATGGGTTCAGAGTTGGTGTTTCTGAGATGGGTTCAGAGTTGGTGTTTCTGAGATGGGCTCAGTGTTGGTGTTTCTGAGCTGGGTTCAGAGTTGGTGTTTCTGAGATGGGTTCAGTGTTGGTATTTCTGAGCTGGGTTCAGAGTTGGTGTTTCTGAGCTGGGTTCAGAGTTGGTGTTTCTGAGATGGGCTCAGTGTTGGTGTTTCTGAGCTGGGTTCAGTGTTGGTGTTTCTGAGCTGGGTTCAGTGTTGGTGTTTCTGAGATGGGTTCAGAGTTGGTGTTTCTGAGCTGGGTTCAGAGTTGGTGTTTCTGAGATGCTGTGGGGTAGGGACCAGCAGGGACATGGATCCCATACCTGGCACCCAGGGACTGCAGCTCAGACCCAGGGATTTGGGTTCAGAAGGCTCCAAAGAGACCATCCCCAGGGTGCTGCACAGTTCTGGTATTCACTTCCAGCCCAGCATCTGCTCTGAGCACTTTTCACTGATATTTTCTTGGAATTTTTTTTTAGGGGGGCTGTTTTGAGGTTGGTTTTGTTATTCTGAGGGGAGACAGAGTTTCTCTAGCACCTGTGTGAAAGCAATCATTCCCCAATGGTTGAACCTGATAAATATAAACCTGTAGGACAGGTTTTAACAAGCCAGACCCAGAAGATTTGCTGCACTGAGAAGCTCTGTGAGGTCCCAGACAGACAAACCCCTGAACACATCACATTGCTGTTTAATTACTGGTTGAGGAGGTCAGTCCTGACCACCCTCTATTGACTTCCAATTATTTCAAGAAACTTCCAGCCCTGATCACTCCCCAGGTTTTCTCACAATGCTCAGGGATCTGAGAATTTCAAGCTGATTTGCATTTTTTTTGGTCAAGTTGTAACACAAAACTCTTCTTTTAGTGAAAATGGAAGTAAGCTGACAGAAAAAACCAAAAAGTTATTTTTTAATCTCTAATCTAACTTACTGTTAGGAGCTGTGTACATTCTGTACATCTGTTTTTACTGCACATTTACAATACTGACAAGGAAAAGGCAGAACACCAGAAATTAGCAGGAAAATTAAGTAGCTGTTTGGTAGTTGAAATTCTGCCACCTGTAATATTGTCTCAACAGATTCTGTTATTTGACAATAGACATTCCTCAAATCCTTTCTTATTTTCACAGTCTTTTTAAGCAAAATAAACAGAACATGTGCTAGCCAAAGACAATTTGTATTTCAAACAGTAAAAAATCTGATTAGTATATTTTATGTCAAAGTTGTGATTTTATGCTTTCTATTTTATTTTCTGTAATTGCTTTTCCTCTTCATAATCAGCTTTAAGAATGTATATGCTCATTATATATTGCATTCTCTTTGTTTTGCTTGGCAATACAGGAGCTTTGTGTTGAAATTTATATTAGATTAAATATATATGCCTTTTTGGTTATACCATTCATTTTTATTAGTAATTATCAATTTGTGTTTATACTGGACTGAAGTGATATCTCTGGGAAAAAGAGAATAGACATACACATACAAACCCAAAAAATCCTAAACCAAACTAAAACCAAAACAATCTCAAATCTACAAACCTTTTAAGTTTAATCCTACACAGCTTGCCTGAGTAAATTAACCTGAACATAACTTTTTTTCTAAAAGAAATCTCCCAGTTATAAAAAGCAGCGAAGAAGGTAAAAATTGATATGGCTGAAATGAAAATTACCATGTGTATGAAACCTAGAAATTTATCAAAACAAGCCCACCTTCCTGTGCCTGCAGATGACATTAGTTACACAACTTCAGAAAGAAAAGTAAAGATGTAAGAAATAAATCTGCCTTGATCTTGCAGCAGAAACTCCCTGCTGTTTCTGCTTGTTTCTAAAACTGTGAAATGCAGCTTTCTGTTTTCCTTAATTTGTCTCAGCACAGAAAACACTTTTATTCTTAACATTTTCCATGTATTTTTATTTTCTTCACTGACTATCAATCTAAAATATTTATGATTTCTTTATTATTTTTGTGTTTTGAACTCAACAAAAAATTTTCTACATCTTTTTGGCCTGACAAAATAAACTTCTGTGGAATGCAAGACACAGTTTGACTGGTGAGATCCAGAACAAAGCAGTCAGGTTAGACATGAGAAGCTGTCCAGAGCCAATTTACAGCAGTGAATGAAAATCATATTACAGGATTCAACTACAGGAGCCAACCTGGTTCCCCAGGCAGAGAACTTGCCACCAGAGGCAATTATGGAGCATTTACTGCAAGTTCAAAAATACTCTGCTGGCTTCAGCTGCACTATTTACTGGAAGCCTGGGAAAATTATTATAATTTTCTTTCAGGAGGAAGAACAATGTTAAATTAAAAATTGTCATTCCTTTTTCCATGAAGTTTATAGTTTCTTTACATTTATATTCCTGATAAAACTTCTTGCCTTTATGAAACTGAGAACTTCAAAGCCAATTGTTAATAAACATGAAAATGCTGTCGTGTAGTTAATTTATAATTCATATAACAAAAAATTATTCTTATTACAATGAATAGTTACTGGTGCTCAATCTTTCTATAATAGCTTTTCTGACTTCATTCTAGTTGGAGGAAAATTAATTTTGAATACGCCAGTAACTTAAACTCCCAGAAATTGTTCATCACCCTCTTCAAATCACAAAAGCTTCCTAAAGATTCCCTGCTAAGCCCTAGCTGGCCTGAAATGCACATTCCTGCAGGTATTGAAGAACAGAGAAGGCAATTTCTTCCAGAGACAATTCCTGAAACACCAAACACAGCAAACCTGTCTGCCTCCAGGCCTGCAACACTGCCCAGCACACTGGGACCCTCAGGACATGAAATTTGTCAGGAAACCATTCATTAAAGGTAGAACAAGTAGAACATTACATTACAAAGTGATCATCTTGCAGAAAATTAGGTTTGTGCTCATTTTGCCAGAACCGGGAGAAAACCAACATTTCATTTTTCCTGTCCTCCAACTCTAAAATTTTTCTTAAGAGTAGAAATTCTGCACCAAAATCACGTGCTACTTATACCTACAAAAACATCAGCCACCCATTCAGCTATCAAAAGTGGAAATGCTAAACTAAACCCATGTAGAACAAGTGACTAAAATGAACCTTAGGCCAAGCCTAGGAGCTGGTGGCAGGGCTTCCATGCCTGTTTGCTGTGCCCAGCTGCCAGAGGAAGCTGTGGTTATTATCTCAGCAGACAGGGTGCCTAAACTGCACTCTTCCTTCAGGGACTGGCAGCCTCCTTACTGTCTGGAGCAATTGCAGCAGCATTTAAACAAATGGTTTGTGATTGTTTTTGAGTCAGGTACATCCTACCCAGCTTTATCTTGGCTCATTCAATTCCATTTCTCTTCATCTCACCAGACACAGGGTATGGTACAGGTAAATGACAATGGTGAAGCAAACTTGATGTGAACAGATCTCAGATCTGTTTCAGGATTTAAGGATATACTTTACATTCTGGAGTTTGATTTGTAAGTCTGCAGATGACTGAGACTTGGCTTTTCAGAGTAATTAACACTGCACAGCACAAAGTGTTCAAAGCACAGTGCCTGTTGACTTTTGCTGCAGCTGGGAGTCCTCAACAGTGCTGAATGTCTCAGCTGAATCAGCCAGAACTGAGATTACATCACCAGTGACCACCCAAGGAAAGTTTGTGCAAGTCACTTGCCCAGAATCAATTAATAAAACCACTGGCAAGAAGAGGCACAACCCAATTCTCTGAAGAGCATTCATGAGATTATCTTCCCCACAGTCCCCATTTTACAGTTTTCCTGTTTCTGCAACAAGTGAACAAACCCTATCTATACACACAGGCTCCCTCCCTACACATCCCTGATGCATCCCTAGGCAACAAGAAATTAATCCAAGCTGTCAACAGCAGCATGAGACTGTGCTGCTGTTGAAGTGAATACCACCACAAATCTACACAAAAGCTTCAAATGACAACTGCAGCTACAAATATTAACTTTGGTATTTTCTAGCATTTTCCAGTTTATTTCTTTTTACTTTAAGAAAAACCCCAAACATTTAATTCAGTGGCCTCAAACCCAAAAGCTGAAATTACTGATTCCATCACAAGGAAACTCGAGTGTAACAGAAGTGTGAGTCCCAGATCCCTGTAGTGCTCTGTAACTGGAATAGCAGCAGTGCAAACAGGAGCTCCCTGTGTAGTTTAAGAGTTAATCTGTGCCTAGACAGTCCCTAATGCCCAGGGACAGACACTCAAATTGTTGTTGGGTTTCCCAAGTACATGGTGAGGAGGCAGGAAGGCTCTCCAAGGTAAATGTGCTTCACCTGTCCCTGTGTCCCTCTGTCCTGCCCCAGTGTCCCAGCTCTCCTGCCACCCTACACAGCTGCTGTCCACTGGCACCAATCTCAGGCCTTTTCACCAAATATTCCCCACTTTCTCAGACTCACAGCACTTTGCTCACCCTGTCTTGATTTCCTTTGTTCCCAATTCTTCTCCTCGTGTGTTTGGTTGTTTCCTCATTTCAGTTCACCCTTCTTTTCCCATCACTTTCTGTACTGGGCTCAGCTTGTTTACATTCTCTCAAGCATCCCAACCACAATCCAGCCTCTAGATTTATCAAATAATTAATTCCCTCTTTTCAGGAAGATCCTTCAGAGAAGCAGCACCCAGTGCCAGTGGTTGCTGCTCCAGCATCTGCCTCCTCCAGGCATGAGCACTCCCTGGCAGCAGGAGGGGGCTGTGTGCTGCCTCTGGGGAGCTGTGCCCTGCTTTCACTCTGCAAAGTCTTGTACCAACTGTTAGCAAACACAAAGGCACAAGTGGAAGTCCCTGCACCACTGTTTTAAGGTGTACAACATCCTCAGACAAGACCTGCCCGGAATTCACATCCTAAAACACAGCCTTGCTTGCAGTGATAAATAAAAAATGAGTGCATCAGTCTGAGGCAGACAAACAGCATGAAAACTTCCTTCTAAAGCAGGGGCAGAGGAAGAGTGTTGTGAGATGGGAAAAGATCAAGAGGGGGTTACTGCTCCTGCCCATGACTGGCAGGCATCAAACAAACGTGGCAGGCAGCTCGTGAAAGCAAATTCTGTTTGAAACCCTGCAGCCAGGGCTGGCAGTGCCCTCAGCCCCTGTGCCCCCATCTGCACGGGCAGGAAAGCTGTCCTTGGGCTGAGTGATGCCAGGGAATCTCTAATGACTGAGAAAGGATCTGTGCAGCCCATGTCCTGAGCCCAGAGCAGCCCAAGCCGTGTGGTTCCAGGGCTCTGCTCTCCCCTGGCTCTGCTGGCTGAGCTGTCATTCTGTTTGACAGGCACTGGCTGCAGGGTTTGATCAAGTCTGAGCAGAAAAACAGATTCTCTGGAGGCTTTGTCTCCTGTCTGTTGGTCATCCCTCCTTCCCTACACCTCTCCAGCATCAAGCCCATTCTGCACTCACACCATGTTCCCTATTTACCTTGCATGCATTTTCTCTCACCCTTTCTAAATAACTGCAAGCTCTCCTTTTACTGTAGATGCTGTCCCAATATAGGGAATGACTGTTTTGTTCATATACCAGCAAACCACCACACCTGCATTTCAGTATTTCTTTCCATTAAATGCCTCCAGGTGCTTAATGACTTTTGTTTTCACCCAAGTAGTCATGCAAAACTTTTCTGTTTATTCTCACGTGCTTCTCTACGGCACAAACTCTTCATTTCTCCTCTGAAAAGCAAAACCCACTTTGTAAGCAGAGACTCTTTTGTAACACTCAGCACACAGTCTGTATTCCTCAGCTTCAATTTCTCATAACTCATTTTTCCTCAGTCAATTTGGCTGCTGCTGTCAGCTCCCACCTAAACAAGAAGCTTCATAAAAAACCAAATTGCATTCTCTACATTCTTGCTACCTATTTTATGAAATTATGAAAAAGCAAGTCTGGGGTACAGATTTCTAGCTTTCCTAAATTGCTTACTTAGTAGCAAACATTCTTGCAATGAAGTCCTTCACCTCGAGGAGTAATAGAGTAACACAACAGACTTCTAATTCATATGCAGGAGAGGGAAAATTAGCACCACACGATGCTTGTTTGATGTCCCATGACAAGTGAGTTTCCTGGTTTGTGATGGGTTTTTATCAACAAAAGAGTCTTAGGACTTTTTGGCAGCTTTGTCAGAGAAGGTTCTGCCTACCCATGCTAATGAAGAAAGGTAGGAAGGCTGAATAAAAGATCTTTAATTAATACTGAAACAGAGTGAAATGTAGGTCACCCTTAATAACTGTGTTAGAGCAACAGCTGTGTGTTTCATTTTTGTAGAACAGTTTGTAAGTCAAGTGTTCTTAGCAGAGCAATTTGGCTTACAAGAGAATACTGAGTTAGGGGGAAATACAAGAACAAGTTGAATTCAATGCTCCTTGGGGTTCTTATGCCCAGAGCATTAGAAGGACACACAGACAATGAGAGGGCTGGAGCCCCTCTGCTACTGAGAAAGGCTGGGAGAGCTGGGGGGAACAGAAGGCTCTGGGAAAACCTTAAAACCTTTTCCAAAAGGGGCTCCAGGAGAGCTGGAGAGGGACTTTGGACAAGGGCCTGGAGTGATAGGACAAGGGGGAATGACTTAAAACTGACAGAGGGCAGGGTTGGATGGGATATTGGGAAGAGATTCTTCCCTGTGAGGGTGGTGAGGCCCTGGCACAGGCTGCCCAGAGAAATTGTGGCTGCCCCATCCCTGGAAGTGTCCAAGGCCAGGTTGGAAGGAATTTGGAGCAAGTTGGGATAGTGGAAGATGACCCTGCCCAAATCTGGTAGGATTGCTTCCAACCCAGAACACTCCTCAATCTTACAAATTTATGCTTTATCATGGTAAATTTTGCTGTGTACCAGTATTTCTACAGCAACAAGAAGTGGATAAGTCCAGTGAACATGCAAATATTTGAATTTATACTGTGTAGACTGTAAAAACTGGCTGGATGTCAGAAAACTCAGTATGACAAGAACCTAAATAGGAAAAGAATTGATCTGCATTCCCTGTGGACTAACCACAAGTAAAATGGTTTAATGTAAAAGTATTTCAGGCCCACAGTAGTATGAAGTCATGGACACAGAAATAGATGGTTCCAATTCCTAGAGGTAGTAAAGGCAAACAAGTCTATAAAACAAGCATCTGATTCCACAACACAAGTCACAAAACTGTTAAAGAACTAGAAATAACAATGTGGAAGACAAGATACAGAAGGTAAAATCAGCAGACAATGTGCTCTGATGTTCTAATTCATTATAAATGCACCTGCCAAGCTAAAAAGATGTCCCTCCATCTCATGGGGAAATCACTGACTAGAAATAAGAAAGGACTGTGTATTTTCATTTACTGACTATAGAACTACAATTCTGGGTTTGTGAAATGTAAACACAATCTGAACTTAAGGCCCCAAGAACTTTACCTTGCTTTCAGGTAGGACAGTACCAAACTATCTTAATTTACATTTAAAAATGGTTTGAGCCCTTAGATCAAAAGAACAAACCAGAGAGGACAACTACTGACAACTGACTTGAGAACAAGCTGACAACTACTTAAAACAGCTTTTAAAACATACCCCTTTCTTTCTTCCACGCAGGAGGCCGTGACATGGGATAAAACCGGAGAGAAATGGAAAAGATTTGTGCATGAGACTGGCACTTACATTTCCCAGATGTCCTCGGGGAGGTTGGCTGGGATCTCTGTCAGGCCCCTGCCCCTGCAGTCCACCACGTTGTTGCTGCAGGTGCAGGCAGAGGGGCAGGAGACGGAGCTGGCGCTGCACGACGGCGGCTCGGACTGGGGGCCTGCACACAAGGAACACATTCCATGCCTTAAAAAACGGTTGTGAGCCTTTAACAACAAAATGCTATGGGCTTTGCAGATCCTCTTACTATACAGAGTAATAATTTATTTGCAGGTGAATATAATATTCTACAAATCAACTGCAGAGAAAACATGCAAAGTGTGTTCTTATTCCTCTCAGCCTCCACGCTATCAATCTCTTCCCCTCATGAACACTTCCTTCATGCTCACCCATATCAATTCATTCAAAGATTTTTAAATTAAGCTTTAGAATCAAGTAGCATTTCCAAATTTCCAAAAGTTATCTTTCTCCAGAAGTTTCCATTACACAAACTCTTCTTGAGTACTTTTACATACTGAGAGAAGACTCTCATCAGAGACAACTTATGTTTTTGAAATAAGGAAACCTTTTGAAATAAGGAAACCTGTTATGGTGTGAAGACTGGGAATATGAAGCCAGCTTTTTTTGAAGATAAGACAAGGCAGTTAATGGAAACATAAAAAGAATTTAGAAAAACATAAGTTCAAACTTTCAAACTCTTGCTTAAGCTAGACACAAAGAGACAAAGCTACACACAGAGCAGAGGTGTAGCACGAGGACATTGCTTTATACAAATTCTAGTCAATTCATTAGATTCAGGCTTAATTAAGTGTCATTACATTTTTTTGAAACTGTAGCAATTATGTCATTTTACTCAAATGGTTATGATTCCTACATTTAAAGTTTTGATATATGCATACATTTAGCCATAGATAAAATGGGTTTGCTATGCTAATTGAGGTTATCAAGATGTAGCAGTTATTGGTTTATTTATAGTGAGTCATATTTCCAAAGTATATGGAACACAAGAAGCCTCAAGTATCTTTATGTTGAGATACAGATGGCTAAATGTGAAGGTTTGTAAGGCTGGTAAGAAGTGACAAAAATTCTAAAAGATTGGCCCTTTGGGTGGAAAATTAAACACATCATAGCTGTCAAAACACAAATACATACAAGAATGTGGAAATACTATTCACAAAGCTGTTCATTCTTGGGGTTTTTTGTCTTTGAAAAGACCCATGATAGATACTTTAATGTATTCTAACTACAGGTGACAAAAAGTTAAAAAAAAAGAAAAAAAAAATTGCACCAACTCGTAATTCAACGTTCATTAGGACAATTAGAGATTTTATAAAAACACAACATTCCTATAAATTTCCTCTCTTGATTTATGCCTCCATACTTGCTTGGCTTAGCTCCTAACTCTGCACAGCAGCGTCAGCTTGTACAGAAAGCCACACATGTCCCTGCTTTCACAACCTGGTAAGCAGCACAGAAAAGTCAACATCCCAAAGAGATTCCAGTGGCATCTCTCAGGGTCACTATTTTCAAAGGCAGACACAGTTTGAAAGGACATCAGCTGAAAACTTCTGCAGGTGACTTTACACATGCAGAGGGAGCCCTCCTGGAAAGCAAAACACAATTACTGTGAAATCATTCCTTCCATTAGAAAGGTGTTGAACTCTGATGGGAATTAATTTCAATTTGTCTGAATTTCCTTAAGTTCCAGCATGCTGTCATCCTCTTTAAATATTATTTTGTAACCAGGGATGACAGAACTGCCTTATATTCAAACATAATGTTGAGTTTCAGGATAAGATCACCATTTCAGTTGTGGGCAAAACATTGCCAAATTCGAATACTGGGTTGGAAATATTTTTATTGGTTGATCACCTGACTTTCTGTCAGGACACCAGAATAAAACTCTGGGTTTCATAGCACTGAGTTTTAAACATAGATGAACAAATTAACATTGATGTTATTTAAAGCTCTGAGTGGCTGCATTTTGGCAGTCCAGACCTCAGAGCTCCAATCCAGGCATCCAGAAGTTAGACTTTAAGAGGTAGTGACCATGTGGAAATAAATGGATCTCACAGGAAATTTGTGCACGGGCAGGGGTCAAATACATTCTTTATGAGAGTGGGCAGCTGCTTCCACCATGAGATGATCCTAATGACCCTTTCTCTCTGCTAAAATACCCTCTCATTTATAGTCTACTCTCCAGCCACCTTGACAGCTGCAGGTAAGGAGTTTTCCATCATATTTCCATCATGAGTCTTTCATCTCATGGCAGAGACCATTTTAGTGTCACCCTGAAGAATCATTGGGCTAAAAACTACTGTAAAAATAATTCAATAATGTAATAAAAATCTAAATCCATACGTATATGGTCCAAAGAAACAAATTCATATTTATCAAGCGACCTGAACTTTGATTTTTTTCCAGTTTCAAAATCTTTTTATTGGCTTAACACATGAGCATGCATTTAACAAGAAGTTAAGTGGTAGCTATTTGAACTAAAGAGGAAAAACCAATGCCACTAATTAAACATGTACATGTATAACAGGCAGGACAAGCAGCTCTCTTGGGTTTGTTTTCTGGCCATAGAAATGCAGGGCACACATACCACCACTGTCAATTATTAGAATTGCTGCAAAATTAACAGAAATCTGCACAACAGCACTGCCAGCTTTGTCTTTCATGGAGTTTAAGGTTTCTGTAGCACTTTAATTGTGACTACTCCCAAAAGTAGCTTATTGCCTCAAAATGCACACAGCCCTCTCCTGTGTCTGTGTAAGCACAAGAGGTTTTTTCTTAGCCCTGATCACCCCCAATTTACACTTTCTCTTTGTCTGCCTACCCTCTGGTACAACAGCCAAAGCAAAACGAAGGATGAGTGACTGCAAACGAGCTACTGCAAGCTTTTAGGGACAGGGAGAAATTATCAAATTTGGAAGAAACTTCAGAGCAATCCTTGCTCTCTGGGAGATAAAGAGTTGGCAACGAGGTCAAATCTTCCACACAACCATTAACACCTCCATCTCTGGTGTGCTTTCTGCAGAGGCTTTGTAGCAGGGGAAAAGCTGCATTTTGCACAGTTATAACACCACAACATACCACTGTGGGTTGGAGAAGCAGTAGCACACCCCCTTTTTGTTAGGGCCCAGCCTCCCAAAGCTGATGGAGTGCGAGGTGGAGCTCTAAGAGTGCTGCTGACCCCTCTGCAGCTGAACCAGCAGCAGCAGGAGGGTCAGGGGAGCTCAGGCCAGCTCCTCCCCAGCTGGGGTGGTGCAGCACTGCAGAGTGCAGGAAAGGCAGGGCATGCAAGGGAGGGCTGGATAAAGCAGTCTGAAAAGGAGAAAATACAGAAATAAGTCCTTGTGGAACAAAAAGCAGATAGCAGCAGTAGAATCAGAGAATCATTAGAGCTGGAAAAGTCCTCCAGGAGCACTGAGTCCAGCCAGCAGCACAGCACTGCCAGGTCCACCTCTACACCACATCCTCAAAGCACAACAAGCACATTTCTATCTTCTTCATAAGCAAAAGTAGGTCTAGACTGTAAGTTTCTGAGATTTTTAATGATAAAAAGACTTTGTGTCTAAATTGCTATTATCCTGATGAAATGCTTTTGCTTATGTTTAACCTTTGCAAAGAACAAAATACTGTATTGCACATGCACACTCAACAGGCATCCAGCACATATTCCATCAGCTCTCACACAAAAAAATCATCTGTTCAGGTGAATGTTTCTTGAATCACATTAGAAACAGAATTTCAAATCTGATTTGGATTTAATGGCCTCACTTCAACGAGGATCCATTGTTTGCAGATCTATAGAATTAAAGCACAAAAAATTCCAAGGCAGTTTAATCAGTTTGATGTTTGTGTCATTGTGGAGAACTGTTTAAAAAAAGACTGGTCAAGAAAACAAGTCTAATAGGCTATGGAATATAAAGTTACTAAAATTTGGCTATGACTTTCATAGGTTTGCAGAGTATAAGCATAGAGATAATCAAGGGTCCTGATGCAACACAGCCTCTAAAGAAGGGTATCTGAAACCTAAAAAGGAATTTTCTTTTTGCTGCTAATACTTTTTCAAAAGAAAAGACTCAGGAAAGGCAGAAATATTTCAAGATTTCTCTTTGTGTCCTTACAAGTGCAGTAAACTCTTCACAGCATGGCTACAGCAAGAGGAAATGGCCACAGACAAATCAGCTACATTTACATTATTCCCCTTCTGAAGTTGTTTTCACAATCTGTCATCTTGCCATTGCAGATTTTTTTATAATACACAGCAGCTCTAGTTCTCCACCACGTTAATTATATTTTTCTCTGAGATAAAAATCATCAACTCAATCATACATTTTGCTAAAAGAAAAACACTAACAAAGTGTGGAAGCCAGGGTAGGAGCATGATTAACAAAAATTACTATGCTTTTTTTACCTGATGCAGTGGAAAAACAGTGTCAATAATTATGGCAGTTAATATCTGGCACCACCTCAATTTACAGCCTCAGACTTTGGGTTAGGGGAAAAGAGAAGGGAGACTTAGGACCCAGAAGTTTCCAGAGAAATCAAATGTTTTTTTCAAGTAAGTCCCTCATTGGTCTCTTTTAAAAGCAGCAAACAGACTAATATTACAATTAGAATAGAATTGCTATGGTGTATAAATGAACAGTTTAAATGTCACAGGCATCTAAAATAAATTTTGCAATTACTAAATAAACGAAATAATCTCATTTGCACTGACACCCAATTACAGCACACTAAGCAGTGTGTTTTATTACCTCCTCACCTATCCAATCACCTCTGCAGCAGCTCCTTTCCACCAGTAAAATGTTAGTTATTTGTAAAACATGTCAATGGATTTTAAGATAAATCTGACAGGACTTCCTGGTTAAAAACCTGTGCTGACTTTACATCATTTGAAGTAGATCAGACACAAAATTATTGATCAATAAACAAAACACTACAAGTATTGCAGATCCAAGGATATAGTATGACCTTTTTGGGTGTAATTAAATAACCCATTGGAAGCTCTGACCATGCTGGGATATCTGAAATCAATTCCTACTGCATGAGCCATAGTTTGCACTAGATTGCCAGTGATATGAACTAATTTATTCCACAACACCTAAAGCAGATGCTGCTCCTGATTGATGTCTGCATCCCAGTTTAAAGGGACATCTGAGCAAAGAGGGATGGGCAAGGGAACCACAACTGACCATATGCAAAATTAACTGCAAAATTAACTGACCATATGAAAAAATAACATTCCTTATTGAGGGCAAAGATTCCTCTCATGGACAGAATTTGTACGAATTTGTTTATCCCACACAAACGTGCAGCAAATGGTTTAAGCAAATATTTCCATCTATGGTTGTTCAACAGTTATTTGCTGAGAACAGCTTTAAGATTTATGATTAGTGACTTAAGCCCCTAATTGATGTTATTAGCATTGAGTCCATGGTATGCAAAAAGTTGCCAGTCATGAATGTTCATGATTTGATTCAAGTTGTCTACTTTGCTGAACATTCCCAAAGAGTACATTTATCTGTTTAAAATTCATGGCACATAGGCACAACAGTTCTGTAAGGCAAAAGTCAACACTAATCAGTTTACAAATAAATATCAAGGAATAAAACTGGAAATAACCAACCACACTGAAAGGAAGGTCTGGCTTAATGAATGAAGCCCACTTTATTCTACGAAATCCTACTTAGTTTCACAATCTATCAGTAAAGTAACACCACTGAAAATCAGACCTTACTTCACACTGCCTTATCCTAAAGCACTAGTATTGCAATTATTTAATTAACAATAATAGCACCACAATTATATGAAATAAGAAAAATAAATTAAGACAAATGAAAAACGTAGAACAAAGAAGCAGCCTCAACCATAACAATAGAGGCTGAACAGGTGAATTTGTTATTCTGAAGAATTAATAGAACAGAACCTGTGGGACAACTGAAGTCTATAAAACTATGACAAAAGTGTTTTTCTCTCAGGGAAATTAATTCCACCTAAGCCTTCCAAAGGAGGGGTTGAAAATATCTCTTATGCCCTGTGCCCACTCTGAGCCTTTTTTTCAAGGTCTTTCTTCAACCCTGTCAACACAGGCATGTTCACCTTAAAGCAGGTAAAATTTACTTTCTAACTACTGCACCACAAGGAAGGCTGCCAGTGTGAATTTGGTTCTCTGGCTTTGGACACTGCCTGCTCTTCCAAAGACTTAAAAATATTCTAAAAGAAGGTCTTAAAAGATGTAGTGCTCCTGCAGCTCAAATGGTGCCATGCACAGTCATCTCATTAATGCCAGCTCCACAATTTGTATCAGCACTCCTGAAGGTGCACATGAAGTGACATTTAAATATAGGTCCAGAAATAATACAGTGAACTTATAAATATATTCAAGCATAAAAATGAAGAGGACCATAAATTATTTAAGTGAAAGGATGCCACCTGCACAAGGTTAAAAGATAGATAATGGCCATGATCAATGGTGAGCCAGTGAAGGGAGTGCAGTTCCAAACAGGTGATCCATCCTGGACTGCTCCAGGATGAAGTTTGATGAAGTTATGGAAGGAACAGAAATAATTTGAGCCTACTCAGTCCTTGGGCTTTGATTTACTGCTGTTTGAAAAGGAGTTTTACATACTACATGATTTTGTTTGCTTGCATGTTTGTCTTTGCTTCTGCCCCCCACTCTGCATCCTGCTGCAGCAGCACGGGGCTGTCTCTGCCTTGGCACTGAAGCTGCTCTCTTCAGGAGGAGGAGGAGGAGGAGGGTGGGGTTCTCTGCAGCCAGAGGCATTACAGATTGACAGAGCCATTCAGAGATGGCAGACACAGTGGGACATGTCTCCTGATAATGACATCCAAGGGCTCCAGTCTGGTCATGAGCTTCCCCACGGACAGATCTGGAGGGAGGAAATGCTTTTTTCCAGGTCAGTGGGCAAGAACTGAAGAATGAGTCACAATCCCCTTCCCTGGGCTGCCTTGGGATTCCACAGAGCAGATTCTTTGGCATTTGGAACATGCTAAGGAAGGCAGGGAAAATAAAGACATTTCCTGGGACAGGCTGAGGTTGCTGCCTCTGGTCTTTTGCAAGAGGCCCCTGGTACATTCAATCTCTTTAGGGTGTCTGGAAATTATAGAATAAAATTCTTACAGATCTTCAGAGCTAAACACGTTAGCCTGCCATTCCAAGGGGTAAATTCAACAATCCAGGAGATCCCTTCAGTTTGGCTACAGGTGCTGGTGCCCAGCTCTGCCAGGGAAGCTGCTGTGGGAAGAGCCAGGGCAGTTCTGGCTGCTTCCATTGGGCTCCACAGCTGAGCCTGCCCCTGCAACTCCTGTCCCATGTCACACCTGAGACAGACAGAGAGGTGCCAGGCAGCAGGGAGGGAGGGAAAAGCTGTGAGGAACAGCCCTGGGAGCAGCCAAGCCAGAGAATGAGACAGCAAAAAGGTGCTGGGGCAGATCCTGGTTTCACCTCAGTGCTGTGAGGAGGGGGAGTGTGAGCAGCCAAGCCACCACAGGTGTAATGCCACTACATAACATCACTCATTTCACTGTCAATAAAGCAGAAATTCACACAAACCTGGTGGTGACTCTATGCAACTTTGCATTTGCCCACCATTAATTTCTAGAATTATTTTATAAGCAGCTCTATGCTTGCTTTCATTACTCTTATTAATTGTGAATTGATAAATGAGTTGCCAATCAGCTACATGAATTAAATAGAAAAAGTCTGCAGATTTCATGCACAGGCTCCTCCACATACTCAAAGCCAACCCTGCTGCTCTGTATTTACCATGACTGCTCTCTGTGAAACAGCTCCCAGCACAGCTGTGGTGCTGCCATGAAGCATTTTTTTTTCCTGTACCAAAATACAACCAACATAACTACTCAAAAAACAAACCACAAGCTTTGGACATTAACATAAAAGCTAATCATGTTATTATTTTTACAGCAACAGTTCAAAAGCTCAGTGGCTGAATAATTACACCCCAACCTGCCATCATTAAATAAGCATTAATGGGCTATACATACTGCTCTGGGGAAAAGAGAGTTCCAGAAAAAAGGGCTAATTATACTGAAAGGTAAGACATCATTTTCAGTAATAAAACTAAATTTACTGTAATTAAAAGCCAATTTTCAGCTTTGGTCTTTAAAGAAATATTAAGTGCTGTAATAAATACATATTTATCCTTCAGATTCACAAGATGGTCCCCCAAATGAAAAACACCATATGTGGCATCTTACATGCTAAGCAAATCAAGAAGTAAATTCCTACAGCATGAAACACCATCACTGCTAGTGCTAGAGTAAATTTAGATTTGTGATAAGAAACTTCACGGAAACTGAAAACAAACAAACTGATAAATTGTGATTAGTATCTCTCCAAATTTCCTATACAATTTCATTTGAAGAGCAACTAACAAATGCACAGTACTGAAATGTTTCTTCAGACTAAATGTTAATATATAAAGTTTGTGGCAGCAAATTGTAACAGGAGGTAAAAATTTTATCAGTGTTCCACAAAAATTTCTCAAGATCAAATTTAAACAGCAATTTTTACCAAAAGGCTTTAAAAGTCTTTAAATCCTTCCTATACTACATTGTAAGAGCACTGACAGGGTCAGTGGATGGTCACAAAAAGCAAGAGCAGTGAGAAAAGAGCTGCCACCATCTAAGGTGACTCAAAGGTCACTCTTTTGGGAAGGGGTCACAGTTAGATGAAGTGGTTAAGGCCCCTTCTAAAAGCAATAAAACAGCTGTACAATGAGGAAGCCCCACAAGGCAGAGAGTGACCATTCAAACACACACACAAAGGCCTCCTCCTCCTCCTCCCGGATTGCTTATCCTGCTCTTTAAAAACGAGGCCATTGGCAGCTCACCTGCATCAACAGGGATGGGCTGCAGGGATAGGAACCCTCCTGGTGCACTGCCCTGCACAGGGAAAACCTGCATGCCCAGGGAAACCTGCATGCCCAGGGAAACCTGCATGCCCAGGGAAACCTGCATCCATACAAAACCTGCATGCCCAGGGAAACCTGCATCCCCAGGGAAACCTGCATCCCCAGGGAAACCTGCATCCCTGGGGAAACCTGCATCCATACAAAACCTGCATGCCCAGGGAAACCTGCATGCCCAGGGAAACCTGCATGCCCACCAAAACCTGCATGCCCAGGGAAACCTGCATCCATACAAAACCTGCATGCCCAGGGAAACCTGATCCCCAGGGAAACCTGCATGCCCAGGGAAACCTGCATGCCCAGGGAAACCTGATCCCCAGGGAAACCTGCATGCCCAGGGAAACCTGCATCCATACAAAACCTGCATGCCCAGGGAAACCTGCATGCCCAGGGAAACCTGCATCCATACAAAACCTGCATGCCCAGGGAAACCTGCATCCCCACCAAAACCTGCATGCCCAGGGAAACCTGCATCCCCACCAAAACCTGCATCCCTACCAAAACCTGCATGCCCAGGGAAACCTGCATCCCCAGGGAAACCTGCACAACCTGCATGCCAGCAAAACCTGCATGCCCAGGGAAACTTGATCCCCAGGGAAACCTGCATCCATACAAAACCTGCATACCCAGGGAAACCTGATCCCCAGGGAAACCTGCATGCCCAGGGAAACCTGCACCCCAGGAAACCTGCATCCCAGCACAACCTGCACCCCCAGGAAAACCTGCGTCCCCACCAAAAACTGCATCCCCACCAAAAACTGCACAACCAGATCCCCAGGGAAACCTGCATCCCAGCAAAACCTGTATCACCAGCAGAACCTGCACCCGCAGGAAAACCTGCATCCATACAAAACCTGCATCCATGCAAAACCTGCACCCAGCCCAACCTGCATCCCCAGGAAAACCTGCATCCCCACCAAAAACTGCATCCCCAGCACAACCTGCATCCCTGCAAAACCTGCATCCACAGAAAAACCTGCATCCCAGCAAAAAAACTGCACCCCCAGGAAAACCTGCACAACATGCATGCCAGCAAAACCTGCATCCCTGCAAAATCTGCAACCCTGCAAAACCTGCAGCCCCAGCAAAACCTGCAGCCCCAGCAAAACCTGCAGCCCTCCAAAAAGTCCCTGCCCCAGTTCAGCTTCCAGGAGCCCCAATCTCCTGTGCTGGCAGTGCCTCCTGTGCCACTGCTGCCTGTGCACACACAGACTGCAGGGTGTTTTAACCAGGAGCACATGGGGGGAGTTCCTATCCCCACACACTTTTCCTTTGGCATCTCCCAGATGCTCTCAGGAGATGCCAAAGATGCTAAGCCTGAGGAGTGCTATTTTATTTTAATAGCCACTCATTGCTGGTTGTCTCCTCAGCAACATGCTATGGAGCTATCAGGAAGTGGAGCAAGACAATCTCCTGATTCTGTGGTCTGGCCAGAGTCACAGCTATGTTTGAAGACTGTTTGACCTCACCCAAACAAATAAATCTGCTTCCTTATTAGGGCTTCCAGTCTGCATGAAGCAGCAGGAAGCTAACAAATTTTATTATACCTTTTTATTATACCTCAGCTGCAGTCTCACCACACGAATCAGAAAATCTAGATCTTTAACTGAGATTTGGGTCAATCCAGTGTTTTCTCAAAATCAGTATCAGTTTACTTAGCCAGAAAACACTTGGCTATGGGAGTAATGTCTCTCAAGTCAATTTCAGATTGAAATTTAAGTTATTTAGTCCAAAATATGCATCTTGATTTTCTTCACATACTTTGAGGCTCTCAGAATGGGAATTAAGGATCAAGAATCGAAGAAAATGGTTTCTAAGAGAAAACATTGTATGGATCCACCTTCCTTCTCCTACAATGCATGCTTCATTATTAAAGAAAACTATTTTAGAAAAGTACTAATAATCACATATTTTAGACTTACAAATTTAATCAACACTAGAAATATCAGTCTCTAGTCCAGCCTAAGAAATCTTAGCCAATCTTCACACTCCAGTACAAACACTGTCCACCATCAAGCTACTGGCCAAAATGAGAACTAATCTGGCAGCTGAAGTATGTGACAGATCACAGTACAAGACACAGTGCTCCTGTTTAGATGCACAGATATTCTCACATGTATACTCAGGGAAACCAGAACAATTCATCACTGCAAAAAAAATTCCAAATGGGGTCAGTGGCTTCTGCACAGAGAGCCCTGAAAAAACCAAGGTGCTGCTGGTGGCATAACTTCATGATCCCACTGCTTTGTTTGCAAAGCTTTACAGCTGTTGCAGGTGAGAAAACACATTTTAACTGGACATAACTGGTCAATACATAAGCTAATTTCATCTCCAATAAGTAAGGAGCAGCTAGAAGAAAAATCAAAGAGCCATGATAAAACTTATATGAGAGGAAAATGAAATAAAATTACTATCATGAGGAGGTCAGAGGAGGACAAGAGACAGACAAATAGGCAGAGAGAGAGAGAGGATGTGTTTGAGAGACACAGACAGAGAAGGAGAAGCCAGTCCAACAGTGAAACATCTGAGCACAGGAAGGAAGCTGGGTTTGATCCAGGCAAATATGAGAAAGCCCTAAGAGGTACTGAGCATAAGCCAGCACCCCCAGATGCTTCTCTGCTACCTAAGGGAATATAACAATAAACATCTTTCCAAGACCAGAATACAGGTAGTATTTCAAGTGACACTGTCTTTGCTTACTGCACTGATTTTTCATCACAGCAGCATGGCAGTGAATGGGAGAGTTAAAATACATCATGCTACCTATGTAAAATACACCCTGCCAACCACATGATTTGCATTTCACATGGATCCCATGATGCATGTGAAATAAACCCCTTATCCATGTGAAATACACTCTACTATCCATGTGAAATACACCCTTTATCCATGTGAAATACACTCTACTATCCATGCGAAATACACCCTGGTATCCATGTGAAATACATTCCACTATCCATGTGAAATACACCCTTTATCCATGTGATATACACTCCTTATCCAGGTGAAATACACCCCTTGTCTAGGTGAAATACAGCCCTTATCCATGTGAAATACACCCCTTATCCATGTGAAATACATTCCACTATCCATGTGAAATACACCCTGGTGTCCATGTGAAATACACCCTGGTATCCATGTGAAATACACCTTTTATCCATGTGAAATACAGCCCTTATCCATGTGAAATACACCCCTTATCCATGTGAAATACACTCTACTATCCATGTGAAATACACCCTGGTATCCATGTGAAATACAGCCCTTATCCAGGTGAAATACACTCAGTTATTCATGTGAAATACAGCCCTTATCCATGTGAAATAAACCCTGGTATCCATGTGAAATACACCCTGCTACCCATGTAAAGTACACCCTGGTATCCATGTGAAATACACTCTATTATCCATGTGAAATACAGCCTTATCCAAGTGAAATACACCTTGGTATCCATGTGAAATACATCCTCTATCCCTGAGAAATACACCCCTTATCCAAGTGAAATACACCCTGGTATCCATGTGAAATACACCCCTTATCTAGGTGAAATACAGCCCTTGTCCATGTGAAATACACCCTGTTATCCATGTGAAATACACTCCTTATCCAGGTGAAACACAGCCCTTATCCAAGTGAAATACACTCTACTATCCATGTGAAATACACCCCTTCTCCACATGAAATACACCTTTTATCCATGTAAAATACACCCCCTACCCATGTGAAATACACCCCC
This sequence comes from Agelaius phoeniceus, assembly GCF_051311805.1. Lineage (NCBI taxonomy): Eukaryota > Metazoa > Chordata > Aves > Passeriformes > Icteridae > Agelaius > Agelaius phoeniceus. Next base: position 14,440,504 of record NC_135279.1, read on the forward strand.
TACCAGGTGAAATACAGCCCTCCATGTGAAATACAGCCCTTCTCCATGTGAAATACACTCCTTCTTCAGGTGAAATACAGCCCTTCTCCAGGTGAAATACAGCCCTTCTCCAGGTGAAATACAGCCTGCTACCTTTGTGCAGCACATCACCAAGGGGCTCATCCTCTGGTGCCACAGCATTTCCCCTTCCTCCCATTCCACCCTTTAGGAGCCTGTCACCAAAGGCATCCCAGAGCTGCAGACCCCACTGTGCAGGAGAAGAGGCTGTTTGGAGATTTCTCCAGGAACAGATGGCCTTGAAGGCAGAGGCCCAGGAAGGCTGCTCTGGCCGAGGTGGCTCTGGAGGTGACATTCCCCTGCAGGGAGGGGACAGCTTGCAGAAGGAGCCAGCCTGGTGGGTGACAGGAGTGCCAGCAGCACTTGGCACTCTCCCTGATGGTGAGGAGCCATCTAGCCCAGCCCCACTCTGTCCCTGAACTTTCCCCTTCTCCTCAGTAACACAAACCCAACCAGACATGTTTCCAAGCCCATCTCCAGGCAACTGTGCACTGCTGAATCCTGCACCTTCACCTCCAGCTCTGAGCCAAATGCTCAAACAGGAGGAACCTGGAATAGCTTCTCCACTGCTCTCAGGTGACCTACATGCACCATTTGAATCAGATTTTTAATAATTTTTAATTATTACAAAGAATGCTTTATATAATTATCATTTATATTACATATTTATATAATTATATAAACATAATATATATTATAAATATAATATATAAAAATAAATATTATATATATTTTTATATTATATATATTATATTATATATTATATATTATATATTATATATTATATATTATATATTATATATTATATATTATATAAATATAATATATATAAATATATATTATATTTATATAATAATTTATAATTTGTAAAACCCAAGCTGAACAACATTCTTGAAAGACTGACACCCAGGTTACACAGGTGTGACTCAGTTTACCTTGATATATCTGCACATAACTCTGATTTCAGCAACATTATCTGGAGAGATTTTGTTCCTAATGCAAACACCATGGTGCAGGACATGTCCACAGAGAATCCAGCAACTTTGGTTCTATTTATGGCACTTTTCTATCATTGTTTCAGTTCTTCTTTTCCCACTTGGCATGCAGCATTCAAAATCTATTTCCAAAGAAACATTTCTCATAAAAATATAAAGCATCACTATTTTTGCATAGGATTCAAAGAACAAAGAGGAGTCTGTTTTCCACTGTTGTGTTTCTTCTTTCCCCAAATTATGAATCTACTCTTTCTCCTCTGAAGCATCCAGCAGCACCAGTTTTAAACTGGAATGCTCAGATGGAGCCCATTTCACAGTGAAGGAAAAGCTGAGGGTTTTTTGGCTGCTGTGATATTCCCACTGCCAAAAAACCACAAGTGCTTGATGTCCTGAACCTGAACTTCAACAGAGCAGGTCACCATTTGAATTTCAGCTCCTCCTAACTGGAAGGGATGCCAAGGTGGCTCTCCCTGCCAGCTTGAGGCTGGTTCAGTAATTCACAAAACCTTGACTTCTACAAAATTCCACTGCAGAGGGACAAGTTCAGTTCGCTCTTCACTGCCTGTCCTGGTTTGACTTCATATTCACACATTAACAAATTATGCTGTAAAATCAGATTTAAGAGCTGTAATGGGGAGAAGGGAAGATTTATATCCTCTTTAAACTAGCTGTCCATGTAGGTTTTTATCGAACTAGCATGTACTGAGTTCTCAGCTAAATCCACCACTAAAATGAGCTCTCCAAATGAATTTCTTTTTCAGTACATTTCATTTCATTTCCCAAATGAGAGTTACAGGGATACAGTTGATGGACTGTCTCACTAAAAATTTCTTTGCTTGAATTTTCATGATTTTGTATTTTTTACAAAAGCAGGCAGATCATGAGAGAATGCCTATATCCTCTTGGTCCAACAGGGAACTGCTAAAAACCTTGTCACTTTTGGAAGTCTCAGTCTGCACAGACAACCCCATTTAAATGAGTTCTGTTCACATTACATTTCTCATTCAGCAATTATTATCTCTTCTCCTGACTTAAACAACTCATTTTCCTCCACTTCACTGTATCATAAATCCAAATAGCTGAACTCATGCTCCATCTGAAACTTCATTTCACAAGAGGAAAGGGAAAAAAAAGCTGTGGTTGCCTCTTTGGTAAAATCAGCTTCTGCTAATAGCTTCATTCATTTATCCATTTGTTTTATCCTTCCTCTCCCAAGACTGTTACATTTCTAAACTTTTCCTTTAGTTAAACTTTTGATATAACTTATCAGATATTCTGCCTATCATCTCCACTACAGTGTAGAATCTACTCAGCACTCTGAAATATCTGAAATGTCATGTCCACTATGCACAACTTCATTTTCCATGTAATAACACTTCAGCACACCTTTGGGCTGGGCATTAATTAATTAATTAATGCTTGAGTGGGGTCAAACCTTTCTTCTTTCTCTAAATGCAACCATTTCTCTTAGTCACATGTAAATGGAATAACAGAAAAAAGGCATTCCTAAAACACTTCTGGCACGAGCGGCTCTACTGTATTTCCATCAGCCAATCCATGTACCCATAGGATAAAGCTTTGGGGCTCTCAGGCTGTGAGAGATAAGGAATAAAACAGCACAAGATTCACAATCAATGTTTAGACTCACGTCATCTCCATAACAAGCCCTCTGTATCACCACTGGGGCTGCAAAACCACCTCCAAACTTATGTCTGGTATATTTTTTTTCCACAGCATACACACTGCCATGCTGCTCCTCCACCACATCCTTCCTTTCAACCCAACTCAGAGATTTCTTTCTCCACTTTTTGCCGTTTTTTTCTTTTGTTCTTTTTCTTCTCCTTTTAGGAAAATGTATTTCAATTCTGCAAGAACCAAGTGCAGTTCCAGAGACTTGATGAATAGGCCCAACATACAGACACATGATTTGTGAGTATCATCAGCCCCATTTATCAGTGTGGAAACTTGTACAACAGCAAAGTGCATCGGCTCCCTGAGAATCCCTGTTTCAGTCCCTGGGATAAAATCTGCTCCTCACGTTCTAAAGTCCAATCATTTGTCAACAGACTCAGATTTGCATTTTCTATTTCCTGTCCTTTGTATTCCAGTCAGCTGTAGAGCTCTTCCCTTGAGAAATACCAAATTATCCACACATAATTGATTTCTTATGTTGATATCATTGGCAATGTTAAAGCAGAAGAAGTAATTTGAGAACCAAAATGTTAACTGGAATCCAATAATTCTCACAAAGCTGCAAAAAACCAACAATTTGATCTCCTCCCATACAGTTTAGCAACAACAAAACCAAACAGGATTGCTGTGTTTGCGTTCGAACGCGACACGGCCGTTTTCCACGCCGCATTTTTTTATGGCAACATAAAACCAGAGATAGATAAAGGAGACATGAAATAGATACGAGATAAAGGAGGATTGGCAGCATTACCAGAACAGACAAAGTCCTTCTTCTGCACCTCTGCCACGAGGAAGCCGCGCAGGCCGACGGGCGCCAGGCAGAAGGTGAACTGGCCGATGGTGCGGCGCTGGCGCAGCCAGTCCGACAGCCAGGCCAGGTGGCAGTCACAGTGCAGGAAGTTGGAGTGCAGCCGCCTGCAAAACACAGCAAACACACAGTTACTGGGGATTTCTGAACAAAACACACAGCAAACCCACAGTTACTGGGGTTTTCTGAACAAAACACACAGCAAACACACAGTTACTGGGGTTTTCTGAACAAAACACACAGCAAACCCACAGTTACTGGGGTTTTCTGAACAAAATACACAGCAAACCCACAGTTACTGGGGTTTTCTGAACAAAACACCCAGCAAACCCACAGTTACTGGGGTTTTCTGAACAAAACACCCAGCAAACCCACAGTTACTGGGGTTTTCTGAACAAAACACCCAGCAAACCCACAGTTACTGGGGTTTTCTGAACAAAACACACAGCAAACCCACAGTTACTGGGGTTTTCTGAACAAAACACCCAGCAAACACACAGTTACTGGGGTTGTCTGAACAAAACACCCAGCAAACACACAGTTACTGGGGTTTTCTGAACAAAACCGAGACAGCAAACCCACAGTGACTGGGGTTGTCTGAACAAAACCGTCACAGCAAACCCACAGTTACTGGGGTTTTCTGAACAAAACACAGCAAACACACAGTTACTGGGGTTGTCTGAACAAAACCGAGACAGCAAACCCACAGTTACTGGGGTTTTCTGAACAAAACACACAGCAAACCCACAGTTACTGGGGTTGTCTGAACAAAACACCCAGCAAACCCACAGTGACTGGGGTTTTCTGAACAAAACACCCAGCAAACCCACAGTTACTGGGGTTTTCTGAGCAAAACCCTCAAAGGGAGCCATCGACCGCCAGCCTGCCCCGCTCTCTGCTGCCATTTCAGTGGGATCACCCCAGGTTCTTGTTTACAGATAAGTCAGGGCTTGGCTGTCCTCAATATTATATAAAGGTCAGATATAAGTTTGTGCTGTTATTTGTAATTTTTTCCAAAAATTCAGTTCATTGGTGATCCACCTACAGCTCGCCATTCTAGAGACAAAAATATGCAGAATTTAAGATTGTTCCACGTGATCGCTTTGTGTGTGATTTCACATCAGAAAGAGCTGCATCAATGTGATATCTCTGAGTGAATTCAAAGAAGGGCTTGTCTGAACATGAGGACCAGGCTCAAGAACAGGATGATGAGTGATCCTCCTCTCTTCTCAATCCTTTGAGGAGAGGTGGAGAGAGAGAACCTCTCCACATTAGCTGCAATGGTTGGAGCATGGTGCTAATAACACCAGGGTTGTATGATCCCTCTATGGGCCATTCACTGAAGACTTGGACTTGGTGACTCTTATAGATCCCTTCCAACTCAGAATATTCTGGGGAAAGACAGGCAAAACAAAACTTCAGAGGCTATTGATTTCTGTTCCTGTGTTGCCTGTACAAGTCCATCAATGCTCTTTTTCCTGTAGTAATTTAACACAAGTAGAAAGGATCTAGACAAGAATTTTCAGCTCATGAAAGACCCACTCATGTGCAGCTCCCTGCCAGGGCTTGCAGAACCATTATCACATCTGCAAAAGGATGATGGGTTCAGGGAACAAATCTGGTCATTTAAATAGCCACCAAACTTTAGGTCAAAACAAAAGTCCAGGACATGAATTATTTCATTCCTGTAATGACTCATGCATTTGGAGTGTTGCACCAAATGAAATCATGAACCAGATTAAAAATCCTGTCAGAAATGGTTAGACACAGCATTATTCACTAATATTACAGGCACACAATTGGTGTGCACCAGATTTAGCCTTGTCCATGCTCCAAAGAAATGAACTGTCTGTCTGTGAGCTGTCCCTACAGCACAGCAGCAGCTCAGCCCTGCCGTGGTACCCAAGCTGACAGTTCCCAGATTTGTATGTCTGGGGTGGACAGCCACAATAAAGGAAAAGGAAAAAAAAACCCCACAAATCTGGAGCTGGGAGTTTATCCTGTAGAGATGGAAAGCACTAATCTCCTGGGAGTACTGTAAAATGTAATTGTTCTACAAGGATCACTAGAAGACCTTGAGTTTAGAGATTGTAAAGCTCTTTAATTGAAGCTGCAGCAAGTTAGATTTCTAGTAAAATGTTCAGCTGTTGTGAACCATTAATTTGCCTTTTTGTTGAAGAACAAATAAATACATAAATATCATCTAGCCAGAAATCATCCTAAGTCAGAATTTGTTGTAACCTAAGAGAGTCAGTGTTTCATTTAAGCCCTCAGTCTCATCCTTCCCACCACATCAATCAACAATGATACTCAGGATCTGCTTCCTTCTGGAACTGAGCTCATCCCATGCCATTCCCTGCACCCCCTGCGTGCAGGCATGAGTGAGAAAAGCACTATTTCACACAAAGGGTTGGGTTAGGCAGTTCTCCAGTTTTGTGAGCTGGTTTTTCCCCTCAATAAATTGATTTATCTGGGTTTTGGGGGTTCCTGTTTCAGTAGTGCAAACCACCAGCTCCCTGCCTCAGCAGAGCCCTCCTTGTCTTTTGGCACAGCTACTCCACTTGGAGAGGAGATCATTTAGAGACCCCATCTTAACAAAGCAGCCTATCAGAATATATTTTTGATAATTATACTAATAAATACAGCCTCAAGAAGACTTTTCACAGTACTTCAAAAATAGTATAAACCAATTCCCTGAGAACACTGAAGTGCTTTCACACATTTTCAGTTTACCCTTAAATAAAAAAATGAAAAGAAATAATGTAATTATCTGTGTCAGCAGTAATTCACAGATGCAGGGACAACAGGACACTTACCATTAAGCAAATAGGTAGAGGGAACATGCTTTATCATAAATAAAGCTGTTTCAAGCAAAGGAAAGCAGATCAATAAAAACTAATTCCTGTCACTTCCAATCAAGGCTAAAAATCAATGAAACTTAAGAACAGAAGAGACAGTTAGCTAAAAAATCTTAGCACAGAAGAGCTGATTTTAGCAAAGAATTCTTCAAATGCTTCAAAACTTCCTGGCATTTTACTCTTTTTCTTCTTTCCCCTGAGTGCTCGTGTTGAGCAGGATGATTTCTGGCTAGATTATATTTTCTTCTCTGTTCTACCATAGGCAGATTGTTTTGAGAGCCATGAAGAAAAGCTGTTTATTCACAGAACCATCAGAGCACACTAGCTGCAGCAGCATCCCCAAATCTCCTGCTAATGGATCTCACCAGAGTGTAAGGGAGACACAAAGGAAAACACTGTCCACACTGCACTGGGCCTCAGCTGACTGGGAAAAGGGCTCATCCCTACTCAAGGAACATTCAGAGCAGGCATTTCCCACAAAAAACTTCCAAAAAAAGCACATCTAAGTGGCAGGCTTTGAGAAGGTGGACACACTGATGACCATTTTTAAAGGAAACAGTGAAGTCACCAAACTGTGAGGAGCATCACTCATTATACATTCCAACAAGAAACTTGAGAGAATATTACCATCTTCCCCCAAAGAGCATCTTTATACAAATTCCTACATTGCCCTGCTAGGGGTGCTGTGTGTTATTTGTCAGTCTTTGGAGAATGGAACCTGTCCTTTGATATTGATGAAACTGACTTTACAGAACATCAGGTGAATGAATACAAATGCAAGTTTGCCTAAGTTGCCCTTTTATCTATAGTCCCAAAATTAAATTTCCAGCAAATCCTTTTAGAGTGGGGCAGCATTCATGTTCTATAAAACGTGTCTCTCAGAATTCAATAGAAAAGCTTCCCTTTATAAATCCTATTTATGACTTCTTCCTTTTTTTTTCTTTTCTTTTTCCCCCCCTTAATTACAGCAGAGGGGGATTAGTCAGTGTAAGTCTCCAGGGAGCTATATACAAAGCCATCTCTGAAATTAAACTAAAGGGAAAATGGCAGAAGACACTGAAGGCACAGAGCTCTGCTAACAGACAAGAGTGGCTAATCTGGAAAAGCCAGGCAAATTTTCTGAATAAGAAAAGGCAAAATTCCAGGAACCTTAACTCTACACCTTTATCTTCTTTAGCCATTCTCTTCTAAAAGACAAATATCTCATTTCCATTTAATTACTTACATTAAGATCTAATAATGTCATCATTTGATGAAGAATGCAAATTTAAGTCAGAGGTTATCTTACAGAGATTGACATAAGTAAGAGCCATTTTTCTTCAGTTCTGTTAATTTATTTAATATGATTTTACACATGCATGCATAGCATCCCTGAAGTATTGTATTTTTTCAGTGGCACAGAAAATTTTCAGGCTAGCTACTATTTCCCTTTCTTTGCCTCTAGAGTTAAATACATCTTGGATGAGTTTGAGATTCTGGAGGAAAAACAGGGGTGCTTTGTTTAGACGTGACTTTTCCTGAAGCTGTGTATTCCCTAAAGGAATTGAAAGAAATAATTTACTTAAGGAAATGGTTTTGGTAGGCTATGGCTAAATTATACAAATGCTTAGTCTAATTTCACAGTCTTTGTATTTTGATCTACTAAACAACAGAGCTTTTCCAGTGCAATGGCATGCAGCTCAAAAACAAATGGATTTGATATAAGAGAAGCTTTTATATAAAAAAAATCCATCAGAATAAGTGACATTTTGTTTCAGAAAGTATCTGGAAAGATGCTTTTTTCATCTGCTTTAAAAATGCCTTGTTTCAGAAATTAACATTCTGAATTTGAAAAGAATTAATGGGATTTAAACACAGGATATTAACAAAATTCAATAATTTGATCCATCTGAGCAGTTTTTACGATCCCGCTGATGCTCCAGCTTGGAACACATTTCACATTATGGCTTTTCCCATGGGGAAAAAAAAAAAAGCCAGCTTATTTTCTGGGTAAATTCAAAATCTTGATAAAACTGACTGCTACTTAATGCTGGGCAGATCCAGAACAGAGGCTCACGGGGCTCTGTGGGCACCAGCCCCTTCACAGCCCTGCCTGGGCTCCCCAGCCCTGCAGCCACCCAGCCCCTGGGGCAGCCTGAGGGACTGATAAATGAGATTATCACAGATGACAAAGAGCCAAAAAGTTGGTTTACAGCATCAGAATTGCATTATAAAATGAGAAGATCCTACTCACAGAGTCCTGATCTTTGGCATGTGGTTGAAGCTGGTAACAGGAATGTGGGTGATGTTGTTGTTGTTGAGGGTACTGTTAGGAGAGAAAAAAAAAGAGAAAAAAATTAGGTTGATCGATAATTTGCATGTCTTCACCACCAACACAGCATTTACAGAAACAACCTGTGAAAATTCTTGGCAAGCAGCAAGGCACACTCCCTGATAGCTGTGACAATTTGGGACATACCATGAAAGATGCTGCTCAGGGAAAGCAACCAACAGCAGCATCAGGATGGCTGCAGGTCACTGTTTGCCACATCTGGGTAACAAGGGGTACAGAAAATGAGTTTTTATCAACTACTGGAAGACATCCAGACCCATCTGTCCAGCTGCCACTTTGAAAACCTGGTGCAGCCTGAGCGTGTGGCTTTCACATTCTCTGAAAAAAACCCCTCGCCCAGGATTGTCTCCTGGGAAGCTGAGAAGCCTCAGAGAAAAGGAAAACAATTCTTATTCCATTTGCTTCTCCTGTGTTGTACTCATGTGGAATGTGTTTGCAGATTGTTTATCCAACAGGTGGCTGTTTGATTTGTTTCATGTGAATTGTTTTAACTCAATGACCAATCATGGTCAGGCTGTGTCAGGAATCTGGAAGGAGTCACGAGTTTTTCATTATTATCTTTTCAGCATTCTGTAAGTATCCTTTCTGTATTCTTTAGTATAGTCAGTATAGTATTTTTTAATATAATACAGTATCATAAAATAATAAATTAGCCTTCTGAGAACATGGAGTCAAATTCATCATTCCTGCCTTCACTGGGGCATTTCCCAGCAAATACAATGTGAGTAGGGGGACAACACACTTGGGCACAGCATTTAAAGGCAGTTTGAAGGATTTGCATGTACTGTGACCAAAAGAGAGCTGTTGGCTCTCCCAGGCTTGTTAGCAAAGCCTGCTGACATGGACAAACAGCCCCCATTGCTCCTCAGAAACACCCAGATGGATGGGCTCCCAATCCTCCCCTTCCTCAGGAAAAAATAGATGGAGAGTGGAGCAGCCTGTAATAAAGCACGTCCTGACCCAGGCACAGAGGGATTGCTGCTGCTCTGTCAAAGCTGAGCCTAAAGAGAAAATCTGGGCTGCTGGAGGGACCCCCTTAGAGCTTCTCAGGAAGAATGAACTGAGATTACCATCAGCTGAGTGTGCTGCTCCCATTTGTGTAGCTCCTAATTATATCAATGACTCTCCAGCAAATTAGAAGCTATAAAGTTTATCAAGATAGCACAGGAAATGGAAAGCACTTCCACAGGGCATAATTGCCATGCTGCAAGAGCACCAAATCTGCAAATGCAGTTTGTCATGAGAATGGACAGGGCTGGCGTCACTCAGTGTTCCAGCGTGGCCAGTCCTGCCCCTGCCTGTTTGAAACATGCAGCAGGGCAGGGAGCAGCCTCTGCTTTCTACAAGGGGCACAGAATTCCACAGGGCCACTTTGGCAGAAGACAGTGCTTTTGTGTGCTTATATATGTGCTGAAGAATACATAAATACATACCTGCTGAAGCAGGAACAGCACCTCATCCTTCCCTGAACTACTCAGCTATTCCAATGTCATGTATTTGTATAGGACATTTAATCAAAAGCTCTAGAAAAGTCTGCCAGGAGTTCACTCTCTTTCTTGGTCATCTGCCAATTCAAAAACCATTTTTACAATTCTGCCTAGAAATCCCTTTGCAGAGCCATCTTCTAAAACATCAGCAGATTACAGCTAATTAAGATTTTACCCTATTAAGACTGGGTTTTGAGTACACAGGAAGACACACACCCAGACATTGGCAAAGCCAGGAGGTTGCAGGGTACCCTGGCCCTGCACAGGCACACTCAGGAGCAGGGTGGGAGCAGCTCTGGCAGCTTGTTTTGCTGCTGCTGCTGTGCTGCATGCTGGCAGGACAGCACCCAAGTAGTCTCCAGAGCTGGTATTCCAGCAGAGTGCTGCACCAGATGGATGCACTGGCAATCTGGAGCCAGCTTGGGGGCTGACATACCCATGACAGCAAACTGCACCAACAGAGCAAAGTCACCCTTCCTTTCCAAATCTGTGAGCAGAGAGAGCTACGTCAGTAAAAGCAGAGTTTTGGAAATCTGGAATGTGCATGTGAGGTCTGCTGCCAGAGATCTGTATCAGTCAAGTCACACACGTTCACACACCAGGCTGATAAGAGCTGTCAGTCTTAGCACATGATAACTTAGAGCATAACATGTAGTATTCATTCCAGATCCTCTGGAAAACTCAAAGATGTTAAAAATTGGACAAGGAACACACAGCCAAGTATTGGGACCGATGAGTGTACAAACCACTGGGTTTGTGGATTCAGGTTCTCAATGCCCAAGGACTCAAAGGCAGCCTACTAAAAATGTAAAGGGCAAGATGAAGAGGGAGACACTGTCAGCTCCAGCAGGAGAGCTGGAAGTCAGCTCTGGGAGCTGCCAGCTGTGCCTGCCAGCCTGCAGGGCTGTGCTGTGCTGGGGCAGCCTGAGCAGCAGTGATAGGGCTGCAAGCCCTGCCTCAATCCCTGCTAAGGTCACAGGGACAGCTCACATCCCACTGGGGCAGATGGCAGGGAGCAACATGAACCTCTCTGTCAGACAATGCTAGTGCTCCATTACCTTATTTACCCAGCAATGGAACCAAAGTCTTTTATGGTCAATGAGCCAAAAACAAGCCTGAACAACAATTTCAGAAAGGGAACAAACCCAGTGAGAGTGCATGAATAAATACATCAACACACCCACCCTTCAGTATCTGTATGTGTTTGCTCTTTACATGTTGGGAAGTTCAAACAGGGCTCAGAAATGGAGTTTATAATTGCATCACCATTTTTTTTCCCCTGTAAACATAAAAATATAATTCTGAGACAACCCTGTGCTTTTGCTGCTTTTTACTTTAAAATGAGTTATGCACTGGGATGGAAGATTTTAGGTATGCAGTGATAAATAAAAGCCACATGTGAAGTCAGCTCACAAACATTAAATCACAGACGTAGCTGATGTCTGAATCAGTCACATATGGCACTACAGGAGTCAATGGGGGCCATAGGAATTCAAGAGAGATTTTCCTATTGATTTCTAAAGGATGCAGATTGGATTCAGGCAGAGCAGGCTGTGACAGTGAGCTTCCCTCTGCACTGAGGGCAGAGAACACATCCCTGTCCCTCAGTGCAATCCATCTGCATGCAGAAAGGTCACCTGTTATGACTTGATGATTCAAAAATATTTTACAGGTCCTTAAAATATTTCTATTCAACAGACTAAGCATTATTCCAATCACACAGCATTTCTGCTCACAAGACAATGAGAGTGGCTCAGGTTTTGCAAAGGTTTCAGATACTTGCTTATTTTCAAATAAGCAAAGGTTCCCCATAGTTCATTGACAAATATATAGCCCTCCTTCTAAGAATCCTAAATCAGCACTGAATTAATATTCTCTTTACACACAAATTTCAGGGATAACTCTAGCAGACAGCTACTGCACAGATAACTTAGTAGAATACTATTTCATTGGTATTTAAATGTTAACCATAATGAAGGCAATAAAACATCTATGATAACAGCAATTATTTCAGAACAGAGGAGGACAAACACTGCAAAGGGCACTAATTGCCAGTGAACTGTCTGCACCACAGCCCAGCTGGAGCTGCAGGGATTGGACCCAGTGAAACTCTGGCATGGGAACCTGTTCAGGTAGAGATGTGCTCTAGGGACATCCTGCAAGGCTTTCCAGCATGCACATCATTCCTCCCCAGCAATGATTTTTTTAATCACCCCATGGCAGGGGTGAACACACAATACAAGCAGCATTTTTAGTACATGAAGGGAAAAAATAAACGATGCTCCAGTTGTCTGCTGGCTGCTCCAAGGTCCCAATCTGAGGATTGATCCACCCAAAATTCAAATCCATAAAAAGAGATTTGTAAATGCCAGGAAGCTGTAAGAAATAGGAATTCCAGAATCTTCTGACTCCTCCAACATCATAAGGGGACACATATTCTGCTGAGTGGTCCTCAGCCCCTTCCACTCCCACCTGTTCCAGACCCCAACACGTCCCTTGACAAAGCACTGTCCTCTCATTCAGAAGTCCTCTCCCTGTAAACTATGCACACCCAAAATGCTGACTCAGGAAACTGGGGTTACAGACAATGTTATTTATGCCAGCCAACTTCCCACCTTGGGCTGTGATCCTTGTCACATCCTGCAGGGTAAGCAGAAGCAGACTGCAGCAGCCCTGAGGATCCTCCAAGGACTACTTGGAAGATGCAGAAGGTGAGCTCAGCAGTCTCTGAGGTGGCACAGCCTCCACCACTGAGAGCTGTCAGAGTCCCACTGACTCCAATTTACAGCCCCAGAGGAGCTGCTCTCCCATCTCACTGCTCTGCCAAACTGGCTACAGGCACTCGTGGAGCTGCCTCCCTCCTTCTGAAATGTAAAGCTGATTTATGGCCCCTACTAATCTGAATTTTCCTAAAGGACAGAGTGCTCAGTCTGCACTCCTGTCACGATTTGAAAACAATTACTTATCTCCTTCCTCAAACTTCTGGTGCAATTTTAATTCCATGCAGTTGCATTTTTTTCTCTTCTGACTTGCTCCAAATTCATGAACACCACTGCAGTTCCCTGCCACAGAGCTGCTAATTCCAGGCTCAATGTAAATACATTAAAATCTCTAGCCTGCAGAAATGACTGTCTTGTCTGTGGTTTTTTCAATAATATTTATGCATTATCCTTTACACCTTTCTCCACCTTGCATAGGACTGATTAGAGTCAGAAGAAAACAATACTCCTAATTCTAGAATAAATCACACAACTTTTATGGCAGAGGCCTTGAGAAAAAAGGAAAATACTTAAATTTTCAACCCTACTAATAGTTCAAGTATTTTATTTTAAATACTCAGAATCTCTAAGCACCTTTCAGGTCCCTTGCATAAATTCAGAGAGCAGAAATCCCAGCCTGTCAGGTGAAGATTCAATCTCAATTCCGTATATCACAGATCACACAAAGAATTTGCTTCCCTTACTTAGAATTCAATTAATATAATTGAGAGCATATAATAAACAACAGAATGCCTGTCAACTATTTCATCTGAAATCAGATTTTTTCATGACAACATGTCCACGTGCTCTAATCTGGTTTAGTACCAAAAGGATCTCCTCTGACAGAAAATGTTACCCTACACAAGAGAAATATCTGAAATATTAACTATTTAGTAAAAAGCGACTGTCCTAATGTTTTCCAGTCACACTTAAGCAGGAAAATGCACAGGAAGGTTGTGGTTTTTTTGTTTAACACACAGCACTGATGACAATACCACCTGCTACATCCCAGCTTAAAAAAATTTCTGGTATCCTAGTTGATCATTGACAAATGGGAAAAAAACCCCAATAATGCAGGTGTCCATTTTTCTAAGTTCAAGGCATTTTCAGAATGTGCATCAGTCCAGTGCAATAGCCACAGTGATGCTTCCTTCTTGTTTCAATCTGAACTGATGCAAGTGAAGGGGCAGGGAGAACCTGTTGGATGCTGCCCTTTGCTACTTGTCAGTAACAGGGACTGCTTTCCTCCCCATTCCATCTGCAGCTAATTAGCAAAACAGCCAATCAAACTGAGACATTTTAATTCAAACTCAATTCCAATTGGGAAAACACTTTTCCCCAAGGCTTAATAAGCATCTCCCATGGTTACTAGAGGCCTGCTGTGCTGGCCATTCAGGGTTTGATCCACACCAGGCTGCTTTTGTGTCACATTTGGCTGACCATGAGACACCGCAGCATTTGCAAAATTCTCAGTTAGAAAGAAATATTCAGATCCACTTATTGGCTCCTTGGGCAATTCCAGTGGTGTCTTAAAAGAGTTGGGTCCATCTCATCTGTGAGACATCCTGTAGATGGAAGAAGAGCTCTGCAAAGGCATCATCTCATGTACTAGATTATTGCTGGTTTTGAGTGCATTTTATGTTTGAGCAGTGCAGATTTTTTACAGGTTTCTAACACAGGATTTATATCAGGAATCCTACAAACTCCAGCCCTTCTTTGGCAGCACAGGCTTCCATGTGTCTGTGGGCTTCACTCTAAGTCAAACAACGATGTTCAGCTCCTTTTCCCACTCAAAACTCTCTCAACACATTGTGGAAAGGTGGTGCTGGGTTACTCCCTCTGTGATAAACCTGGGTTTTGAAAGTGAGGCACTGAGAGGGAGTGGCTGGTGGGGCTGAGCTGTGCCAGGCCCTGCAGCACTGGGAGCACTAACAGCCAACATTTCCTTCTGTCTCCTCCAATTACCCCCCTGCTCTGTCAGGGGGTGCTCCTGGCTGGGTGTGTAATCCCCCTGTTGTGTGCCCATAACACCATGTAATTGGGCCTAATGCAAGATTATTATCCATGTGCATGCAATGGATAGCTAGGAATGGTGTGTCTGCAGCTGGGAATGCTCCCAGGAGTGAATTACTGTCATACTCCCAGATCACTGCCATGGCTCCCAGCTCCTATCCCCAGTGCAACTACACATCCACTAAATGAGACCAGGAAATTCATTCAGACTTAACCAAGGCGTCTCCAAGCATAATTAAGCCTCTCGTGCTAATAGTTTTTTTGATAATGTTACATCTACTCAGAAGTGGGTGAAGTGAGGCAAAAAGGAGAAAAAAAAATATAAAAAGCTCAACAGCTCAGCATAAGTTGCCAGTGGAGCTCAGAAGACAGCACTACTCTGTCCCTGCCAGTGCCAGAAACATGACTTATCCAAGACCCCAAAGCTTTGGGGCTGTCTGTGTGTGTAGTATTGGTAAATAAAAGTGAAGAAATCTTTTTTTCCCAGTGCACATGTGGAGTGAAACAGTTGAGCCTGTGCAAGATTAGAGATCACCATCAGTATTTATGCAGATAAAAGGAGGATCTCAGGGTCTGTCTGAAATGCAGAGATGAAACATGAATTTGGGAGCTGACCAGCAGCATAATTTAGCACTAACAGTAGCATTACCTTAGACCTCTGTGTTAGCAGTTTCACATCACTTACTTTTAAAGCTCCATTCAACTACATAAAATGTCACTGCAAAGGAAAAAGACATCCTCTGTTCCTTGTATGCACTCAGGCAGGGGGTGAGCAAGGCAGTAACAGGTTTACATTTCAGAAAGAGGGATTTTCATTAGATGCAGGGAAAATGTTTCTTACAATAAGAACAGGAAAAATAGAGAAAAGAGCTGTTACAGAGTGTGCAGCCATCGGGAGGGAAGCCTGAAATCAAATAGTAAATGAATCCCTGTCAGTAATGGCATTGGATGGGCCTGCCCCAGAGAGGGACAGGGGATGACAGCTTCTGACCCCCTCCAGCCCTGATATAGCACCCAATAAAACTAACAGCAACAATTCCAAAAAGTGAATCTAAATCTATATTTAGTAATAAACACAAGACTTGAGTTTCATCCACTACCATAATTAATGTTTGTAATTAACTTTCAGATTGCAGGGCAAAAGGAGCTGTATTTCCAATAGCTGTAAAGAGCTATTTTTTCACACAGGTCAGGAGGAATTTGTATTAAATCAAATATTTACTGTTTCTTATGGCCTCTGATGAAAAAGCAAAGTGGCTTTAGCACTCCATCCCTCAGCACTGAGTGCAGCCACCCTCAACTTTCAAGGTTTGCTTGTTGGCAATGCCCAGAACTCAACTGCATCTCCTCTGAGCTGTGGTGAGCCCCGAGTGCCTCTTGTACTCAATTCCTTGATCTCACCACAGACTGTTTAAGTTAAAGCCCACAACTACCATGTGGGCAGATAATGAAAGCAACTGATGCTGCACTGATTAATCTGTTCCTCAGCACTGTTAGGAAACATAATGATCTCACAAGGGGCCTCATTCACTGCCACAGAGCAGCAGAGCTTTGAGCTGACACCTCAAATTAGCAGCACAAGCAATAACAGCTGGGGGTTTGTCTCAATATTTGTACCCAACTCTAAAATGAGCTGGCACCAGAAAAGTGCTATTTTTATACACAACGTTAGCCCAGGCAAATAATGGTCTAAATAGTGTCCAGGTGACATGAAGAAGCCACTGAAATAAAAATAACTGGTTGCCAATTTGTGGTTTCTGTTCTAGTATTAGTCTTTTGACAATGTGTTCACAAATGTTCTCATCACAGCAACGTGAGAGGCTCCAGCATCGTTAACTTGGGAAGCTGACATCAGAAATATGAACATCCCAAGGATAGAGAGGAAAGAAAATCTTTGTTTTAGAAATATATGGAAAAAATAAAGTAAATAAGCTTAGCACAGAATTATACACAAAACTGCCGACAGTGTTTACTGCTACAATTGCCTGGTTTTTCCCATTCTGTGGCTAATTTTAATTTGCATATAACTGTCAGATTTTAGCTATTTAAGTTTATTATAAAGGCCAGATGTTTAAGGCAGATTTTTTTTTCCTCCTTGAAGGAGTGAGACTACTTTCAAAACCATCAGGCTTTAGGGAAACAGAGTTATTATAATAACAGATTCTTTGTTTAACATGCCTGTTTTGTCACCTGGCAAGAAGCAGGATGCTCACACTTGCCCACAGTGATAACTTTAGGGCATATTAACTTAAGTCCTGTAATTACTGCATTAATTCTCCCTGGAGTCTGGCTGTGCCTTGGCTGGAGTCTCTGGGATGGGCAAGCTCAGGAGCTGAGGTTAAGAGCAAGGGACAGGGGAAAAGAGGACTTGCAGCAGGAAAATGTTGGGAAAAAACCAAGCATGAGCAAAATTAAGGATTTTGGTAACATACTGCCAAACCTTTCTGGTGTTACCTTTAGCCATGAATTTATAGAAAAATTATAGATAATTATAGATAATTTATAGATATTTTTAGATATGCACATACATATAATTATGCCTGAATTTATTTACTTATACCAACACCCAAATAAATGAAATATTCCAGAACAAGATAAAGCAGAGAACAGGATAAAGTAAAATAAAACATAATAAAGTTTATACAGAGAAAGTGGGTACAAATTTAATTGTGTACTTTGTTAGATGGTAAATCAAGAATGCCATTCATGTGGTCTGACACGAAATGTCTTATGGCTTCCCCTAGAGGAAGTTGCTTTTTCTGTGCACTGAAAGACATTGCTATTTTCCCACACAATCAAATCACCTCTATCAGCTGTACAAAATACATATACCAGTTGCATCTCCCAATTCTTTCTAACATCTATGCCTAGTGAGAGCTGGAAAAGCTTTTTAGAGAAGTTTCAATCAGCTTTTCAATCTTACATGGCACTTTAATTCTAGGCAGAAAATACAAATTCCATTCAGCCTGAATTAAAATATAAAAGCAGTGGTGCAAAGACAAGAGAATGCAGGCTGAAATTATTCTGCCACTGCTTTATTTTTGAATGAAGGATTCTCCAATGAGTTTTTCTTCTAAACTCAAAAATTGCAAATGAAACATTGGCTTTCCTTTTTATTTTTGAATCAAGAAATTTTCTCAGGTCTTTGCCCAAAGGCTACACAATTTTCAGTACACTGTATTGGGAATGCCTGCTGTGGCTCTAAGTCCCAATTACACCCACAATTTTGATTTGGACTAAAAGAAATAAAAGTATTTATGTGAACACTGAGTAAATCTTTTGCATCATTAGGGTGGTTTTGATGTTTCTCTGTGGTACCAAATTTCAGGGCTGATATTATTGCCTAAAACCACTGGGAACGACTCCAATTGTCATAATACCCAGCCCAATGTCTGCTGAAGTCAGAGCAAATCCCATTGCTGATTTCAGCAGGGAGTGAATCTAGTCCCTGCAATCCATTTATTTAGGCACAGATTTTCACAGGAGCCACCAAAATCAAATTGCATTCCCTTTAAACTCCCCTAAATTTTGTTTTGTAGATTCATTTGAAAAGCTCTTGTTAAATGAATTAATACAATCTTACAATACAATTATTTCACTTTAAGATAAATTCATTGTTAAGTAGAGTTGGTTTTGGGGTTTTTTAGGTTATACAGAGATACCAAGCATGGCTCTTGGTGTCCCCCAGCTGCATGCATGTCAGGAACTGTGGTTTATGGATTCTGTGCTGCTCCTGACAAAATCAATGGAAACGGTATTGGGTTCTCAATGCATACAGAGGTCTGAAAGCCTACCACAGTGAATTTATGGAAAAGATGAAAAAGAATCAACAACATGAAGTCAAATTATACAAACCTTATATTTGTTGCATCAGCTCCTCAGCAAAATAAAGCAGTTTCTCAGGTCCCTGCCTAAAGACTTCTTTCAGGTTAGTCCTTTCTGGAGCTGAAACAGCTTTATAAACACAATCCAATTCAAACTAACACAGTTCAACTCCAAAATTTGAAAGGAGCAAGCAACTTTGATCATTTGTTCAGGCTGATTGCTTGTAATGATGGAGATTTCCAAGGTAAAAGGTTTCAGCATTCAGTCAGCTGAGTGTTACTGTTTCCTTACAGGACTTCACCAAAAGACATTCTAAAGAAATTGATTAACATTGGATCAGAAAGGAATGGTATCATTCTTCAAAGCTGTGTTTTAATTTGTCCTGCCCTGAGTACACTGAAGCCTTATTGCTACAGCTTTATGGTAAAAAAATTCTATTCCATTCTCTATTCTTACAGCCTTCCCCCCACAATGAACATCAGTTCCATGCTCGTCTGAGTAACACACCACCAACAGAAAAGCCATTCTGAGGGGCAGACAGAAATCAGTTGCCTTTTCTGAGGCAGGGCAAATGATAAAAATGTTGTTCTGCATCCACTGTGGGTGCTCTGTGGCCATGCTCAGTCTCCCTGGGATGGTGACTGTGGCAGCCCATGAGCACCTCAGTGCCGCAATGCGGCAGCGCCTGCAGTGCTGCGGGACCCGCGCTGCCCCCTGGGAACAAAGAGGGACGAGCCACCAGCCCCACAGTGACATGGCACTGCTGGCAGCTCAGCCAAACGTAAAAGGGTCTACCAACACCTTGTAAGAGGTGGCAATGGGAACCCACAGAGCAGGGACTGCCAGAATCCCTGGGTTCAATTTTCTCCCAACAGCAGAACTAGCGGGTCCTGCAGGCAAAATAATGCCCCTTAATGCTCTGGCCAGAGCCCACTCTGATCTCAGTGCCTCAGCTGCCCCTCAGCTCCCAATGCCATTGGCATTCCCACTGGGAGAGAGCAGCAGGAAGAGCTCTTCCATAGCTCCAGCGAGAGGACAATGGCCATGGTGCGGCAAAGAACCTCAAAGGCAGCTCCTGGCTTTGGACAGCAGAGGAAGGAAACCAAGACAATCTTTTAAAGAGAGAACACTTCACCTTAACTGCCAAAATTGTCTCCCCAAAGTGCAAGAGACTGAGAAGGTATTTGTGGAATAATTTAATACTCTAACGGTATGTCATGCACCTATCTGCAATTCATCCATGCTGGAAATTAAGGCTAAAATACAGGCTAGCATAAATCCACATGAATGAAATAGGGATTGTGTGATACACACATTCTGTGAATTTAAACTTGCATGTATGGGCAATTGTTAAGGAAAAGTTACATTTTTAGAGGGAAGAAATGCTATGGAAGAACAAAGACTACATGTAGTTTCTAGACAAGGACAATTACGTTTCTTGGTAAAGCTGGAAAGGGATCTGCTTTCCATCAGGATTTTATTTTAATAAGGCATTAGACAGTGCTTGTGTGTATCACACAAGAAAAAGGTCAATATGTTTAAAAATGCCTATCTTTCCAATTTTTACATTTCTCCCAAACTCCACCTACCCATGAGAAGCAGCAATATCTGCTTATACCCATGCAATACAGGTAAGAAACCATCACAATCTGAACAGAAAATACTCACAGTGTTTCATTTGTCTCCAGTCCACAGAGAAAAAGCACAAAATAAAATATACACAGAAAAAATTCGACGCACCCATGATCTATTCAGGAATATTCTACAAGCGCGAGCCGTAGCTAAAGAAAAGGAGTCTATTGTTCTCCACACATGACCATTTATCTGCATGCACCCAAAATAAGATATACCTGCCATCGTGGAGGGTCTGTTTCGGCTGGAGTGGCTCACCTGGCTCCTAACGCCCTTCCCGCGGACGGGAAGACGGGATGTCTCACAGACAGAGACGGACCCAACCCTTTTAAGACACCACTGGAATTGCCCAAGGAGCCAGTAGGAAGCGTGGGTGCTGCGGGGTGGGCTCCCCCTCCCCAGAGCCCGCCCAGCCTGCAGCCGCCTCCTGCACCAGCGGGGGCTCCTGGTGGCCTCCAAGGCGGCGTCGCAGAGGTGCTGCATTGCGGCAATCCATCGATCCCCGTCCTGCAATGGGGGCCAAAACCAGCCATGTGCCCCACGCTCCCTTCTCCAGCAAAGCCCTGCTGCTCTCAGACGCAACCCAACGGAGACCTTGCCCAGTCTGTGCTGCTTCACCCCTCCAGCACAGCCATCAGCCTGGCTTGCACTGTGTTCTCATCTCTTTACCCTCAAATAAAGCCCACTCCAAGTGATAGTCTGGTGCTTATGGACCAAGAAGCCTCACCCCACCCAGCACTGAGAAGACAAGGCGGATAAAAGCAATTTTAAAAA
This sequence comes from Agelaius phoeniceus, assembly GCF_051311805.1. Lineage (NCBI taxonomy): Eukaryota > Metazoa > Chordata > Aves > Passeriformes > Icteridae > Agelaius > Agelaius phoeniceus. The sequence goes on from NC_135279.1 coordinate 14,461,736, forward strand.
GTCAACGGCACAACTCAACGTCGTTTCCATCAATGGCTTTATGTAGCCATTGATGCTTTTTCAACTGGCCAAGCTATTTTCTCTAAAACAATCCAGCAACATGGTACATCGTAACAAAGGTTTCTGGATGGTCTTATAGCATTTCTAGATTTGTTTCTTAAGGATGTGCAGATGTCCCAAGCATGGCCATCCATCGCTCATAAAGATTAAATCCAATGCATTGAGATTATTCACCTCAAAATAAAAATGTAATGGACGTTTTCTAAACGCAAAGAAATGTAATGCTGCTTCAAAAATATTGAACCAGTTAACAAGAAATGGCTTCATTTATGATAACTTAATAAACATAGAAATAGTGATTATTTGTCTTCCTATGACTTTGACATTATTTTTTACTTCTGTCCTAAAAGCAGCTCTTAAATTTTCTTTATTCCTATGCCCAGGACTAGATAAGCTACATAAATAAAATCTAACTTATATTTATCTTATTTCTACCTTTTAAGTTTTAAAAATTATTTTTCTTCATTTAACCTTAATTTTAAAATGCTTTCATCATCACATATACACACATATATACCTACATTGCATGCATAACCTTTTGAACAGCAAGAAAAAAGACACTATTTGATCTTTAGATCAAAAGCAGTTTTACCAATGCATTTTTTTCAGCTGCAGATATAGTTATCTACTTCACTTCCAAGAAGTTCCAAGCTATCTACGTATTACTGATTTGATTTCTAATTTACTACAGACACAATATTATTGTCCTAGCTAAAAATACTGGATAATGCCAGTAATAAGTAATGCATAGTACCCTGGTCCCTGCAGCTACAGTTTAAGGTAAAATATCTGACATCTTGCTTCAATTGGGAGCTCAACAATCCTTGTATTCAGAGCTACCATAACAGTTTTACTCTCTCTTTCCAGGCTTCTGAGTCCTCCCTTGAACAAAGACTGGCTACAGCTCAGAGCCTTTGTCTCTGTTGTACTTAGCACAGCAGAGGGACAAAAGCAACCTCTGAAAAAGACAAACCATCTACCCCCCTACTGGTCACAACAATGCCTTTAGCTGCACACAATAAAAAAGAAGGGAAACAGTTGTGTGTTTTGAAATGTTTTTGCATTGATCATTTTTTGCTGTTGTGACTGAGCCCGGAGGAAGCAGGAGTTCCCACACACACCACCAGCTCCAGACCCCAGTGTCGCAGGAGGGCTGAGGACATCCCGGGATGTTGGACAGTGATATCACAGGAACCTGTGTGCACACACATGCAGCCTCCCCCCAGCCACAGAGGCTGCATTGGTGCCAACAGAACCACATCCATCTCCTGGAGCATCGTGATCCTGCTGCCTTGGGGAGTCACAGAAACAATGAACTGCAGAGTACGGCATAAAATGACTGCTCATGCACCTTGAGCTCGTCATGCTCCCTCAGAAGTGTGTCATCGCCTCAACTTTATCAGCAAGGAGTTTCATTCCATCCTAGCCTTCAGCTCAGCTCTTGGTTAAGGTGTTGAGCTGCACATCAGCATGAAACACACAGCTGAGTGTCCTCTGGATTAAGTCGTTCACATTCATTTGACTTTCAACAGTCAAAATGCTTGTTCTACATCTTTTGCGTTACTGACGAAGAAACTGTATTAGTCAAAGGGGAGGGAGGGCAGGTCACAAGATGAGCAGAGCATGCAAATGAAACAATTAATATCACAGGAGAAAAGGTGTGCCAGAAATCTCTATCTCCTGGAGTTTTGACTTTGGAATCTCTCGGAGCAGTGACTGCAGCACCAGGCTTAAACGACACAACCCATAAAACTGGGCTCCCTCAAAAAGCAAACTGGTGAGTGATTCATGAAACTAATAATTCTAACCTGCCACTGCTCTTATCTTGGTAAGTTCTGCAGCCTGTACGGCTCCAGGCTATTCTTAAAGGGAAAAAACCCTCCAACCTAATGGGGCAGGGAAGGAGAATGAGCACAGCATTCAACTACTACATATGCTCCAGGAAGGGAAAAATCCATCTTTCTAAATATGTAACATAATTAGGCATCCGGACCAAGGGCTGATAGAAATGTTCATCAATTTGCAAGGACATGCCTGAAATACGGCAGGATTAGCAAAATCATTGATCAATGAATTTATGCAAATATATTCTCCCCATAAAGAGAGAGTTACATTACATCTGTAACAGGCATCAGTGATTTTCAGAGACCCTCTCTTAGCCACTCTTATTTTGTCTCGGCTGGTCTTTGATATAAAGCCTGTCACCATGGTGCCATCTGGACAGTGTTCCTTTCACCATGCCGTACTTCCAACCTCCCATTTGTAATCTGCTGTACAACAGGGGTTATCTCAGATTTCATTTCCACATCTTGAGCAGGGACACCAGATCTCCCACGGACATGCATCAGCAAATAAAAACATTTCTTATCAAGCAACCACGTATGCAGCCCATCTTCCCTCCATCAACTCGTCAGGCTGATTATGCATCTCCTTTCCCTAGGGTGCACTGGGGGGGCACTCCACTTTCTACAAGTTCACCCAAAAAAAGGCATTTCTGCAGTTAATCTTATCTCTGACTATTTCTGTAACTGAAACCTTGTAGTAACCACAGCCAGGTTCTCTGGGAGCCTCTCTCCTTCCCTTGCAGACAGCAATACAGGAGGCAGGAAGAATGGGAAGAGAAGAAACTAAGGGACAGTCTAACAAATAACAGAGTGAAGAGAAGGGGAAATTCCCATCTGTCTATTGGTACCTCTGTACTCTGGGCACACAATTTCTCTATTGCCAAACCAACCGTTGACTTCCTCTGGCATAACTTGATTGATTGTCTGTGAGACAAGCTCAACATAGAAAACTGTGGATCCTCCTACAAATGCCAAACTCCTTGTTTTTCACCTGATTTCACCAAGCAGGTGGATACTTCAATTAACTGCCAATGGTTACTCCCTTCCATTACTTTTTATTACACATATCATTTTTCCATACTGACTGATGAAATAACTAAAGATTTTAAATTGCTTTTATTAATTTACATACATTTGAGCTAATACACACCCTTGGGTAAAAAATAACCCCAAACAAACCAACAACAACAAAAAAAACAAAACCAAAAAACCCTAAAATCCAAACAACAAAAAATATAAATCAAAAACTGCAATAATTTAAATTTCACTGTACTCAAGTGTAAGTAAACTAGTTATGCACATCATTTGACAAAGAATTCTCATTTTCATTATTGTATTTAGGCATTTTGGTATCAGTTATAGGAACGTGATTTACAGAGTTTAAATTTGATCCTGATTGCCTCCACCGGTCGTAATTTGCAGGAAAATAGAGGAGGAAATCACATTTGTGTGGCATTTTCAGGCTTTCATTAAGCAGTGACATCTCATATATTTAGAATTATGTCATGACTTTCGCTCCCTGTCTCTCCAGGTTGTGAAAGCAAATAAAAATCTTCTATCTAGTTAAGACATGCCCAGAATAGCATTTTGCAAATAAGTAAAACTGACTACATAACTGAGCGTTCAGCATACAGAGGCAACCCTAGGAACAATTAAACCCTGGCTGTGGCACAAAATATTGATTCACGTTCAGAAAAGTTCTTAAAAGTTTGCTATGACAAAAGGCAGTGTGCATTATAATCACACTCACCCATGACATCTCTATTAGAAATTGCACAGACTAAACCTTTTATCAAAGAATAGTTTATAACAGGAACATATTGAATCCAAACAAGGACGGCTGGAATAATCCAAATTTTTACCCACTGGTCAAATGGTTGCAAAGCCTGGCTGTGGCAGACAATGCCCAGAGCTGGGGCTGCAGGCCAGGCTGGTGTGACAGACCGGCTGTGTCCCACCCAACGCGGCTCGGGGCTGAGCTGGAGCTCAACAACATCGGCACAGCCCTTACAGCTCAGTGGTTTTGTGGGTTTGCCATGGAGCAGGGAGAAGAGTGTAGCAGAAATATTTGGAAAGAAAAGGTTCTGCATACAAGACAGAAGGACTTCAATTTCTCTCATTACTTTAAGATTTTAGGAAAGGAAAGGTGGTGTAAGTTTATTTACCTTTATTACATTTTGCAATCAGAAGAAATTATCTTTTTAATATAATACATTTAGGGCTCATTTGGAACTGAAGTCACAAATATTTGGATGACTATACTTGCACTTTTTCATCATTACTTGTGGATTAATTGGCACGATGTTTCACACTAAGGGACCCAAAGTGGACTGGTGGATCCCTGAGCGCGTGTGGCTACGGGCTCAACGGCAGTCAGTTCTCATTCATTCCAAAAACAGGTGAAACTCAGGAGGGAGCATTTTAAACTCAGCCATATGATATGAAAGACCTGCAATTAATGTGGCTAACAACAAACAAACCCCCAAATCATTCTGTACTAGCTCTGTACAGCAAGAACCCATGTGACTTCTTTAACAGAATACTACCCACAGACCTCCTAGGATTAGCTCTTGGTATGATAAAATCTTATGCAACAAACAGAATGTGTTCAAGCTCTGGACCCTCTGGCTATCATTCTAAAGCAGGAGAAAAACAGCTTTTACAATATAAAAAAAAAAAAAAAAGGAAACACTCCACCTAAGTTGTCAACAATGACTTGTAATTCTTTCTGTGCTGTCCACACAAAACAACTCCCATGCCACCGCACAGTTTTCCCATTATCCCAGAGAGACAAAACAATGACAAATAAATTAATGGGCTTTTTGCTAAACTGAGTTGTTTCTTACTGAGAAAAATGCTTCAGCCCTCCCAGTTTAATGACAATAGTATGCTCAGGCACTCAATATAACCAGTTTATCCAGTTTGAGCTTGTTGAACTATCTTAAAATCAATTTCTTTTATTCATGTGTCCTAAGAGACTGGAAGTGAAATTCTGAACCCTAGACATGTTTTATCTCATATCCTTAATAATTTTGGGCATTTGGAAATAAAACCATGGACTAATTTCTAGACTACAAAGTATATGAACAGCATATTGTCACACCACAAAGGATAATGGCTGATCATTTTGAAGACTACACTGGGTTTTTCGTTTGGTCTTGAGGTTTTTTTTAATAACCTTTAATCATACTTTCAGCTACAGTAACAGATATTTCTCAATAATACTGTTATTGCCAGATATTGCCACAGGACCTGAGTAAAAATTAAGCAGAGCAGAGACCTTCTCCTTCTAAAAAAATCTTTAATTAGCAAAGGTTTCCCACCAATTTTCTTCAACATTTCTGTGCATTTCTATGCTAACAAGTCATAAGACAGTTAATACCTTTTGCCACTCATTTAGGAACACATGACCATTTTCCATTTTATCACTGTTTCAGTTGTTGCACACACTTTTCTGCATCTTGGAATGCAAGACCAAACCTATTGAAATATGTTTTACAAAAAGGGGGACACAGGAATTATGTCAACAAGAAAAAATTCCTATTTTATCAACAGATATAAACCAAATCCTTCATGAGAATCTGTTCAGAAAATCTGAGACGAGAATGAAAAAGCCAGCCCCAGCACAGAACTACCAGGACAGGATGTTTAAGTCCATCAGTTCTGCAGGTCATTTCTCAGACATCATTTTCAACTTGCTGCATGGGCAAAGACAATCAAGAGAAGGCACCAAAGCGCTTTATACTCAATATGTTTGCATCTTTTAACCCAAAACTCAGCATCAGCAGTAGTACTCAGCACCTGCTTTAGGGTCTAGGTAGGTGAGGCCATAAAACCAGTGACACTCTTTGTGTCACGGGGACACAGAGGCTCCTAAGCACAGAGGTGACCAAGAGCGCCAAGGCGTTGGCAGCCGCATTCCGTGCCCTGGGCTGCTCCCAGCTGCAGCTGAAGTTCCCAGCTCCCTGCACCACGCCAAGTTCTCAACTTGGGCACAAATTTCAGCCTGGTTTTCAGCTCTGCCTCTGTGCTGTTCGTTGGTATGGGAAGATATTTATAACGCAAAACAAGAAAACGAGAGTAGTATTGAAAACAACTTGTTGGTGAGAAGGAATAAGCCACACGGGTCACGGCGTGCTCTGCATTTTGAAGGATAACTGCACAAAAATTCCTTTCTTTCTATTGAAGAGCTACTGAATCACCAAGCTCCTTGAAGGCATGTTTTTTGAGGAGCTCAAGGTGAATGAAACGTGCAATCCAGAAACCAACGTGTTTCTAAAGAAAGTATTCTTAGTTTGTTTTTTGAGCACGGCTCTGCCCCGAGTTATAGACAAAATTTAGAATTCTGTACTCAGGCCGTGTGTGAGGAGAAAAGTACAGGAATGGAAACACTGATTATCAAAAAATCACAAGATTTCAGTAAAATAAAGAAGAAATACATTATTTGGTACTCTGGCAAACTGTTCAAAGAGATAATTGGATTTATTTTTGCAAGAATCATTGAATATTTTCTACATACCGCATTATATGTTAAAATATATCTGCATAAAATGCACAGTGGGTCTGAAAGGTTGAAATTTGGTTTCATTTGTTAATGTTCTTTGATGGGTCAGATTGTTGCAAATTTTAACATTTATGACTGTTTTACAACTAAAGATATTATATTCTCTGGGGCATTTAGCAAATTTATTTTGATAGAATAAATTCTCAGACTTTCTTTGAAGATAAACATGGGAAAAAATTCAGATTATGTTGGAAGTATAAAACACACATTTTGTGACTGCAAGAAAAATAAGCTTAGAAATAGATACTATCAATGTGTTTTCTCATCTTTTAGAATTAATATAGATTATTTTTCCTGTAGCAGTGTATCTGTGCTGAAAATTAAAAATGCACTAAATAACTCATTATGATCTATTTTATATATCCTCATTGCCTCATCTTTTCCCACCCATAAATAACTAGCATAGAAGTAACCAACTGAAAACAGAGAGGTAAATAAACTAATTCAGCATTTACTAGAACGTGGGGAGAAGGAATGCATTCTTAGCAAGTTCTGCAGAGCCTGCAGAACTCAGTATATTGCAAAAAAGGGCTCCATTTATTGTCCAGCCTATTTAGTGAGAGTTATAGCACAGTCTGCTGTCAGGGGAGGACTGATTCACTCTCTGCAGATACAGACAATCAGTTCATCAAAAGGAAAAAAAAAAAAAAGCCAATTTTAGAGGAGTTCCATTTTTATCCTTTCTTCTTTTCTTTCACCACACAGTAGACTTTTCAAGCTGACAGACAAGTAAAATTTTATAGTGGTAACACATTACTTTTCCTGAAAAGTGCTATTACTATAGAATTCAAACAATACTGTTGATAACATAAGTTGCCAGGTAAGAAACTCTGCAGAAACCTTCTGCTAGCTCAATATGAACAACACATACTATCTGATCCACATCAGGGTCCCAGCCTGGGGGACAGAGGGGCCGTGACAGACACGGCCACCACCAGGTCCCTCAGACAGCTGAGCTCTGCTGACACAGAGGGCAGAGCTCCTTGGAGCATCAGTCTGAGCTGGAGCCAGCCCTTGGGGACAGCCCTGTGCATCACCAGAGCGTTCAGACCCCGTGGAGTAGCACAGGGCTGCCCGTCCAGCCCCGCTGCTCTGCCTCCTCTCGGGACATGTCGTGACTCTGCTGAGTCTCCAGATGCCAGCAGTGGCTGAGGCAGGTGCTTATTTCATCCACCTACCATTTGCTGTTTCATCCCATGTAATTTAAGGGCAAGCTCTGCAGCAGCCAGGCAGGCCTTCCCTGCTGTAGGAAGGTGTGCACTGGGTCAGGGCTGCTCTCACATTAACTCACGGTGTGTGAGGAGGGTTTGAATTTTGGAGAGGTCGCGTGTCCTTCCTGCCCCCCCCATTTCAGCTCAGAATTATGTGCTTTCATGAGTACTGACACTCAGCTTTGCAGGATTAACTTTGGGGTGACAGGGAAAGCTTTACAGCAGTTCATATTGTGAAAACCTATTCTAGAAAAGGTCTTTAAGTGAACAAGTTGCAATAAGTAATAAGCGAATTATCTGCACAGATACCAAGTTCAGGATAATATTGGATTTACATTACAATGACAGCGCTCCAAATCTAATGTGCTGCGTCTCTGGTAGAGTCAGCTTTCACTGTCAAAACCTTTTATTCAGTATGTGCTGCAGCTTTAACAGCCTATGTGTAAAGTTTGTGGTACATGAAGAGCACAACGTGGTGTTATTTCAGCCCTCAGAGAAGGATCCTCCCCAAAAGCCAATGACTGCACTGAACAAGCCTGCCAAGCGCCCGTCTCTCCTCCCTCTTACACACCAAACACCTTTGAAACAGCTTTTGTCTAGGGCAGCGGTCACCGATCTCGCAATATTGCTGCCCATGAACCTGTTCCCCATCCTGTGCTCGCCATCGGGGCAGGATTCTGGCTGCAGATCACACGCCGGACACGCCGGGAATGCTGCTGAACCCATCTGCTCCAGGCAGCAGCCAGGGCAGCGATCTCCGCGCTCCTCAGAGCGCACACGGCGCCTATTGTGGTTTAATTAGCAGCGCAGCCGGCCCGGGGAAGGCTGAGATCGCACCTGCTGAGGTGGGCAGCGAGGCTGCAGAGCCCCCAGCCCCGGCAGCACTGCAGCACACAGCGCTGTGGGGACAGCCACCCCCCACCGCCCCGGCACCAAGTCCACTCACAGGATCTCCAGGTCGCGCAGCGCTCGGAAGGCTCCATCTTCGATGCAGCTGATCTGGTTGTTGTCCAGTTGCCTGCAGAAAGGAAGGGAGAGGATGAAGGCTGGCTCGGAGCGCCAGGTTGGGGCTTCCCTGTCAGCGAGGTGTCCCTCCACCCCCTCGCAGCGCCTGCTCAGCTGCCACGCTGCTCGGGGCTGCTCGCGGCTGTCTGACAGCGCTGCACGCTCCCGCACACTGAAGCCTGTCAGGTCTCAGTAAATATTAATTGCGCCTTTTTTTTTTTTTTGGCCTTTTTTTTTTTTTTTTTTTAAGGCAGAAGGGAGTAATTTCATTACATTAGGGCATCCAATCCATTATGAGCTTTTACCGTCATGTCACTGAAACAATTTCATTAAGCTAAAGGCCTGTAAATCATTGGAGGTCACTGGGCTGCCCTCCGTGACCTCACAGAATGCCGTTTTTTCTTTTACTGGAAGTTGGAGTCCTCTGTCCTGACAGTACTAAATCTTCAGGCTTTATCTACCCAAGAGCTGTGAGAGTGCATAGGGAATATACCAATTCCAAATTAGACTCAACTAATCTAATTTTATAGTCTTTTTATTATTCTAAGCACCAAATGTCTGTGGTGGTTCGATGCCTCTCTGCATTGTTACTGGTCCCATCTGGTAGCCCTTTCTATTGAAAGATTTCTGACTAAATACAGGTTCTGTCTAACTGCATCAGGGAGAGCAATCCAGTGACAAAAAGCATTATACACATGTACACTTAAAACACTATTTTGCTTCAAAACATGTAATTTAATATTTGGGTGGCGGAGTTCTCTCATTTGTCTCCCTGTATGCGCATGATTTAAATGTATTTTGCAATACATGTGGATGCAGCAAGACAGCTACATCTGTCTCCTCTCCTTAAAAGAATTAAAGTTGTAATTTAAAATTCAGTGATTACATTTTCTGACATCTGATCCCTTAAATTTTACACTTAAAGAAATAAAATTACATATCCAGTCACATGCAAGTAAAATATCTGCATTTCATGAAAAAATAGATGCAAGCTCCTGACTATCTGTTACTGCCCTTTGCACAGCATAAACTTTGGATTCGATGAGGCAGAGACCTTTTGTACCATGTGGGTAAAGTATCTTGAATAAAGATATAAAGATTACGCTGTAGTTTCTGATTTTTATGAAATATATATATATATATATATATATATATATGCAACTATAGGAAATATTTAACACCACGTATAGTATGGTTGTATAGTTTGATCAACTACTTTCCAATTATTCCCTGTATCTAATTTTTGGTCTAAATAGACATTTGCAGCTATTTTCTTATTATACAACAATGAAGCACAAACAGAGCAAACACAGTCTCTATGAGCCCCTCTAAATACTGAGTTTGATCTGCTAACATTGAGCATCCTGGACATGTACATCTTTGACAACCACGGGACACTTACCCTTTGTGATGGAGTTTGTATCAATGAACACAGTATTTTTTATGAGTTAAAGTACAGGAAACCCCACTCACACTCTAAGGTCTACTAAAAACCTTAGGAACCATAAAGCCCCAACTAAGATTTCTTATAGCATTTGCTAACTTTGGAAAACTTTGAGAATTTGGCAAAACTTCAGCAATGTCTCCAATACTGGCAGACAGTGGGATGTACAAACCTCCAAAAGGGATTTTTCTGTGTGTAGGAGTTCATGCACGGCATATATACGTATCTGGATAAATGTATATATATATACATATTTATGTTCTCTCTGTTTCTCTGACCATCTGCGAAAGATCCTAAAATCTCTCTGTTTCTGACTGCTGAGAAGACTTGTCCTGATATCCCTGTTTAATTGACAAAAATTTGTGGCTCCAGCGGAAGGGATGGTGCATTTTGGAGAGGAATAAACTTCAAATGAGTTAAATACAGTGCTTTCTGCATGATTAAGTGCTTTACACTTAGCTTTATTAAGCAGAAGGTTGGCAGATATTAACACGATGAGGTGAATGGAGCCTCAACTTGAGAATCACCTCTCCCTCTCCTCTACGGGAAGTACTAGATATTGCACGATTTTTATTGGAGTTATACTATGATATTGATTTTTCTGCCAAATGCACTAAAATAAGCAAATAAACCCCACAGCGTGCTACTCTCAAAGCCTTCTGATTAAAGGGATTCCTTGGTGGGTATTGTATTTTTAAAAAAACTGCTACTCTCATAGATTGATTTTTGCTGAAAAAGCGTAATGACCATTTTAATCATATTTCCACAGGTCCAGTCATGCCACTGCCAACAACCAGGTTTAGTCTGTGTGATCGATGCACAGGATCACAGCAAAGGAAACCTCTCGATGCTCAAAGACACCCAGTTAAGCAGGGTTATCAGTAAATAGGGAACATATTCATTAGTGATACACCCTGATTCTCTGGCCCATAACCAATTCTTCACAGTCTCTGGGGTGAAACTCACATGTTTAATGCTCCTTTGTCACAGAGCTCCTGTCTCCTGGTATCTATCACCCCAACACATTTGCATCTGCATTGAAACATGAGAATTTCTTCTCAAAAGGAAAAGAACTGCTAGTTGTCTTAAAATTAGGTTTTAAGACCCTCTGACTCCCTATTTATTTCTCTGTGTGTAAAGATGGAAATCCTATTTCTGTGCATCTGTACAGCACCCTGGTGAGCCGTTCAGTCAAGACTAGAAATTTGAGAGTTTAGATCTAAATGTCTTCCTTGCACAACAAAGTGATAAGTTTAAAGTTTTGGGAAAAGTTTAAGGGAAGTCTTACAGAAAGCCAAGGTGTCCAGCACATCTTTTTATGCTTATGAAGACAAAACAAAGCCCCTGTGATGTGGACTAGCAGCCAGCTCACACACTCGGTGTGGGCAGGCTGTGCACGTGGCTCCTCCAGGGGCCAAACAGACATCCCTAACATTTGTTGAGAAGAACATCTTACTTGGATAAAATTAACCATATGCAGAGAAGGTAAAATTTCAACTTAAAAATAGCCCAATATTTCAGAGCAGGTGGAACCTACATTTCCCTGAGGAACATTGTGACCCATCTCCCACCTCTGCATCCTGAACAGAGCACTCAGAGCACAGGTCAGCTTCCTGAGACACACCTCACCTGCTCCAGGCTTACAGGGGAATTTCTAAAAATGGTCTTGGGCTGCAGAAGCCTTGGTTCAGGTTTAAATGGCACCTCTATTTGTCAGCACTCATAGCCTTTCTAGAAAATCTTTTCCTTGAGATTGCAAATGGGTTGTTATGCACGTAGTGGTGCAACATGCTGGTGCTAAAAGGTCAGACAACACAAACTCAGATTTAAGAGGCAATTTTAAAAATACATGGACAAAATCACTTTCCAGACCTGCATTTACTCTGCCTTTTGAAGGAATGCAGCACTGGGCTCAGACTTTATCTAAACCCACCAAGTGATTTGACTGCCTCTGACCAAAAAACGTCCTCACAGAGAAACACCGAGCTGCTGAAGGATGAATGAAACCACAGTAACTGAGCTGTGTGACACCTCCAAATTTTGCTGAGTTACATAGAGATCTAACTTTGATTTTGGCTGGAGTGTTTGGGTGAAATGCTGAATCTCTCATGCATCAGCCACAAAGCAGTGAAGCTGAGCAGACCCAGCTCCCAGAGCTGGGCTGGGCGATGCTGCCAGGGCAGGGCAGCTGAGATCCCGGCTGGGACAGCCAGCAGCTCCCCTGGGATTGAATTATCCACCCTGACCCCACCCCGGGGGCTGCAGGGATCCCAGAGCTCCCTGACAGGCAATTAGCAACCAGACAATGCCGGCAGGGAACGACAGCAGCACCAGAGACCTCCGAGAGCACAGCAAAGCACTCGAGCAAGGAAAATATTGAATGGGCAAATGGGATTTAGGTGGAGTGTGACACAGACAAATGCTTATAAACAATCCAAGAATTTCTAAAAGTCTCTGGAGGAAAAGACATCTTTCATGTGGCAGAGCTGTAATACATAAAGCCATATGTATTACTGCAATTTGGCTCTAATGTGGACTCAAAAACTGCTCTCAGTTTTTATTGAAAAGCAGGAAAATTATGTGAGTACATTATATGCAACTGATGGATAAAACTTAAAATTGATGTTTAAAAAAATCAAAAAACCTTAGACACAAATCACCTTTCTAAGAAATGAGAAATAACACTGCATCCTAACAGATTTATATCACAGGAGAATCTATGGCTTGGCTAAAATGCCACTTTAAATGTTTAAAACACTTTTTCCCTGACAGTGTAACTCTGGCTTATCCATTTAGACTGGTGCATTATCTATCATAAATAGGAGTTAAATTTCAAATACTATTTAGAAGGAACAGGGTTTTACAAGGTTGATATTCTTTTGCCATTTGAAATAATCCTTTAAATACCAAGCCTTGAAGGTTTTGCTCACAACAATAAGGAATATTTCATTTTCAAATGCATTTAAGAGATAAAAATCCCCAGCACCAAAGCTGACAAAATTTTTTCATGTAACTAGTTTTAAGATTTTTTTTTAAATCACAGAAATATTCTAAAACATAAAAGAATTGAATTCATGCAGGGTGAAATTTACCAAAACTGAAATAATCTATTTTTTCTTAACATTAAAAAATTTCTGTTTAAAACCCTGCATTTGTATTACTAGCAAGCCCACCAACTATATAAGAGATTTCAGCATTTTTTCTGCAATTTGCCACACTCACATTCACAAAGAAGAGGCCCTTCAAGCATCAACATTTAACAATAATGGACTTTATAAGCAGTGTTTTGTACTTTATTCAGTAAGGGATTTTTTTCCCATTTTCAAACACTACCAAGGCCACTGCAGAGCTCAAGTAATAATCTATTTTTTAATTATACTGTGACAGTAGTTAAATTACTATAACCTCTTTCTATATTTTGCCCAAAATCTAGTTAAATATTTAAATAAAAGCAAATATTAATGACTAATGTAATATATACTGTTCAAATTTCTTTCTCATATCTCACATTTAGCATAAAAAAGCAGTGTTATAATAGTTGCATATTTAAGGTTTACTGTTACTGATATAAAATTACTGTTAAAGCTTGTATCTACACTTGCAGATAAAAAATAGGCAGGTGGTATTTCCTCAATGAGGAAAGATTTGCATTTTTAACCAGGTATATCCATGTTAAGGAATTCTATCACTAAAATATTTCAAGGAATTTCAACTGGGATTTCACAGGAGGTAAATGCACAGTAAATTATTACAGAATCATTTTTAGAAAGAAATAATTTTGCTAATTATATCTCCAAAAGAACCCCTGTTTGGACAACATTTTCCCCTTCCATTTCCTTTTTCATTTTGTTTCTAGCACAGACTTGCTGGTTCTATGCCATCCCTTTCCTGTAAAGTTTGCACTCTAGTATTTAAGTTCTTCTATAACCTGTAAGAATCAGAAAGACAGTCTATAACATTTATTGCCCCTACATGACTTCAAGAATATTAAAATATCTGAGGAAAGTGACACCAACACATCTACTTAAAATTTCTCACATGCCAAACTAAAGTCCTTATCCTTGTAATAACTGATGAGGAAGCCCCAATAAATGGGGAAAGATGGTGCTTTGAGGTAATGTTAAATTCAATTAAATTGAAAAAATGTGAAGTTCTCTCAAAGTAGCTTTTAATGCATTTTTTCCCCATTTAATTTTTACTCTTTATTTATTCTTCACTGAAGTCACTCTATAGGAGCTTGCTTATATTAGAAAATATAAAAGATTGATACAGCTGTTGTGATCAAGCTGCAATCTCACTCTGAGATTTTTACAAGTGTTTCAAAATTCCCGTTTTTTTTTTGGTTCCCAAGGATGCAGTTTTGCCAAAAGCTGTGGTTGAGGCTTTGTGCAGAAACAGCTCATCTGCCTGAGATAATTGGGCAGACTCATTTTCTCTGTCTTCAGTTTTCATACCCAACCTCTGCTGCCACGTTGTTAAATTCAAGGAGGGAGGAATATCTGATTTGAAGGGGAAGAATTGCTTATGAATAATTATCCTGCAGACTATTCAACATTACTAAGTATTTACTCACAAATCAAAATGCTGCTGTCACAAAATAACCAAAATATCAGCTTAAAGCAAAACTTGAGTGACAAACAAACATGGAGACTCCTCCTGCTACAAGGACAAATATCCACAAACACAAGATCTCCTTTCAATATCAGGTGCTTTAGAACATTTTTTTTTTCTTTTTTTAACTCTCTCTGGTTGCTGATGTAACAAATAGTGCATACCAAGCACAGAAATGGCTGTCTCCATAGCAATTGGGGCAGGTTTTGCTGTTTCCCTAGTTACTCTTGACTGATAACCATCTGTTGTTCTCCTCTGCCACAGCCCCAAAGGGGAAAAGGGGAAGAAAAGACAAAGATAAAATGGGTGTTTGAGAAAATGAAAGTTACTTACTGTGGTGTTTTTTTACAGTTTTAGAAGGTTTGCACTTACTTAAATTATTTATTGTTATGTTGACAAGTGTCAAACACCAGACGTAAAGGAAAGTTCTAGTTCAGAATGTTACTAACCAGTGACCTTATTAATCAGAAATCATACCAGGGAATCAGATTAGGAATATTAATAGGAAATCATATCATTAGGGACAGTATTATGAAACTGGAAAATTTGAAAGCCAGGCATAGAAGAAATAGGCAGTTGTTAGAAGGAAATAAAGAGCAGACATTAGTCATGTGCAAAGAGCACATGGAGGAGGTGCAGGTGGCTCCATGCACGCAGCTGCTGCAGGTGGAGTAGGAACTGTGCATCCACCCCTGAGCTCTGCTCAGCTGGGGCTACGACTGCAGCCCAGCCTGAGCCCCCTGCTCCTCTCGGGTGTTTCTGGCAGGGAAGGGGGCACAGCACGGGGAGGCTGCAGCTGCCCGAGCCCATCCTGAGCCCAGGACTGCAGCACTGCTGAAACTCACCCAGAATCTGTGCCCTGTGAGCAAGGCCAGGGCTTACACAGGCTCCTGCACCATCGTGGCATCACTTCTGTGGAGCTAACAGCACAGAAATCCCATTCATTCCCAAGGCAAAACAAACAAACCCCACAGGGGAGCTGGTACCGCCCATCAGTGCAGCAGCATCTGTAGCCATGATATTTTCTGAAAAATCCTTTCCTTAGGATTTTTTCTCCTGAGAAGCTGAGAGGCCTCAGGTACAAAACGTAACCAATGGTTATCTGCTGCTGTGGAATGCAACAGGTGCATCTGGGATTGGGCTCATGTGGTTGTTTCTAATTAATGGCCAATCACAGTCAGCTGGCTCAGGCTCTCTGTCCGAGCCACAAGCTTTTGTTATCATTCATGCTTTTCTATTCTTAGCCAGCCTTCTGATGAAATCCTTTTTTCTATTCTTTTAGTATAGTTTTAATATAATATATATAATAAAATAATAAATCAAGCCTTCTGAAACATGGAGTCAGATCCTCATCTCTTCCCTCATCCTCAGACCCCTGCAAACATGGTCACAAGCGTCAGCTGGGATTGGGGTTTTCTCCTTAAAATCATTCTGTGCTGTAACAGATTCATTACAGAACCAAAACTTTTTTAAAAGGACCCAAAATGCTCCATCCCTTCCAATTAAAAAGTGCATCAGTTGCCAAAGACAAGCAAAAATTGGCATGTAAAATGGGCTCAGCAGGACAGAGGGCTGCAAGAAGCTCTCCAGTGTGACACAACAAGGCAGGGCTGGTGCTCTCTGGTTCCTGGCTGCACAGCTGGACAGATGTTCTGGACATGGGTGACATCCCTGCTGCCCTGGGGACACCACTGCAGGTGGAGCTGCCCCTGAGCCCAGCCCATGCCAGTGGCACTGAGCTCACTGTGAGATGGTTTAACAGGGACACCGAGAAAAAAGCCTGGGAATTCTGGAGGTGCTCCTTGCTGCCACATTTTTATGTTTAAAAACCTGCAAAACTCAGGTTTGAGAGGAAAATGAAGGCTCTCCTGCCTTTGAGAAGCTTGGACTTGACCAGGAAACATGAAAATGCTGTGGGGCACAGAGGCTGTGGCAGAGCAGGGAAGGTGAACATGCCCAGGGCAAGTGCCTGGTTTTTACATGGTTAGGGGGATGACAGAGCAAAAGGAAATCTGGACATTCAATCTCCAGACATCTGTCCCCTCTGAAATCCCATATCACATTAGATTAATGCTATCACCTGCAGTCATACAATGACTTGGGATATGTTCCTCTAGCTCTCAGGACTAAAATTAGCAGGAAGCAATACCAAATATTGGGAGTATATGGCAGAGTGTCTGCCTTGCTGCATAGTTGGTAAATTTGGGCCAAACAGTTGATTTTTTTTTTGTTTGTTTTGGTAACTTTTTTCCTTTTGTAATTAGAAAATCAATACTAAAACCTTGTGGATACTATCCAATTAACAGCTTACAGTTGTAAATGGTAGTTTCCTAGTATAATACACCAATAAGTTTTCAGTCAAAGCCTGTTTTATCAGACTGTTTTTAAAAAAAAACAAAAATGACCAGTTAAAGCTGGAGAAGGAATCACAGTTCTAAATATCTCCACATCCCATTTTGGACTGGGGGACTTTTCTCAACATGGTCCTGCTCAGTTCCTCAACCAACTCCCACAGCCACTGGAGAACAGTTAACAAATCACGTATTTCAAGATGCTGCATTAATTTTAAATCATCCTGATAGGGATTTCCAGCACTGACCATGCTTAACACAGGCTCAGAAGCTTTTCTAAGGGCTTCCAAATCAGGCCATTTCATCTTTAACACAGCTGTGAGCTTCTGTGAACCACACAGATGAATATAAGTGGCATCTCCAGATAAAAACAGGGTTGGAGGGTGTGCTTCCAGGATTTTGCTTTGTTTTACCCTTTTTCTTCTATACTGATCAGACAACAGCAGCTTGATTTTGAAACATGGAATTTATCCCCTTCTAGTAATTTTTGTTGTAAAATCAGCCACTGACAAACTCACCAACAAAAAAATAAATGTTTTGAATTACTTTAAGACAAAGAGGCATTAGGCTTAGTTACAGTTCTGTGTTGTTCACTGATGACCTGCCTGGGTATTATCAGAGATTTTGTTTTTAACACAAAAATGCTTCTAATGACATGCAGCTGCAAATCCTGACTCCTAACCCTTTTTCTCTGCTTTGCTGGTTGATTTCTCAGGCCAGCTGAGGAAGAATAGCAGCCACAAGTACCTCACATAACCAGAGCCCTGTTGCCCTCTTACTGATACAAAACAGGGCTGGCAATAGCTGTAAAAACCATTGAAATTTGTTTTCCAGTGGCTGATTCAATGCATATGCAAAGCCCTGATCCTGTGATTTTAAGTCTTTATATTTGTCATTTCTTAGCATGACATCCCATTTTGCAAGTCAGAGCTGTGGCTGACTTGTAACCAGTTCTAGATAAGATTATGGGTGAGTTTAGATGAATTGGTGCTAAGGGTGGGAGAGACACACTGGAATTCAGCCTGAACCTCACAAGCCTTTACAGCACTTACATCAAACTTCATTCTCACTACTCAAGGCAATGAATTCAAGTTTCCCATCCAGGGTCCTACTGGAATAACTTTTACAGTCTGACTGTATACCCTGTATACCTCATTGCCCCAATTTTGCTTGTTCTGCATGATTTCAAACAAATAAATTTACACAATACGTGCTTTGGGTTGCTGCATTACCTGCTTATGTTACAAAAACTGTAATTAAAGGGTGAAATCTTGCTGTGGGCTTTTATATGCTGATTTATATTTCTACTAATTTTATGAAAATAGCACTCTGCACTTTTTCTGAGCACTCTGTGTGCTTACATAAGTAATTTAGGTAGCTACATATACAGGTACTTATATATGAGTAAGCAAATAACACTTCCCTTAGTCTAGACTAAGAAGAGTGGCAAAGGGTTTCTATAAGCCCTAAAATCTGCTATTCTGTCATATACAAGTCCTGAGCAGGCCAGCCTGCAGCTGATTCTTCATTATCTCCATTCCTGAGGTCCACTGATAAATATGGAGTGTTTGTGGGGCAGTGGGACATGAACTTGAAGACCTGTTCTTCTTCCCTGAATAGCTGTCCATATCCAAATTAATTAGCCCATGACATATTTCTGAAGTTGTCACACCAGCTCTGCCTCTGTGACTTGTGTTCCCCTCTGCCACCGCAGTCCTTTCTCTACACCAGGTCTAGAACACTTCCCAAACTCTGTGAAACAACTGCACCTAACTAATTAAGGCCTAAAACATTTAAAAAGAACTAACTAGAACAAGAAGTATTTGGAAAGACAACCAGTTTATAGAACAAATAAGAGGGAATCTTTAAGAAAAGTAAAACAAAACCCAAAAAATATTGTAGGAACCAAAATAAGTTAGTTACCTGATAGATTGAATGGGAATCAAAACCAATGTTCTTCTTGGTTATCTAGGCACCTAATAATTACATCAGTTTTTAAATACTTTGGAAAGTGCTCTGGAATGAACAGCAAACTGGATCACAGTTGACAAAAAAAAAGCCATTTTGCTTTCCTGTTTTCAAGGCAGCCAAATTCACATAATCTGTGAATGTTTGTCACCCGAGGTAAGGACA
The DNA here is from genome assembly GCF_051311805.1 of Agelaius phoeniceus. NCBI lineage: Eukaryota > Metazoa > Chordata > Aves > Passeriformes > Icteridae > Agelaius > Agelaius phoeniceus. The sequence continues at coordinate 14,480,959 of NC_135279.1, forward strand.
GCAATCCACCCTGCAGATTGTTGTTTACAAGCACTTTGCAACAAATGTTCTATTTGAACACCCATATGAACCATAAGCACCCAATATGTTTGGATGAGTGCATTCAGTTTTTGTTAGCAGATCTGCAGCTTCCCAAACAATGTTTTACCAAATCAATGTGGCACTGCCACGTCCCCTTCAGAAACATGGCATGGAGCATATGTGACAGCTCTTGTGCATCTCCACCAGGGAGTTCCTTTCCACCTACATGTAGCCATAGGGCTGCTTCTTTTGATTCATAAAAACAAATGCATCCATCTATTTTTTGGCTTTTATGGGATGGCTGTAGCATTTGAGTTCCCCACCATTTTTAATATATTTATTCCTTCTCCCCAGAGCTGTCAGCAGCACCGTGAGGTTTTACAAAATTTTAGGAACTGAACTCATCTCTTCCACTTTCACTAACCTACAAATTTCCAAATTAAAATGTTCTTCTCTATCCTTGGGACAGGTATAATACTAATATAAAACATGGAGCAATGACATCATAGAAATGGATACGTTTTGTTGATTGCAGTCTGTTTTTATGTGTTTTACTCCCTATCTAATAGATAACCAGTGATAACCTTAATGAAATAATACCCTCACAATAACCAGTAGCTTTCACATCAGAATACATGGGCTTTTACTTTTTTAGAATAAACAAAAAAAACCAGGACATGCTGCAGTAAGGTAGAAAAATGATAAAGAAAGGCTTCATAAAACCAAGCCTGCTCCCCCAGAACAATGCCTGGGAAAGTTTATTTGAATTTCTCTCTGACCAGACTGTCAGCATCCACATGCAGGAGAGAAAATTTACATCAAAAGGGCTGAACACAGTGCAGGAGATCATTCCTGATGGTATTATTGCCACAAAGTACCTTTACAGAAATGCAGGTAAAGGATGTATAACAGCACTGGTGTTTTACTGGGCTTGAAAGGAAAAGTCATCAAATCCCTACTGGTATATCCTCACATGAGCTGAGTTCTTGGGGAGAGCTGAAAAGCAGGCTGCAGGTACTGAGGCCTTCCAGCCTTCCCTGTGCATTGCCAATCTCCTGCAGGGATAAACTGCTGGGCAAGGAAAACTCAACCTGGGAGCTGAAACATCACAGAGCAGAGACCCCAGCACCAAGGGACAACCAAAATCTCCAAAACAACACACAGTGCAAGAGCAGGAGGACAGGTCACCTCCAAAGGGATTTATTCCTTCTTGCAGGAGGTTTGAGCGACTTAAAACTCTGTACTCTATCTCTAAATGCAGGACTTGTAATGAATCTAAGTGTGAAAGAATTATTTCATCAAAAACTGGTAAAAACAGCATCCCAAGATAACTGCATGCCCAATTTAAAAAGAAAAATATGGATAGAAGATGGCTTACTGTTAGACATAAGGTTAGTATTATTAAATAATTTTTGCACTTCTGATATCAACAGAAAATACCATAGAGGTAGGTTTATGTACAGATTTTCCTAGAAGTTACAGACTTCAGTATTTTTCTCTGTAAATTTCCCTTTTAATTTTTTTTAAGAAAAGTATTTCCTTTTAAAATCATTAAAACAACCATCAAGTAATCCTAGACATTGTGATTTCTTAAATATAAATGCTTACATTCTGAAATGTTCATTCACATTTACTCACTAGTCACTGAATAAGGATGCTATAAGCTTTACAAACTTGAAGCCACTATCAAAGAATCTTCAAAATTAACTTATTCAGATGAATTTCAAATTTCCTTGCTAGGTGGTTTATATTTTATAGGTATTTTTCCCTGACATTAGTCCATAAATTAATTCATAAAGAGACATCTGCTTCCTCTGCCAGTGTTGTTGTGGCAAAAAGGAGCCTCATGCAAGAAAACTTGGACTCCCAGGTAGGAGCAGGCAATTTGGATCACAAGATCACACCAGTTACCTCACCTGACCCTTTAGACAAAACCTCAAAAACCTAATTCATACTGAGACGTGGCAGCACTGAAATAAAGCAGCCAGAAAAAAAGCCCTGCCCCATTTTTTTTCTTTTTTACAATCAAAGCAACAATTTTTTTTTTTTTTTGTAAGTAGGTAAAGAGGATACCTGAACAATTGGCTTCACAGGACATTTCTCCCATCCTTCTCAGTCCCTGTCCTGAGAGCTCTGCCTGTTGCCCAACTTATTGAGAAGGGCTGGCTGCTCCCCCCCTTGCCTGATCATTTACCCTTAATTGTGTTTTCAGCTGCTCCTCAGAAGGGAGAGCTCCACATCTCTGAAAAGCAGCGAGAGCTGCAGGCAGAGAGCTAAAACCAAACTAAAAATCCACCCCCACCAACAACCCCCTGCTCAAATGGTTCAGATAATTGTGAGTCCCTCTTACTCAGTGAATTATTTCAGGCAAACCACTTGACCTCTTTGCAGCAGTCATCTTCCCTCTTAGACTGGGTTTAAAAGCAGGACCTAATCAATAGCTGTTGCTGCATATGACCTGAGTTTAAGCATATAAATTAAATACTAAATAAGGTAGGTTCAAGGGTGAAACTCACATACAAGGCTACTGAAGGGTCACACAAAAAAAAGGGGAAAAAAGTCAATCTCATTTCTAAAGGTAATTTTCACAGCAGAAAGCTCCATTTCCCACCCCATGGCACAAAATGCCATTTTTAATGTGTATGAGAGAGCCCTGTTCTGCTGCCCTGAGAGGCAGGCTGGGTGCTTTCTGCTGGGCTCGTGGAAATGCAGCAAGAACTGCTTATGGGCATCTTAATGTGAATCATTTGCCTTCAGATTTCTTGTGCACCACATCACAGTTTTATACAGCCCATTATCTCTTTAAATGAGTTAAATTCTAGGGTTGGGAGGTTTGGTTTTGGGTTGGGGCTTTTCTGAGGGGTTTTTTTTTGAAAAGCACCACTCTATATTCTAGCATTAAGGTATCAGGACTGCCTTATAAGCAACTTGTGATTGACAGGATATTGATGTAGAATTTATATAGGGAAATAATATTGATTGTTCATTCATGAAACTCTGCTGTTCCTTCAAATAAACAATTCCAAACCCCTTGTTTTCCCTAGTCAAACAAGAGAAAGGAAGAAGAATCCTAAGTGTGAAAATGCACCTTGGACAAGCTGTGTATGCACATTACCACAGTGCTACTGTGCTGCTCAATGAGTTGGAAAAATAACTCCAAAAAGAGCTTTAAAAAAACCCACAAAAGACTGGAGCAGAGGTTACTTCCTCATGAAGATGGAATTCTCTCATTTGTTTCTTTGACATTTATGGGACTACCAAAGGGTAAACAAAAGCAAAATTAGATCCCACAGGCCTTTGGTAGGGAAAAAAGAGTGGAGGGAAATGATATTCAGCAGCAGAAATCAGCTGTACAAATGAGACCATCATCTCACAGCCTTTTCCACTGCTGCTGCCTCCACTCCCCCTGTGTCATCTGGTCTTAAACAAAAGGGGTTTTATTCTTGCCTCCCTCAAAGCTATTATACTAAAGCCATTCTCAGATTTGCACCTAGATAATCAACTTTATTTCTATTAATCTCATAGCAGATCTCTAAGTGCCTGAGAATTCCCTCTGTGCTTTACTCAGATTTAGATCCTTATTTTATACAGGAAGAAAACACTGCAGATGAAAGCAAAAACACTGGTGGTTTTTTTGAATAAAATGAAGATCCTCAATAGGATTTTCTTAATATCCATGCAGGATTTACATGACCTGAGCTTCTTTTGAGGACAGTTTTAAGCGATGCAGCAATTGAGCTGTTTAAAAGGACTGTGTAACATCCCTGGCTGTACAAACACAGTGAGCATATGTTCATATAAAAACAATTTGTGATGAAAAAACTCTACACTACAGTTAGACCATGACAGTTTAATATTTTTCTTTCAAGGCATATCAATTTTGTATTGAATTGAATTGCAGGTGGCTTTGTTTTTCTACACTTTATCTCATGGAGCCACCCAACTGCAGGATAGCAAAGTCATGGAGCAGACTGAATCACGGAATGAGAAATGTAATCATTCCCTTCTGGGCTCTAAATGTGGCAAGAAGCTGCACAGAAATGTTTGAAATAGGCAGCTCTGCTCTCACACAGAAAGCTGCAGCTGAGGTGAGGGCTTGGGTCAAGAAAAAAGCTTCAGCTGAGGTGAGAGTTGGGGTCAAAAGCAGGGGACTCCATCTCATTTTGTGGTCAAGGAAGAGTGGTGCAGGAAATCTGGTCCCCCAATCAATTACTGAAATTAATTTTTGAGCCTAAGTTATTGCCTTCTGGGAAAACTAGGGTCCATTTACTCACCTGTTTTGCATAGTGTTTGCACCACTTATTTTAAAATGGTTAGATTTAAAAGAATAATTGTGTTACCTGGAGAAAGTGATGCAGTATGAATGAGAACTCAAGAGGTTTTATTCATACAATCACACAATGGCTTGGGTTGGAAGGGACCATAAAGATCACTGAGATCCATCTCCCCTGCCATGGGCAGGGACCCCTTGAAAAGCACAGCAAACCAGGCAATTGTTACCTCCTCACAAAGCCAACTATCAGAGCTGAATCCCAGTGAAACAGAAAAACACCTGGAGACCCCAGACACGCAGTGTCTGCCTTGAAAGGCAAGCAGCAAGGGGCTCTTGAGAGCAGCTGCTGAGCAGGAGATCAGCACTCTGCAGACCATCTCCTCTGGGAACCCCCATGGGCACAGGACTGGAGCTGCCAGGCATTCCCAGCACAGCCTGGAGCCTCCAGGCTCTGCCCAAACCCACCCCAAACTCCTTTTCCTCTCCAGTAACAGAAACTTGTCACACTGACCAAAGAGCTGAAGCCAAGCACAGGGGGAGAGAAAAGAAGAGCAAAAAAAAAAAAAAAAAAAGACAACTCAAGCTGTGGTTTTAACTTTGTCCAGCTGGGAAGGTCAAGTGGAAAAGGCAAACTCAGTTCTGCTGGTGGACAGTATTTACAACCCCCCTTTGTCCATGGAGTCTGCACTAAAATGATATTGCTGGGCTGTTTTGGCTAGAGACTGCACATGCTGACCCCTCTGTGGCCAGCACAGCACCAGAATAATTTCATACAAAAGGTTTGCATTAAATGTAATGAAGCAAATGACAAAATCAATAAACCTGGAATGGTGTGGCTATCATAAAAATGATGTAAATTCAGAGTTCACTCTGGTTATGAAGCTATTTATATTCATAATTAAAACCAGTACTATCTCTTTTTTTTAGAATAAAACTTCCTTTTGACAATCATAGATGAATGCTACAGGAAATCTTCAACAAATGTATTCAAAATTAAGGCATGGCATAAAGACAGCATAAATTACACAAAGATAAACTGTAGGCATAGGTTAGCCTAAACACGTACGTAATAAAGAAAATTTGATTTTCATACTTTTTCAACTGATGTCACATCCCATTTTAATCAAGTTTTATATCAAAAGGACAGTAAGGATACCACATAGCCTGTTTTTAAATCAAGGTATTTTCTGGAGTTTGTTTCTGTCAGAGAGACTCTTGTAAGTCTATTAAAACAGAAAAGAGCCAAATCTGCTATTCATTACTCTCCATACAAAGGCAGTGCTGCAGCAATGGGTGCTGCATCAAAATGTATCTGTGCTTCATTAGGATAAAAGAATAACGAGCCCAGAAAGCAGCAAGCAGAGCTCAGTGAAATAAGTCAGCAGATAAGTAATCTCTGGAAATAGCAATAGTCACCCAGACTTTCTGTAGCAGATTTCAAACCCCACATAATGGGTCCCATTCAGGATTAGGGATGAGGTTCTCTTTTATCAAACTCTGGACCTGGAGCTTGTGATCTTGTTTAAAAAATTCCACCAATGTCCCACTTAGGTCAGTCAGTTATATACAATTTAAACTTCCAGACTCCCATATTTTACCTAATGGAAGAGAGATTGTAAAAGTGGCCACCAAGCCTGAGGTTCTGACACACAAAGGCTGGACCTTTTCAGTCTCCTGAAAAATCCTTTGGATTTTTCCAAGGGATTCCCATCCCTGTGCCAGTTGTGCCGTGTTCCTGGTGGGACACAGCAGATCCATGTCACTCCTCAAGCCCCACTGATGACCACAACAGCTCATTGCTGATGGCTGCAGGAGGAGCCCCTCTCAGGCTGGACAAGGCAATAAATTATGCAGGACACAAAGCATAGGGAAGATCAGAACAGAATTTGAAGAAGATGGAAAAGATTACTTAGGCCTGTGTGGGATACTTCATCTTTCTTGTCATCAGCATGAGGAGTTTACTGTATAAACAATTAAAGTGCAGGCTTTCAATAATGCTTGAAATACATTTCCAGAAAAGGAGAAAACAATTGGTATTGATGTTGTCATACTTCTACAAGAAATATGAAAAAAAAAATCTGTGGTTTGCCCAAAAATTAATACTAAAACCAATATATACTGCAGTGGATATCCAGGATACAGGAATTGGGTAAATCAGAATTATGAATAACCTTATTATGGAGGTAGTCAGCTCTGATTAGCTCAGAAAAATGAAAATTTAAAAAATATTAAATGCCACCAAACATACATCCTCCACTACTACATTGGCTTATGTACTTCTATTTTATAAGTGGAACACACTTAAGAGATATTTCAGCTTTTTATTTATCTGACATTTTACTCAGGGGGAAGCAACCTTTATAGTGAGGAAATCTGTTCCTCAGGAGTGATGGTTCAGCTTTTAATAAGTTGTCAGTGACAGATCCCTTGTGGCCAGTTGAGCCCACAACTGCAGACATCCATGAAAACAAACACTTCCTGAAATGCAAGTGGACAAGAGAGCAGAGCAGACATCCACCCTACTTATTGCAGATGTTTTCATTTAAAAAATAGAAAAAAAAAATCAGTGGTGCATTTCCAATCTGTGCAATCAATCTCACATGAAGCCCAAGTCATAGTTTAGCACATTTAACAGATTTAAGATCGTGCTGTGCTGGTTTGTCCACCTGGTGTTTCATTTATTAGCAAGGGACAAGAGAAAGGGGATTACATAAACCCAAATGTGTTTAAAAAATACAAGTAGGGACTGATGACACAACCAAATATGGCCCAGGTTTAAAGCCTTCATGGGCTGGTTTTGGGGTGAGCAGTGTTTATCAGGTGTGCTGCAGCCTTTGCAGGGTGTCAGTGTGCACATTCTGCTCCCTCAGGCACTGGGGACCATCCAGGCTGCTGGGGAACAATGCAAACATAATAATGCATTATTATTGCATAAACAATAATGCAAACAGCAGCATTCCCATTAACAGCTCCTGTCCTCAAGCACAGCAAGGTCCTGCAGGCTGGGCCAAACCCTCCAGAGGAGCACGTGAACCACAGGATCACAGAGTCACAGCACAGTCTGGGTGGGAAGGGACAAAAGCTCATCTGATTCCACCCCTGCCATGGCAGGGACACCTCCCACTGCCCCAGGCTGCTCCAAGCCCCATCCAGCCTGGCCTTGGACAATTCCAGGGATGCAGGGGCAGCCACAGCTGCTCTGGGAACCTGTGCCAGGCCTCACCACCCTCACAGGGAACAATCTCTTCCTAATATCCAACCTAAACCTGCTCTCTGTCATTTAATGCCATTCCCCATTGTCCTATCACTTCATGCCCTTCTAAAACACTCCCTGAAAACTGACAGAACTCTAATGCCAAGCATTTACAAAAATAAACTATCAAGACTGAAACTGGCTCACTCACAAGAAACATCACTGCTGAGCTGGTATCTCTTAGCACCAGTGCACATTGCAAAAATCCTAGGAAACTTTCTCCTAAGAAGGTAATTCTGAATAATGACTATTCCTTATGATGTCAAAAGAGACACACAGAAGTTTCAGGGTTGTAAAAACACTTAAAGCCCCAGTATTTTATGGGAATTCCAATAAACTGCCTGAGAGCACCATCATTCAGCACAGCTACTCAGAAGACACTGCCTCTATGCAGCATATCCTAGAAAAATGCAGAATTAGCTTTTTATTCCAGACCCCTTGCTCACCCTCAGCCATCCTGCACAAAACTCTTCTGCAAGAGAAGGGACCCAAGGACAGGACACAGGTAGGGCACAGACCCAGTGCTCAGGGTCCTGTGCTCCCACAGACCTCCAGGAAGATGCTGATGATGAACACATCATCTCTCCAATGCAGCACAGAGAGGAAAAAGCCTCTGCTGATTCACTGGAGGCAGAGAAAAAACTGTGATCAAAGAATGCAGTTTCTGAATTAAACTTTAAGTTTTCATCTCCATGTTCCTAACAGGCTTTCCCTTAGCTGTGGCTGCAGAAGCTGTGACATTCCTGATGGAAACAGAGTGAGAAGGAAAGGGACAAAACCCCCACAATTCATTTATTAGCAAGGGACAAGAGAAAGGGGATTACATAAACACAAATGTGTTTAAAAAGTACAAGTAGGGACTGATAACACTACCAAATATGGCCCAGGTTCAAACCCTTCATGGGATGGTTTTGGGGTGAGCAGTGTTGGTCAGTGTTATCCTCCCTCCACCTTCCTGCCTGCCCAAAGCCAGCCTGCACACTATTTCAGCTTTCTTGTTTTTTTCTCTTATTGTTACTGTAAGACAGACAAGGGAAGCTATTTAAAAAGATAAGGGCAGGTAGATTTTAGAGATTAGTGATTTCAAACAGAATAGAATAGAATAGAATAAGACAGACCAAGGCTTACTGTACACCCAGTGACCTCAGTCAGGAAAACAGCAGAAGGAGCCCCTGCAGGGCTGGGCCATGACTCTCAAGAGAGCAATAAAGCAACCAGTGTCACCCCTCTGTGTCACCTGACGTGCTGGCCCTATGTGTGTGTGCCTGAGGATGTCAAGAGAGAAGCATTTGTCTCACAAAATGTCCTCTGAGTGCTTGGTTGGTCCTGCCCATCTCACCTTAACTGTGGTGCAGGGAACATGTGTGTGCATTCCAATCAATCATATCCTTTTAATGAGTTAATTGTGAAATATATGCTTCTTGCATTTCTTATAAGGGCTGGAACAGATGGCAAAAGCTCAAACTAATGTATTCATAAAATTAACTGACGCTGTAGGTGGTGTTTCTCCATAGAAGGTGGTAAGTTGGGAACTTGTTATTTTATTGTTATAATAATGCTGCATGACAATGACATTTCTAGGAAAGCAAATGTGATGGCCACAGAGATGTCTCTTGAATTCATTATGGTCACTATCACAATGAAGGCCAATTACAGGAGATAGAAAGGAATACACTGTTGGAATACATTGAGTGCAGGGTGAATTTATGGACAAGGAGGAGGAAAATTATTTACAAATTTATACAGTTGAAGTAATGTGATCTTTTTGCCCCCTAAAGAGTGCCAAAGGCTTGTCTCCAATGAGTATTCAAAATAGCTCTTTCCATGCCTCTGACCTGTTTAGCCAGCTCTTTGTCAAAACAACCTGAAATCTGTTCCATAATAGAAATGTATCCTTTCCTTAAATTTTCATGTATTCCTATTTAAAAATATACTGAGCTTTTAATGCACACCATCAAATATAGATCCATATTGTTCAAGTTTTCATCTCCATGTTCCTAACAGGCTTTCCCTTGGCTGTGGCTGCAGCAGCTGTGACATTCCTGATGGAAACAGAGCAAGCAGGAAAGGGACAAAACCCCCACAATTCCTCACAATAGTATTCCTATTTAAAATATACTGAGCTGTTAATGCACACTATCAAATATAGATACATATTGTTCAGCCCATTGGGAGACACAAAAGCAAATATATAACCCAACACATGATAATCAATTCTCCTCTAGGCATTTCTTTGCTTTTATTTGAGGCCAACCACTGGCTTCAGAAGGCTCAGTCCAGATTTCACACCAAAAGAATGGAAAATCTGGCCAACTGTTTATCTTCTTCCTTTAGTTTTATTTTACTGCAAACAGCAAGAGAAACACTGAATGCTGTACACAAATGTCAAGAAACTACAGCCAGGAATTTCAGAGGGCTCTGGATAATAGCTTCCCTGGAGAACCCAGACTAAAGGAGTTATGTTTTGTAGTGTAACATTTCATTAAGATCTACTGCATATTTATGCATGGCAAATAACTCACAATCACTTGCTTTCTTCTAGTGAAATGGCTACACACAAATCAACCATTATTTCCTTTATTCATTAGTTTATTCATTAGTTTAACTTGACAGGTATGTTTAATTTTTCCTATGGCTGAATGGCAGAAGCTACAAATATACTCTGCAGAGCTGGCTGTGATGGTTAAAAAAAATTACATTGGAACATTTTAATATTTTGTGTAGGTGAATGCAAAATACCTCTCAATGTAAAGAGCAAGTTCAGCTTTTTCCAAAACCTGAATGTGCACTCAAGATGTTTAATTTTTGTAAAAGTTCTGTAGATTGATGCTAATAGTAGATGCATGCAGAAAAAGTAACAGAATCTTCCAGGAAAAGCCATTTAACAAATAAGGAACTGAAACTAATAGGTACAACAATATTTTACAGTACTCACAGAGCTCTGATTTTCCACACTGCAGAGGTAATTTAATCACTAGGAAAATAAATGTGTACTGACTTGCAGAAGTGTTAAATGTTACATATGTGCTGATGTATTTCTGTATTTTTAAAAACATAAATCTAAATGCTTCATTTCTTCCTCCACAAGAACCTTTAGGGCTATCAAGGAGGATATTACCCACAATTTGCTAAGTGGCCCCAGGATGCAGGGAATGTCCCTTGCAGGTCCAGTGATAGGAGCTGTTATCTCAGGTGAGGCTGAGAAGTGTTCAGGCAGAAAAGCAATGAGCCTGTATTATCATGACACATAAACCTGTTAACTTCTTTATTTGTTTTGTTTGGGTTTTTTTGTTTTGGTTTTGTTTTTTGTTGTTTTTTTTTTCCCTGAATCCCAGTGCTACAGAACCTTACAGCCTGGGAGAGACCAAAGGCAGGAGCTGAATATGGATGGAAGTGAATTCCAGTGAATCAAGAACAAGGAAGTGCAGGAAGCCCTGACAGAAAAAGCAGTGCCTGTGCTGTTCTGTGTGCTCCAGCTCTGAGTGGTGCTCACACAGGGTGGCTCCCCCTCTGCCCTGCTGCTCTGGCATTCTGCCATGGATTCCTGGTTTCCATTCCTTGGCTGGGCAATGTTTGTAGACTCATTGAATGGTTTGGGCTGGAAAGGACCATAAAGGTTGTCTTATTGCACCCCTGCCATGGCAGGGACACCTTCCACTGTCCCAGGCTGCTCCAAGCCCCATCCAGCCTGGCCTGGGACAATTCCAGGGATGCAGGGGCAGCCACAGCTGCTCTGGGCACCCTGTGCCAGGCAGGGATTTCTTCCTAACATCAAGCTCTGTATATCCCTGTACTGAGATCCTGGCTGCCCCCAGTGAGGTGGGCTGAGCAACTGCAGGAATGCCTGAGCAGAGGAACACTCACTCCCCTGCATGCCAGGGTGTGACAGGAGCAGGGGAAACGTGCAGAAATCCAAGAAGCAGCTCTATATATTTTTATGATGGAAGGCCATGGCTGACAGCGCTGAGTTAGCCCAAAGCTCAATGAGACCCAAACCCATAGACTTTAATTCTTGAAATAAATGTGCTTACTTGGGGCTAGATTCCTGCAAGAAACATTTCCTGTTCTCTGAGTAATAAGTAACAGAAATTGAATACAGGTGTGCTCTGCAGGCTGGCCCTCTCTTGCCCTCTCCTGTTCAGCTCTCAGGGCCACTGAGCAGAGTTCATGCATCCACTCCACAATGTGTTCAAAGTGTCAGTTTATGCCAAATTCCCAAATAAATTCACTACTGGTAATGGACATTATGTGCTCATGAAACTTTCTAAAAGCTGTATAATTATTTCTACATTTCAGTTAGAAACAGGCTCACTATTTGTGAGCAGATTCTTTGATTTCTGTACCCAAACAGCAGAAAGCACTTCATACGAAAATAATTCACACAATGAAACTTCCCCACGTAGGAGTTTGAAAAACTCCAGCCTCTGCTTTGGCTTTGTCTTGTGCAAAAACACTGGCCTCCCTGACATTTAAAATTCTTCAGCACAGCCCTAATCCAAGCCCATTTTCCTGGGCTCACTCTTCTGCTAAGAGAATGATAAAAGATAGAAAGCTTTTACTGTTTAAAAAGAAAGACACAGTGAAAACATCTTGGAACAATGCTTTTTATAACATTTTCCCCCTCCTATCATTTTAACAAATTTTTAGAAGACTTTTTTTCCTGTTAAAGCCAGCTCTGCAGCCCTGGTGCTTGGGGGAACATCACCAAAAACTCTCTGCTTCACATTTGCAACAGCACTTTCCCCTTTGGAAGAAGATTTTTTAACCCCAGTCTGTTCCAGCTGGACACAACCTGTGCCTCTGTGTCCCTCCCTGCCATGGCCATGCTGGGACAGGGTAATGCCCACAGGGTTTCCAAATGGCACCCACTGTAATTTATGCTGAGCCTCAGGCTGCCTGTTTCAGAGCTGGAGTCCCAAAGGAATTCATGCCCTGCCTCAGTCCAATGCATCAACCCTGCATTTTGTCCTGAGGGAAGCTTTCCAAGCTGCTGTTAAAGACAGCATTAATCTGGAGACTTTCATCTGGTTTAGCACTCCCTGTGTCCCTATTATGGTATCTCCAGGGTTATTATTTTTGCCATGATATTGGGACACTTTTGGAAGAACCTGGAAGAATCTGAGGTCCTGTTAAAGGTCAAGCCATGAAAATAGAGACCATTCCATGCCAGCCTTTCCCTATACAAATTCTAAATATAAAATGGAAAGGGCTGGGGAGTATGGAGCAGTTTGTAGCTTTATTTCTTGTGCCCCAGAGCCTCCAAGCTCCCTCACTAACACACTTTATAAAGAGGAAGAACACTGAGACAGCACAATAAATCTGCAAAGTGATAACCATAGAAACAGCCCACCCTGCTGCTGTGCCATCAGCACCTTTGTGTCACCAGGCAGGTGCTGGCACCCCAAGGCACAGGCACTGAACACCCTGCTCACTGCCATGGGACCCAGAGGGGAGAGACCTGGCTGCCAAACACAGGCTGGAAATGGGAATCAGCATGTTGGAGCTCACTGCTTAAAGAGCTTGAACTATTGACTTGCATCACACCCTTACAGCTACTGCTGGAGAAATTTTAATGCATTTCCAGCAGCAAGCTGGCTCAAGATTGTGCCACGTTTTTCTCAGCAAGTCACAATCCACTCATCTGTGTCTGGAAGCAACAGTGCCATGGACCACCCTGGGCACAGGAATTGTACATTTCCTACCAAGAGAGGATGTCTGATGTGAGTGAAAGGTCTGCTTCTCCTGCTATTTATCTAAATAACCAGGACTTGTGGCTCACAACAGCAATCTGTTAGAGCACCAAGCTTTGTGCTGAGCTGGCAGCTGGACTGGATGACCACTCCAAACCAGAATTATTTTATGACTCTGTGATAACTTCAGTGCTCATAGAAGTCAGAAATTGGAGCTACAGGGAAGTACTTCTGATACTGTGTCTTTTACAGTAAAACAGTTGATACTGCCTAACTTGACAGATACAATTTTTCCTAGAAGCTTGAAATCCCAACATTTATACAGTTCCTGTAAGCACTCCAGCCACTCATCCCTTGGTACCAGCTCATGGAAGGGAGAAACCCTGAATCCTTCTGCACTGAGAGTGGGTCCATAAATCAAAACACCTGCTCTGGTTGTGACAGCTTGGCAGAGGTGACCTAAACTCTCAATGCAAACTCTGTTATTGAAATGAAGTCAGACAACAACAGTGAGTTCCAGCTGGGAAAGTTTGGTTTTCTGACACAAAATACCATCTATTGTTCCTGTAGATCACACAATGCAAGTAAAACTCATGATAACAGGATTAAAGGGAAGGATCATGGAGTCCAACTCCTGGCCCTTCTCAGGACACCCCAGGGATCGCTTCATGAACCTGAGACCATTTCATTGGGCAAGATTTGAAAACAGAACTATGTTGCAAGAGTGTTTGCAGAAGAGGGCTTCTTTTCAGATCACCTTTAGCTGTTCCTTCCACTCAACTTTTTAAAATCCCCACCATTTATGCAGTGCTTCCAATATTTAACACGGAGGGGATCAGTTTTCAGCGAGTGCTGTGGTAACACAGGGCCAACCCTCATGGCTCTGAAACGCTCCTGAGGGAGCCTGCAGGCTGTCCCAGGAAATCCTGAACCTGCTGAGCCAGGGGCTGTTGTTTGCTCAGCTCACCCTGTGCTGACTCCAACAAAGCCAAGGGTGGGTTACAGTGTGGGTGTGCACAAAAAAGGGGTTTCTGTTACATAACGTGTGAGAGCTTCCAGCAGCTCTGGAAATTCAGAGCTCAAGGTCTTTACACACATTTCAGGCTACCTTACAGCAAAAGGCTAGGACAGACTGGCTTCATTAGCACAAAAACCACAGCCCTGTCTTCTCTCTTAAAAGGCTTTTATAAATTATTTTAATTTTAAATACAAGCTGTCAAAGCCTGTGCAGTTAACTGCTCCCATTATTTCTTTCATTTTCTGATATTTGTGCTCAACCACCATGCCTGAGTACCACAGTTTGTCATTTATTTCTGACAGAAGTGATGGGACAGAAAACTTAAACTAAGCAAAACACTTCAACTCCATCCCCAAAATCTACAGTAACTTTCCCAATGCACATCTTGCTCTAGGACAGTCCTGCAGGAAGAGGTGAAGCCTTTGAGTTTGTTCTTTTTCCTCAGCTCAAAACCTCCCCAGGTGTGTTCACAGGCATGAGGACCAAAGCAGCCTGGGAATCCCCTGCCAAAAACCTGCAGGGTCCCTTTGGGGCTGCACAGAGCTGGACACGAGGTACCCAAAGTGAGAGCAACAAGAGGAGAAAGGTTTTCACCACAAATATTAATGAAGTTGTCACTTACAAGTTCTTCACATCAATGATTCCTCGAAAGGCCTTTCTAGGGATTCCTTTTATCTGGTTTTCACTCAGGTCTCTGAATAAGAGAACAGAAAAAAAAATACATTGTGTTAACAAAGAGAACACATTTCTCAAATCTGCATCAGCTAATGGAACCTCCACATGCTTGGAAAAGGAGATGTTGCTGGATTTGTTACACCACACAGTGTTTTTAATTTTGTTTCTCTCCTCCAGAGGTCTGTGGAATGAGCTGAAATTACTCTCCAACCAAAACCTCCAGAATTCCTGATACAAATGACAGAACTTCGAGCAAACATCATTCAAATGTGATGGTGATGCAGGCACAATGCCATGATTCATTATCAGAGTACCTGCAGCCAAATCTCATGCCTTGGAATCACAACCCTGTAGTGTAAATGTAATTTTCTCAGCATGCTTCTATTTGTTTACAGACTGCAAAAATACTTGGCTACCCCTGCTCAGATTACAACTTCTTATTTGAAGTTAATATTCAGGAAAAAACATGACAATCATTCTCTTGTGAGCCTTTTAAATTTAAACTGAAAAGATCTTAATCTATTGCATTAAAATTCCACTGCATTATGTATCAATGGGAAAAACGG
Source organism: Agelaius phoeniceus (assembly GCF_051311805.1). Taxonomy (NCBI): domain Eukaryota; kingdom Metazoa; phylum Chordata; class Aves; order Passeriformes; family Icteridae; genus Agelaius; species Agelaius phoeniceus. The sequence continues at coordinate 14,496,455 of NC_135279.1, forward strand.
AATTTTTAACCTTGTTTAAAAACCACCACCAAAAAACTAAACAACCAACAAGCAATTCCAAAAAGTCTTTCTAGTACTTAAAGCACTTTAAAAATGGTTCGATCTGCATTGTGAGTGCAGGTAACATTTTCCAGTTTCCCAGCCTGCATTTGAGTGCTTTTCTATAAATAGCTCCAGGTTCACAGTCCTCTAGCAGTGCAGTGGAGGTGGGAAGGAAAGCATCAGGGATGGGTGGGAAATGGACATGAAACCAGAAAGCTGGGATGTTTTCATGCTGAGGAAAAACAGCATTTTCCCTGATTTTCCTGTGGGTGCCCCATCAGCACAGAGAAGGGGGAGAGGTTTCAGTCTGGTTTAAAGGACAAAGGATGGGGCAAGACAGGAATGGAGGAGGAAAAAAGGAAGGCAGAGAAGTGGGAAAGAAAAATGTAAGAAAGAAGCAAATGGAGGAAAGGGAAGGCTCAGTGATGACTAAAGGACAAATAAAGGTGATCCTGAGGAGAACTGCACAGTGCCTTGTTTAGGGTGAGTGTCCCAAGGCTCTACAGTGCAGCCAACACACAATGCTACACTGCCCCATGTCCAGAGAGACTCTGGCTCTGTAAGGATGATCAGGAGGGGCTGGCAGCCTCTGTACTCATCCCCAGACACCCTCTTCTGTAAGTACATTTACTGTTCAGCAAGCTCCTTTCTAGCCTCCACCAAATTGGTTTTATCAAAGGAGAGGCCAGAAATCAGAGCCTGTCACAAAAGCCCACATTGACACTGCGGGTCAAGACGCGTCACACGGGGCTTTCTTCTGCTTTCCATCAGGCAGATAAGGAAAAAAGGGGACTATGTCCTTGTCACAAGACTAATTCAATTCCTACCAGTCATGCAGTCTACACCAAATTCTCAAAGTAGCCACAATTGTCCATTCAGAGGAGCGCAAACAAAAATGTGCCGCTGGATACAAGTCTCTTTTTCAAGTCAGATTAAAATTCTTTGTGACCTTCACAATTTGTTTAACACTGATCCACACTCTGACCCCGCCTTCACCTTCCCTTTATTTTGCCAGCAACAAAATATTAGTTCTTTAAAGACAGACCTTCAACCCAGACAAATGATCAGGGAGCTGGGACAGAGAGGAGACAAAGTACAGAGCATTTCAGACCCAGAAGGAGGAAGTTTTAAGCTGTCACTTTGGTGTGACACTGAGGCACAGCAGAGCTGTGGTAAAAGTGTGACAAAATGGCTTAGCAAGGCAAAAATTAGTAAGATCTGAAAGGAAGACATACAAAAAGCAGAACAAAAAGGGCTTGGAAAAGTGGAATTGTGTGGTCAAATAAAGCCACACTTAATCCACCATCTCAAGTTGCATTTGTCTGGTATTTTATTGTGCATTTCCAGTCATGTGTAAAAGTAAATCAGGTTTTCAAGTGATATTTCATAACATTGTTGTGTTCTACAAGAGCTAATGTATATATTTGATCTCTGCTTTGTCTTTATGCTCAACTTTTAACCTGCAGTCAGGCAGAACCAGGGGACTGCAGGAAGTTCATCTGTTTTCTATGAAAACCTATTATTTTTATTCTCTATAAGGCTCTCTGTTCTAGCTAACAAACCTGCCTCTTTCAATCTCCTGGATCGTGGACCGATTCCATAAATCTAAGCCTGAGTGGCATTAGTGACACAGCATGGAAGAAAAGTCACCAATGCTCCTTTTTCTGCCTTCTCACAATTATAATCATCCTATTTTGAGATGGTCAAGAGGAGAGTTTCTCTCTGCTTCCTGACATTGTGCCACAGTTTTGTTAAGCGTGTTTAATAAGCAAGCAAACCTCAACCAGGCTCAGCCTGTGCACTTCACAAAATTTGCTCTGAGGCAGCAGAAGGCTGTAACAAACTTGTCTGCTGAGTTTATCTTCAAGTTCCAGCTTTTTATTCCCAGCTTCTCGTGGCAGACATGATGGGAAGCTTACAGCAATGGTATGCAAAATAAATATTAGTTATTAATAGTAACTGTAGAAAACCAGATAAATTAATGTGAGGCCAAAACAAAAACCTAAAAAGCAGATGGAAAAATATGGCAGTAATCAAGAAAAATAAACATGAAACCTGGGGGGGAAAAAAGGTGATGATTACTAATAGATTTCCTATTTCTTAGACAGAAGTTTCAAGCCCCCTGTTTCTGTAATGGAAGGCAAGTCCAGTGCCTGGGGGGATCATGATGGGAAAGGAGAAATCTGAAAAATTTCAGACTTAGGGAATAATAAACTTCCCAATACCCTCACTCTAAGAGGCAGTGTTAGAGAGCTGAAATCACCTGACCTGAGGACAAACCAGAATGTGCCAGTCCATCAGCAGCACCCTCCTTGCAAGAGTCCCTGCTGTGCTGGGAGAAAGCACCCAACAGAACCAGAACATGCTCATCTTCATCCTGGTCAAACAGATGAGCTGAGCTAGGCAGGCATTTCTAGATGGAACTGTCCTTGTTTTGATATCAATTGTTTTGATAAATACAGGCAGGTTCTGTGCAGTTTGACCTGGCACAGGGCACACCCAGCCTGCAGCAGCCCCAGCTTGGTGCACTGCAGTGGTGGGGACAGGCAGCAGAGCCCAGAGGAACTCAGGGAGAGCAGCAGAACACTCATCCAACAGCTTCCACAGCAAAAAAACCCCAGAGGAAACAGCATCCTCCTTTCTGAGCTGGGGGAATGGAGCCACAGAGATGTTAAAGAGCTGGGGCTGGCATTTTGCACAGGGGAGAGAGGCAGGAGCTGACAAACCCAGCAGCTGTGGCTCACAGCTCATGTTAGCCCAACCCAGACTCCTGCAAGAGTTGGCACAAGCCAATACCTTTCTTAGATTTTATTTTAATTTAGCTAAAATGCTTTGGACACAGATGAACTCCCTCTGCAAGTCTAATATTGTTTTCTTGATCTTCCAATGTGAATTGTAAGTGCCTCACTGATAAAAGGATTGGAAAGGGGAAAAAAACCCATCCAAAAGTGCTGACGTTTCCTAAGTGCCTCTGCAGTCTTTGCTGTAGTGCTGGTTTCAGCTTCTGCTCTAAAGCTGCCTATTGCATCCTGAGTGGAAATTCAGCTATCTAACAGAGCAACAGAATACATTAAGACATTTTTATTATTATTATTTTGCCGGTAAGAGAACATAAATCACTTAATTGGAACACAGACCCTACGAACATCCACAGAATGAATCTTCATTTGGACTACAGATCTAAAACATTAAAACAACTACTTAAATACAACTTGCAAAATTAAAAAGGTGCAGAAAATAACATATATTATATGAAAATCAAAAAATCAGCAGGGATGGCATTATGCTCAGCTTTTCTTCCTTTTCAAACAAAAAAACCACCACACCCTTTGATGATTTACCAGTTATTTTCTCAACCTTTTTTAACACAGAGATTGGCAAATTTAAAAAGCCTATTTTTTTACAACTGCCTGAAAACCAGCTTGATTAAGAAGTATTTAATGTGGTTGAACACTAATCTTTAATTATTTCCCCCACTCAAATGGGCTGGGAGATCACCATGCAGTGTTATCCAATAAAGAACTCAGCTTGCCTTTAATGTGTAAAGAGTTTAATGCAAAGACTTAAAGAACAAGTCACCCAGAGCAAATTCTGCACAGCCAAACCTGTATCTTCCCCAGTATTTTATTGTATGTAGATTCCACAGTAAAAGTGCAAACTCACAGAATTAATTATTAACACATGGAACCAATGGTTTACTTAAAATGAAGGGAAAATCCAGCCTAACAAACCTGATTCCTTTCTTCAGGAGCATTTCAGTTTATCCACAACTTAATTGCATCTTGGAATAAGTCAGGGGAGCTCACACACAGCTCTCTGCAGCAGCTGGTACAAAACCATAAGACAAACACTGGTTCCTTTGACGGGATATGGGACTTGAGTGCAAAATAAAACTGTTTCCTATCCTCTCTTGTTGCCAGAATAATACTGGAAAGTTAATATTGTTCACCTGCTCTGCAAAACAGGACTAATGAAAGACACCACTCCTGATTTTAAGAAAGGGCCAGCTGCCACCCATGCCAAGAAATTAGCACTGTGCCCAACAGTTTTGCTTGGCTACTGAATGTGCAGCTGAGAGAAATGAGAATTAATTCATCCCTCCTGGTAGCTTGTTTACAAATTAAGATTCCTGGATTTAAAACATTTCAGTCCAATGCACTGATTAAAATTAAATAAAATAAAACCTTCTTGAGGTTTTTGTGCACTTTTAAAGTTTAATGACTACTCCTCTATCTAACTTTTCTTTACAACTGGACCAAAACTAGACTGAACTGCTCCACTAAAGGTCACATACTTAACACAATCTGGTCACTGCAATTTGTCTCATTAGAATTAGTTTTAATTCGTACAGCATGTTACACATAAACTCTATCCTGCAATGTTTTACTGAATTAAGTAGAACAATTAAGGAGTTAAAGAATAACAGATGGGGAAAATTAGAGAGTATAATCCAAAGATAATAGGTATCTCTAAGTAACATGTAATAAAAGATAAGGAAGCCAATAAAGTGAGGAATTATACAAGTCAGCTTTGTCATAGAACAAAAGTTGAGGGAAGAGAACTCCTATACTCAGAGAAGAGACAGGGTAGGGGGACCAGTGCTATCTACAGAAAGAGTCTGCAAGAGAATATGAGGTAGAAAGACCAAGAAAATCCACAGGGGGAAAAAGGAGTTTAATTGTATATGTAAAAATTCCAGCACAGAATATTGTGCATTTCATTTACAGCAAGGAACAAAAGGATTTTTCTTGCTCTGTCAAAATTATATGGTCGCTTTTAAATTTTTTTTTAATTAAAACTAATATTTAGCATTTTCAACAACTAAATATTATTCTTACCTAGGAGATAGTGTCCTAGTATTTCCAAAACTGTTCAGAATTAAGAGTTTTTCCTGTTCTACAGTCAGATTAAAAAATAACTGAATTAACAGTTAAGGACAACTCAGAAACTTTGACTCTCTTAAATATGGAAGTTAAATTCAAGATATTTATCATCTTCCAGGTGGGAAATGCATTGCCCAAATCAGCTCCCTCCACCAGTAATTAGAACAAGCTGTGGCAAGTCTGACACTCATCAGCACCTGTGCCCTGGGTGCAGGAATGGCTTCTCCCTCCCAGCAGGGTCAGTGTAAAATGGTATTTACTGTAAAGCAGCACTTGTAGCTCTCTGTCTGAAGGAAAAATGGAAAAGTGTTGTTGCTGATGGGCTACAAGGCAAGAGCTTAACAACAGCAGTGTTGTAAAGCATTACTCTGTGGAAACTTGGCATTACTGCTGATTTTCTAAAAGGGAAAAAAATCCCTTCCTCCTACAAGTGCAGGAAAGCAAAGAGGGTGACGGGCGTGTGAGCTCTGCAGAACAGAGCGGGTCCTGCAGCTTGAACAAGGTGACTGTGTTTGCCCAAATACAATACAGCTGCCCCTCAGCTCCTGCTCTGGGAGGCTGCAGGGGAAACACAGGTTTGCTTTTGTCCTGTTTGTTTTGAGGAGGGAATTTAGCTCCAAAATTCCAATTAGAGCAGCGCTCGGTGCTTTCACACAGTCACGCACTGCTGCACAAGCCCCGTGCTAAGCCTGCAGAAGATAAACACCAGGATCTCTCTGTTGATGCAGTTGCACTGGGAAGTGATAGATGGTAATTCTGAACTTCTGGGTTTCAGCACTTGCCCACAGCCCCATTACCCCAGTCACACACACCTTCATTGTGAGAGCAGGACGCTGAGCAGAGCCAGAGCCTCAAGACTGGGGAGAGGTGCTCACTAAGGAGTCAGAGCAAAAAGATCCCAGCAGAAGATGATTATTTTATCATCATCTTCCACCTTCTCCAAGGACAACTTTAAAACCATCTGTTAATAAAGATCCTTCAAGGGATCCAAGCTGTGTGGAGTTGTGCAGTTTCATGACTTCTGTCCTGACACAACCACAGGGATCACACAGCACATGCTGAAGTCTTTTTAAATGTTTAAAAGAACAGAGAATACTCATTTGGGATTACCTAATTCTTCATTAGAGGTTTTTAAAATTCTTGGTGCTTAAAACAACAAACAAACAAACAAAAAACCAAACAACCAAACCCCACCTTGTTTCACTAAGACACAGTGCAACATTTGTCTATTGATGCACCCAACAAAAAAATCTATTAGAATATCTCTGAGAAGATGAGCAAATATTTTTATATCATTTTAAATAAACTATAAAACTTATCAATGCCAGTGTCCAATCAAAGGCAACATTTGTCTTTATGACTTTTATAGTTCTCCCTCCTCCTGCCATTTCCGAAAAGCTCAGCAAGTAGTGATCAGACAGCATTTAGGAGACTCTTATTTTAAAACCACCCATCTTGAGACTGATGGCAAGCTTTCATTTTAGGAAGCAGCATCTGTTTTGTCTTTTGGAACATACACACAAAAGTAAAATCTTTCCTCAAAGTATTTACACTCAGTTTTGGGTATGTCAGGGAGCAGGAACTGGAAAGTAACAGCCAGTGAATCCAGAGGGAACTCTTGAGGAGAAGCAGCCCACTAGAAATAGGATAGGGTTCTGACTAATAAATGACAAGAAGATGTCTTTGTTAGCAGCATTTCATGTAGGGTTTTAGGGCTTTAGAAAATGTATCAATCTAATTAATCCTGCCTTTTGATCCGGGAGACAAAGGAGCACAAAGAGAGGCAGCATGGGACTCCAGGTGCTCCAGGGAGTGTGGGAAGAGACAGAAAAACCCTTCCCAGTCAGCCCCACAGATCAGGCATTTCACCCTGTGCCATCCATCCACTGAGCCCTCCCGTGTGTGGAGAGGGTGCCCTGCCAGCAGAGACAGCTCTGGCACCACTGGGATGCATTTGGACAGGAAAACCTTTCCTCTGGAATTCTGCTGCCCCACAAAACAAAACCTCTGACAAACAGAGGCTCCCAGAGTGATGGTGCTCCCACACGAGTCCAAGCCCTCCAACTGCACTGGAAGTGAGATTGGAACACAGAGGCACTCCTGTGATTTACTGGGGACACCAAAACCTCAGACAGGGGGGACTGAAGACCTGACACCAGAAGAAAGGAATGATTCTCCCCACCATTTTCTATTTTTTTCAATATTTTCTTGCTGCTAAACCAATGTGAATTCAAAAGCTCTTCCACTGCTTATTAGTTTTAATACTTTCTAAAATAGAAATGCAGCTGTATGGAGGTACCTTTATTTTAAGCTAATTTTAAAAAGCACTGGTTTTACACTGTTGACCTGTTTGGGGGTTTACACTTCTGTCTGTTGAACCATACTGGAAAGAAATCCTATGCATTTGCAAATTCTAAACATCAGTAGGCAACATCACCCTCCTCTGATCTCCCCACAGAGCCAGGAGCCTCCACAGCCCTGCCTGGCCACCAAACAAAAAGATATTGCAGTTCATTGGTCATATATTTTTTAAATTATGATGAGTTTTTAGTTTAGAAGATAAACATGAAATCATAAAGAATAAAACATGCACTGTCTTTGGAAAACTGATCAGCATCTGCAAGACTCTCTTTTGACTGATCTGTCTGAACCTTGTTAATGATGAATATTTTTATACTAAAGATTTTTTTTTGCACTTTACTAATATATTAAAAGAAAAAATCCCCCGCCAGTTAATATTTTTGTGTACCTAAGCATCACATTGTACAATGAAAACAATGATTACAATAGTATTTATTTAATTCAGGCTGCGATCCTGTACTTTAGCTAAGAAAATAAGATCTTTCCTGGGATTAAGTAGCAATTACATGTGTAAAGATCTAGGATTTATTTTTTTACCAGGTTCTCCTGAAAAAGGCTAATTATACAATTTGTTTATATGATCACTGCAGACATTCCTGTGGCAATATAAAAGTAATAAAAATTACAGAGAATCTGTGGATAGTAAAACCAACTTGAATTTCCATCCAATCCAGCGAGGTAGAAATGAGTTGCAAAGTATTTGAATGCACTGCAGTGAGAAAAACAACATTGTTTATAGCTCAGGCCCAGGTATCAGAGGGCCTTTATTCTATTCTGTGGTAAAAAGTGCACCTGTGCAAGAGGGGCACACTGGTACTGGAGCTGTAAACAAAGTTTTAAAAATAAATTATAATATTGGACCAGCAATATCCATCCTGCTGATATTCAGCAGACTGCAGGAACAGGTACAGAAGCCCAAGACAAAAGACAGAGGAGTTCCATGCACCTTATCCCTTTTTTCTAATATTTTAGCTTCTCTTTTTGTTCCTCAGCTTCACCTTTATGTATCTTCCCTGCTGTGGATGGTTTAGCCCTGAGAGTCCCAGTGAAGCACTGCAGATGTTAGGGGATCCACTTCAGGCTGGTTTGTAGCCATAACTCATTTTTCTGTGTGGATGTGACATCTAGATTTATTAGACCAAGATGTAATACCACAGAGTGGGGATATTCACATGTTGAGGTAACAGCAGCTCTCTGTTTTTTGGGAGGATCCACAAAGCCAGCAGCTCTTCAGGTCACTCTGAGCATTACAGCTGCATGACACCACACCCTTACAAACCTCATCCTCCTGCTCTATCCACACCAAAAACGGTTCACTGAAACATAACCAATAACTTCTTCTTTTCAATGATTATTCACATAGGTAAAGCACCTTCAGAATCCCACTCCATGCACAGAAGTTTATCATTCAATATTGCCATGCTTTAGAAAAAGGCATTTAAATGGAATGGAGGTAGAGAAAATAAAACTAAGTAGAGAAAATAAAACTCAAATATACTAGTAGAAGAAACATGCTAAGGTGACACAAACCTAAAACAAAATTAGCTTTTAGCTAAAGTGCACATAAAGTGGTGAATTCTTCCAAAAGAGAAGTTAAACTCACAATCATTCTGCTCAGCTTACTGAGGGTTTTATCTGAGTGTTTCAGTAAATCAACTACCAAAGACCTAAACCTTTACTGAAAAGAGCTAAAATCCAGACAATTCACAAGAATTACCAGCTCTCCCAGGACTTCATTGCCACTTTCAAACCACTCTGGCCTGGACAGGTTACAAACTGAATTAATTTCCTTGAATCCACCCAAATGCTGCACAACAAAATCCTCCAGATTCTACTTTGAAAACGCTCATTTTTAATCCTCAAACACCCAGAAATACTCATAGGGAGACCTGGGTGTGCAGCTCTCCAAGGTGTTTGTGGTGTTTTTTGAGCTTTATTCCCGAAGCTGAGGAGGGAACAAGGGCACTCCTGATTCATCAGCAGCTGCCTCCTTACAGAGCCCACACGAGTTCATCTGCATAAAGCCACTTCCAGAAATGAACTTGGCTTTCCCCTGACTCCCTGTCAAGCACTGCTAAATTTCAGATTGACAATGTCAGCACACCGAATTGAATTAAATGTAAAAGAGCTGACCAGGGAAGAGGGAGGAGTGGCTCCTGCACAACAGACTCCAGTGTGTCCACGCTTTGCTGTTTCATTGTTGAGGCACTCTCAAATCAAAGAACATCAAATTCCAGCATGATTTGATTCCATCACTGCTGGGAATGATGATGACTTTCTCCAAAGTCCAACACAGTTATGTGAGGAGAAAATATGCCTGACAGTAAAACTTGACTTATTACCCCAAAAGTTTTTTCAGTTTATGACATCTCCTTAGCAAGCTTTTGAAAAAAACAATTAGCTAAAAGGGTGTCATGGGTCATATGAAAAAACAGTCTTATCTTATCAGAAGAGGAAATTTAACTTCATTATAAGACTTGGAAAGTTTACATCCTGATATTATTCACATCATTACTTCCAGATGTCATGTGGAAAACCAACAATCAAGAGACAGAAACTAAGAGTCGGTCAAAAAATACACAAGAATATCTTCATCCCAGCTCCATACACAAAGGTTTCTTGTTTGGTTCCAGAAAGGAATTCATAATGGAACCTGTTTTTATCCCAGTTCAGATGCAATCACTCTTCCTTTCTTTGAACATTACATTTGTGGAAAGACAACTTTAAATACCAGGGAACTGTGGCTAACACAGAAAGTGGTTTTCTTGCTAAACTTATCCCACTCTGTTAAGTTTATACAATTATGATATAGATTATATACAACTATAACACATATGGTTCCAATGCTCTTTCTAGCTTGCACTCTTTGTTCAGTCTTTCTGAATCATAGAATGATGTAAAGGAAAAAAGAAAAAACAAGCACTAAATGCTAGAGCTGGGATGCATTACCAACACTTTACCAAGGACAGTAACAGTACAGAAGTAGTTTTACATATATTAAATATGTTCAACTGTCAGCTGTAACCTACATGTGCTTTGATTAGCAATATTAAATAAGAGTCTACATTTATTTCTTCATGGATGAAGAGCATTTGGAAGTATTAGACACACCATTCATTTGTCTTCTGTAGAAGGTTCTACATAATTAGAAAAATATAATCTAAACAAAACCAAGTATTTTCAGTAAATGTTGAACTGGAAGACAATTCACTCCAAGACAAAGGAGATTATTCCTTCAGCTTGTCCCTAGTGCCTGGTAATTAGAAGCATTTTAAGCAGGTCAAAATCCCACCTCACAGGACAATGTCAATGTCCTCTTCCTACAATAGCCCACAAGTTTTACTACTGATTATTTTAATAAATCCTGTACATTATTCCATAAGCTACCTCCCTGTGGGTTTACATTCTGATTTTGTCACTTCCATGGCAGTGTCTGTCTCACAGCAAATAATCCCCTCACTGAAATTTCTGACCTCTGGTTATGGTCAGGGGATGCTCAGCAGTCACTGCAGGCTCAGCAAGGACCAGAGTGGGAGATTTTAAAGAGGAGAGAAAGCCCAAATGAACAAGTTCTAATTCCCTCAGCTGTAACTCAGCTCCTTTAATCCCCAAGAGGAGGGAGCCCCGTGCCCTTGAGTAAAGAAGGCAGGAACTGAGGGCTCTAGCACACTACCACTGCCTCTGGACCAGAAATATCAGTGTTTTCAGCAATGTCATGGTGCCCCTGGCTAAAGAGATGGAAGCATATTTACACAGAACAAGTTCTAAACTGACTGAACAAATTATTAATAATGGATTAATATTTTCTTGTCCTTTCAAGCATCTTTGGTTATTCAAGTAAAGCTTTCCTTAAAGCCGCAGGATTAAACAGCACAGTTTTAACTTTATTGCACTGAAACTTTATAATGTAGATAAAAAGTAGGATGAAGTGGAAGCTGTGGATTGCAACAGTACCTGAGGAAGCTTCCTTCCTTCAAAGACCATCTGCATGTTATAGAAGTACACCAGTACCACAGGGAGAGCAGAGTTTGCTTATCAGGGCACAATGGTGAGTGAATCTGGGACTGGTGACTGCAACTCCAGCAGGAGTAGGAGCATGTTGAGGTAACAGCAGCTCTCTGTTTTTTGGGAGGATCCACAAAGCCAGCAGCTCTTCAGGTCACTCTGAGCATTACAGCTGCATGACACCACACCCTTACAAACCTCATCCTCCTGCTCTATCCACACCAAAAAAGGTTCACTGAAACATAAGCATCTCCAGCAGGAGTAGACACAATCTGGGACTGGTGACTGCATCTCCAGCAGGAGTAGGACCCCACAGTGGCCAAAGTTCACCCACTCATGGAGAAACCTCTCTCTCAGCTCTGTCTGTGGGGACAGAGCTCGTGGGGATGGGAAAGGCTGAAGGACAGCTGTGCTTCATGCTGAAACATGCAATGCACCAGGACTAATGGCCGACACAATGTAAAGGCAGCTTTTAAAATGTCCTTGTAGGGCTCCTATGACTCCTCACCATCACTGATAAACCCTGACATGGCGAGTTTGTCACATGTGCCCCTTCTCTGGCACCACTGTAACACTTCAGGCAATTGGGAGAACACCCATTTGATTGTGTTCAGTCCTAATCCAGAAGAAAGGATTTCCAATGTGTCTGTAGGAATGAAGTCACAGAAGCCAAACTGACCCAAGGTTTTTTGTTTGCTGGGGTTTTTTTCTATCTTGATAAACAAATCCTGCCCAGGCTGCTTAGCAGATCCCTGCCCTGGGGGTTTCTGTGCATCTAAGACTCCAACACTGCAAGCATCTTTGCTAAGGTAGCATAAAATTTCAGAGCACATAGTTAATGTTCAAATGGCAGAGTATATTGATTCGCTGCCCATCCCCTAGTATCTTAAGTTTACCCAGAAGACTATTTTATTTAATTAACTTGGTGCTTTATTAATATAAATATTCCACTATTGATCATAAGAGAAGCTGACGCATGTTTGAGTCAGACATACATCAGATCCATTTAATGGAGCTCCACTTAGAAGAGTAGTTGGCTCTAAATCAAGGTAAATGGCAGCAAGTGCTCCTTTGGGATGACAGGGTTTAGCTGAATCTATAACATTTTTACGGAGCTAGTTTTCTTAAAAGCAGAAAACGTATGGAAATTAGAAATGAAAATGGTCTCTCCTTGCACGTATCAATTAAGCATGTCAATACCTTAATTAAATTGCTCAACTTAATGAGATTTATACCAATGAATATGTTTTATAGTTATAATAGCTTTTTTGGCTACTGTTCAAGATGTCAAATAAATTGTGAAAAGAGGATTAAAAAAAGTAGTAATTGACATTCTGAACTGAAGCCAGTATTTTTTCTCCTCATTTTTTCCCTTCATTCATGTGATTTTGGAGAACGTATAAATAAAGTAATGAACCCTGTAATAGCTTTGCTTTTAAAAATGCCTTTCTTTTCCAGTTCTAATCCTTCTTATCAAGTTCTCTAAGTAGCACACCATTTGAATTAAGAAGCACTTCAGCCTAAATGATTATAGGGTTTTTCCCCTTTGAGGCTCACTACCATGTCTTTCCTCCAAGCAAAAACAAAGAAAAACTTTTCTCTCCAGACATGCAGTTACTCCAAAGACTTCTTGTCAGACTAGGGCAGCATAAATGCCTGGAAGCACAAGGATCTTACACCACAAGCAATGGGGACTTCTACTCCCATCCTGGACTGCTTCCAATCTTGTATCCCCCTTCTCTGGGATAAAAAATAAAAAATAAAAATAAAAAAAACACTGGATGCTGCATTTCCTGGCATAATTCCTGCCTCCATCCTAAATGTATTCTGCAACCTTGACAAAGCCACCAGCTGTGTCAGAGACACAGTTCTACAGTAAATGAGACTTTGGATTTCCTTGTGGGTCCCTTCCAGCTCAGGATATTCTAGGACAAGGATTTAGATGTAAGAAATGCCTGACTTTCATGTAGAAATGAAATACCTTCTCAAGTGGGAAGTGTTGCAAAAGTGCCTTCCCTGAACTTGCTGCAGACACACCCTGCAGGACTGAAGGTGAGCAAACACAAAGCACCTTTTCTCTGCCAAAAACAAACTGAGGAGAAAGTTCTGCTCATGTGTGATTCTCTCTCATTGCCTGGTAAAAAATACAGAAAAACTGAAGATAAAAACCATCCCAGGGGAGCTTCAACCACAAAACATCTAAGTAAAACAAGAGCATTTGTTATTCCTTCACCTTTCCTCTCAGCTGAACAATTTATTGAATTTTATTTGAAAAGTAATATCCAGCTCAAGCCTTTGCATAATTTAAATTTCAGGTTGCTATTTAAGTGAAGAGATTCTGCCTGTAAATACTTTAAAAAAGTATTTATTTTAGTTATTCTATGAACTGCACCAGGTTTTGTAAGACCTTTAACTAAACTATAATTAAAACCAAATACAAGTTGACAGTGATCCTTCAGAACCAAGAAATGGAGCAGCTATGTGCTTTTTCATGTCTTATTTCTGGTCAGTAAGAGATAAACCTTGTGTTTTGACTTTATTTCTTATCCTTATTAAATGTTTTCTCTGTAAAGCCAACCTAATTTTTCTCCTTGATCAAAACATTAAATCGATTTCTTTAGCTGAATTCCATGCCAGCATCTCTGACAGTGAAGGATAAACTCCTTGATATAAAGGAGTTTGTTAGATTTAAAAAAAAACAAAAACAAAACAACAAACAACCTTAAGAACAAGTGCTGGAATGTCAGGAAAGAAGAAGAAGAAATTTTACCAGCCTCATCCTACCTCTCCCCATTATTTTTACAAATATCTAAGACATGAACTGATTTTTCAGCTAACACAAGCAGAATTTGCTGTATTTATGGCAATGATTTTCATGTACTGAAGTACTATTATTTAAATAAAATAGAAAGTAACTTCTGATTTGATTCTGGTACCCACTATTTCTCCACATAGGTGAACTACAACCAAATGCTTTCTGTTGGAATGGGCTCATTTCACTTAGAGTGTTTGGTTACAGCCTGAAAATTCCAGCTGACCATGCCAGTGGAGCTTTCCACCCCTTTATTGCAGTAGTGGGTAGGCTGGGCTAAAGAACTACCAAACACTAATTCATTGCATATTGCTAAATTTATAACTAATTAACTACACTTCAGGAACAAATTACCCATTCCAGCCAGCTGATGGCCTAAAAAAGGTTATAAACCAAAAAAGTCAAAGCTTTCCCACTTGGTCTGTCTGCTGTGACCTCTCCACAGCAGAGTCTCTTCTTTGCAGAGAGTGGATGTGGATTTTTTTTCTTCTCTCAACATTCAGAACTGCATTTCCCCCCCTTTTTCTGCACTGACATTAAACTGGTTTGTTACCTCACAGTACACTCTCAGATTTTCTCCCCTTTCTCTTTAATGCCTAAATTTTCATTCTCACATTCATTTGTGAAATTGCAGATGAAAAATTAATATTTTTTATTTAAATAAAAACTATTAAACTTTTACTTTTGATATCATTTAACACTAAATATTTCATATAAAAAATTGCTGACAGGCGTGACATCTCAATACATCACTATTAGAGACAGCAGGATCTACATGATAACTTTAAACCTAAGTTTTCCTAGGGAATGTCAGAATCCATGAAGCAAAGAAACTGTATAACAAATTGCTGGGTTATATGTAATTTCTTAAAAGGCATTTATTTTCCAAGTTTTTCATCCACTAAAAATGAAAAGCAGGACTAGTTTCAGCTCAGGCAATAATGCAAAGCAAAGCTGAAGCCCTTACAACTGCTTGAGTGTTCCACACTTATGAATAATGGGAGGATTAGATTGGTTAAGAGATAATCAATTTAATTTTTCTTCTTGGTACTTATTCTATACCAGGTACACAACTTTGTTATAAAACGTGCTGTGGTCTTCCTGGAAAAGGATGAATAGAGATGTTCACAGATTTAAAGAAAAGAATTTAATCAAAAGACTTGATGCAGAACCAAAGCAACAGTCATTCTTAACAGGGAAGTGATATTAGGCTATTTAAATGTTTGACTGATTAGAGCCAATCACTTGAGAAAAAGATTGGTTTTTCCTCAGTGTTAATGAGACTGAAGTTTTGGGTATCTGACTCCAAATCACAGAAACTACAGAATCAAAGCTGGAACACCCTAATGAGCAGATTTTCTCATTACTGAAGAAGTTGCTCAGGATTTTTTTTCATTTTAATAAATAAATTTTTAAAAAAAGTTACAGGATTCTTTTGACAATTCAAATGGAATCATGAAACTCAGCTGCCTGGATGCTCTCTTATGTTAAGCAGTATCTGAAAGGCAGCATTTCTGAGAATGACAAGCTGCAGAAAACCCAGCTATGGTGTAGAACCTGCAGAAGTCTCAGAAAATATTTTCTAGAGAAGCTTCTCCAGATTTTGGTGCTTTACAGTACTTCAAATTGCAATTGAAGGCATCAGCTATATATTTAATTTTTTAAAAACCCCAAAATCCACAATAAAACCCAAAATTAATCCTCTCACAGGAGCCTCCCTGGCTGTCCCTGGGCTCCTGGAGCACCATTGCTCACACCATGCCCCAACTGCTGCAGTGACCTTCAAATTAGGGCCTCAGAATGCAACACTTCCATTTTATAAACAGAAAACACTGCTCATTTACTTTAAACCAAGGCTTGCAACACAATCCAAAAGAAATAACTGTCTTTCAAATAAAACAGAACTACTGCTTTAATTAGTTGTTGCTTTAAGTTTTACAAGATAAAGAGGTACTTTTCACTTAAATGTCATATTATTATTAAAAACACACATGTCAAGAGCAAATAATTAGGGAATATCTATTTTGTGAATATATTTAAAAGAGAAAAGATGGTTCTTCAAATCTAAGTATGCAATTATGCAGAAAATACAGCAAAAAACTGATTTTTAGCAGGTCATGCTAAAACTTATACCTAAGTAGTGTTCTGTAGGCAAAAAGAGAAAATACATTACAAATATTGTCTAAAACTAATAAAATATTTTTAATGTGAAACTAATACTAAATATTTTACCTTTAATGAAATCAGCTAAGATTAAGTGAGCCAAGAATGCATACAGCCAATGTCTGCTGGATAAGGGATTGATTAATGTTTGGTATTACTGGAAAAAAGCGGAGTACCCAGTGTGCTCCACCTTCCTGGAAGGTCTGGTGAGACAAAAAATCAGAGTTTCTCTGTGTACAAACCAGGTACACAACTTTGTTATAAAATTTGCTGTGGCCTTCCTGGAAAAGGATGAACAGAGAGGTTCACAGATTTAAAGAAAAGAATTTATGGTAACAACTCTTGCCTACCAGCACCAAAGCGAATCCATTCTGCCTCACACTCCAACACCAGCACAGCACAGCTAAACCTTGGGAGCATTTCTTATTTTCCACTTTGAATGGGAACTTTTAGCACTTGATCCAGAGGCAGAAGTGCCAGCCTAGAAGTACTCAGCTTGCATTAGAGCATTATAAATCTGGGGACTTAAACGTTTTTTTGCAACATGTATTAAAGGAGTTACAAAATACTGAACAGATACATAAAGTAGTTACTAGAGTGTTCTCTACAGAACCTTGTTTATGAGTAGAAAAGGGTTCTTTAGACACCTTCAGCAGGCTCAAATTTGAAAAGGTTCAGCTAAGAGAGAAAGACATAAACAAATTGCACCTAACTTAAAGCAAGGCCTTTGTAGGGGCCACGCTCTGGTTGAGTGGAGAAGAAGAGGTCACCATTTGCCTTTTGTTCCTGTCTCCTCACCCTTCCACCCATGGATCTCCTCAGTGACCCCTCACTAAAGCAGGTGAGCTTGTCCTAGGGCAAGGCTGGCTCCACACTGCGCTCAGGGCACCCCAAACCCCACGGAGACGCTGCTCCACAGGATCCCAGCTCTGCCATGGCACAACCCAACAACAGCTGCCTGGGAGCAAGGCCCATCCACCAGCAATGCTCCAAAGCCTCCCAGAAAAAGAAGAAATGATTCTTCTGACTCAAGAAAAGGGTTTTTTTGGTGGCAGCCACTGGAGAACAGACCATGGGTGTAGTTTGCTGCTTGGTTGGTGGCAGCTTCTCTTTTCTCTTCCTCTGTTGTTTTGAAAGGGAAAATGTGAGTCTGTAGGGGTTCCAAATTGCTTTTTCAGCTTGGTACAATGACAAAGGTTGGCAAGCCTCATTTCCAAAGGCAAACTTTCTTTTCCCAAGGAAATGTATGATTTTCAGGTGAGTTTACATTTAAAAATAAGATTTATCCAATATGACCTTTAAAACCTCCATCCTTCTGCCAACATTGCCACAGCTCAGTGGTCAACTTTTATTGTTTTTATTTTCAACCTATTCTAGTAAGAAAACAATGTACTTTCTAAAGCCTGAATGCCTGCTATCTTTATGGTTTTCATTTGCTGACAATGCCAATTGTTTGGGTCTTCTAGTGATATATCAAAAATTTGTTATTTCATAAACGACTTGCATAACAAGGATGGAAAGAAGGGCAAGAAAAATCAGTGGTTTAAGATAAACTTGATAGAATTATGCAATTTATTAGTATTTTAGGCTAAACAAAATTTTGCTGAGCTATTTTCTCTAGGCAAATAACATCCAAGTGCAGACAGGAGAGACAAACAATTGATAAAATCACTCAAATGTGAAACTCATAACTTCATTTGTTCTTCATAATTCAAGATCAGCTTACAGTCTCATACTTAAGTTAGGTACTTCTTTATTTCCTTTCAAGGAAGATGAGACTGAAGTATTATCCAGAGAATATTCTTTGATGTATATGCAGTTATACATATTTTTACTAAGCTGATGTTAAATAAGTGAAATTTCACATTCTGGAACATATTGAAAATGTTTGATTCTATGGGAAATCAACAAGAACAAAAACACCCACGCCCTACAAACATACAAAATCTCTCACATTAATAATAAATTAATTTGGAATAGGGAAGAAAATCCAGAGAATTAAAAAATGTCTCAGGTCAAATCCAACTATAATGACAAAGGAGTGCAATATTCTGTTCTCAGTGACCACTACCATAAATTGAATGTCTGCAGCTCAGAATATGATTTAGATTTTTTCTTTTGTGCTTTCATCATATATAAGCCAGCCTGATTATTGCTGATACTGTGTTTAACTTGGGACTTCTCACTATCTGAAACTAAAGAACATCACAGGGATGGGGAAGTCAAGGAATTAGGAAGCCGATTTCATTTTCTTCTGAGGTTCTCTGGGCTCTAACCAGTCTCAAGTCCCACCAAAGAGCAACAATAACTGTGAGAGCCACAAGGTTGATTTCCTCAGTCCCATCCCACACACACAGAAAATATCTGTGTACTCCCCTCTGTCTCCTTTCCCTGTTTCCACCTCCTGCACACTTTATATTTCAGTTGAGTTCCTCCTTGGCACCTTCCCTTGAATTCCTGCTCATCGGGGGGGACTGGCTGAGCCTGGCCATGTCCCTGCCTATGGCAGAAGGTTTGAACTACAGGATCTTTAAGTTCCCTTCCAACACAAATCATTCTGTGATTGTTGATCCTTCAACACTTGTGCTTCTGGTACAATGAATGTCACCCAGAGCCAGTTAGAAACTCTACAAATAAATGGAGTTTAAAACATTTTCATGTAAGGGCGCTCTGGAAATATTTTGTTGTACTTGGTAATACATCTTTCTGACAGCCCTCAACTGAACTCATATGTGAGTAGGCAAACAGAGTTTGTCCTCGTTTCTGTAGAGAATTAGAAACTCTGTCTTCTGTTTTCCAAAGAGAGGAGGCAGAAAAGGGAGAGAAGGAAGAAGGGAAACAAAAAAAGCACAACTCCAACACATTGTAAACTAAAAATATTTCCAAAGCAGTGCCACTGTTCTAAGTGTCACTAACTGCTTCCTTTTATCCTCCTGGAACCAGGAATGCAGGGACAGCGCTGTGGGACAGCCCAGCCCAGCATGGAGCTCTCATCTGTGTATTATGCATCATTTGCTGTGCTGGGCTCAAGGCATTACTGCTGCCCTTCATTACTGCTAATGGAATCCCAAGGTCAACGACCAGTCATAAATGTCCATTCTAAATAAAATGTATTGAAGACACCCTCCCCAATGTCTTTTACAAAGGTTCCTGGTCAGACCAGGAGTGTCAAATACCCAGTTGACCTTTCAAGATAAAAAACATTATCAGCTACATGGATTTAGATTTTAATCTGTCTCAGTTAAGCACACCCACCGAGATTAGATATTTCCTGTGGGCTGTTCACAGTTTGTGACATGTTTTATCAATATTCATTTTCTCTCCCCCCTGCTCACATTGCTTCTCCCACGTGGTGGTCTCATATCATGCATATGCATGAGGTCTGTGGTGGGAGTACTGCTATTGTAAGAGTGCTCTAACACTCCTTGGCGTTTTGTTTTAAAAAATATATCTTTTGTATATTTAGTTTGCATGTCTGTCCCTTCTCATACAGAACAGCTGTAAATCATTAAGGAAAACCCCAAACCCCTCACTGGGCAGGATAATAATGATAAAATTCACAGATAAAAAAGAAAAAAAAAAACCAACAATGTGACAGAGAAAGTAAAAAAACCCCAACCTAATCAACCTAAAAACCACAGACAAAAACATGTAGAATTTTCTATGCTCTGACCATAGGATAAAGATACTTCTGATATACTTCAATTGCATAGAGATTTATAACTTCCCTTAAAACATTTGTTATAGTACAGGGATTTACAACTTTCCAAACAAGACTGAAATGCTTTATTTATATTGCATCTTTGCAGATCTCTTTTTAGTTTGGGTTTTTTCCCCTCCAGTTAAGAGGCACTGCTTTTGACAGCAGATGTAATCTTCTAGATGTACTAGAAGATGTAAATAGTAAATTCTAAAAATGTTTTGAAAATGCTGTTAAATGTTCCATTGGATGGAAACAAGTTAACAACACAGCACAAAAGTGTTTTACCTTCACTAAATAAGTTTTACAGAGCAAGCATTTCAGTCATACTGTACATGCACCTGTCTGTTTAGCTCAAAAGGGTTAATTTTATATGGGTTTGTTGGAGCACATTGTTTGTTTCAAAGGAGCTACACTAGCCAGATGCCAAGATGATACAATAAACAGCCATGCCAAATCTAATGAATTAAGAAAAAGAGAACCACATGAAGAAATTTTCACATGAAATCAGGTAATGAGAGAAAAGATGAGGATACATTGAAATAAGAAGAAAAAGTCTAATATTCAAATTGTAGAAAGGTTCTGAACTTGAAGACTGATATATAACTGCCTTTACATCACACCTGCATGTTTTACTCTAGTAAGTAAAAAATTATTCATTTTAACATAGAAACACTGGAACTTCAAATAAATCCATACACTAGTAAATCCTGCAGAGAAAGGATTCATTTTCTGTTGAGGGATCAAAAAAAAAAACAAGATTAATTAAAATTTTATCATACCATTTCTTAGAACAAAATTTTGCATTTAACTACACTGCTGTGTTGTTAAGGCTCGCATCAAACAGGCCGACAGAGGCTTCTTGAAGACAGGCAAGGAAAAAAAGCTGAAAAGGGATGATGGGCTCATTACAGATGCTAATGCAGTTTAATGACCAATTAGATTTCTTTTTTAAACAAGGTAAAAGCAGTGGAGGAGTCCAGCTGTGCTGCTAACAGAAGCCAAAGGCACTGCAAGGCGCTGGGAGCGTTGTGATGTGCGTTATTAAGCCAGTGCCAGATAAGCTGCTATCCAGAACAGCATTAATGGCTCAGAAAACTCCCTGCTCCTTCAGTTTGAGCCACCTGAAGCTATTTGCATTTTCAATTCCTTTTCATACAGATTAGTTAGAAGGTGGTAAAACCCCAATAGCCAGTGGAACAATATATCCTGGATATATTGCAGGGGGCAGCAATGTGAATTCTTTCAGACGTTTTCAGCACGTGCTTCTCTTCGCATGCTGAATGTCACACCCAGGTGTTCTCCTGGCTTGGGCTGGAGCAATTCCAGCTTTCTGGAACCAGCAGCCCTGTTGCTACTGCAGCCATGCTGAAGGGGACCATGGCTGGCACAGCAAAGCCCTCAGCAGCAGGACAAACGGCACCACCAACACAGAACCTCCTGCTGACACACAAGATACCCCCAGAGCACCAGAACTCAGGAACAGGAGCCCTGCAGGGTGTGGTAAAGCATTATCAGGTATGATAGGAGTATTAAAATGCAGGTCAGGATTGGATCAGCTTGGTGACACTGGCTCCCACATCTTCCCCTCCACCTGTAACACACCTGCATGTGTGGTTATAAATAAATATCCTATTAATCCCTGCTAGATTGCACTTACAAACTGGATATATTTCAAATGCTTCACACACTCCATTTGATCACTTAGTGGCAGAAGCTCTAAAACACAGCTATGATACTCAAACACAGAACAGCTACATTTCACAAAGATGCAACCATTATTTAGGAAAATTAATAATTTTGCAGGTCTAAGCCTACACTTGTTATGAGTATTTAAATGCAGAATCACAGAAGCATTTAGGTTGGAAAAGACCTCAGAGACCATCAAGTCCAAGCTTTGAGTGATCACCAGTCAACCAGATCATGGCACTGAGTGCCACATCCAGCCAGTTCTTGAACACTTATTACTGGAGAATATTATTTAAATCAAGAATATTCATACCACATTATTTTAAGGTTTCAGAATAAATATAACACCATCTGTGAAAAAAATTCAGTTCTAATATACCGGAACCCCTGAGTTATCCAGAATTTAGATTCCTGAACCATGCATGCTGTGATCAGGTTTCATGCATATGAAAAATTCAGGTTTTTTAAGATTTCATATTTTATAATAGCAAGCAACTAAAATAATATGGGTTAGAAGGATATCTGTGGTTATAATGAAACAAATATGTGTTTCTGTTTGTCTTATACACTATACAGATACACCCAAAATGCTTTTAAAATGCATATGCATTTTTTTTTTAACTTTCAAGCTTAGAAATAAAATAAAATATATTTATTTGCCTGAAGGAAGTTTCCACAGAGTGGTTGATGTCTCAGCCTTCAACATTGTCACAGAAAGCCCTGTGAAGTTCAGCAGTGCTTGCACAGTGCTGCAGTTGGAAGAAAGAATCCCTTCTCTGTATTTAAGTGAATGTAGAAATCTCTCGTGGAAAGCAGAGCATTAATCCCATGGTGTCTATTGCAAAAACTGTTTTAAAAGCCAATATAAGTCTGTATGAAGTTACTCTGTTAAAGATCACACAACTAACAAGATCCTATCCTAATAAATTCCTGTCACAAGTGTCAGCCACTGATCCTGTAAAATGTTACCTGGATTTCTGCAAGGGAGGCAGCCAAAGCACCAACACACCATGCAGAAATCACTGCACTGAAATGCCTCCTGGATCTGCTGTTTTATCACCACACTGATAAAAAAGTACATCAGCTGTTGGTTTGATAGCAGATGGAAGAGAATAAAAAGTAAACTGCAGCACACACAAAGGGAAAAAAGTTATCTTGCCAAGGAGTGGGTGATGTCTAAATTCAATACAGTAATAAAGGGTACTTGTGTAGTAAGCAGGCAAATCCCTAGTAAGTATAACAAATGAATCCTGACACCAGTCCATTTAATACACTCTCTCCCACAGCTCTTTATGACTGTTCCTTCCACTAAAGCTCCATTGAGCCAATCTACTTCAACATTACCTTGTATTGAAACTACTGCACTCAGCTCTGTCTCCCAGATAATTCTTAGGAGCTGGGCACTTTGTTCATCTGCCTCTTTGCTACCAAGGAATAAACCAGAAAACATTGTTAAAAGCTGATCCTGGAAATATCAAGGTTTCAGCATAATCAAAACTGTACATGTAGTGTTTGAGAAGGCTGGCTGGGGCTGTTATGAAGGGAAATACAGACACAGCTTGCAGATCAAAGGTGTTTGAGAAAATGCATTAACCTGCTTTAAAAAATGAAAGGGTAAAATTCCTAAAATAAATGGCTACTTCTCCCTTGCAAAAGGAGATGTGTTATATAGCAGCTACCTTACAAAGAACTCTACTGCTGTAGAAACAGCCCCCTTGCACAAACCATGTTCCTTACCCATCCTGTGCCCCACAACCTTTCTGCTCCCAGAACGTGGAGAAACCCCTGAATGCAAATGAGATGAATAGAACAAAATGACCTCAGGTTCAAATCCTATAAAATACCTCTAGCTAGGTTTTTACAAGCTCTTCTTTGAGATATGTTTAATTAAAATAAAAGCATGATATAT
Source organism: Agelaius phoeniceus (assembly GCF_051311805.1). Classification (NCBI taxonomy): domain Eukaryota; kingdom Metazoa; phylum Chordata; class Aves; order Passeriformes; family Icteridae; genus Agelaius; species Agelaius phoeniceus. The sequence goes on from NC_135279.1 coordinate 14,520,019, forward strand.
GCTGCTGTGCAGAGCCTTTCTGATAACCAGAGTGGCTAAGAAATAACGACATAAAAGTTCCCCTTAAGACAGTTATTTTAGAAAGGCACAGAGATTTCTGCATCTGCTGCTCGTGGGCCATTTATCATATGCCTACTAATTTTTCCAGTGCTTCAAGCATGTTTCAGGAGGAGTTTATGGAAAAAAAAAGAAAGATAGGGCTTTTTTCTTCTAATCTCTGCTTCACTTGAAAACAGAAAGAAAGTATTTTTCATGATATCTTTTTGTTCTGAGGAAAATTTAAAGGGAAAAGATCTCGAGCCTGCTGGACTTGAACTGATGTTTAGTGTGTTTTCACTTAGAAAATGCACATTTCTTATGTGCTTGTTGTGAGTTTGCCAGAACATGACAAATATTTATTTTTTGCAGAGAATCAGTATATGCCACATCAGACATACCAGTCCCTCTCTGCTCTGGATAATCTCCAAAGCTGTGACAATACAAAGCACATGAGAAAGCAGAAGGATCCTCAGCCTCCTTGTGGTGATAGCAAACTACTTCACTGCCTGGACCCAAAACAATTTCAAGACAGCTTTTAAAATCTTTCTTATTGAGAAGAAAATGGAAGATGGATTATGTTACCTATGTAAACCCTTATGGAGATGCCATTTTTGTCGACAAAAAATAAATTGAAAACCAAGTAATTTTCATCTAAACCCTTCAACTTACTGAGAGTCTGCTGGGGCTCTGGTGGCTGGGATGGGAAGAGAGCAGAGCCACAGTCAGTGCAAACCAGCAGATTTCTCTCCAGGAGGGTTTGCAGGCCACAAGGCTCTGCTCCATCTTCTCTCCCTGCAGCATCTTTTCAAATCCTAACTTGGCCTGACCTTTCTAAATTCTGCATTCACTGGAGGGGAGAGTTTATTCCTTGCTGCCACCAGATTATTGCAGTCTCCTTATCTCCAGCATGCCTTCAGGAATTCAGGCTGCAAACAGCAGTCCCTCCTCAAACCCTGCCAGAAGAATTGCCTTTGGAGATGATTATGGATTGCCAGCCCTTAGGCACAGCTTTCCAAAGCAGGGTGAGCCTGACCCTGCCAGCCCTGGCCACTCCAGCAGTGTCTCAGGTCTCTGCTGCTCACAGTGACCCCCAGATGTGTCAGAAAGTCTCTTTTCCCAGCCCAGTGCTCAAAGAAGGAGTCAGAGCTCTTCAGTTTTCAGTCTCAAGGTTGTTTATTGTTCCTTATCTATAAAAATTTTTCTCCTGTCCAGCTGAGGTCGGCTCAGCAAGACAGTCCAGGCACTCTGCCTGCCCTGGGGTGGTGTTATGTCTTTATACTAAAAACTACCTGTACAATATTTACAATTCCTTTCCAATACCTATCATCTATGTTAGACTGTGAGCTTCTACTCTAAACCAATCTAAAAGTGCCACCATCACAGCAGAAGATGGAGGCCAAGAAGAAGAAGGAGAAAGGCTGGACATGCCCAGATCCCTCCATCTTGCCGCCTGAACCCCCATTCTAAAAACCCCAAAAATCTATTTTTCACCCTGTGATAAATTCACCATCATTCTACTTAATTTGTCGTGGCTTGCAGATCTTTATCTAAGGTTGGTGATTTGCTCCATGAGTGATAATCAAACCCACAGGTGTCTTGAGCTCTGTGCCACCACAGGCACCTTGGGCTCTGTGCCAGGGTCTCTGAGCCCCCAGGCAGGGGTGTTGGCTGCTCAGGACAGCCAGGGGGATGTCCTGGGTTCTGGCACAGCACCTCTCCCGGTAACTCCTGCAGAGGGGCCAGCTGGAGGTGTGACAGCCCCCACAGCAGTGGCCCACATCAGCACAGGGATGTTTGCACAGAGCACTGCCTTCCCCCCCTACAAGAGATCACTGCAAGGGCAAAGGTCTGGGGAGCTCACACAACCTTCACAACTGCATGGGCACAAACAGCAAAGCCAGCACTGCCCAGCGCCAAATTCAGCACCAAGAATCCTTCCCCTGGGCTCTGTCAAGGCTTCCACCTTGCTGTGTGACAGTTCTGAACTCCAGGAATTCGACAGGAGCCCTGCACCTGGCTGGGGGACAGGGAAGCAGTGATTCCTGCAGCGATTACACTGTGGTAGAAGGACAAAGGGTGAGTTTTGTTCTCCCACCAGCAGCATCACTGCTCACCAGTGCAGTCCCATAGAGATTAGGGCCCACTGGAACAGCCCAGCTGGCTCTACCCCCTGAAATGAGCCAACATTGCCCTCATTTATACAGGGTAAGGTAACGGTGCTGATTGAGGCAACAGACACATTCCAGCTCAACCACTGGACCTGAGTCCAGGCATCTGGAAACCAACACTGAGGTGAAGAGTAAGCAAAGGTCACAGAAAATTGCTACAAAATTGGGATTTTTTTTTTACAGAAATCTTAGGTAATCAGCAGCAGTTATACAGCTGGTGCCTGTCTGAACACAGAACAGCCATTCTTGAACTGTCAGGCCAAGCTTCCCTCTCTTCATCAAGGCTATAAAGCAATAAAAATGTTTAGAGGAGGGCTCTTTAGAAAACAAGCAACCTATGGAGTAGGAGGTATGAATGACCCCTGATCAACAGCGTGGTGCTACAGTCAGAACACGACCTTGATATTTTTCTACCTAAAATCAGCACTGAAAGGTGAAAAAACAAGCAAATGTAAAGAGAGAATCAAAATACCACTAAGTATCTTTGCACTGATAGACAATCACCAGATAAAGCCACCTCAGTCACAGGAGAGTTTGGAAGGAACCTCATGTGGATCTCCCTTCCCAAAGCAAGCCCAACTAGAATGGGTTACTCAATTTCCAAATTGCTTCATTTTCTGTACTTCAATTTGTGCCATTGCATTGGGCACCACTGAGAACAGCCTGAGCCCTCATCACTACCCCACCCACCTGGGGTATTCACAGACATGATAAAACCTCCCTCAGGGCTGCTGCCCTCCAGGATGAAAAGCCCCAGCTCTCAGCTTCTCCTCTAAAGTCAGATCTGCAGTTCCTCCTCTTCGTGGCCCTTTGCTGGACTCTCTTAAGTCCATGTCTCTCTTTTCTTTTATTCCTTTTTTTTTTTTTTTTTGGAGTTATATTCTTAGTAATTTGATTTTTTTTTCTTCCACCACTTCTGTTGGAGACAAGTCTTGATCTCCAGCTATGTCAGTGCCCCTACTAAAAAGGCTTTGGAAAACCACTCACCTCCTGAAAAATTATAAAACTTATATGCTGTAAATATAAATATACATCTATACATCAATAAAAATTACATAATAGTTTTAGGACATCAATTATCTCAAAAAAATGATGTCTTCAAGGGTGCCAAGTATCCTTAAGGAAATAATGGCTCCTAACACACATTCTGTGATACTGTTGGTCTTCAAGGCTGCCAGGTTATTGATATAAATTACATGTAATTAGCCTTATTAAAGCCTATAGTACAATAATACTGCTGTATGAAGGAACTCCCTATGTTAATTAGCACTCCAGTTATAACCCATTCTTTTGCAGATCTCCTGGTCTGATACAGCCACTGGACTCTGCACAGCTCACATCTCACAGGAAGACAAGAATCTGCCACAGATACGGTTTTATGTCAGCTCCTTTCTGCTCCAAGGCACAACGTGTGGGTTAGACAGGATGCAGACTATTCCAGCATCATTAAGTTGGGTTTTAAGCACCTTCCACGTGCAATGAGATCTGAGAGGAGCCAGGAATGTATGGAAGAAAATTTGAGATTTAATGGACAATGTGTGTACACATTATCAGAAATGAGGATACAGAAAGATTTTTCCTGAGGAAAGGAATGCTGTCTCTCCCTCCTACATTTTGACAAATGAGGATCATTAGCTAGCAAGAAATCAAGAGAAACCTCTGTTGTTCCAATTATTTTCTTTGCTCCCATGGGTATGACAGCTTCACACAGAACATTCCCAACAGAGCAGTAAGTTTTCCATTCCCCCATACCTAAACATTTCACTATTTCCAAGATCACATGTGAGCTTACTTGCAAGTAACCTGTGCCTTTTTATGGTTATTGATAACAAATGTAAAGACCTGAATGACAAAGCTTGGGTTCAAAGACCAGGTGAACACCACCTTTCCTGTCTTTTCCATTTACCCTCCAATTCTTCCCTCTCAAACAGGAGAAGCAGCCTTTCAGCCAAAGGAGGAGGACTTGCCTTCTGCAAGACAGCTTGGAAAGCAGGCAATGAGCATCAGAAATTGTCTCCTGTTGGAGTGGGTTCAAAACCTGCCACTCCCTGACAGAACAGGGAGTCCCCAACAGCAACGAGTGGCTCTGCTGGCAGAGCCCTTTGGCCTCCCTGTTGAAGCTGTGCCATTGACAGGAAGAAAATTAAACCTAGAAAGTCAGAAATAGAAAGTAGCCGGTAAAAAGAGTTGCCTGGAGGAAGGAAAAGTTGAGTTGTCAGTCCTTGCTGTAAAGCTATTTATACACTTTACCCAGTGACATGCATGTGAATGTGATCTCCTGGAGCAGGGAGGGGAGGTGATCTCACAGGCACTGGGTTTAGCCCTCATCTTCCCAGCACCAGGAGAATGATTGCACACAACTGACTCCAGAGATGAATTGCTTCTGATTCATGCCTGTGTGAAGCCAGAGTAAACCACTTAATTAGATTAACAGATCTAATAAGCAGGGAGCTGTGTAAAGATCTTAAAGCTCCAGCTTCCCCCCTGAGGGACATCCTTCACACACCTACCCAAAGAGTTCTGGGGTTTTGTTACCATAATAGCAAACAAAATCTCCAAAAGATGCACCCAAATTGCCCCAGCAATAACCTTTCTAGAGGTCTTAAAATCCTTTGGCCTCTATATTCAGGGGTAAAAAGTAAAAACACGCAGACAATTACATGCATTAAAACATCAGATGGGTTTCACTGTAGGTGAAATACATAGTCCATTCCTTTAAATTAAACTAAAAGACATTTCCTTCCCCTCCTTTGCCTGCTCCCTCACCCTCTCATCTGTAGGATGGGGCATGCTGCTTTTTCCTTAAGAAGCACACCAGATTTCCTGTCTTAAACACACTCTATAATTAACAACCAGCAAATAATGAGTACCCAGGATATATAAGTCTATTAGAGTGCTGGCAGTGCTAAAGACTCATGCTGTTTCACTGTGAGCTCCACTTGAAGAGGTGATTTATGGAGGACATTTTTTCATTAAGTAATAGCAAATGGTTTCCACCCTCGCAGTACCCAGCAATCTTCAGGGAACAGCACAGTGATATTGAGTCCCTTTCTGGAGAGGAACATTTCAAGGACTTTGGCTGGAACATAAAATGACAATCATTTACTCAAGGTCAGGAAAAAATAAGGGGAAATACAACCAGAGGTTAAGCATAAGGTGCTCAATTGCATAAGATCTGTCAGTTAGAGAAATAATACAGTTGCTGAGAAACTACCAGCAGCTCTAACCATACCCTTGCAGAAATAAAGAGGGCCATATTGTCACCATGTGTTTCAAAATACCATTGCTATTGCTACTTCTGTAGTTGTTACCCCTAAGGAGCTAAGCTCTTATTCCCCTTAATTACTCTAAATACTTCTACCTTGAGTAAATCATAGACAAAGCTCCACTCTGAAGGGACACAGCCCTGAGCACTGCCTGGGTGCCAGCTAATGCCACACAATATTGGTACCTAATCACTTGAATCACCAGCTTCCCTCTACCCCAGGAGTAACCACACAGAAGAACAACAACATACAATTACATTGGCACTCCTGCTACTGCACATCCACTTTCTCTGCAGCCCTCCAGGGCTATTTACTATAAGACTGAAGAGGGATTTCTTCAGTGTACAGACATGCAAAAATCAAAACCTCATAATTATAATACTTTGTCTTCCAGGGAACTAATGTAAGGCATTTAAATATTGTAATAATATTAAAATAAACTTTGCAACTTTCATGGGTATTTTTTTTTCACACATCATGAATGCTGACACTGAATTCCCAGTGGCAGCAAACCAAAGTACTGACAGAGCTAGGAAAAGTCCACTGGAGTCTTGGTTCCCCAAGATCCAACAATGATTTTCTGAAATGTTTTCTCCCCCTTGTAATAATTAAAAACTATTGCCTATTTTGAAATAACTCAGGAGTCCAACTCAGTACACACAGCTACTAACACAGCCTAATCTTCTGCCATGCCAAGAAGAGATTTTGCTCTGACCTGTTCCCACAAGACAGAAATACCAGGCAAAAAAAAAAAAAAATCACCTCCATATACTAAATTTATTCAACAACTCTTTTGTGTTAAAACAAAATGAGATTTTTTTTCTGATGAATCATTGCATTCTTACAGGAAAGTACAAGAGGACAGAAAATCTTAAGTCCCACTGTAATTCAAGGAGTGAGCTGAACACTGGTAAAGTAGTTTATTTCAAAAAGTTTATTTCAAACACCCACCTGAGCCTGAAAGAACCTCCCTGCCTGTAATATCCCTGAGCCCAGGAATGAAGGCAGCATGAGGTAACACCAACACACAGAAATACAATTCCATGGCTGTTCTCTGGCCAAGGCCATGGCTCCCCCACAGTGCTCACTGCAAACACCAAGGTACAGATTCACCCCACTCCTGAAAGCACCATCAGCTGGAGCACACAATTGCCTCTCAACACACACAGCACTTGCTACGTGCTCACTTTTCCATTTAAATTGACTCTGTAATAGCCTGAAGATGAGAGGAAAGCAAGAACAGAGCCAAATAATTTGTTCAGTCATCATGACTTTACTACTTCTCTTAATTCCTTTCTTTAGTACCTCATGTAATGGGGGAGATTTTCAAGAGCTGCAGCTCCACTCAAGAACAAAAAGCTGTTTCCTCAGAGTTCAAATGAGCATGAATGCTAAGTTATCATAAAAAAGGAGCCTTGCTTTCTGAGCTCAGTGGAGCCCCACATCTGCTCTCAGGTTGAGAGACGAGCAGCAGTCCCTGGGACTCTGAACCCCACCGTGGGCAGGGCTGCCTGGGCAGGATGGATTTTGCAGTTTTGTGGCTGTTCTGACCCCAAGAGCTCTTCAGGCAGCTCCACACACTGAGTGTCCCCCCTGCCTTCTGGAGATGAGAACATCTCCCCCTCCTTCACTGCCACAAACAGGGTTTGCTGTTGAAATCCAACAGGCCCCAGTCGTACCAAACACTTAGAGGGTTATTATAAAGCTCACATGGCAAAACATGCTTTCCATAATGCCTCTGTGAAAACACTCCCAGACTCCTCAGAAAATCTTAATCTGTCGCTCTTGAAAACACAAAAACTGCTGTGTGCGCTCCCTTGGGGGAAAAAATAGATTGTAATTATCTTCTGCTCATTTTACCACTTGAAAGCAGCCATGTTTTCAAAAACCCAGTGGATTTTTGAATTCTCCAGGAGCCAGAAGATGCGCAAGGGATTAATTTTATTTTCTTAACAGCACTGGGCCTCCTAAGGTCACGTGTTTCAATGTGCTTTCACACAAGTGCTCTCCCAGAGCAGCATCAACAACCAGATAAAACCACACTGCAGCAACACACAGGCACAGGTAACACAAAACAGTGCCTCATAAACAACTCCTCAATTATTAACTAAAAGTTCTTAATTTAATGAATCTTAATTTAGTGGGGTTTAATGCCACCTCACTTTTCTGTCATCTCTTCACTCATGATGTTTTCTAGAAATTTAATTTGTCACTATGTGTACTTTTCCATGAATGGCAAGGGATACATTTTGGCTAACAAGCAATGAACAGACCTTGTACCTGCCCAAATTTCTCCTTGACACTGCAAAAAGCTCATGTTAAGAGACATTTGGCAGCTTGCTAAATAAAAAAATATGTATTTTTAAAGATATAAAAACTGTCCTGTGAAATAATCAGTTTGCAAAAGTAATTCTTTCAGTTTTAATACATCTGTTAACATCCTGCCCTTCACAATAATTTCTATTACCTAAAACAGTTTGTGCTGCTTAGAAAATCCCTCAAAAAGAAGCAAAAAATAGTAGTTAGTACAACTACACACATTTATTTCATGGGAATCCATTCAGTACTCCTAATATCCCTTACACAGTACAATGAAAGATATGAGCAAGAGTTCAGAGCCTGCATGCTTGTCTTGCTCAGAACTGGATTCTATGCATCTTAATTACTTTAATTCATGACATTTAAAGCTGAAGTGTAGATTAGAGTGAAAGCTCAAATGTTTCAGCAGCCCTGTATTGTAATGCTGTCCTTGGGTTTTAAAAAGGAAGGAAGGATTTGGAGAATTCACTTTTAGTCTGAGTTTTCAAATACCCCTGAAGCCTGGATTTCATCCTGCCAGAAGAGTATGCAAGACTCATTTCACTCACCCAAACAGGGACATTCTGGCTTACAAAAGACAAAGCATTTCAAGATGAACGTTTCCATTTAGTACAACACAAATACTATTTGTATTATTTAGCATAAATGCTGTAACTAGGAGCTGAGTTAGTAAGTGAAATTTGTTAATTTAATTATTAAAAAATGCAGCTCAACTAAAGTCTGGTGGAAAGTATATTTCCATTGAGTTCCAATACACAGTCTGTATTCCAACACCCACAGCTTCAGAATTTTCCTAATATTTAGCAATATGTAAAGGGCAGAAGGGGACACAGAACATCATTTTCCAAGTGCCACATAATTCTTCAAAGCTATCACTCCCTTTCCCTCAACTAATGTTAAAGGTGAAAAGAGCAAAATCATCCATTATTGAGGGCTTGGTTCAGCATTTCTGCAATTTTAAATACTTTTATGTGATACAAGTGCATGCAGGAAAGTTGGGTTTGTCTCCATTTATGCTAATAAATAAACATTTCAGGTTTTTTTCCTTGCTTGTTTGATTGGGATATATCTTTAGCCAGTGTGACTTGTTGAGAAATCACTAAACCATATTTGAATATTCCCTCAGGATGTAGCAGGAGGACTGCAGGTCCCTTCAGAGGGGCTCACTTGCCCTGGGCAGTGGGACAATTCAGGGTTTGCTCAGCCAAAGGGATGCTGGATGTGACACTCCCTGCAGCAGTGCCCAGCCACTTGGCCTAAAAGGAAGAACTCGGCTGAAAAATTCTCCTGGAGCTGAATTGTGAAGGATTTTCAACTGCCTGAGTAACTCTGGTGAGTGCAAAGGCCCTGTGGTGGTTTATTGGCATTTGTTGACACAACTGTACAGTGTAAGTGCTGCACCTGATCCAGGGCAGCTCTGCTTTACTGACAGCATCAGCTTCCAAAGTGAACATCCCCCAGCCCACAGAAATGTTCTTCCACAGAGCTGAGAGATCAGCATGACTACAGGTAACTGATATATTTAACAGAAAGTGAAGTTAGCATCAAATTATAAAATAATTGTATTATTTAGCAGCTCCATGAATGACCCATTCTGCTGCAATGATCTATTCGGTTTTTAGGTAGAGTTTCTGAACAAATAAATAATATACATAATGCTACCTAAATTGAGGACTCTGCTCAAACAGAAGATACTGGAAGTACTAAATTTAATATGTACCAGGTAAACAGACCTCAGTTCTATTTGGGAGAGATTGGATTTGTCAGGAAGGAAATCCAGCTCAGCCTGCAGCAACTTTGGGCTGAGATACTCACATTTCAGAGAAATGGAAAGACAGAGAGTAAGAGGTGCCAGCAGGAGCGTGGCAAAATCAGAAATTCTGTCACAGAGCCAAGAAACAACATTGGAAACGTCACCATTTCCTGTTGTCTCTTTTTTCACTATTCACAGGAGTATTTACTGACCTGAGAAAGATGAGTACAAGCAGGGAGTTTAGATGCAGCATCAAAAGGAAGCTGTGGATAGAGCACTGAGTGTCCCAGTGACTGAAACACTGCATTTCAGCTACAAGAAACCAAGAGATTGGCCACAGAGAAAGGCTGAAGATAGGAGATTTTCCTCAGAACAAAACTGGCTTACAAAAGTGACAAAAAATAATTTTATTACTCTAATGGAACTACCTCAATATCCAGCAGGGGCTACACCTGATCACCTGCACTGCATTTCCAGGATGCTTAACAAGAGAGAGAAAATAGATAATGTGAGTGCCAGACATTTAGCTGGAGGTACAGGAAAGGGTTGGTAAACTCAGAAAGATTTGAACTGACCCTGAACAAGGGACAGCAGAACAAATGAGATCATTACACACAGTAAAACATGATCTGCAGCCTGGCAGCTCCTGCATTAAAGCCTCAAATTGTTACAGTGAGAAAATCAAATAAATATGAGTATAATAATTTGGTTTATCATCTTAAAATCCACTGTGGCTTGGCCATTAACTACCAGTGGTCACATTATTTACTGGTGTTGCTTTGCCTATTTGTCATGAATAATAGCATTTCTTTTGGTTCATTTCCTCTCTGCTGCCTTTGGGAAGGGACACAATATAACTACTTAATAGTTTATGTCATTCTTTAAAAAATTGTTTGTAGTTTAAGAACTAAAATCATGGTATTTAATCTATGCTGGATGCTGAAACATTATTCTCATTATACATACAGTTTAAAATTATTTTAAATTAAACTTCTTGGCATAAAAAAATACAAACTAATGTCTCAAAGAAGTCAAATCTATTAGTCTTGATCAAATCTATCAAATTTTGTTTGTTAGTTGAACCAAAACAGTGATGTGCCTTAAAGTACTTAAGAGCTTCTGGGATCTTCAAGCTCTTCAGATGTTTCAAAGGCCTGTATTGTGCAGAAAAATTGCCATAAAACAGATAAACAGACTGGAAATGCCATTGACACCTCACAATCAATATATTTTCTCTTTCAAAAATAGCCCTAAAGTCCCTCATGGAAAACAAAATTATGGAATGACTAAATTCAGTCCTTAGGTAGAAAGAAAAAGTTTTATGAAAATGAAACTGCTGAGACATCAAAAAGTATTAAGTAAAATTTTCAGTAATAAGAGGTTATTTGATTAACTTCTTTGATTTCAGCATTTCAAGTTGAAAGTCTTTACTCCTCAGAGCTGTTTTGATTCCATACAAACAGTAAATTGTTCAGTTCCCCCTGAACTTCATTTTCTTCTACCACTCTAACTTCCAGCTCATTGGGGTGGATTTTCCAGCAGCACAGTCTGGTTCAAAGGTTCAGCCCTGCAGGTATTTAATACAAGAGCCACCCTATTAAGGCAGATTAAAATTGTACATATCCACCAGATTTTATGGCAAAGCTGCTTTAAGACCTGCAAAAAGGGAATGAAAGCAGTTTTAAACCATGCTTTAAACCTTCCCCATGCCCCTGGCTGAGGGTGGGCAGCCTCAGAGGAGGCCCTTACTTTGAAATTTAGGAAAGATAATTATGAAATTACTTCATTATGAATTCAAAGAAGAAAAAGAGGTGAAAGAAACCATCAAGGATTTCAAATGCACACAATTATACTCATTTTAGACAAGAATAAGCTGAAGAAAAAGTTCCAGGAAAACAGGTCATTTTGCAGTGGTAAATACTGCAGTGATGTTATCCTGGGGACCTGTGCAGTTGAGAGGCACATCAGAAAGGACCTGCTCACTAAATCCTAAAAAGCCTTTTTCACACATTTCCAGACTGATCACACACCATAACAACAGCTGCTGTCCAGCTTGCCTATTTAATAGCTTTTTAAATTAAAATTTTTTAAAAAGGCTGATTTCTAATGGAAATGGAAGTTCCTCGTGGAGATGGAAAATTTATCCAGAAGTAGAGAGGAAATGAGCTGAGAGCTAAGTGTTGAAATTCTGCAGCAGTATCCACTAGGGATGACCACCTCTTCCTTGCAGAGTCCTGGACATAAAGGGAATTCAGATTTCCTGATGTTTGGGGGAGCAGGAAACTACAGTGGCTCCAATAAATAAAATCCATCAAGCACATGTTTGAACAAAAGCACTCCTGAAAACACTACTCCCTTCATAAGCATAAGGCAACACTTTGTGTTTCCATGCAGAACTGATATTTCCTGTTGGCAAAAACACTGCAGTAGGCATTTAAGTAATTTTTTTAAAGCATTTTCAAAGGGGGTGTTTTTTAAAAAGTTACTTTCTAAGAAGTCAAAGGTGTTATCTGTTCATATTTAAATTACAACTAAGTCAAAATAAATTCAGAAGAATAGGAAGACTAAAGGATAGTAAGAGCTCATTCTGTTTCTAATTATGTTTTGTGATATAGCTAAAACTTAATTCACCAGATGATGCAAATCACACTTATAATCAAGGAGCTCCTTTAAACAGAAGGATAATCCTTAGCATTTGGCAAAAGATTAGAACAAAATTAATTGTCTCTATCATCCACAAAGATTGACAATATAAATATGTGGATCAGTGGATCAATGCAGACTTCACAGTGAAAATCCTTATAAAAAGGCAGGTGTATCCACATGGATTTTTTTATATTTCTATCTAAAACAAATCTGAGTATTAATCATTTTACCTTTCTCCTGCTCTAGTAGATAATTTCAAAGTTTTCTTTTATAATTTTAAAAGAAAAAAAATACCATTTTTCATTACTTTGAACATACTGAAATTGAAGCAATGCACAAACAAGGAAAAAAAGGAAAACTATCTTATTTTCATGTCACTGGAGTAAGGTTGATCCAAAATGCTTTGAAGATTGCTTTGCAATGCTTTTGCCAACATAAAAAGCATCACTGCTTTAAGAAAAAAGCTGCACATGGGGGGAATGCAATGTGCATTCATGTGGGCCTGGTGCAGCTCTTCAGGGCTGGAAGATACTGAGAGGAACTGGAAAGAAAAGAACTGCTTTATAAAAAGTTTCTCTAAACTTCAGCTCAAACATAAATAAATGACAAATCAGAAGGACAAGAAGAGAATGTGGGCCACTATTCCTTTCAAACAGCATCCAAAAGAGATGTGCTACTTGTAGTCCATAATTTCAACATGAATATTAAGGTATGTTTTGAGAAACATAAAAAAAAATCCCCAAAACAAATCGAAAATAGCTCCAAAACGACAGATTTTTATCCCTACCTACTAGAATAGGAAAATTTACAAAAAAATATAAAAAGCATTTATGTAAGCCTTAAATAACAAGCTCTCCACATATTATCTGGGGAAAACAATAAAAATCCATCACATTATAGACAATACTGCTGAAGTCTTAATTTTGCAGCAGCCAGGAAGGACTCTGAGCATCCTGCCTGGAGCACTTTGCTGCTGTTCTCAACTGGAAGTTAGACACCAAGGGGAAAAAAGTCACATTTTTTTCATTTGCAGCCTCACTGCAGATAGAATCACCAACACCCAGCCAGGCTCATAATCCTAAAGAGCTCAAATGCCATTTTTAAATGCTTAATAGAATTTGTAGGAACTTATACAGCCCTTTAATTGCTCTGCATTATGACTACCCAGTATTTTTGTTAGACAGACTGGAGCCTAAAGGTGTGAATCAGAAGATGCACTACTCATATTGCAAATTAAATCAGCCCTAGAATGCAGCTTGAGAATTTTAGCAGAAATTAACTTTTAGAGCAAAGTTTGTGAGCAAATCTAATTAACTTCAAAACATTAACATCACATATGGACCAGTACAAGCACCCAACCCAGCAGCAGCTAAAATATTGCACAAAATAATGGCAGCATGGTCACATCCTCATACAAATATTTTAACATCAAGCCCATACTGCTGAAAAGCTGAACTTAGGAAAACTGAGCACAGGAATCATAAAGATGTGATCTTATACTTTAAAATTTAACTTCTTTTTTAGGTTGCCTTGGAGAAAAAATAAACCACCTTTGCCTTAGTTTAATCCTGCACCAATAATGACCATATATGTCCCCCATAAATACTGTATATATTTGTATACTGTGCATATTTATATTTATGAATATATTTATATATCACAAATACATAGCAACAATTTACAACATATATCATGAAACACAAAAGTGCCATCAGCTTATGTAAAAAATTAACACTACAGTAGCAGGGCAAGAAATTATCTCTATTTCAAACAGAAAATATTCAGTTTTGAGATGAAAAATGGTCATTCTAGAGATATAAAAGTTGAGTACAGGTGTAAAAATACCTGGAAGTCTGAGACCTCATGGATAGTGTGGTTGCTTTGATTCACTCTTGAATTTATATCTACCTATGCTAACCTTCTCCATTTCAATGAAGAAAGAATTCTACTTCAAGTTTTCCTCCCGTGAAATAAGAGACTTGCAGAACTGAATTACAACCCCTTGAAAACAGAGATTTAATAGAACCATCAAAGAGCACAGCTGCACTATTGGATACCACTCTAATTAATATTACATAATCCATACAACACATGTGATCAATTTCGAGGTCCCAGGCGGTTCTTAAATGAATGAATGCAATTTGTAAGCTCTGATCTGTCACTTCCACTTAGAGCAGAAGTGTCTACATTTCATATTACATTGTAATGCATGCTGGAAGCCTGTATCAGAACTCCAATTACTCATATCATGATCAAGTTCCACGGACATAATTAGGAAATGGGGAAGCCAGGACCCATAAAACCACGAGATGATGGCAGAGGAAAAGTAGGGAGAGAAGTAGGAAAAAAGTTACCAAAGGGTCAAGTGTAACCTGCTTGGAAAGGCTGCAGTGATTGTCCATTGGCTGGCACTGGGAGGAGGAATTTCCCCAAATCTGCTTTACTTTAGGGTTATTTTGCATGAAGTGGAAAAATGAGCAGTTTAAGCTGTATACTTTAAAGGAAAATTAGGTGCTGAATCTGGGAAAACTTCAACAGAAATCTTTCTGCAAGTCTTATTTCCTATGCCTATTCCATTACAGTTAAAAGGAAGTACAGCTTCAATCCCTTAGCAAGTCATCCAGCAAAAAGAAATCTGTACACATTCAGTGCTGATTGTCTTTGATCAGGGAAGGGACTTGCCATGCTAAAGCACAAGCAAGAGCTGCAGTTTTCACAGCAAATTCCATGAATTTCTAGATTTGAACTACTGAACTATAGCCCCCTTTAGAAAGACTGAAAGGTTACACTTAGTTAAGCTCAAAACCTGTGTCCACAGCAAAAACTGGAACAGAAAATGAAATAGATCTGAGATCTTCCTAATAGATTTAACATCTCATTTAGAAAATGTCGGCAGGAACACTCCATTTTAGCAAACTTTTTGATTAAACAACAAAATAAATGCTGAAGCGCTTTTACTTCAAAATTTTCCAAATAATTCTATAGAACAAAATATTTGGAAATGTACAAATTCCACAGACAAGACAGCTAACAAGCCATTAGTGGTAGTGAATCAAATCCAAATGCTTCCACCAAGGAAATCCAAGACAATGATTTTTTTTCCACAGCCAGGCTTCACATCCAAGTGACATCGTGTATAACTAAAACTGGTGACAGCGCAGGTCTGGGAAGGAAAGCTCTGGGCTGGCAGCCTTTGCTCCAATGCACTCAAAGCCACCTCATTCACAGCCATTAACCTTTTTTTTTTCTCCTCACAGAGTATAATACTTACTTCATAAGATGCTGAAACAATTAATGTAATTTAAAAACATCATCTAGTACTGCCTACGGAATGGCAAATCTTTTCCAGAACGAAAATAAATCAGATGTAATGTTTTAGAGTAAATACATGCATGAAAAAAGATACTATAATTACACTCACTAAATATGGCTCCAGATAATTATTATGCCGGCTTTCATTGAAAGAAAAAAAAAAAATGAAATGAAAGAAGGGAAGAAAACCATTTTAGGAAGGGGAGGGGAAAGCCAGGGCAGTGACGTTAGCAATGTTCCATTATGTCCTTATTTAATTCTATGGCAAAGTTCCCATTGACTTCAATGAGAGTACGATTTGGCAGGAGAGAGACAAGCAGAACGAAATAGTTTCAAAGCAATTTTAATGCACTGTTTTCCTTTCTCAACTCTGACAAACTAATTTCCTTTTTTTTTTTTTCCTCTCCCTACTCTTTTCTTTATTGTTGTTGATGCAGTTGTCGTACTCCAATAGAAAGCAGCTCTTCAGCAGCTTCGGAAATGCTGTACATAGAAAACACAGCAAGGCCCATCATGCGTGCAAGATGATAATAATCAAACTAGAACTGCATTTAGTGACAGAGTAGTTAGTGTGAGTGAAGTGCAAGGCTGGAAATTGAAATCTGCACAGCCTGACTGGTTAATAACAACCATCACTCAGTGTTTATACCAATCCAAATCAGAGCGAAAGAAGCGAGAGACAAAGGAGAAGAAAATGCAAGTGAAAAGCCATGGGGTTGGGAAATATTGAACCTGCTGTGAACTTACTGAAGTGATTGTTAATCAGTCTAATGTTTTTTCAGAGAAAAGGCATAGCATCACACAAACTATTACATATAAAATGAACTCCAACCTTTCAAATACAGAAATATTTGGGAATATTTCGTCACTCCAGAAAATGCTCATCAGCTCCTATAGCAATGCAGACGGCAACAGGCAGCATTTACGAGAGAAGAGCCAGATAAATGCACTACCCTGAATTATTTATTAGAAAAATCCGTTTCAAGGACGCAGAGGATTTCCACGCCGGTGTGACAGATTTTGAACACTTTGTGTTATTGTGTGTAATGAGTCGCTTCCCCCGCGGCCGTGCGGGGAGCGCCGTGCCCAGCGCCGGCGCCTCGCTCGTTCCGCTGGGCTCTGCTGCACAGCTAATCCTTTCACAATGGCCCTAATCCAGTTAGCGGCCAGCGATGGTGAAATGTCAGCCTAATTGGATAACAGCCTGCCATTCTGGGATTATTCCATTAGGGCAGCAGGCCCCGCTCGAGGGGACGCCCAGCAGCGCTGCGGGGCCCTCGGCCGCTCCCTGCCTCCCTGGCCCGCTCCTCAGGGCGGCCGCACACTGACACCAGCGGCCTCTCCCGAATTAAAACCATCTTTGGGAAAATATTCATTTGCACTACGTTTTTAGTTACTAGAAGCTAAGTAACTTCCCAGCTTTGGGGTACTGCAGAATGGATCTGCTCTGTCGCCTCACGGGCACTCGCCATCTCCCCCCTTCCCTCCTTGGTGTCCCCTCAGCCGCAGTGCCAGGTGGGCTGGGAGCAGGATGACAACAGGGCCACCCCAGCAAGTGGCGGCTTGGAGTGGGGACCTGGGGACACTGGCAGAGTTGCTGACAAAGCCTTTGTGTCCTGCTTCCCTCACACTCCTGCGGAGCCAGGGAAGCACTCAGCCTGCTGAGGACAGGAGAGGGACACAGTCCCACCTCCAGCTCACGTCCTGCTCCAGGCCCCTTGAGCCTTCCACCAGCTCTGCCCGCAGCTCAGCTGTGGGACTGATGGAAAACACCGCTTGAATCAAGCGGAAAATGTACAATGCATGTTCACACGAACAATAAAACAGCCGGCGGGATTTCTGTGGCTGTCACCAAACGCTGCCCACACTCTAACAGGACATGCCCTGCCTCACATCCCTGTGCCACAGGTACCCCACAGGTGATGGAGCATGGGGACCCACAGCGTGGACCAACAGTGACACCTGGGGGAGAGAGAGGCGGGATGAGCACAGCTCCCTCCCCCTCCTCAGGTACCCGCCATGGCTGGGCCCTCACCTGGGGCCGAGCCCTCACCTGGGGCCAAACCCTCACCCACGCCTGGGCCTTCCACCTGCATGGAGACATCACTGCTTCAACTCTAACCTCTGGCAATCCACTTACTGCCAGCGGAGCTGAGCCTGGAGTGCCATTGATTTGCCGTGAGGAGCCAGTGCAGTCATCATTTCATATCCAAAACAAGAAAAGCACACAGATATTTATGTTCTTATTGATGGTAATGCAAATTTTACTCCAGGTGGAAGATTCCTCTCACAAAAACATTTCTATTCCCCTCAGAGAAAATAAGAGGCCATGAGAGGGACTATAGTATTATTCGAATAATCATTTTGGGCTAAAACCCCACATTTTGGAAGGAAAGAATGAGGATTTTTTTAAGATGCTTTATGTAGATACATACATATTTAAAACTCCCTGTGAAAAACTCTGTAGCTTGTCTTCACTACAGACTGAAACTGAATGATGCACTCAAAAAAAGAATCAATGACCTCCCACGCTTTCTTCTTACCCTCCTCCCAGTCTGCACCAGCTTCACAACTCCCACACTTGACTTCTTGCCTCCCTTCTGAACTACCTGCCTCCTTGACCACAGTGTCACTATTTATTTATTTGTTCTTATCTCCAGGGCAAAGGGCTGGTGGGGGCTCCTGCCTGCACTCGATTACTCACAGACATTTTCCTCTGCTGTGATGGAGCAAGCAAAGCCCCTTTAGCAGGAGATGGGAATTTCCACAGCCTCCTGTGTGCCCAGGGCTGCTGTGGGTGTGTGGCTGGGCACCTGTGGGGCAGGAGCAGCTCCTGCAGCCTGGCACAGCACGGAGACAAGAGATTAAACCAGCACTTCCAGAGAGTCACTGCAAATTCTCTGCTCTCTTTCCTAATGGGAAAGTTGGCTTCTCTGAAAATAAAGTCTGCATCTTGAACAACTCTTTCAGTGTTCCAAGGAACTGCAGGGGTACCTGTGAGAACACAGTGTCCTCTCAAATGTTTTTCCTGAGTTACTACAAATTTGATCAACAAAAATCACAGCGAATTGCTCAGTGCTGTAAGTTAACTTGACAACAGCAGTTTTCCTCTCTGACTCCATTTGTTGTCCATAGCTCAGAGCTGTGTTTTTTGAGGGGGGTTGCATAAAGCTTTTTCTTGGTTTTGGTTTTTTTTTCTATTTACAAGTCCATACCAAACAACTCCCAGAAGCCATTACTTTTATCACCTTGAAGTCTTCTGGAGAATACTTTTGTACAAGCATTTGAAAAAAGCAGCTCATTACAATCCTGTAACAGGTTGTTTGGTTTTTTTCCCCTCTAACACCCATTTCCTCTCCCTTATATGACTATTTTGCTGTTTCTTCCTTGCAGAAATACTCTTGCTTTGCAACTCCAGATCACTGATTTCTAGACAAACTCATGGGGCTGTCACTGCAGGGCAGCTGATGCTGCATTGACAGCAGAAGGGATTTGAGCAGAGCATCCCAAGACCAACCAGAGCTCCAGGCAGTGCTGCAGCTCTTCCCCCTCACAGCCACGTGGGCAGAGGGGAGGTGAGAGCCTGACCAAGGGGATTACAGCTCTCAGGGCTTGGGATGGGATCAAACAGGAGCAAAAGGGGCACCAAGAGGACACTGCTCATAGATGGATGCTCAGTCCAGTAGGAAGCACCTGCCAGGTTGTAGGTTGTGCTCTCAGGGCCATAGCACCAATGTGCAAAAGCCTTGGTTCCTCCTGAAGAGCATTTTCCTGTTTTAAGACTGCCTCTTCCACATAGCTCAAGTTTGGAAACAGGAATAGAGGTGGGTGAGGGAGGTCCCAGACAGAATCAGTGATTCTATTTTGCATGAAGCAATGATAGGAAGGAAACTTCAATCACTAATAAGACAATTGACTCTTTCCAAAGCATGACTCAAAAACTTGAATTACTAAGCACATTTCATGTAGTCAGAACTGAGGAGACAGAACAAAGAAATCTACTAGAACAAATGGATTGATACACCTGTAGGAGCCACAAATTTCAGATCTCATGTCATCTTAGGAAAAGGGTATGTCTAAGTAACCATGTGAGTAAAAATCCAAGTGGTCACACTCAAAACCAGCACCTAACACACAGACAAGTGAGCAGACAGCATTGCTGTGCTCTACAGCAGCACTTCTCCTGCACTGCAGGCATGAAATCCTGCTGCAGGCATGCCAACAGTGCACAGTCACCCAGCTGAGCCAAAACTGAGTCCTTCCTGATGGCAACAATCCTAAGGGTTTGCCTGGGCATTAGGATATTCCCCACATGAGTGCAAACAGGGGATGCAGTCAAAAAATCAGAACAAAAGAAGACAGGAAGTATTTATGCTATGATAAGGGCTGGGAGAATATGTGAATGAAATGCTCAGGCTGAGTGGAACAACAGCTGACAGATAATCTGAAAAAGTTTCTGACTAAATAAGGAAAGGACTGAGCAACTCTGTATAATAACTAGGACTGGAAATTCCAAGCACTATTAAAATGTATCCACTCCCTGCAAGCTCAGAGTGTAGTTTTACAAAACTGCTTATTAAAAATATTTCCTTTAATCATATGTACAAGAGCTCATAAAATGAGAGGAGTGTGGCACAAACTTAGTGATTCAAGACCACAAACCATAAAAGGTTGTACTTTTTTGCACAGTTACATGCAAAATTTACAGCTCTTAAAACAGCCACGTGACTTTTTAGTCATTCACACTCAGGATGCATTAGGACTGCACTAACTCACTAGGCTGATGTGATCCAATTATTAGGGAGTCCCAGAAAGCTGGGAACAACTGAAAGTCCTGAAAGTTTTCATCATTATTAATAAATGATCCAAGAGCTATTGCATTATTAAAACTAGGAAGAATCATGAAATAAGTAAAGAGCACCTTAATTATCAAAGATTCAATCACTAAACTCATAACCAGTGGAAAACAAAGCTTTCTGCAGGCATGGATTACTTGTCCATAGGAATACACAAACTTTGTGGCCTTTTGAAAATTTATATTTGTTATATAGATCTGCATATTAAAAAAAGTTAACGAAGTAGAAGAACTCCCAGATCTTATAATTGATGAGAATTTAAGGTGTGCCCTTAAAATGGTCACCCAGCTCTCAGCAGGTTTTAAGGTGCTCTGGGGCAGAGTCCTGTGTGTCTGGAGCAGGAGGCAGGAGATTGAAACTCTTGCTCAGGCACACCATGGGAGCCACAAATCCAAAGGAAGCAGATTCCTGGGCAGACCTGTGGCCTCCTGGGTGGCCTTGCCTCTGTTGTACCAGCATCAGGGGACACCACAGCTCAGGGAACTGTGATCCAGGAGAGGAGGACAGGCAGCTCACACAGATGTGTGGCTCCACTGGTGCACAGGGCTTGTCTGAACCCTCACACTTTGTGATTTAATGGGATCAATTTTCACATGCTTCCACACACTTCGAAATTTAATTGGTTGTGAAATATGCTGAAGAGTTCAAAAGTGTTCTTTGATATAAATAGAACTGTTCATTGTAAAAGATGTTGGCAGCGTTGCATTTTATTTTTATACAAAACATTGGAAATGGTCTCTACCAAATTTCCATGAAGATGGATCACAGGTTTAACAGGATAGAGTGGATGAGGGGAAAACCAAGATTCAGGAGAGGGCAGAGCCTGATAGAGCTGAAGATAAAAAGAGAGACCTCATTTTTCTTTCCATCCTGAACATTACAGCTGTAACAGCTTTATTACCACAGCTTTATGTATGTTTACATTTTTTTGCTGATTGTTGGCATTACAGCCACATCTGGTATCATTTTTCTTAACTTGCCTTATTACCATTTGTAACATGTTTCCCCCCACTCCCTGAGCCTCTCAAGGATCAATCTTGCCTTGCCATTCCACCCTGTCTTGCCCTCCTACCTCTCCTCTAAGTGTCAGACTTTCTAAAACCTTCTAAAGGTAATCAGAACATGAACAAATCTTTTTCATCCCCATTTCTTTTTAGGTTTTTTTTTTCCTTTTAAATAAGGAAGAATGCAACAAGCAGGGCTGATTTGCACCCTGCCTGTTTGGCTGTGCTAGCACTGCTCTCATACCCTAATTCCAGCTCCCACTCTGATCTGCTGGCCAAACAACATATTTAATTATATCATGCTGGTGGTACCAGGCCCAGAGAACTGCTCTGCTGGCAGAGTTTTCCTAAACTGACCCTATGGCCAGGATTCAGCTTCCAATAAATCTCAGGCTACACAGTGCAAATTTATCACCTGGGAGAAACCCCCTCCTTCATTCAGCACTGAGTTATGGGGGACCATGAAATTTCATTTCATCAAAGTAAATCTAGAGCCCCTCCTGTCCTCCTTCCAGGTTCCTAGCTTCAAGTAATTAACAACCTGTGACATTTGCACATTTTCACACTAATTGAGAACATAAAAAATACATTTTTATCTTAAGCACTGTTCTAAAACCTGAGGGATTACTGCTGCTATTAATGAAAAACAAAAATCCAGAATTTTTTTAGGATTGGGGGAATCAAATTTTTCATTAAAATTCAGTTATTGAGAAAAAAAATTATTTAAGGCATCTCATTTAATCAGAAAATACTTGTTTCACACTAGCATTTATACATGAACCTGAAATAAAAACTTAGAGAGCAAAAGAAAAGTTACATAATTACCAAAGGAATGATCATTCACAGAGCATGGGGAGTGCTCTTAGCAAGACAGCAAAACATCTAAATTTAGAAAATGTTACTCTTTTGTCATCTTTATAGAAATCTGAAAGATAATGATTTTTTAAAGGAGAAAGATACCTCGGTTAAAGCCATTATTTCGTAAAAAAACCCTACTACTCTCTAGCAAGACTACAGAAAATGAGAACTTTCTTCCTAGGTGGTTTTGGTGCTCTCCAAAGAGACCTGGCCCTTTGGGGTGGGTTTGTAACTGTTGGAGAAGATTTGATTTGGTGGTAATGGGTGAAATCACAGCAGCAGCACACAAAATCAATGTATGCCATCACAAAATGAAGTGTCTGTATCAGAGGGGAGTTTGGAGCTGTGGCAGAGGGGAAGAGCTCCCCTGGCAGAAGGAGCCTGTTCCAAAATCATTCTGGTACAAAGATGTGCCCCAGAGGGAGCAGCTGCTGAGCCCACAGAGCTTTTCAAGGCCTGACTCCACTGCCAGCCACCCCCAGCAGCTGCCCATCACAGAAAATGTACTGTATGGACTGTTAGGACATTAAGAAACAATTATTGCACCTAACTATTATTGCACTTTTTTCTAGTTATTCTCAGTGATTGAAGAATAAATAACTCTAGGGGCAGTGAAAATTCTTTACATGGATTTGCTAAAAATGGGTATCTTTGAGGGAGTTTTGAAACATGGAGAGAAACCACCCAGGGAAGCCACAGCATCTCCTCACGTCCAGGTCACACCATGTCTGCATTTTGGTAATTCCCATGCAGGAAATTGCAAAGGGAGAGATCCTTTCAGCATGGATTTGTTGGCGTTTAATCCCATTTGGAGTGTGCTACACGAAGGTTTAACCCTGCCACTCTTATTTACTCCTGCCACTTAGAGGCACTCAAGGTCTTTGAAAAGGCACCTCACAACAGGCAGGTGGGTTTTATTCTGTGAATAAAATGAATATTTTCATTTTTATACATATTTGAATATCTTCAGTTCCTGCTCCTTTCCTTGCCCCTTCCACCCAAGCAGCACTGAAATGGGTGCAGGCTCAGCCTGTTGGTCCTGCACTGCTTTGAAGCCACCTTAACTCTGGCTGTGCTCATTTCCCCCTAGGGCATTTTGCCAGGAAATTGAATATTCAGAGGTCTCTTGTATGGATTCTGGACTTGAATATAATATGTAGGATTATAGCTAGAAATGGAGTACATGTTACATATAATACATGTTATATCCTTGTTAAAATGATTAAAGCCCAAGCAGAAGCCTTGCATGAGCAGCTATTTCACAGAGCCTCCAAAAACTTCCAATGAAGAAACCACTTTCAGTGGTTCTTTCTAGAACAAAACTAATTTAGTTTAAGAGTTTTAAGAGCCTTTTTCTCCAAAATGTATTTTGTCTTTTCTAACTTTTAATAAATGTTGTTTACATGCAGAAATGAGAAATCACTGGCTGTTCTGCAAGAAAGTAATTATTTCAAATTAGGATAAATGCATGCTGTATGCATATAGAGACTGTATTTTCATTTCTCCTTTCTGTCCTGTACCTGTGTAGCTGTAAACCTAGAGACCAATCAATTCTCACAAAATTAATTATTTTTTTAAATAGCACACAAAAACACCTATACTGGAAACTCAAGTGCAGATTTTTTTCACCTCTTTTTTGTATGTGGTATGGCTGGCTCCATATACCACACAGTGGACACTGCAGTCCATTGTTGAAGCTGGAACAGGATGCTAAGGCCATATATAGATGAAATATATGCCTTTATATATATATATGGTATGTATCTACCTACATACATTTGCAAGAAATACATTCCATTTTTCAGTCTTCAAGTTTATGGTTTTCCCCTTACAGAAGAGAGCTAATAGTAATTTTTTAAAAATTACTATAATTAACTGTGCTTTAGAGAGGCATTGGATCTTCAGAGCCTAAATTACTCTAGAGTTTTAATTAATTTTGTTAGACACTTTAGTCCTCTTTCTACTTTTCTAAATTTCACCACACAAAACTGATGTGAAATCTGATTATCAAACAAGATGTAATTTCTGTGACAGTTTAAAGACAAAAGTGACTCAAGGTTTCTGGACAGATAAAACATTATTCATTACACTAATCAGCTAATTCAACTAATTGGTTGAAAGGAAAATAATTTCTCTGACCTGCACAAGGGGCTGTGTCCTCCAAAGCAGATCTTCCACCAGTTCCTCCAAAGATACCAAACTTAGGTGCTTTAGGAACTCCCATGAGGGCTCTTTGCAGCTCCAGCCAAGGAGGCACAGCTGTGCATGGTTGTGTGGAGCTGCTCTGGCCCATTTCAACCTCACCCAACAAGGACCAGGTGCCCCCAACACCTGGCCAGGCCAGCAGCCCCATCCAACACTGACACCCCAGCTCTGCTCCGTTTGAAACTCCAAAAACATCTCAGCTTAAACTGACACGGTTCAGGAGGCAGAAATTAATAAAAAAGTTAAAAGTTTGGAAATATCTGAGGGAATAGGAAGAGAGGTACTTCCCCCCCTTCCTTTTCTTTTCCTCCCCACAACTAAAATGCACTGCACTTTGAAAATTCACATGAGAAAATGCAAGGATTCATCAAGAGAACTGCAGGGAGCATACACACTGGTAAAAAAAAATTACTAAAGAGGAGGAGGAGGACAGGAGAGCTTTCTCTCTCAGTGTTTCATGTCCCCTGCCCCAGCAGCACTACAGCTGAACACAATCCATGTATCACAGGGTGAAAATGGGCACAGTTCCACACACTGCAAATTTATTTTGGGTTTTAACCTTGTAATTAAAATAAAAATGAAGAGTTACACAAAAAATAAAACAAACCTGCAAAGACACTTCTCATGCAGTCCAGTTAGGAAATCCAGAAAGCTGCTGTGGCTCAGACTGACTGTGCCAACCCTCCAAAAGGCAACAGGTGTTGTAAATAAAAAACACTTGGCCCCAGCTCCACATGCCTTGATTATTTATTCTGATTTTGTGAATTAGTGTCTGGAGTTGGACAGATAAAGGACTGGGACAGCAGACAATATAACTGGCTGGTAGTAATGACAGCTGTTACCCATATGCTGACAGAAGGAGGACTTTATTTCTAGCAACTAGGATCAAAAATGTGTTTTTCTGAGAGCACCTAAGGATGGATAGGTGAGCTTTAGTGTAGGGAGCTTCTGAGAGTTCCCATGGCAAAATGAGACCGAGATGTTAAATGAGATACTGCACATATTTTCATCAGGAATGTAAAGTTTCTCTTTTTTTTGTTTTTGGGGGGGAATCATTCCTCTTATCGACTAAATGCTTTAAATATTTTAATATTCATGCACCAAGGGGAATATGAATATTTTCCTGACACAGTCCAAAGCAATCACACAACCTAAATAGCAGGCCAAGTCTGGAAGGCATATTGAGCATGTTCTCTGCTGATGATATCATAAAGGTTCCCACAATGGGAAACACATGGCACCAATTCCTCTCATTCCCCAACCTGTACGCATGAAAATTCATTCAGCTCTAATCACTGCAGTGACAGGAATCAAAAGACATCATGACCTAAAATTGAGAAAATAACAAACAGGAGGTGCCTGAATTTCACACACTAATCCCATGTTTAGATAAAATTGGGGTGCCTGAATTTCCCATACTAACCCTGTATTGAGATACACGTATTTTATCAAAGACCCAGGTGTATTCTCAAGTGATGAATAGTTTTAGTCTGAAATTCAACTTAACATTTTGAGTTCACTCCTGATAAAAAACGTAAGGTGTGATTTGGAGTTGTTTATTACCAAGTGTGTCTCGGAAGGGATGACATTAAAGCAAACCCCTTTCTCCAATATAAACATACACATGTTCACTAAAATACTGAAAAATCTGGCAAAAGCATTCCATAAAATTGCAGTTACCAGATGGAAGTGCTATTGTAGCTGCTGCAGCTCCATGGAAGCACTTCATCATCACACTGAGAAATGCTGCCTCTTCCCTGGGAGCTGCAGTGCTCTCTCCTTTGTCTTGTGCAGGCTGCTCACCCTGAGGAGCCATTCATCCTGTCCTCTGCTGCTCACACTCTGCAGCTCCATCCCTGCCTGCACATCCATCCCTGCCTGAGCATCCATCCCTGCACACCCATCCCTGCCTGCACATCCGTCCCTGCACATCCATCCCTGCACATCCATCCCTGCACATCCATCCCAGCCTGCACATCCATCCCTGCCTGAGCATCCATCCCTGCACACCCATCCCTGCCTGCACACCCATCCCTGCACATCCATCCCAGCCTGCACATCCATCCCTGCACATCCATCCCTGCCTGCACATCCATCCCTGCACATCCATCCCTGCACACCCATCCCTGCACATCCATCCCTGCACATCCATCCCTGCCTGCACATCCATCCCTGCCTGAGCATCCATCCCTGTACACCCATCCCTGCACATCCATCCCTGCACATCCATCCCTGCACACCCATCCCTGCCTGCACATCCATCCCTGCACATCCATCCCTGCCTGCACATCCATCCCTGCACATCCATCCCTGCCTGCACATCCATCCCTGCACATCCACCTCTGCCTGTACATCCACCTCTGCCTGCACATCCAACCCTGCCTGCACATCCATCCCTGCACATCCATCCCTGCCTGCACATCCATCCCTGCACATCCATCCCTGCACATCCATCCCTGCCTGCACACCCATCCATGCACATCCATCCCTGCACATCCATCCCTGCCTGCACATCCATCCCTGCACATCCATCCCTGCACACCCATCCCTGCACATCCATCCCTGCACATCCATCCCTGCCTGCACATCCATCCCTGCCTGAGCATCCATCCCTGCACACCCATCCCTGCCTGCACACCCATCCCTGCACATCCATCCCAGCCTGCACATCCATCCCTGCACATCCATCCCTGCCTGCACATCCATCCCTGCACATCCATCCCTGCACACCCATCCCTGCACATCCATCCCTGCACATCCATCCCTGCCTGCACATCCATCCCTGCCTGAGCATCCATCCCTGTACACCCATCCCTGCACATCCATCCCTGCACATCCATCCCTGCACACCCATCCCTGCCTGCACATCCATCCCTGCACATCCATCCCTGCCTGCACATCCATCCCTGCACATCCATCCCTGCCTGCACATCCATCCCTGCACATCCACCTCTGCCTGTACATCCACCTCTGCCTGCACATCCATCCCTGCCTGCACATCCATCCCTGCACATCCATCCCTGCACATCCATCCCTGCCTGCACACCCATCCATGCACATCCATCCCTGCACATCCATCCCTGCCTGCACACCCATCCATGCACATCCATCCCTGCACATCCATCCCTGCACATCCATCCCTGCACATCCATCCCTGCCTGCACATCCATCCCTGCACATCCATCCCTGCCTGCACACCCATCCATGCACATCCATCCCTGCACATCCATCCCTGCCTGCACACCCATCCATGCACATCCATCCCTGCACATCCATCCCTGCACATCCATCCCTGCACATCCATCCCTGCCTGCACATCCATCCCTGCACATCCATCCCTGCACATCCATCCCTGCACATCCATCCCTGCACACCCATCCCTGCCTCCACAGCCACCCTGCACATCCATCCCTGCACATCCATCCCTGCACACCCATCCCTGCCTGCACACCCATCCCTGCACATCCATCCCTGCACATCCATCCCTGCACATCCATCCCTGCACACCCATCCCTGCCTGCACATCCATCCCTGCACATCCATCCCTACACATCCATCCATCCCTGCACATCCATCCCTGCCTGCACACCCATCCATGCACATCCATCCCTGCACATCCATCCCTGCCTGCACACCCATCCATGCACATCCATCCCTGCACATCCATCCCTGCACATCCATCCCTGCACATCCATCCCTGCCTGCACATCCATCCCTGCACATCCATCCCTGCACATCCATCCCTGCACATCCATCCCTGCACACCCATCCCTGCCTCCACAGTCACCCTGCACACCCACCTCTGCCAGAGGCCAGGCAACTCTGCTGCCAGGAGGAACCCAGCAGAGATGGAGATGGACACATTTGAAATGGCAGAGAATGAATTTCCGACTCCAACCTTTCTGCAAGGGCTTGTTACATCTCTGTTTTAGAAAAGCTTTCTCAGAAAAAGCCACCAGTGTCTGTGAGATGCAGAATTAGGGAATAAGGGGTGGGGGGAAATGTCTGCAGCCAAAAATTATGTTCGAAAACTACTTCCATGAATGTGGGCAGAGAATAAAATTTTATCTTCTCTTCCTGCAAATAGAAACCACACATCTCTCAGAAAACTTTTTAAATAATTTTGTTTTGTCTCTGCAGTTTACAAAATCCCTCCACTTCAGGCCGAATTTTTTACTATTTTGACAAGACACTTCCACAGGCATCTTGTCCAAGTTGAGAAGCAAATTCTCATGACATCTTATTTAGAGTGAGAAAACAAGGACTGCACCTTAACAGATATTTTACTTATTGATTTTCAGAAAGAAATCCCTACTTTATTTCCAAGGAAGTCAGAATATCGTTATTTTCACTTTATATATATGAGCAGAAACACAGAGAGATAAAATGAGTTAATGAGGAGAAATGCAGTAAAGAATAGACATGAGATAAAACCCAAGAATTCAGACTACTGATTCTGGTGCTGTCCCCAGAGAAAACACAGCAGCTTCTTACAGAGAGAAGAGAGGAATAAACACCATTGGGGGAAAATAAAGCAAGCCTTCATATTACACACTGATTTATCAAACCTTTCTTTAGCAAAAAAAAAGAAAAGATAGATGAAAGTTTTCCTTGAGATTGAACTACAACTGCTTAGAGTGTATAAACTACTGTCATATGATGTATCAGAATGTATAATTCTAAATAAAAACCCACTTGATACTTTTAGACAGAATGCAAGCCAAGCACAGGAAAATCACAGAGCTACTGTTCTGGTGGCTCAGAACAGTAAGTCATTTTACAAGTGCCATTCCATCTCATCTCCCCATATATCCCTTCCACACAATGGCCAGGTGAGAATTCAGCCCCTTTCCTGAGTGCTGAACAAGCTCTGCAGACACACAGTCTGGCACAAAATAATGGGTTTTTCTTCAGTGACTATTATCATCCTGACCAGTAACATTTTTTCTTCACAGCCACAAAGACTCAGCACAAGAAGGGACTGACAGAACCACCCAGCACAGGGAGCTGAGCTGCAGAGCCAGCAGATTGCAGAGGAAGAGCTGCTATCTGCAGCAAGTAAAAATCAAACAAGTGATCTCATGAAAACCTTCAAAACACCCTCGGATCACTCAGAAACCTCTGAGATATGCATCAAACCTGGGTTTTTTACTGATTTGAATGCATGTGCATGGATTCACGTTGCTCCATCTGGCAGGCTTCTCTCAAAGGGTTTGGAGGAACAGGGAAGCACCTGTGGGTCCAGAGAGGCACAGGGGGATCTCACCTCTGCCTTCAAGTGTTTGGCTCTAGCCAGAGCTGTAAAGACACTTAGATCCAAATGCACACATAGAAAATAACCCCAGCGTGGTTTTATATAGATACATTTGAAAAGCTGCCTTTAGAAAAGAAATTTTAAAACTTTTTTTCCCAAAAGCTTGGTTTTTAAAAAAAAACAACCCAATCTCTTTGCTCTAGTTTGCTGTTAAAAGAAGTATACAAGTTTCCTTGAAGTATTTTAACAACCCCTCTTTACTTTCTTTTTTTTTTTTTTCTTCTGTGGTTTACGTATAGTTTGCCATAAAAAAATAAATTACTGTGAGACAAATGCTCCCCTTCCTATCTGGAAGCACAGCAAGAGGATGCTGTGGTGCTCTCCTGGCTGTGCCCCACGCTGGAAGCTGCAGCTCCAAGAGTGTTATCACTATAGTTACAGCATTTATCCCAACAAGGAGCTTCCTCATGGGCAAATCAGAGTGCTGCGTAAATAATAAATTCTGGAGACTTCATCTTCTGCAGACACAGTGATTTATGACCTGTTTTCATGCCTTTCACTTTAGAAACTTGGCATGTGGTTTTACATAACCTGAGGTTTTTTCAGGACTCTGTTAACCCTTGCTTTGGCTGCTAGTACCATACAAATAAAGCATAATTCAAGGCTTTCTGCTGTGAGTAGTCATAGAAAATTGAGTCAAATATACACCCTAAAAGCCACTAAAAAGCATCTAACAGGAAAATAAAAACACCAGCTCAGAGAATTTTCCTGTTCTACAGCTGAGTTTTATAAGATGAGGTAGTTTTGAGAATTTTATCTTAATAAGAAAGACCAAGGTATTTCTTTAGTTCCTAAATATACAAGAAAGATAAACAGCACGCACACCATTTCTCCTTTTAGCAGACAGTTTCACAGAATAAAAAAGGAAGTCCAGCCTGTGGATGTAAACCCAAAACTGCAGGTATCATAGCTGGGACACAGGAGGCATCCAGGGCTGCAGCCAGGACAGCATGAAGTGACCCTGGATGCTCTTCCTGAGCCACCTGGCACCACTTCCTAATGCACAGAGACACAATATCTGCTCCATTTCTCTTTAAAATCTCTTTATGACATGGCCCTGGTTAGCCATTGATCAGGAAAGCATTTGAAAACCCCCTTTTTTATATAATAGCTACTTATCAAAATTGCCCAGTAATTTTAGCAATTTTAGCCATGTGGAGGTATTGTAGGAAGCTCAGCTCTATCTGGCATAAGTGTTTCCTTTTTCTAGTTAGAGACAAAACCCAAATAACCCCAAGGCAAGAGAGTTTTTTAATCATTAATTAAATTATTTTGTTTTCTAGTGAATGACCAGCCCCCCAAAAAAATCCCATCTGAAAAATATTTCAAACAAAAGTAATTTATCAGGTACATAAGATTTTCCTTCCTGTATGTGATGCTTAAGAAGACACACAGGCTAAACTTTGAACTCCTTCAGTATCAAGAGTGAAATTTGCTTGTTATTGATCAAGTTGAGAAGACAAATGTATGGTATGAAATAAAAATGAGGCTTCTACTTTGTCACAAACTCTTCACTGATCATAAATTACAAATTTTAAGGAAAATTAATATATATTAATTAGTCATTATTAATTAGTCATATATATTAATTAATAATAGTCAATACAGCAATCAAAAGACACAAAAGAGATCTCCAGGTTGTTTCCCTGACACATTTCAAATGTGAGCAGAATTGTTTTGAAAATTCTCAACCTAAAGTTCTAAACATGGCCACATTTGTTTATTTCACCCAGCACAATTAAAATTTAGGTGAGGAAGTCCCACAAGGAAACACAATCATAGCTAAAACCTTCCACTGGACACCCTTGTGCTGAATGAAACTTTTGGAGGTTCTGCATGTGCAAGAGGAGGATGGATGAAATGAACCCATGTAAATTCATGACCTGCTCCTCACGAAACACAAGCACTTCAGGCACTGGTAGAGACCTGCATCAAAGCAAAGCAGACCAAGAGTGTGTCCCAGGTATCTTGGGAGGATATAATTGTCTGCTTAAAAATAACCCAGGCCAGACACAGAAAAGATTCCACAGTCATGAGCCTCTGATCCATAAGAGCAGAGGAAACTGCAGGATCTAGGAAAGGCTGGTTGAGATGCAAACATCCCTCGTGGTACCATGCTGGCAGCTCAGCATAAGCTGATATATCTGAGCATTATTCAAAATAATCAGATTTCAATGTCAACATATTCAGTCTAAAATGTTCCAATCAATCCCAATTCCAAGATGTCTTTCTATCATGCTGGAATGCAATAGAATTAAACCAATGCTTTATTTCCTTAATGGCTTGTCTAGATTTCATTTTGGGTTTACTTAGCATGGGAAGTCACACAATTTACAGTCACCATAATAACTTCCCATGGCAAATTAAAGGGTTGTTTCAAGACATGTTTACACCTTGACATTCACATTATCTGTTGGGAGCATGCTTGATGAAACTGTCACAGAAAAAGAATCAGAAGCAAAGTATTTCTTTAAGGATTCTATTAATGTGTTTCTATGAAAGATTGCCTTTTATATTACATTTGGTCCTTTTAATACTGTGAGTACTGTATAGGCAATAGTTTCCATTCTGTAACCCTTAATATTAAATTAATATTTGTTTAGTAAAATGCCTTAGAGGTGTAAGAATTCTCAAGTTTATAGTTCAAGCCAGCAGTCTAAAGAAAGAGTAGAACTGCAGAATAGTAGTTAGTAAATTACTTAACTAGCACAATTTTAATCCCATGTCTGGCCTATTGCTCTCATGACAGTCATCAGTGGGTGTAACAGAAGGAAAATAAAATTCCAATTGAACACTTTTCACCATTAACTTCTAAATTAAACCAAGATTTTTAAATGGATGTTTTCTGTCCTCCTCTTAAATTTGCTGACATCTTTAACCATGACTGGCACTTTCCAAAACAACAGTAATGATTTTAGAAATATAGGGATGCAGTGTTATTTCTGTATGCTTTAGAGCTACCTGATTGATCAAAAGTGTCTCTATCACTATGCTCTAGAACATTCCATAAACAATTAACTGCATTTAGCATTGTCACAGATAAAAAAAATTAATTTGATGGGAACAATTTGCAAGGAGTTAAGAGACTGAATCAGACAAATGATTATAACCAACAGTAACAGGAGACAAACAAGACAAATTCTCTTAAAATGGTTCACTACATTAGTAAGTGAATGATCATTTGCTGATGGCAAAAGCCCAACTGCTTAGTAATCACAACTCTGTTTGGAACTGCAGCCTATTCTCAGAATGTTTCCAGATAGTTCTTCTGTAAGAAAAGAGTCAAAAACCACCTTAGTAATATGGACAAGTTCTTTATATACCAAGAAAAATGAGCAGGGCACTATTCTAGGTGGTTAGATCCAAACATCAAAGCAAAGTCAAGCTGATGGAAATGTAAATCTGGAAGAACCCAGTCACAGATTCACTGAGATGGGCCACAGAGTGAAAGGGCCAAAAGAGATGCAGGACAAGGGGATGCACAAGCCCTGGAATTACTGCCCAGTTTCTGGCTCCAGGAAAGGATACCAGAACATGTCAGTGTGACCAACCAAACATCACAGTCAAAGCATGGCTTTCCTCCTCCTGGAAACACCATCTCGACATTCCTGGGATAAAATTCTGGCTGACACCTTCAGAAAAGAAGTTCTTCTTTAGAGAGAGCTAAAAGCAGCCCCATTAGACTAAGGGGAGGATTAAAGACTGTCCATAGGAAGGACTAACCTCAGAGATGTCAATGTAACTGGAGGGAAGAAAATACCCTGGAATCACCAGCTGGAAGTATTGTGACTAGGATTGTTAAAAGATGAATGGATATTGATTCCCTCAGAGTCCTGAGGAAACAGTTACTTTTGAAAATTATAGAGGAATTTGAACTGGTAAATAAAAATCTAGAGCAGAAGCCACAGAAACAGAGATGTAAAACCAGTCTGAGCTGAAGCACCTGGCACCATCAGTGGCCACAGCCAATATCAGAGAGGAGTGGACAAACAGGGCACACATGATCCAGCTAACACACATCTGCCAGCAACAAACACATCAAATGAACAGTCCATTGCCATCAACACTGCATTTAATTAGATTTGAGAATAAAAAGGAATTAACTGAAACAATGTGGAATATTTGGAACGAATTCCAAAGAGAAAGCTCTCATGAAGGCACCCAAACATTCCCTGTTCGAGTCTTTTCCTTGCTCTTACTTCGTTTTCTGCAATCCTAAAAACAAGCAGTGAAGATCAGTATGTGTGAAGTACAGCTAAAATTTGCTTTAAAACCCACTAAAAACCTACAAGCTGGAATCACTGTTCATTTAAAGGTGGATTTTCAGTTTATTTGTATCCAGTTACTAACCACAGAACCATACCAAAACCAAAGGGAAATGGCAGGAGCCTTGGCTTTGAAGCATCCATGGCAACATGCAACAGCTGAAGCTGTGCCAAAGGTGTAATGTTGCTTGGATAATTAATTCTGCTTGCCACACAGCCAAAATGAATTACCATCTATTCAGCCAGTGCAGAATATTTTCCTCTTCCTTTTTTGCACTGGTACAAATCATAAATTTATTTCCAAGGGGATCCAGATGAAAACTCTCAGCATTTCTGTAGGCAAAATAAACCACGATGTATGTTCTTCTTGGCAAAGCCACCATTCAAGAGGTGCCTGGAGATATTCTATACTGATTATGAGATATTATTGTGAGGTTTTATTATCCTTTTAAACAATAAAACAAGAAAAGAAACCAACATAAAAGCAAGCAGCTCTGTGCCAGATGTAAGAATTTAATGCTATCCATTCCTGACTAGCGTTTGGAACATGTGCTTCAAATATGGAACTTTTCTAAGTCTCCCCAGGTGAGCAGTTGATCTTATCTTGCAATTTCTGCCTCTTTTCAAACACTGCACAGCCCAATCTAGCAGCTAAATGATCCTAAGAATGTCACAGCTAAATAAAGGGGTTTTTTACTTTAACACCATCTTCCCCAAGTAAACATTACACTCCAAAGGAAAATTTCCTTGCAATATCAATGCAGAATTTTAGAAGGGAACAAGGGAGCATGGAACACTTTGGGATTTGTGCTCCCCCCACCTCTTTCATATTTAAGAGATCTTTCCTACAAGCCTTCTTGCAGTTAGCCTAAAGTCTCCACTCACTCTGAAAATCCTAGAATTTAAAAATAATTTTTGGTCATGTATGGTGCAAAAAGTTTTTGAAGGCGCAGTAGAACGGTCAATCCAAAAGACTGAGACCAAGCTCCTCTTCTTCCACAGCCCTGAATACAATTCTTGCACACATCTAGTTCTAAAACAGTTGGTTTGAAATTCCTGAGGGACACAGTAAAAACCTCCATTGCTCTTATGGTGACTTTAATATAAATAAAATCATATGCAAATTAAAGAAAAAAGAGCATTTCCAGGAAAAGCTTTGCAGATGGACAATGTCTTATTAGATTCTCTTGACTAAGGGAAGGGAATCTTGAGGGAAGCTTAAAAGCATCCATAAAAAAAGA
This sequence comes from Agelaius phoeniceus, assembly GCF_051311805.1. Classification (NCBI taxonomy): domain Eukaryota; kingdom Metazoa; phylum Chordata; class Aves; order Passeriformes; family Icteridae; genus Agelaius; species Agelaius phoeniceus. Next base: position 14,555,265 of record NC_135279.1, read on the forward strand.
ATTATTTTAGAATCTCACCTTTTCATTTGCTTTGAAGGGGACTTGATGGAGACAGAAAAATGACAGTAAAATTTAGATGAACAAGTAGAAAAATCAGCTTGAACTTGTGATAAATAAATTATTAAGATGTTTGTTCTCCTCAGCTGACATCTGTAAAGGCTTAACTGATAAAAGGAGCATTTAGCTCACTTCAGAGACAGTTGCAGTATCTTCCTACTACATTCTATTTTCCAACTGGATCTTATTTACAGTAGAATTATTAAATAGCTATTATAACAGAAAGCAAGTATTTTTGATTGTCTTAACTCAATGTCTTTCAGTGAAGTGATAACTTGCTCAGATTTTGTACATGAACCTACAATGTCACTGCCAAGAAAAGACACAAATGGGCCTCCACCACTTGTCAAGGGCTGTACACAAAAATGCATTTGCCTGATTTTCTGTCAATTTAGTTGTTGACAACTTGCTAAACAAGGAAGAACAACACTACAATAATAGCTGACAGATGCTGTTTCCACTAACTTTCAAATTCCTTAAACCTCTCCAAAATCACATGCAGAAAGTGATCTCCTTGTGTCGACGTGTGACTGCAGGCAGAGATGTTCTGACACCACGGCCTAGCAGCTCACATGGGATATTTCTGCATTATCAAAATGCACACAAGCCACAAATGACAGGAAAACACTCAGCAGAACTGCTTGACTTTCCACTTACAAAACAAACTATTGCAAAGTGGCACCTGTACCAAGTTTCTAAATCTAAATGTAGAATATTAGCTCAGGGTTAAAAGACACTCGAGCCTCTTCCATTTTCTGGCACCTGGTTATGAGGAAGGCTGGGCCATCCCCTTCTCATTCTGTGCTGGTTTGGAGTTTGTTCATGATGAGTTTTTTGTTGTCTATGGGGTAGAAATATTAGAACAAAGACTAATAGAATATTCTTCTACTGTTGAAGAACACCTAACCTGACCAATAGGTCTGAAACATTGGTGTTGATTTTGTATAAAATGAAATGTTTTGCCTATTTGTTTCAATTACATAAATGCTCTGTGACAAAAATCATGCTCTTCATAATTAATGCCATTTGCACAAGCTTCTTGGCAAAACCTACTAAGTTTTCCTTTAGCAAAGATTTTTTTCACTACTGACATGCTCTACCCTTGGAATTGAAGCAGTGGTTGATTTTCCACTGTTTATTAGGAAGCCATAAGCAAGAATGGATCCTGGACTGTCCACCCAAGCTCACAGCTTGTCAATGTAATTTCTTTCTAATAAATCACAAGACTTCAGTACAGAGAGATAAGAATAATCTCAACTACCTAAATGCTGGGCACTCAGTAAATACCAATTTTTGGCATCTTAAACAAAAGAAATAGAAAAAAAACAACACACACACATATTTTGAACCACATCTTTAACTTTGAGGGATTTCCTGGTTTGAGAGTGCAGGTCTGTGAAGATCTTAACACTCTAACAGGGAAAGAGAAGACACCAGACTGACTAAACCAAACTTAGGATGGCCAGGGAGCTGAACTGCCCTGAGGAGGCTCTGCTTGAATGCAGCCCATCATTTCCCTGCACCTCACTCACTGATCTGACCTTTCCTGCCACATTCCCACCACATGTAAAATCTCAGGAGTACACAAAACTCACAGTCAGGGACAGGCAGTTGTGCCCCAGCGTGGTGGTGGTGAAAAATCCTGTAGGAAACACACAGCATTGATGATCAAATATTCATTAAAAAACAGCTGACTTGTACATAGATGGTCTCTGCTGAACATAAATGAGGATGTGGGTTAGCAAAAAAAAAGTAAAAATGTACTGGAAATATGTACAAATCTGACTGTTATTGTTATTCCCCACTGAATATCACAGTTTGAATATTTTCTCATCCCATCCATTATTATTTAAGTGGCAAACAAAAAAGTCAAATGAGAAATCACAGAAATGGAAATATTTTTCCTTGTTTACTCTTCTCACATTGATACTAGAAGCACATATATCACTGCTTTTTCCTTCCTTTTTGGAATATCCAAAATCCTTCCTTATGGGGAATTGTTAATCACAGCCCAAAGTTAAACAAGGTTTATAGGTAATGCAGTTCCTTTGGGAAGGCAGGAAATAGGGAATTTGATTTGATTCCTGGTATTCAGAGGTGGTGCTCAGGCTTCACAGAAAATACCTCTGTGCTTTCCCAACAAGGAGTTAATAAAAAAAGCCTGCAAGGCTTCATGCTCTGGAGCTGCTCCCCAGAACCCTTTTGAAGAGTAACACTTAGCACCTGATCTGCTCCCTGTGGCCCTGCTGGTGGCTGATGAGAGACCCTGAAGGATATTGTGGATATTGTGGGTGTGGTGGATATTGTGGATATTGTGGGTATTGTGGATATTGTGGATATTGTGGATATTGTGGATATTGTGGATATTGTGGGTATTGTGGATATTGTGGTCCCCCAGTCACTTCAATCACTGCTGCCTTTCCCCAGGCAGTGACTGAACAGCCTGACTGCTGTAGGCAGGCATGGAGTCATTTTTAAACATTATATCATGAGGATGGGGGGAGATCAGGGACTGGTGCCCTAAGAAGTATGTGGATTTCAGTCCCTGACTTGTTTCACTTCAGATCAGTGAGGAAAGAACAAATAAAATTGCTTTAGGATTGGTTTCTCAGCCCCAGTGCTGAGAGCACATGCTGCCCACAACCAAGCACTTCAGTTATTGAAAACAGCTAGTTTATAGGGGGATTTTTAATTCTTGAGACATTAAACACCTGAGAGATGTTTTGAGAAGACAAAGAGGCAGAGCAGAAGCTAACCTATGTAAAGAAGGCTGATCTAGGACTTTCAGGTTTTCTGGCCTACTGGAAGGAACAGGTGGAGGAATTACACAAATAATCTATGTCTCTATTTCCTTCTATCCATCTTTCTGCCTATATTCAGCTTTATGAAAAACATAGAGTACAGTTTAAATTATTAATTTTCTTTTCAATTCCCTCTAACATCAGTTTCAGTTCATTGACTTGTATCACTCATTGATTAAACTAATGTATTATCTACAATATTATGTATTATTAACTATTTGTGGTCTCTTAAAACATTTCCATCACAACATATCACAATAACATACATTTTCCAGCCTAGAAAATTATTTATTCCTTTTCATATCGTTCTCAGAAAAAGTAAATTAAATGTAGATTGCTCTAGTGCTGTAGCAGTAGACAGATTAGCAACTGATACTCTAATCCTGCTCTCCCCAAATAATTTGCAACTCTCTCAAGCCCTGTATTCCCCCTGCCATAGGTATTATTAATCAAAATTTTCTGCCACATTGACATTCACTAGTAAAAAATGCAAAATCTCTGAGGATATAAAATGCTCTCAACTTTCACTAATTCCAAAAGAAAGGCAAGAGGCATTTCATACACAGACTAAATAAAAGGCTTTTTTTGAGTCACAATAAATATAGAACTGCACTGAACCACTGCCAGGAAAAACTGCAAACTCTGCCCTCCTCACCTAACTCAAATGTCTCGTACCTCCAGGGAAGGGAATTCCTGCCAACACCATAATCTGTGTTTTCTGCAAAGTCATCACTGAATCTAATGTGTAGGACTGCAACAGATTACAGAAGAAATGAGAACATCATTAGCACAGCTATAAAAAAATGGAGAAATTATGTGGGGTGATGCACTCTGGTGAAAACATTAAAGTGAACTTGAATAGCTTGAAAAATACAGTTGATGTCTGCAGTTTAACCTACTCTGCCTTTCCTTTCTTATTTTAAAAAAAGCCACAACATTTTATCCCCCTAAACAGAGCTTTATGTTAGTTAAACATTGGCATGGCCTTTAGGAAAAGTGAGCAGGAGCTGAGGATATTTTGCTGTAATGAGACAGGGAAGGAAGGACTGGGGCACTGCAGGGCTGACACTTTCCAGTGTGAGCCCTTCACTAAATAAATACTTGGGGCTTTTTTTCTTGTTCTTTCAGGTGTTAATCTTGATAAACTTAAATTTCTTTGCAACTCTTAAAGAAGAACAATCCAGAGGCTGGTGGGGCTTTTAGAAAAGCTTAACTCATTCATTTGCTGATACCCTTCCTCATGCAGCAACTCTGGCAATGTGAAATTAATGCCATCCTACCTCTCCAAAATCATCTCCTGTTGGGCTCTTTGGAGTTTTGTTTAAAAAAGAAAGAGAAAAAAATTAAACTTTTTTTTCCAAGTGTTAAGTCACGACTGAAAAATTTTAATCTCTGAAATGACAGAAGAGATCATCCGAGCTTCCAGCAGCTGTGACTATGGAGCTTGGCATCCCAGAGCCTTTGGAAATGCAATACTGGAGCAGCTCACTCACATGAGATTTTCTTTTTAACAACACAGTCTAGGATGGAAATAATGTTTATGACCCCCCAAGCCTTGCAGAAAGCAGGCACACCGAGGGGCTGTGCTGGAGATGGAAGCCTGGCTGCATCCCCGGCTGCATCCCGGCCAACCTGCGCCATCCCGGCAGGTGCAGCTGTGTTGATCTGGTGCCCTCTGCTGATCAGAGCCTCGGCCCACCCGGAGCCACAGCTGGGCCCTCTCCACAGCTGCTCAGAGCCCAGAGCATGCACTGGTGTCCTCTGCAAGGAGTCTGCAGGTCCCCATGGGTGTGCCCACAGAGCTGCACATGCTGCACCCATGGTGGGACAGCAGGGACAGACCCTGTGGTGCCACCACAGCTCCTCACTTGCAGATGCTGCTGAGCACAAGATTAAAGCAGCAAGGAGAAAAACCCCTTGTAAATAAGTATATGAGATGCATATAGCTGGTAGATAAAACCAACATCCTGCCCTCCCCTTCCTTTTTGCAGCTTCCACCCACCCAGTTCCCATCCTGGGACAGAGCAGTGCCAGCCTCCAGCAGCTGCCTTGGGAAGAACACCCTGAGTTCCTCTGGCACTGCCCTTCCTTGCACTAAACAGGGTAAGTACTTTGCTGTGCTAATGTGGTTTGACAGCAGAAGAAAAGGCTGGGGCTCCTTCCCTGTGAGGAACAGGAGGGAACTGCCTGCAGGACAGCTCTGCAGGCTGCTGGGACAGGTGTCAGGGCAGGGCTCACAGCTCTGTGAGATGAGATCTGCACTTGTCACTCCCAGCCACTGCTGGCACCCAGGGTGTGCAATAAACACAACAAACCCCAAAAGCCATAAACCAATGTATTTTCAAGTTCTTACTCTGCCTAAGTATTCTAATGAGTATTCTATCTCCCAAGGTTAAGGAATCAAAATGCAAACCGATATTTACAGTACTAATTTGGCAACTTCAGAGCTCATGATTTGCCATGACTGAGCTCTCATTCTCAAGAACAAAAGGTTCCATTGCAGAAAAGGTTCCTGATTGCCCTGACAAGAAATATTTTTTTAAAATATATTTTATTTTATATGTCCAGTTTATCAAATGGAAAAACAAGCCAATTAGACTCCACAAATAATAGTTTTGACACTGACACAGTTAAATGTTGAAATTATTTCCTCAAGGGCTTCAAATACTATAAATTGAATCCATATATCATTGAGGTTGGAGGCTGTGAATGACTCCATGGTCAAAAATTAAAACCTCTCCTTTAAAATTAGGTTATCACAACAAATAATCATATTTATAATCCTTTAGTACTTGTCTTCAGGCACTGTGGAATTTGAATTACATCTCTGCTTCACACAGACTTGAGTCGAAGAATACATGTGTAAAATGAACATCTTTTTCTAACTCTCAGATTAGGGATTCAACATCTTGGTTGTGGTCAATAAAAGTATTCTATGTGAATCTTTTGTGTCAGCAGTTATAAAAGAAATCCAACTTGTCTTGACTATTGGCAGTAGTGAAAAGTAAGATTCGAATACATTTTGAGGTTGCCTCTGTAACTAGAAGTTTCAATATGCAAGATTACTGTAAAACTATCTGTGATTCACAGCAAATATACAATTTTCTATTACAAATCTCACTCTGAACAAAACACAATATTTACCTACCTACACTGCCCAGAAATATTGACAGTGGGTGGAATTTCACAGATAATGAGTTGCCTTGCTGTGCCAAGGAGAACAAAACCCTTGTAAATAAGTGTATAAGATGCACATACCTGGCAGATAAAACCAAGGCCCTGCTCTCCCCTTCCTTTTTCCAGCTTCCACCCACAGGACACCACAGCTCATGAGGGATGTTTGGTTCAGATGTAGAAATGCCTTCATCAAACAATCCCAACACAACTCCCAGCATTGGGGCATTTGTTTTCTGCTGGATAAACACCACCCCCTTCCTTCCCTCCAGCAAGGCCAGGAGCTCAGCCCAGCACCCCTGGACATCAGCACTGGGGAAGGGACCAGGCACAGCTCGGGCTCAACACATCTGAACCCCTTCTGTGAGTCAGGGGCCACACACTTCCAGCCCATCCATCACACATTTTGGGGAAAGCTGGGCCCAAGGTGCCATCATTCAAGTGTAATTTGAGATTTTTGCCACCCAGTTTGTTGAAGAAAGGCTCTGGGATAAATGAAAGGTAAAATCCTTGGAAAAATAAACTCGAGTCTGTAAAATATTAGCTGATGTTTTCATAACTTTTGCAGCAACTATAGTTTCTGATAGATCAAGTGTGACTGTACAAAGCTGCCTGGAGAAGTCAGAGTGACAGAGATGGACACATTACACCTTTCCCTATAATGCAGATATCACATGCTCCAAACTTGCTGAAAGTAACTACTTTGGTTATAATTTATATTTTATACACTCGAAGGTGAACCACAATGGGAAACTTAATATCAGGGTTTTCAGCTGTGTTATTTCAGGGAAGCTTATTCACTCCTGTAGCTGTGAAGGTATGAAACAAATGGATGTTGTTCCCACATTAAAGCAAATAAAAGCATCTTTTTCATAGTAGTGACTGAAAGGCAGAGTTACAGCTGAAATATTTCTCAGGAAGTTCTCAGAGAGCACAGGTTCACTGCTCACTATATATTCACTGCAGAAATAATGTAATATCTACAGCAACAACACTAAGTTATATGCCATTTGTGTTTACTTATCTCCTTGCCATAAATCACATTTTCTTGCACCAAGAGAGTGTTTATTGTCTGCCTGCCTTGCACTGTTGCTATAGCTTCATCTTTTCCTTCCCTTCCTGAGTTGGTATTTACACTCTGCACTGCTTCCCATGATTGCCATAAACGTAGAACACATTTTTAACAAAAATAATTTAAATCAAAGAAAAATTCAGTCAAGAAAACTAAGACCTTCTGGATGGACAAGAACATTTGCAATAACCAGGTCAGTCTCTCTCTATCTTCAAATTCACAGCTCCTTTTTCCATCCCAGGTGTCCAGAGAGCTCTTCAGCTTGCAAGGAGCTCAAGGCAGGTACGACAAGGTTTGAAGAAGATTTTGCATTCAGCCATCATTGTAAACAGAGGTAATTGTGTTCTTTCATTATTGAAAAGATCCACAAACCATTATTCTATAACTTAAATAGAATTTAACATGGTTTCACATCATTTTCTACTCATTACACCCTGATGAAGCTGAAGGAACCTCCAAAGAATCCCAGCTCTAGAGTTATGATCTTGCTCAGACTTTAAGATTTATTTCCACCTTTAGACATAGAGATCAAAATGTTAAAACCCCTTCATTTGTAACATACCCAGGATACAGCAAATATAAACTTGGGAAGAAAATGCTCATAAAGATATGCAAAATATTTTACCATTCCAGTACTCACAGTTTAGCCCATGAACTCTAATTTCTGACCAGCCTGAAGAATGATTTATTGCAATTTAAACAGTTCCACTAACTTAAAAATTCAGAATAGCACAGCCCAAAAGTGTGTCTTACAGGGAAAAACTGGCACTGGTGACATCTGTCAGATGTCCCTGATGACAGATATGACATCCAGCACCAGGCAGCCATCAGCCCTCCCTGGCTTCTGCTCCTCCCTAGGCAGGGAAAAGCAGAAACCACTTGGCTCTCTTCTCCTGCTACAGAATCACTCAAGTCAACTTGATGCTAAGATGACATTCTAGATGATTAAAATACACTGAACATGACATTTTTTAGCCCTCCATAGTATTTGTAGGGTACACCTGGAATGCTGAGTCACTCACAATTTTTTTTCTCTTAAAAAACCCCCATGTGTTACCCAGTTAATTCCAGAAAACCAAGCCAGGGAGCTGAACAAAGTCTGCTTGAAGATCTTAATATTTTAGGCAATTTTACCTGGCTTCTTTTGTCTTAAAAGAATCCGAGAAAGAAAAAAAAAAAAAAAAACAAAAACCAAAAAACCTGCTTTTTCTACTAGAAATAAGTTTCGATTTTGTCTGGATAATAAGAATTTATAGTGTTGTTGAAAGGCCCTGGAGACAGTCCTGGAGACTGAAGTAATTTATTTACTCGTCCAAGAAGCACAAACCATACAAGCACCTGCCCCAGGAGCCCAGTTAAAATCCTCTTGGACCTGACCTGGAGAGACACCCTGCAGAGGTGAAACAGGGTGCTGTGCTTCCCCTTCCACTGGGGATATTTGTTTTCCCTTTCTTTCATCTCTTTCAATTTTATTTTTATTCTATTTTTTTTAAGAAACAGAGTGCGTGAAAAGTTTTCCATCCAGCAACAGTTCAGAGAATTCTTCACAAATGTGATTTGAAATTCTGCCTGCTTTGAATCAGACCCCCCTGAGGTCACTGATGTGGATTTAGGTCTTTGTTACTAAGCAAACAGCTAAGCTTGGAACCTTCAAAAAAGTGAGGGAAAAAATAGGATATGAATGCACACAGACAGCAAATGCAGAAATAACAGCCACATTCAGGAGAATAGGAGTTACTGTCTGGATTTATGGAGTGTGATGTACTAATGTGTAAAATGAAGCAGACAATCTAATGACTCAGAGTGCTAAAAAGGAGGGAAAATATAAATCCACAGAAGTCACAAGATAGACTTTCAAGATTAATGGGGACAAGCCAAACATTCCAGATGTTCTAGTGCTGGGTTCTTGTCTCTATGCTACAGAAAATCACCTTTCCCAAGGAAAAAACACCATTTGTCTTTCAATCTGCACTTCTGTCCCCATTACCACTCATGAATAGTCAATTCTCATCTATCTGCTTTTTCTTCCACTTAAAATCAAAATGAAAGAGCAAATGTCCTTTGTATAGAAAACATTTTAATAATTGTCTCTGAAGACAAAGTACTATAGAGGCATCCATAATATGTCATTTATCAAGATGAAGCAAAACTATTTTTTTTCCATAACTGCTGTTTAAATTATACAAAAATACTGGTATCAGTTCTAAAGCTGCCACTGCCACCATTTTTCTTCTGCTGTAAAACCATATTAGCACAGCTAAGTACATACCCTATTTACTGGACAAAATTTACTGTTCTAATTACTGGACCTGTCACAGCTAGTGGAAAATAAGAGTTATTGGGTTTTGCTCTGAAGAGGAAAGATGCTCAACAACAAGGTAACAGTGGGATACAAGAGAGACCAGAAATCTGATGAGTCTGTAACTTGCTGTTACTATGGAAACCAGAGATTATAACAAAATATTCCCATTTTAATTGCTATCCCTAGAGGACTGCCATCCCTAAATTGATCCTATTTTTAAATTCAAGAATTTTTAAATTTACTAATCCTACACCAGTCACAAAAAGTCACCTTAAAAGTCTCAGAAGAGCCACATTTTTTCACATGTCCCCAACACTAGGACTGAGTGGGAAGTATCAAGCAGCACAGCTCCACTTCAGTTGTTGCAAACCCATCATTCTCTTCACCAAGAGCTGGACTCCAGCATCTTAACATGCAAAATTCTGAGTTTCAGAGCTCAAAAACATAGGGCTGTCCTCTGTGTTAAAACTAGGAACCCAAACTCTCAGAAGAACACTCTGTATTAGCTGTATCTATGTTTTCTAAAGCCTTTTTTTGGCAAGGGCAGAATAACACAGGAATGTGCAATCAGTCTGCAAGGTGGTTGAGCCCCCACACCTCAGCAGCATTTGTAAAGCAAAAATGTTCAGAACATGAACTGAGCACAGGACACAACAACCTGCAAGATTAAAAGGGAAGGAACTTCAGCACTGAGTTTCAAGAGCTGCCTGCTTAGACTGGAATTTCTGGAAAGTGTGAAAATAAGGTCTTAATCACTGTCAGGACTATGCTTTTACTTCAGACAGAAATCTAAGAATTCTTTTGAATGGCCTGCACTATCCCTTCTAATTCAGCCTCTAAAATTCTCTGCGGCAAATCTGAAATTCCTCCCTGTCATGTTTGGTCCTTTTGTAATAGGAAAAAAAAAAGATGAAGTAAAAACTCAGAAGCTGAAGTCAGTTACATGAAAAGGGTTTTTATAGAAAGTCCATGGTAAACAGGCTTCTGTAGGAAGCAAGATCTCAGAAGTGCCTGGAATGTCACAGACACAGGGCTGTGGAGAGCAGGGCTGGAGGAGCCTGACTGGTGCCAGAGACACCCTTGGCACAGGAGCCCTGAAGGGACACCAGCCCTTGAATTAATGACTTAAACTGCAGACAAACCTTTAAGGAAAGGGCTTCATTTATTTTTTTCCCCTTCTGTAGTGTATTTCTAACTGTGCAGTGGGCAGGCAGCTTTGCTCCTTGCTGTACTTTACTGACTCTTCCTTCATCAGGCAGAGCAAGAAGAGAGCTCTCGGCGTGACCTGCCACCACATTCCTTGGGAGCAAGAGCTTTCAGCAGGCCCAGGGAGTGATTTATAATCTCAGCATGTTTGGGGGCTGCCCCAGGGTGAGGAGAGCTTTTCCTAACAAATTGCAGAGGACTGAAGGGCTTTGGCAAAGCTGCTGTGTCAGGGCAGTGGCGTGGCACCTCCAGAGCAGTGGCAGCCCCTGGCACACCAGCAGCAGCCTTTGGAGGGGGAGCATTGTGATTTTGTAGCTATTTGTGCATGTGGTTACCACATTTGAAGCTCAGCTTCCCACACAGTGATCACTCACTGCTACACAGAGTCCCACGCCAGCTTTAGGTCTCCCATCCCTGCCTGCCCCAGTGGGATGGAATCCGGTGAGGATGTGCAGCCAAGAATGTGCAAACAGTGTGCCTGACTCTGCTTCCCATCCCTGATTTCAGCTGAGATGCTGAGAGACAAACATGCTCTGAATCCAGGCCCATAACAAATATTTTGCAAGTACATCGTTGTTCTCCATTAAAGAAAACCCCAATTTCATTTTTAAAAGCCTGAAAACGCAAAATCCTGAACTGTGTTTTTCAGTGGAGCAGTTAAGAAGAAGTTTAATAAGTTAGCTTCCAAATAAAATAAAGAAACCAGCCTTTATTAAATTATATGGAAGGGGGTCAGAGATTAAAAATCCTCTGCCTCTCATTATTAGACTTGAGATGACAGATTCATTCCAGAGCACAGAAGGAAATATATTATCCCAAAACAGGATATGAAGTTCAGTCCCAGTAGATTAGTCTCTGTTAAGTAAATTTATTGTCTGATCTTTTAACTCTGCACCAAACTGCTACCCAAGATTCTGTTCCCAAACAGTATTAAAGCCCCTTTTCTTCTGTTCCTTTCCCTTCCCTTTACAGCCCTACCCCCAGAGCTCCCCAAAATCCAGCTTCTGGTCTTGTTCCCATCAGGGCTCTCTCTGATGGTGCATGAACCTCACAGAAAAACAAGAAGGGAAGGGAGGAGGAGGGAAAGGACTGACACCCTCTAATAAAAGCAGGCTGTGCTCTGGAGTGCTGGGCAGGGGAGAAAAGCAGGATAAATGCTTCCCTTGCTTCAGAGAGCAGCAGCAGCAGCAGGCCCCTGGTGCCTCTGCTGTGTATCTGTGTGTGTGTGTGCCTGGTAACCGCTCTGTAATTTGGGCACAGGCATTGAGGGAAACCTTCAAAAGAGCCCTGCTCGCACTGGTACGTTCTGGGAAGAATTAAATGTACTGTGTGAGGTTAGAAATCACATCAAACAAAGAGCAACTCTATCCCTGCTCTGTTTACCACGGCAGAAGCAATCTTCCATACAATGATACATTTCTAATACGCTGTTTAGTCTGACTTTAGACTCCATGAAAATATTTGCAAAGACAGGGATTCCTAAAAAATTCCAGGAGAAAAAGGCACTTTCCCTCATCCCTCCCTTTCATTCCCGCCATTGCATTAAATTTAATTGTATAATTTAATTGCATGAAAGAGCCACATTGTGACAAAACCAAAATAACAAGAAGTTATTTCTGAGTGCTGCAGTTACAAATGTTTCTGTTTGGGCTCTGTGATGCTTCTGTCACTTGGGAGGACAAATATTTCAGAAAGATCACAGGTACAACATGCAATACCCCTACTGCTTGATTCCCTCTGTTAGACTGCTTGTGTTTTCTTCCCCTAACAGTGAATTATAAAAATATTCCTATCAGTGAATTATAAAAATATTCCTATCACTTGAGCTCAGCACTCTGCCTGTTTCCATGCAGAAGAGCTGTGATGTACCATCTTTATGCATGGAAAAATTGCAGACAGCTTGGTCTCACCAACAGAGTGTGCTGTCAGTTCGTTATTAGATTGAGGGCAACACCATTAACAGAGAATTTTTTTTATTATTATTTTATCTGGTGATCTATTGCAATTACCCCACTCTATAATAAGATGTTTAAATAGCTATCTCCACTTACAACAATTGATTTTCACAGCATCTGCTGCAAAATGCTGTTCTTGGCTCTGTCCTGCCTGGCTGATGATGCACAGTGCTGAGCTGCACAACTGTTTCTGTGCAAACCCAGCTCTTATTTACTTTGGGGGTTTCTGTTTCTCTTTAGACTCTGCGTGGGGAAGGCATGGGAATCACAAACAACACATTTGGCAACTCTTCACATCACTGATGGTTAAAACAACCAGTCCCAGCCACAAAAGCACCCTTGTGTAGACTATTTTCTCCTCAAATTGAATAATTCTAAGATGGTTACTTGCTCAACTTGCACCCTACCATTTCAGCTCATTGTATTTTCACCATGTACAACATGCACATATTTATTACTGAAATTTATTTCTAAAGCAATCACTGTGGAACAAGTCCAGGATAAAAGATACTCAAGAAAAGAATCCTGCTCTACTTTCTGTACACCTTTGGTTCTGCTTTAATCCAGAACTTCTTTTAATATTTAAAGAGCTCTTGAATAGATTTGATGTTATTGCAGTGACAAAGTGTTCCTGAGATTCATTTTCAGTGAACTCTTAACACCACAGTCCAGCAAAAAAATAAGCTCTGTACTCTTCTCATTGCACTTGAATGCAAACAAGACACACATAAAACAAACCCTGAAGGTCTCCAGCCAGAAGCCTGCATAACCCATTATCCTTATATTCCAACTCCCCTTTCCTTGGAAATTCATTCTTCAAGCAGTCACACATTTGTAAGTAACCAAAAATACATTTGTTTCTCTTGATGTGAGGCACTCAGCAAGTGGCTTCCCCCTGCTCTGTGTGTTCACCACGGCTTTGAGAGCAGCTCCCAGTCATCTGCTGAAAGAGTCAGAGGGGCTACAAAGGAAACTGATCCACCAGACATCTGTACCTTGCTCCCAGTGTGACACACAGGAGACACTGACATCTGCACAGAAATATTTATGGGCACCCTCAGCAAAGGCTCTCACACACTGGGAGAGCTCCAGCCTGATCAGCTGAGCCACTGCGCCCAGATCCTCTTAGCACAGCTCTAAGTGCCTCTGATAAACCTTTGCTCAGTGGAAGAGGCCACACAGGCTCCACCCCAAGAAATTCATGGCTCTATCCAAGGAAATTCATCCAGAGAACTAAAGGAATTGAATACATCCACTGGTAATGTAAACGAGATGACATTAACAGAAATTTAAAGCAAGATACACAACAGGGATTTCTGGGGAAAGCACGCTATGGGCAGGCTCTGTCCCTGTCCAGATGTATCCAACAGCACCACAGTTTGCCCAGCTAGGAAAAACATCTGAAATCCTTCTTTTTGCCAGTTTAAAGAGGATTACTAATGCTCACCTACAAAATTATATAAAAGGAAAACATAAATGAGGACAGCAGTCCTCATGCTTGCCTGACCCCCTCTGTACCTCCCAGAACCAAGTCCCCCAGTCCCATTTCATGTCAGAACCTATGAAACAAATCATCATTTCCATTAAATGCAAGCAAATGAAATTAATCTTTCATTGAATTATAAATATTTGCTGAAACTGATCATTTAATGCAAGGATTCTCCAATTACCAGGGCAGGAGAACAAACACTGATGCTATTTAAGTAAAAATTCAGACGCACAACATTCTGTATTAAACACTGACCAATCATTCACTCCTGCAGGATAAACAGTGCATGATCACTGATACTTTTATGCTCTATTAAACTGTATTCTCCAATGAGCATTGCACCACGGTTCAGAGGTGGCCAGAAACATTAACATCCAAACCATGGAATGCTTCAGTCTAACCAAGCTGCAAGGTCTCCCTCCTGGGACTGGCTGCTTTCAGAGGTGATATTGATATCAGCAGTGTCAATGCTATCACTGAACCTCACTGCTGCAGTAACTCCCAGCTCTTGGAGCCATCTGAACACCACTAAACTCAAATTGTATTTGCTGCACAACTGTCACCATCACCCCCAGCAAAAATGAACAGAAGTAAACAAGACAAACCCCCACCAACCAAACCAAACCAAACCAAACCAAACCAAACCAAACCAAACCAAACCACAAGTCCAATGAAATTTCATTTTAAATCACTAATTCTACCCTTTTATTTGACAAAACTTGACTTTACTGCCTATTGTACCAGACTGCAACATACTGAATAACAAAATATTGTACAAGTGCAATTAGGGCAAAAGCATTCAAGGTGACTCATTAACACAGGAATGTGGCCTGAGTATCACAAATTCTCACATCTCTCCATTTAATCCCACTGGAAATGATGAGTGTACAAACAAAGAAAGAAATTCTTCAGTTATTTGCCTGCAGTTATTTGCCTCCCTGCACAATTAATCACAGAATTAGGTACCTGCAGGAATTCCAAGTGGCTGCTGTGACACAAGGAGCGTGGTGTGAGGTTCACAGCCTGCACAGGGTCAGAGATGCCATTCCAGTGCTGTAATTCCAGAGCAGTGCTCCTGCCTGTGCATTCCTTACCCTGACTCAGGCAGAGCAGATAACCATCGGGCACTGGACTCCTTCTTTAAACAACATCTCCCAAAACAGATGGAGACAGCTTATGGAAAAAGTGAAAGATGGATTGGAAGCTTACTCCAAAAAAAAAAAAAAAAAAAAAAAAAAAAAAAGTTATCATCCTACTAGGTTTGGATTAAAAAGTTGTATTTCATAATGAAAGCCAAATGCACTGAGCAGGCAAGACAGTAATCCTGCCTGAGAAGGATTGCTTTGGAAATCAGTTTCTGAGTTCAGAAATTAATTAGTTCAGAAACTAATTGAAATCCCAGCACATTACAAACCCAGATTGACTGGCCATTTCTGTTTCTCTCCAAATGAAAATGTGTCATTGCAGGAGGGTCACAACAAAGCCAGCAAAGGAAAATGTAAGGAAATCTCTTCATATGATAAAAATGGAGTGACTAATGTGGATGACTCAGTTTAATTGCATGACTTTCAACTAAGTGTATTCACAGGGACAGAAATAACACTAAATTAAAAGGAATATCTGGGAAAAATTATTTTGGATCAGTAAAATACTTATGCCAGAAAAAATGTCTGGGTTTCCAGAGCAGTATCTTGTTCCCAACTGCATCCAAAACCAGCAGAAATTGGGTTTGTGTCTCCTCCCACTCATCACCCAGGGCCCTGCAGCCCCAGGGCAATGCAGGATGGAAGGGAAGCCTGGACTGTCCCTTGTGTAAAACAAGGCCAGCTCCAAGGTCACGTGTGGCTGCTGGTGGCTTTATCCTGTGTGGTCTTCAAACCCTCTGAGGATGGAGACTGCACAATCTGGACACTCTGGGGTCCACAGCTCACCTGCCTGAAGATTAATCTGGTTTTGTAGCGGAATTCAGAAGCTGATTTTTCACATACCATCCAACAGTATTTATTATGCTCTGCTACTCACGGAGCTTTGCTGTTATCTGTCTTCTGTAGAGGAGAAGAAAAGCAGCTCATGTGAGTCTTCAGGTGCCAGATCTGAAGCAATTTGGGATGGAGAACAGTTGGTGGAGCAATAAGAGCTCAATTAGCACTAATTTGGGTCTACTTAACCTCTTCATATGGTTAAATAAGGAATAGAAACCCCAGATCTGTTATCTCTGGCCATCCCCGAGAACATGAAAAAGAAATATTCACCATGTAGCCAAGAGATTTCAGTGCCATCAGGAATGGCACAATTCCCTGGTGAATTCCAGATCCTTCCCAGTCATTCAGAAACACACACAATTCTACACCAAGACCAAGAAGGAGGAAAGGGAAGAAATCACCTATCATTCTATGAAATTCAGGAGTATGTGGTTATTGCCATAATATTATGCATTTTATTTAATAAAAATCACTTATGTATTTATATATAATAAGTACGATTAAACTGCATTTCAGTTTTCTTTCAAATTCTTTTGAGATGCTAAAATGTCTGATATTATTCAACTGAATTAGGAAGCAGCTCTATTTTTCCCCTCTTAATAGCTACCAAAACTTGGAAACACTCACCATTTCAGAATGAATAATTAAAATAATTTGAATGCAGCAACATGCTAGAAATCCACAACCATAAACTCACAATCCTCATAGCTATCACATTTGGCTGTGTGTACTGAAATGTAAAATAATGAAATTGTGAATGAGATCATAAATTCAGTAACAAGTATAATTGCTAGTCTTACAGAAAACCATTAAAGTGGTAGGTTGATGTTCTTGTCATTCCCTTTCTGCATTAAGCAAAAGAAAGAAAAAATAAAATGCAATCAATGTAATGATTTTTGCAACAAGCATCTAATTGATTTTTCTGCCACTACTATAATTTACAAATAGTCCTGTAGTAATTGTTTGGTTTAACTGGATATATCAAACAAGTCTTCTGATAGTGATATTAATTATGACACATTTTACCCATAGAGAAATTATTTAAAGACAAACAATGAATTCCATAAATGAAACACATCTTACAATAAAAAACTAACACACACTAATAATAGAATAGGAAAACAATGCCTGTTAGTCTATTCTAATTTTTCATGTCACTCTCATCTCAGTGGAATTTCAGGGAACATCAGCAAGCAGTACAAATCAAGCAGTTTACAGGTCAACACACCTTCAGGAAACACACTTTCAGGTTTCAAACATTATTTTCCTTTTTAATGCAAGCATGCATAATCTGTGGCTCTCCATCCATTTTACTGCTCTTCCAAGAAAAGCCAAAGGATTGAACGCCTTTCCTTTCCTTTCCTTTCCTTTCCTTTCCTTTCCTTTCCTTTCCTTTCCTTTCCTTTCCTTTCCTTTCCTTTCCTTTCCTTTCCTTTCCTTTCCTTTCCTTTCCTTTCCTTTCCTTTCCTTTCCTTTCCTTTCCTTTCCTTTCCTTTCCTTTCCTTTCCTTTCCTTTCCTTTTTCCCTTCCCTTCCCTTCCTTCCTTATTTGCACGAACAGTTGGGGCAGCCCTTGCCTGCACCCAGCTCTGTAGGACACACAGAGTAGAGATGACAAATACATAAAACCCTGAAAGCTGCCAGTTCCTGGGGTCACTGCTTCCAGAGCAGCCCTGTCCCCATCAGCTGTGCTGCTCCATAGACCTCCCACAGCCAAGGCACTCCTGAGGGAACACCTTGGTCCTCCCACCAGCACTGGCCATTTTCTGAAGGAGATCTTTTGTGCCCTGAGCCTGAAAAGGAGCAATGCTCATGAACAATGGAAATTCATCAGTGACTGAAATACAGATCTTCAGAGAGACTTGGACCACCACCACATGAAGGAATTATTTTTCTTAACAGACTGAGAATTATTTATTAATTCTGAGCTGAAGCAATGAAATTTTAAGTCTTCACGCAGGAAAGTAGCGGTGTCTGGTTTCTCTCAATATTTATTTAGTGAGGTTATTGCCACCACTGAAAGCAAAAAATGATACATTTCTGTTGGTTTTACCTCCTTTCTCTAGCACCTGGTGGTCTGGGACACAACATGGGCAATACACCCTCTAATCAGCAGGGATGTCAAAATGTTGGGGGCCACCTGTTAATTGGGAACATTCATCATTTCAGAGCTCTAGATCTCTCCCTGCTGGAGCCCCTCTGGAAGGATAATCAAGCTTGCTCCTGATAACTGCAATGTTCTGCAAGGAAAGGACAGATGGTGTCTTTTCCATCAGAATCAGAAGCTGGTGATTATTTAGTTCTGCTCAGTCTGGATTTCAAACCCCTCCATTGCGACCTCTCTGCTAGGATCTGAAGACACTTGAGTCAGGTGCTCACAATGTGGCTGGAGCAGGTGTATACATTCAAAAGAAAGATTTAAACAGACACTTTTGCTCCAAAAATTCTTGAAATGGTGAGAGTGAGGTGTTTATGCTCCCATAAGTAAGAAGTTAAAAAACCAGACCCTGGTATTTGATGCTGACCTGTAAAACAACCAAGGAACTGCCTGCAAGTCCAACCAATTTTAATTACATGAGCAGACTTGCTATCTGAGCTGGCCTCAGCCTTGAGTTATATCATCCATTATGTCAAGAACATCAACATCTTTCTAGTTTCACATTTCTCAACTTTCCAATTCAGCCAGTAACATGAAAGAACATTGAATTTACCAAACAACTGGGGCAATCCCAAGGAAAAATGATGACTCCGAGCTGCAGGCTAACCTCAGAGATCAGTTCTGTTTGTTTACCTTCAATGCATCTAAGATGCTTCTCATGATACTTGGCTATAAACAAATAACTTTTCCAATTGCATTATGTTTATACCCAAACCTTGACCCCTTGTAGCCCATAATAATTACAGTGCCCTACGATCATTACAGAACTGCAATAATCATAGACTGCATCTTAACTTCTCCAAAGGGTAAGAAGTTATCATCCAAGTATAGACCACATTTGTGGAAAACACTTGGGAGAAAACACATCCAGCTCTAGTTCCACAAGTTGTTTTTTTTTTTTTTAAAGAACCCTGGGGTCTTGTATCCCAGATCCATTCCTTGAATATATAAATACATAAATACACTGGCAATGGCTGCACACACAGCCAACCCAGGGCAACACTGAGCCAAGTGCTGCACCAGCAGCAATGCCACAGAATATGAAATCACTGTCAGAATGACTCTCATGGTTCAAATGACCCCTTTTTTATTTAATTCCCAACCACATTTTATTTTTCCTTCAGGAAAAAACATGTAATTTTTAAAATATATTCTTGAAAGAAACCATTCTGGCAAGCCACAGCTTTCCTGACTCAGTTTTGTAAAACCCAAGCATTGAATATCACACCTTTTTTCAGACAGTGAGACAGATATAAAAATGCAAGAAAATAATAAAAATTGTTTGTGAAAACAGCTCCACTTCTCCCAGGGAAAACCCTTCCAACACATTTGCCAGTCTACTTAGACAGGATGAGAATGAAATCTTCAGCTGGTGCAGAGAAAAACATTTTGTGAGATTATTCTGCACAAAAATGCCTTCAGAGATTCTTGAACAGAGGAAGGCAAAGAATTGTCCCTGAACCCACTTTGAGATCCAACCTTTGGTTGCTTTGGCAGCCTGGTGACCGAGAGCAACTGAGGCAAAAAGTTCTGAACTTTACAGCAACAGCCAGGTGTGCTACAGCCAGTGCTCACTCTAAATGCTATTGAGACATCCTTGAGAAAACTACATGGACTCTGCAATGTGGGAAACACCTCATAGAAAACACATTCAGCTCTGGTTCCACAAGTATTTTTAAAAAGAACCCTGGGGTTTTGTATTCCAGGTCCACAAGCAATGGCTACACACAGCACCAACCAAATTTGTCCAAATTTGGACATTCTAACAATTTTTACTGACTATTTCTTCCCAATAAGAACACACAATTTCCCTCTTTTTAGAAAACATGCCTCATCAATACAAAGAATTTATTTTGGCAAACATGGAGTTTAAGCAAAAGTTTTTCCTTTTGCACAGGAATAACTAACTTGGTTCCTTAATCAGTTCACCGGAAAGTGAGTGTTAGTGACTGACTGCAGCAGCTGACAAGGGAAATACAGCAAACAGGCCCATCAATAGAGGACAATCAATACAATTACATTTTCCCAATATTTTCTTGCAAATGTAACACAGAAGGGAAGGAAATTTTGTTGTTAAGAAGAGGCTTGCTGAAATACTTATTGAACCAACAACTGTTCTTGTTTACTAAGCTAAATGACTCTTTCACGTATGTTCTAACAAAGTCTAGCTGCATGCTAATTACACCTATCTGGTTTGCATTACCCAGTTAGCATTTCTTCCATGCACATCAGCAGAGCTGGCCTTTGTTAATTCATAATACTTCACCCACCAATATTAGCAATCCCATCAAAAATCCCTATTGAAACTATCTGGCATTTACCATTTCACTGCTCACTGAATGTCTGAGCGTCTTCATCTCCTCTGCCTGATGAACAGCCAACTCAGCAGAGTCTGGACATGCTCACAGCAGCTGCAGTGCTGAGAAGATGCCCTCCAGCAACACTCTGGGGTCCCCATTCCCTTTGATAGCAGCATGGCACCACAAGTTATCCCACCAAAGATCAACTTATTGTATTTATATAGTCTTTCCCTTTTCAAGCCAAAGTTAAATGAAGTTGAAGGCAGCATCTACAGGACAACCCGTAGTCACAGCCTTAAAGGATTAGAAGAAGCCATTGTTTTCATGTCAGACATGTTTTTATAATACAGACCCTGTCTGTTCTTGTTATTTCATTTTCATCATCACACCAGCTTTTCAGCAGTCAGCCGACCCTTTCCAACACCACAGTTTTAAAGGCTCATAAACATTATCTTTATTATATTAAGAGAGATTCAAAAATTGTAAAACAGATGTGAAGTTGCTGCTGCCAAGAGCCTACACAGTCTGATTCAATAGGATGTGGGTGCTGTAATGTGCTCAAGAAAAGTCATTCTAAAACTCTGAGTTCAACTTGCCGAACAATCATTTTCATCTAGGAAAACAAAAGCTTAAAATAACTAAGAACTCCCATCTGCACAGGACTAAGAGTGATCCAATGACCTGACTGTAGACCCTGCACAAAGATGCTTCCATTGACAGGATCTGCAGACAAAGGAGTGATGAAAAAACAAGGATGGATTTTTGTCTTTGCTCCTAAGGAAGTTGTGTAATGGAACAGCATCTATCAGATGTCTCTGGGTGAAGAGAGAACACACAAATCCCACCATTCACTGTGTGTAGCAGCTACAAGCTGGCCAAGTTTTCCCTTCATCCCACTGGCAGGCTCGTGGGGGCTAAAATTCCTGCCAGCCCTGAGCCCCCTGCAGCAGATCAGCTTTTCTGATCTGCTGACATTTCCCTGCCTCCCTCTCTGGGCTCTGCAGAAGCTCCTTCCTTCCTGGAGCACTCATGGCTTTTTCTGCTCATCATTTGGAGCCAAGTCAATGCTTTTCCCACAGCACAGAATTGATCCATGGGGCATCAGGATTTCTTTTTCCATGTCCTCTCAGCAGCCAGTAGCTTTCTCTTTGTAATTTCTCATGCAAATTCCCTGTGTGGCGATATCTGCAGGAGCTTTTCTGCCCGTGTCTCTTGGAATTTACCACATTCACCTGTAGGTGGTCGGCTTAACTTCTGAAACAGTTGAGAACTTTTATATAAAACAAATACAGGGTAGTCTCAAGAAGCAGGCTTCCCCCAGATAACAAAAAGTCTGGTCTTGGTTATTGGGTTGGGGAATTTTATTTTTCAAGACAATCCTGTGCATCTTCTAGTTTATATTCACAGACAGGGAACATTTTCAGTGGGTGTCCAGGAGGACAGATGGTCTGTGCTCTGTGGAGCACCCTCCAGACACTCTGTGACACCAAAGGCAGCTTTCATTTCTTATTTAAAACCAAAGGAGGCAGCAACATAAAATCCTGATATAACAAACTCACTGTGCAAGTAGGGATGTGCCTGAAGCAAAATTTCCTGATTTCCCTGAAAACATGCATTTTGCTCTTTGGACTGAATCCATCTCTTTTTCTGTTGGCTCTGCCCCCTCAGGGCCATGCACCATTCAGCTGAATAACTGTAAGGTTCTCACTTGCAGGCAAGTAGGAAGGAGTTTAATGAATCACAACATTTTGTTCATATTTTGCTTGGAGGAAGCATTTTCCACATTTTCTCCCTCTTAGTGGAGTTCAGAGAAATTCCACCCAAACTCGGTATAACTGCTTTATTGAGACCAAAAGTTCACTGTCAGATCCCTGGGTTTCCCTACCAACCAAAATGAAAGAGAAAAGGGGGCAGGGAAAAGAAATGTTTCTGTGGAGTGGATTAACTAATGAGCTTGCTGAGGCTCACTCAGATTCCTCCAGAGGCCTATGAAGAGCAAGGCTGTGAATGGTGCTCGTGCTCATGGACAGCCACAGCTCACATGCTCTGGAATGCTCTTTCACCTATTAAAAAACCCCTTTGAAATCCCTCCTCAGCAAGTCAGGATTCCCTGGCACTCCAAATCCCATTGCTCTTCAATGACAAAGAGGGAGATTTATGGGAGAAAAGAGCAGCAAGTTGTAGGCCCACATTTCTCTTCATGGAGAAAAGCAAGGCACAACTCTTCCCAAGAATATTTCTGGGTTTCACATTGTCTGAACCTCAGGGAAGGAAAACACAATTCTTATCATTTGCTGTGCCTGGGTTTGTGCAAAAGTAGAATGCAACATGGAGATTGCTTACCCACAGAGATGGGGTTTTGTTTCCTTGGCCTGTCAGGGCCAGGTGTGTGTGTGGGGACAGTCACGAGATTCAGGGCAGTGTGAGCAGTGGTGTGCAGGGTTAAATGCTTGGCAGATTCACTTTAGATGTAATGTAATATAGAATAAAGTAATTAATTAGCCCTCTGATAAGATGGATTCAGATGCATCATTCACTCTCTCCCCTCGTTGGGGTTGCCTGCAAATTCAATAGTGGGTGACACAGCCCTTGCCAGTTGCTTTTGTCACCTCAAGCAAAGGTTGGCAAACCAGAAATCCAAGCCTGGTTCCTCACAGTTGTTGCTTTGAGTCCTGCATTGCTCCTCCTCAGTTCAAAGAGGGGCAGGGGGAGAGCTGCATTTTGAGCCCCCCAAATGGCTATTTGAGGTAAACATGACCAGTGAGGAGCAAAACTCCTGTTTGGCTGCTAAATTGGGAACTGGATTGTGGAAATAACTTCACAAAACAACAGAATCACTTCAACAGAAGGAGGTCCCTTACTGTGGCTCTAAGGAGTTGGAGAAAAGCTAAAAGCTAATTCACAAATTCCCTGAAGAACTGTGCTAACCCTACTGAAACAGAATGGAAAGGATGCAGAGACATGTATGGCTTAGACATATACCTTTCCATAAAGACATGTATTCACTTATTTTACTTCTTTCAAAATTTAATTAAAAGTTCAGAAATGTGGAGCTTTAAACAGAGGAAATTAGCTCGAAGGCATGTTCATTTGTCATATAAAAGGGTCTTTCATTAATCCCTAATTAAATATTTCTCCACACTTAAACCAATTAGACATACAAATAAAAATGAAAACACAAATATTTTCCATGGAAATGCTATATGCAGCTCAAAGGAAAAAAAAAAGTGTCCAGTTCTACTTCTCCTTTATTCCTTCCCTAATGCCTTTCCATCCAGGCAACAGCTCCTGAATACCCTGATGAACAATTTACTCCCCACTTCCAAACAACATTAAAAATAAACCAAGGAGGTATTTGCTACCTCAAAAATGGCTCTTCCTTCCAAAATTACTGATATATTTTCAGAAAAAGAAAGGACTATGATGGATGTATGTGAAAAAAAATATAAAACCAAAGCTCAAGATGGGTGGAACAAAAGCTGCTGATGTTTACACATAATTTCTATATTACTTTTTTTTTTAACAGTGCAAATAATGAACCTAAAAGAAGTAGAGAAGTTTCCAGGAAATTTGTGTCATTAGCAATTTTTTTAAGCTTTTTTTAAATAAAAACACAGTAGGAGCAAAGTGCATTCACCAGCAAAAGAAGATTAAAATGCCAACCCTTCTTTCACATTTTTCCATCTTGTTTTTACCTCAATAGATCAAACAAACTACATTAAAAGCATTATGAAGTTACCCAACAAACAAAATGCATGAAAAAACATGTTACAAAGAAACATATTTTATACTTAGAGAATAGCTTAGCATATGAGTGGGGTAAAGGAAAATTTCTGCAATAAATTTGATGCAAAGAAAATTCACAAGTATAAACCAGTTTCATATTATAAAAATAATGAGATTAACAGACATCTCCAGCATGAGGCTCATCTCTGGACTTCTTTTCTTGCTTGTGGATTGGGGTTTTTTTTCCCCCTTTACAAAACTTTCTTCTTGAACTTGAAATTCATGACGTGGATTTTATTAATTGGCAAAGCAATCTATGGCTGCTGCTCCCCCCATTCTCGTGTCAGGACCACAGGCAGTTGTGCTGGCATGGAGCACCTGATGTCACAGGGCACTCAAGGGCATCAGGCCTCTTGTGTCACCCTCTAAAATCAGCTAAAAGTAACTATGTTTTGTAGGAAAATACAATTTTCCTCTAAAATCAGCTAAAAGTAACTACGTTTTGTAGGAAAATACAATTTTTGATTCTTCTTTTTAAGGAAATATTTTTAATTTAAGTACAAAGCTGAACTCATCAGGAACTGGAAGTGTAAATTTGTTCTGGTTTTAATTGCAAATTACATTGCTCACTTCCTTCATCTGCCCATAAAAGAATATCCACGTTCAGAAACACAGGTTTCCTAGTCTGTCCCTCCTGAAATTTTCCCAACTTCAGAAGGAGTTGCAAACAGCAGAGAAAAGTAAAATTACTGCTCCTCTCTGTGCAGGGACACA
The DNA here is from genome assembly GCF_051311805.1 of Agelaius phoeniceus. NCBI lineage: Eukaryota > Metazoa > Chordata > Aves > Passeriformes > Icteridae > Agelaius > Agelaius phoeniceus. The sequence continues at coordinate 14,580,260 of NC_135279.1, forward strand.
GGACAGGGCAGCAGATACCTGTGAGCAACCAGGACTGGCCATGATTGCATGTATTAACAAGCCAGAATCAACTCAACCTTTTTTCCAGAAATTGTAGCATTTAAAAATGAAATCACATGTGGCTATAAAGAAAACCAAGCCTTTGGTACAGTTCTGTCCTTATTCTGGCCAGCTGAGAAGCCTGTTTCTGTTCCAGCTCCTCCTGTGCTCTCAGGCTCTGCTAGAGATGGGCAGAATCTCACACCAGAGGAGGAGGCAGGGCAAGCTGGGCTTCCACAGAAATCCAATCAAAACCCATGCACAGCACGACACAAGCAGCATTTCCCCCACCAGGCAGGGGAACAGCAGTTTTATGAAATGATGTGCCAGCCTGCCCAGCCATCCTGCACACACAGCTCTGCATCACAGCTGGGGAATTATCCCCCTCTTCCTGCACTCATCTCCCTCCCCATTCTCATTTTTCCTGTATCACATTTTTATTCATTTCCCCATGGATGTGCAACATCTCTCATGGGTGCCTCGTCCCCAGCTGCTGTCACACCAGCCCCAGCTCACAGGGGCTGAGCTCCCCCAGCCCCTCTGCAGAGTCCTGGTACAGGAAACCCTTCCTGGCACTGCTGGTGCTGGGTGATGCTGACTGACAGCAATGACAGCTCTTGGCAGAGTTTGGCACACATGGCCATGCAACAAAAGCAGAGGGAGACTGGGGAAGCACAGCAGCAATCAGTACTTAGACATGAGTTATCAGATAATTCTATTTCCTGCCTTAGGGAGAATGTAGGGGTGTGTCCTGCAAGCTGGCTTTAGCTAGCAGGCACCATCTCTTACTTAAATTTAAACCTTTTGAAAGGTCCTTGAAATGTAACCAGAGATTGCACCAGAAGTTCAAGCCAGACAAGGCTTCTTCTGGATATTTTTTAATGATTTCTGGCATTGCTGTGCCATTGGTAGCAACACCAAGCCCAGAAATAGAAGCATCTAAGTAGATACAGGAATAAAGCAGAAATATTGCAAAGGATGAAAAAACACAATAGTAATGGGAGCCTTCCATGGAAAGTGGAAAACATCACAGCAGGAGTCAGGGCAGAGCCACATCCAAGGGTGCTGATGCCTTGGAGTGGCCACCTAGAACAAAGGTTAGACAATAAGAGAATAAAAGCAGGTATTTATTGAAGGCCTTCAGTAGATACACTTTGAGCAGTCAAAAGCCTTCAAGAGAGCCTACACCCAGGATGGATGATGGTCACGAGTTCTTCAGACATTTTAAGTTTGGTCCATTTACATCTCAGGGGTTCATCCTCCAATTACAGCTTCAGGTAATTAACCCATATATTCCTCCAGTTTGCTCCCCCAAATTCACTTTTGTTAATACTTTTTGGGGCCTGAGGCAGTAGGGTGTCCTTGAATCTCAGGCCTGGAGGGATTGTTTCATCTGATCAAAATGTGAAGATGGTTATGTCTTTGTAACACTCTAGATGGAATTTATTGTGATACCCTAAGCAGTACAGGATTTGAAACATAAAAAGCTCAAATCCTAAGGCATCAGTGTGACCACAGCAGATCTGCACAGCTGGGCAGGGAACCCTCAAAGAGAGGAGCATCAGTCAGCTCCCCCTGAGCAGAGTGTGGCACCTGGGGAAGGGTCAGCCCCAGAGCTGCTCTGCAGCACTGACCACAGCAGCCTCAAATACAGTGGCCTTGCAGGGACAGTAAAAATGAGCCTTAGTGGGTTTTCTGTTTAACTTCAGAAGCAGAAACTGCAGGAATGTAAGAAAAAGAGCACCTTGAATTCTCAAAAAGGAGTTCAAAGAGGCAGTTGACACACAAAGTCCACAGTGGGCAGCACAGAAACTATTTAAAGACACTGCATTGAAGGTTCAAGAAAATATCAGAAACAACTTCAGAAGGACCAAGAGAAAGCCACTGCTTTGGTTAATGACCCCAAGGAAAGAAAACATTTTACAAAGAGCATCAAAAGATGCAAATGGCATAGGAAGGACTGCAAAGCCCAACAGGTTAAGCAGAAGCACAGCTAGGTGGGGGTAAATAAACCCCACAAAACCCACACTTGCAAAAGAACTCACAGAAATCCTCAAAAGCAGTGACATACTCACTTATCAAAAGCAGAAAGCCTAAAGGACCACACACTAATCAAAGCATACAAGTGGCATTCAGAGATAACACCAGAACAAAACCAGAAAAAACTTCCATTTTCACCTCAGGACACCTCTGCAAAGGGAAGAAACAGCCTCCACATTGGAATGATGAGGTGTGGCTCTGAATAAAACCCCAGCAGAGCTGCCCAAATACTGAGAGGAGATTCAGGGAAAAACATGACTCAAGAATTCATTCTCACTTGCTCGGAATTCTGTGTCACCTCGCTGTGTCCCCACTGTGACTGTGGGGACAGAGCCAGCAGTGCAAGTCCAAATTCACACACAATGCACAAACTCCATGAAAGCTCAGCCCAGCTCAGACCTTCTGGTGCAAACAGGGCTCCCATCTGCCATCCTCTGATGCCCTTAGCAGTGCCTTCCCACTACGTTTAAAGGCAAATGGGAGGAGGGACGTCCACTCAAAGCGATGGCTAAAGAAGGAGATCCACCAAGCCAGCAAGCAGGGCAGTGTTTCATAGAGAACACATCAGCCATGCACAGAAAATGGTAGGACTGGCAAAGAATATGATTTGGTAGCCAAGTTTACTTTATTTTTTAATCTGTGTTCCTCAGTTGCATCTGAAAATCCTGTCCAGGGAGAACATGAAATACAGAAAAAGAGGTGAAGCTGAAAGATTCTGAGAAGAAGAAACTAAAAATTTTGGTGACAAAATGCTCAACCAAATGAAGATTTTAAGTTGAAAGGAAGGATATTTAGCTTGACAATGCTTGAGATACTTAGAACAACTGGAACTGATGAGAATTAACTGAAAAGAATTTGTTGAATTTTATACTTGACTTCAGAAAAAGGTTCTCAAAAAACTTTAACAATTAGTTACAAGCTGACTCAACAGATAATTTGTCACACTAAAAAAACCCAAAACCCAAGAAACCAAACTTCCTTTTTACACAGAGAAGTTGACCTCAGTCAACCCAATCCAGCTGGCTGGATGTTGACTGACAATATGATTTGAATGACATATTCCTGCAGGTTTTGGTACCCAGAATTGCCAAATTATTCTATTTCCAAAATAACACTACTAATACTTGAGTTTCACTGCCCAAAACTGAAAAGTAAAATGACGACACAGAAATATTTTACTGCTGTGAATGAGGACTGTGAGTTTTGGAAGCATTTCCTCTCCTGTATAAAGCAGCCTGGCATGTTTTCCCTTCCCTGCAAGTCATTTTTTTCCAAGCCATCCATGTAACAGGGGTGACACCATTTCTCTGTGGACACCCTCACAGCAGCCAGAGATTCAGGTGCAAATCAATCAGCAACTCACCTTACAAGCCAATATGTACAAAAACCTTAGCACAGGAAAATGCACAGCTGCCAAGCAGCCACGAGATACATGAGAACCATGTGTGCCACTCATTCCTCCTTTCTTTTGCAATTTCGTTCCCTGAGTTGTGTGAATTGCATCAAAGGAAGTGCCAAGAAACCTTACCCGCCTTTTAGGCAAAGAACATGGAAAAATAATAACACAAATATAATTTTTCTACAGAAATTATTAAATGCCCAAATCACAATCCAGCATTTTCCACAGATCATCTTGAAACCATTTCATCATTCCAAAGCAAGAGTGTAATCTTTGTGCCACTTGCAAAGATTTAGGAAATGTTAGGAGAGAACATTTGTTTGATTTCCATTCCAGGGGGACTTACACCACCTCTGTGTGCTCAGTGCACACCAATTTGCACATTAACATACAGTGACTACAGAGAAAGTAAGCAAAACTGAAAAGCTGCCTGGATTCTTTTCCTGCTCTCATGTTTTGCTGCTGAGAAAATTGCTGGGTCTGGCTTTGGGCCTGGCAATGGTCTGTCAAATTAATCAAAGCAACAACAAAGGTGCTGGAGTTGAGCAACACCAACAGGGCAACCCCTAAGGCCTCCTGCCAGCTACAGCAGGAGCAAATATGAAGAGTTAATATCCCAGGAATATGCCAAGTTTGCCCCCAGTGAAGAGCCAATACCTTGCCAGCCCCAGCCCTGCCATCTCCATTGCAGTCATCACAACACGTGCCTGGGGAGATTTCTCAGTCAAAAAACCACAGCAGCCTCTAACCACTCCTGGCTCTAACAAAACAGCATAAGGATTGACTCCTTTTTGCACTGAAAATTTCCCTTTTTCTCATTTGTTTCTTTCTTTCACACAATATCTATAACACGCTACTTTGAGCACAGCCTTGGTATTAAGGCTGTCACCAATAAGACATCTAATTATGGCCTGTAACAACCTTTCATTGAGACCATGTCTACAGAAAATACAATTTTTTACTCAGTAACTAACACAACAGAAGAAAAAACCAAAACTATTTGTGTTCTTCCCAGTGGTATTAAGCCTCCTAGCTGATATTTTTAGCTTTTGCAGTTATAGCACAGGAACACTTAGCTAGGGTAACATTAATATTTGCTTTGAGACATTTAAAAGATATTCTCATTACTTTTCTAGTAGGAATACAAACATCATATAGAACTATGAGACAAAAATATTTAATATGTTATGCAGTTGCTGGTGCAGAAACATGACCAATAATGCAAGAACAGCAAAGATCAATCTCTTTCCCACTTAATCATTCCAGTTTCAGGAAGTGCCCTAATCATAATCCATATAAGGCTGTAGGAATACAAAAGTGAGATTAGAAAGGATGTCTACAAACTAGTTTTACATTTTGGTCAAAAATAGGCTGAGATATCTGCCATAAAAACAGTAACCATCAATTAGATTTACCACAAATGTCAAACATATGTTTAAGCCAAACCAAATCCTATCTCAACTGCGTTAAAACTCTGAGCAAACCAGTCCAATTTCATGTAAAACTTCATTCACACAACTTGTGATGCTTGCCTGAAGGAACTCAGTAAATGAGTAAGAACAGTTTATAGCAAGTTCATGGGAAGCACAGCAAATTCTCCCAATCCCAGCTTTCAAGGCTGTCTCCACAGAGGGGCTTTAAAACTCAGTGTTTTGTCAGGCAGAAGCTGGTGTGCTGGTGCTCTGGGGCTGGCAGGGCTTTTGCACTGGCTCATTTGACAGAAATGCAGCAGAGCTCATGAGGAGCAGCTCTGGCAATCCAGAACACAAAGTGGGTTTATATTCAAGATTGTTGGTGCTGTTAAAGCCACTCACGCGCCACGGCTGGCAGCCCAAGCACAGCCAAATTTTACCTGTGCTTTTTTACTCTCTGTGGAAAAGTGAAGTATGCAGGTGATGTGTTATCCCAACCTAAAGCTACTGCAAAAATGGCTGACAAAATACATAAGCACTTTAATGAGGTTTTTAAGATAAAAGTTTGAACATTGCAAGTCCTCAGCATCAGCTGCTCATTTTTCTTCTTTTAGGAAGCATTAGAAATATTTGGTTTCCATACCATTCCCACTGCAAACCAACTATTTTCTCAGTGCCAAATCCAACATTCCTCGCAGCTTTTGAGGATTAAGTCACTTTTACTCTTTATCCCACACATGAAAAATATAACCAAAATTAGCATAGCAAGCCAAGAAATCAATATTTTAGATAAAGCCTTATAAATGATGTACAGAAAAAATAAAGTGCAAAGTAGAGTTCAATAATATATTAAAATTACATGTAAATGTTCTGATAATTGCACATTCATGCTTAACAAAACATTTCTCCTAGATACTCTTCCAACCCCATCTTGGAAACAGTTGTGGTCTAAGAATCCCTAAAGTCCCACAAATGGGGACTTGGCTTTGTGTATTGTTTATGAAAGATAATAATAGTCAGCTAATTGTTCAGCAGCATCAAACACAGAATAGAAAATATTTTAGTTAGAACTCTAAGAAAAGGTCCTATTATTGATTTTATACCACCTTATCCACCCGTTTTTTTCATCCTGGCCACTTGTAAGCATTTGGGTTTTCAAGGTTCTTACATCCATTAGAGCTTTAAAGCTTCTTCTCTTCCAAATGAAAGCTTTATTCATAGGTAATGCTTTGATGCTAGGGACTAGAATTTTATGGAAGTTACTTCAGTGAGATTAGAATTAACATCACTGGATGGCTTTTAGCAGTAGTTATCCTTTTCTGCCCTAGTGCAGAGAGAGCTGTGGCTGCAGCTGATGGAGCTGATCCCTGTCCCACAGCAGGATGGATTTGGGATCACAGGGACACAGTCCCTCAGCACTTGGGAGCTCCTGGTTGGGTTCTGTCCTTCCTTCCTTCCTCCCTTCTGGGGCCAAGGATGGGAGATGAGCTGTCTCTGCTGCATACCTGGCAAGCTAAAGGGAATTCTGTCTGAAGCCAAGGCATGGGGCTGGGGTAACGGGGTGACCTCTGTGCTGTGGGACTGGTCACACCAGGAGCTCTGACTCTGCTTTTGTCACTCAGCATCACAGACACTTTCTCTGCTTTTACTCATAGTTACAACTTCATATTGAACTATGAGACTGTTTCAACCACACACAAGCCTATGAGGCTAACAAGGGATTCTGCAGTTCTAATGGGTGGTTAAAGTGATTATCAGGGTACCAGCCATGTCTTGCAGCTCATCCCCTATGCCTTACTATTAAAAAGCTACAACAAATATTAACAAATTAAAGGAAAAAAACCCTCAAAACACATTGATTCAGAGGGACCATCTGTTGCTAATAATTCTTAAATTCAAATACCTCACCTGGTGTTTTGCTGTTATTATTCTAAAGCCCAAACCCCAGCAGCAAACATGAGCTACATTTCACATAAACAGCCTTTGCCAGCTGAAGGCCTCAAGAACAGGCTGCACAGGAGATAATTAAACAGATACTGCCAGAAAGATACTGAAGATGATACTGCCAGGAAAAAACCACCCTGGCAGCTGGAAGACACCTCTGCTTCAGCTGGGATATGTAAAGGAGCTGATGAGCAAGGTGCACTCCCTGCTGTGACAGTGTGATCATCATCAGGGACCCACAGCACAGTCACTGCTCAGCTGTGCCCATCACTGCCACTCTGGGAGGGCTGACTTCCAAACCAAATCGCACACAAATTCCTGTTCCTCTTTTATCTGAGCAGGAGAAGCTGCTGGCCTTTCCCACCGCCAAACTGAGCAACCTGCTCAGAAATGGGAAGGAAAAACCCCAGTGTTTGACAGAGGAGCACGTGGGGGAACAGCTTAAGCCAATTGCTGACCTTTGCCTGCTGTGGGTGAGGGATAACACATTTTCACTGCCACAACTGTCTGATGCATGAGCACACTGCTCAGCTCCAAGCCACTCGTGTGCTGCCAGAGTCAATTCATGTTCCACGTGCTGCTCCAGCACTGGGAGAAGACAGGCTTGAAGTGTTCCAGATGAAACAAAGCCTTCTTGTACAGAGAGAGTTTGATGTGAGCATCAGGGGAAAGGGAGAAAGCAACACCCTCCCTCATAAATCAGGGAACCTAACTTTTGGAAATTGCCTCTGCTTTATCAGGGATTACCAGCTCCACAGAGTTGCTGCCACATGCTCAATGAGTCACTGATCTTTTGAATAAGGCAAAGGACCTATTGGAAGCAGGAAAAGAAAGGAAGAGGCAATTTAGTTTGATTTTTCTCTCTCTACACTCATGCTGAAATCTTTTATTATTGCTGATGAGACTGAGGTTCCAAGTTTAATAATGACCAGCTAGGACAGCTAAAGAGCACTAGGTCTTTATCATGATCACTGTTGTCAAAGAAATTACCAACAAATGAAAGTAGATTCTTATCTTCCAAATGTGTTTGCATCTGATCACTGGAAAGACTAACACTGTACAAACAATCAGATGAACAGAGGCCACTACACAGCATTGATGGGATGGACAAAAACTAACCTACCATCAACTATAAACTTTCAGTCCTCACACCTCAGAAAAAGGGAGGAAAGACACTAAAACTGCCTTGTCCAGAAGTGATAAAGAGGCTACAGGAGGTTGTCTGGCCATGGGCAAAGGCACAGCATGGAATCCTTGTCCAGTGTTACCAGCACAGCCCAGGTGGCTTAGATGTTTTACAGGTCAAAGGAGGCAGAAAACAATGAGGCAGAAAATGGAAGGGTCACAGCACAGGGAATAATACTTAGATTCTCAAAAATTAACAAAGAAGAGCAAACCAGCTGATGGAAGAGTCTTGGGGCACTGCTACACACAACTGCTCTGTCTGCAGGGGCTGAGGGTGGGCACAAGGACAGGGCAGCCACCCCAGCCCAGCTTTACCTGGGCATGGCCAGAGGGGCATCCACACCTTGGGAAGGGGCTGGACAGACATTTCCACACCTTGGGAAGGGGCTGGACAGACATTTCCACACCCTGGGCATGGGGCTGGACAGACATTTCCACACCCTGAGCATGGGACTGGACAGACATTTCCACACCCTGGGCATGGGGCTGGACAGACATTTCCACACCCTGGGGATGGGGATGGACAGACATTTCCACACCCTGGCCATGGGGCTGGACAGACATTTCCACACTCTGAGCATGGGGCTGGACAGACATTTCCACACTCTGAGCATGGGGCTGGACAGACATTTCCACACCTTGGGAAGGGGGCTGGACAGACATTTCCACACCCTGGGCATGGGGCTGGACAGACATTTCCATACCCTGGGCATGGGGCTGGACAGACATTTCCATACCCTGGGGACGGGGCTGGACAGACATTTCCACACCCTGTGCATGGGGCTGGACAGACATTTCCATACTCTGAGCATGGGGATGGACAGACATTTCCACACCCTGGGGAGGGGGCTGGACAGACATTTCCATACTCTGAGCATGGGGATGGACAGACATTTCCACACCCTGGCCATGGGGCTGGACAGACATTTCCACACCCTGGCCATGGGGCTGGACAGACATTTCCACACCCTGGCCATGGGGCTGGACAGACATTTCCACATCTTGGGCATGGAGCTGGACAGACATTTCCATACCCTGGGGAGGGGGCTGGACAGACATTTCCACACCCTGGCCATGGGGTTGGACAGACATTTCCACACCCTGGCCATGGGGTTGGGTAGCCCAAACATTGCTGGCCCAAGGTGTTCTACTGCCTGTGAGCCACTGCACACAAAGGCAGCTCCATAAAGCAGCACCTGCCCATTGACTCACATGGAATATTCTGGCATTTAACTGGTTTAATGGTGTAAAAGCAAAGCTGTTGCCTGCCATCACTGCCATTTCAGACACCCTCTTCTGGAGTCATTCAAGGCAGTAGATGTAGTCCTTTCTAGAAACTTCACAGTGCATATCCTTGTTTAAGACTGAAAGGTTAATTTGGTTGCCAGAACTTCTGCATGTAAAAAATCTAAAAATAATCTCTTTTTTTCCCCTCAGCAGCAATGCTCTGAGATGACTCAAAAACTGCATTAGGAAAAAAGTGCATTGCTCATGAAGTAACTACCATTGCCTGAATGTGTTCTGTAGGTGCATCCATTAAAACATCCAGACTCCCCTGGCTGAGGCAACAGTCTTGGAGGATATTTAGAAAAATATTTCCCTGAAGGCACAGGTGCAAATAGCCAAAACAAAGGGCTGCAACCTACAGATTTAATAAATACAAAGCCACAGAAAAGGAGACTTCATTCATCCTATTTTTTCTGTTGATTTTACAAAGGAGAATAAATTTAAAAAAAAAAAAACTTCCAATATTAAAGTATCAAATTCTGAATCATCCAGAAAATGAACAGCAATTTACAGGTTAAATTTATAAGTCACACAGATATTCTCATTTTGCATCAAGTAAAGTGAGGGCTGCTTTTGCTAATATGGATTCCTCTCATTATTTCTATTTCCTGTCAGCATTTTCTTTTCCCCATCTCGCTCAATGAAATTTTACATACTGAAAACTTCTAAACTGATTTTTAATCCAAAAGAATATGAATCTTTAAAGTTGATGTGAGATGCAAACTGCTCACCTACTCCCATAAGTGGAAGAAGAAGGAAACAAACACTCATCACTTAGAGAAATAACACTCCTTTAGCATTAATTATTTACTATTGGCAGTCTAGGAGCCTTGCAGTGAAAGGTGTTCTTAATTACTGACTAGACAATGAAATATTCTTGTTGACAAGAATAAGATCCAATATTTCCCATTAGATATTTGTGCTTCAATGTTAAATATAGATGGGGTTTTTTACAGGAATATAGATTTTTTACAGGAATATATATACAGGACTATATATATTCTTTGCTGATATTTTTTAGGGTTTTCTTTTTGTTTTGCACTTTTTCCCCTCCTTTTTTTCCCCGTCTCTATTCTAGACTTTTTTAATTTGCTACTTTGGTTTGGGGGTTCTGCTTTGGCTCTGCAGCGTCCCTTGTTTGCTCATGGGCCCCAGCCTTGTGAGGGCTCCTGGGGGCTTTAGAGCAGCCCCATGACCCCTCCCTGCCCCAGACCTGATTTTTTAAGATTTTCTAAGCCTTCTGATGTTTCCATTCATGTAACGAACTTTCTCACACACTTTCTGTAAATAACTTCTTGTTTTGCGTTCTTTTATAGAAGAAGAGAAATTTGATGGACTGTTGGTTTGTCCAGTGTCATTGGAGAGGTGGCATTTTCACCCTCCAATCCACCGTCACTTTTGGAAATCTATGAATGTTAAAATCAAAAAATAAACTTCCCTTTTTACCTTGAAAACAGCAGCGTGCCCACGTCGTGTTGTTTTGTGTCCTACAGTGACAGAGCTGTGCACTCTGCTGGGCAGGGCTCACCCCTTCCCAGGGAGGGCAAACTCTGCTCTTCCCCTTCTCTTTCCTACTTAATGAGAACCCTCCACTCACCGCCCCCACACAAGCTGCCCTCCTCATTAATTCCTTGGCATCACAGCTCTGCCTCTCCCAGCAGATTTCATGCTGAAGAAGGAAGCAGTAGCAGCCCTACACCTCGTGTAGGCCAGGGGGAACTGAGTTCTTCTCTCCATTTGATGCCTTCTTGGTCACATGGACTTAAATCCAGGGCATTTATAATTTAGGAAACCTGGAATCTGGGGTTGCTACACAAAGCTCAGCGTTCTACTGTGCAAGGCTGGTGATTGAACCAGAAACACAAAGAAACCTCAAAGTCACAAGATGCCTAGAATGTCTTTATTTCTTGTTGTTTCTGGAGGAAGCATGGCTTGTTGGACTATTTTTGGTTCATCTTTTCTGTGCCATGGACACCCGCTAAGACACAACAAGCTCGGTGGGTTGACAGGCCCCTGAGTGAAAATGCTGACACTGATTTATGAGGCAGCAAGGCCTGCAAAGAGTCAGAGTGTCCCCTTGTGAATTTTTAAGCCATGGAAAATATAATTATAAGGAATATATGTTAGTAGGAAACTGTGGTCTGATGGTTGAATTACTGCTTTTACTACAGCATGGTACCAGAGCACATCATCATATGTTACAATTTCAGCTAGAGAATCAAAGACATGTGACAAGTCTTATTTATACATTCTAATTATGCAATTAATAATCTTGATAGAACTGTTTTAGCAATCACAGCAGATATTTGCTGTTTGCACACCAGGGGACCACAGAGAGAAATCTGCAATCCTGTAGGAAGCAGAAAACACCTTTCCCCTCTATAAGGAAAATACAGGGATGTGTGTTGAGACCATCTCGTGTGGTCTGTGCAGGAGGTGGCTGCAGTAAAAACAACACAGCAGCCTCACATCCCCTGACAGCCAATGGCCACCTGAGCCCCAGGGGAAATGCCTGGTGCTCCTCATCTGCTCTGTGCCAGGGCTTCCAGTTACTGCCTATAAAACATGAATATACAAAAAGGCAACGTCTTCTATTTTTAAATGTTGCTTGAAGCTTGTTTTGAACATTAATGGGAGAACACACTGAGCTCAGTAAGCAGAAAGGGCAATTTTAACTCTACTGCCTATGAAAATCAGCTGCTGACTGGAGTTATTTGATAGGCAAGCAACCACTTTGTGCCCAGCTGAAAACAAATGTTGACACAGCAATGAAACTTTACCTGTGGATTACACAAATATAACCTGAAGCACAGAAGATATAAAGCTCAAAGTAATCTGACCTTAGCAAAGGTCAGCAGGTAATAACCTCACACTGGAATGAGGAGAGCTGCAGCTGGAAGCCAAGACAGCAACAGGTAACCATGAAAAGAAGAGCCATAACAAAACCTGAGTATTCTTTCAGTAAAAAGTTAATTAAACCAACATCAGCTACACAAGAGAAAGGTACAGGCAGCTGAAAATTCCTTTCTGCAGGTTATTTTTAAGCTCAAAGTATCTGCAAAATGCACTTAAGCAAGCAGTGGCACCTGATTCAAATTTGCTTTAAAATATTTTCTCTTGATATAAAGGTCAGCAGCAGAATAACAAAAGCTGATCCTGGCAGCTGGATTCTCCAGAGGCTTTGCAGCTCACAGGTAGCAAGCAGGGGGCAGTCACTTATGTGCATGTGATCCTCAGATCTCCACGTGCTGTACTGATAGGGCCCATCAAAGTGTTATTTTAGGTGCACTGCCAGATTGCACAGGGATATTAAGATAATTCTGTTTAGTGAAATGACATGAAATTATCTAAATAATTATACACTCTTCCATTGATTCTAAATTGATAGGTCCTGAAATTTCCAACCACTGAAACAATTTGGTTGACCAAAGGACACTCCAGGTAGTAATTTTGCAGCATCCTAATTTAATGTAGAGTCAAAATGAACAGGCAGCAGAGGAGACTGGAGGCAAGTGCCAGCTAATTGCTAATTTAAGAAGAGCAAAATCACAAGGAATCACACCAAAATCAAAAAAGCATGTTCATATGTGTACTGGCAGTAGAAATTGTCCTACTATAGATCAGTTACATTTTATGATTGGAAGTAATTTCAGATGCTATACCGTTTTAAATATCATAATTTTTTTTTAAGTGTGTTTCAAGTAGCATAACAACTGATTAAATGCATATAAGGATCTCAGAGAAGAAAAATACCAGCTTTCCAATAATAAATAAAAACTAAAGAGATCCAATTCAGACAGATTCTGATTAAAAACTTGCTAAAGGTATAAAAAGTATTACTATATCTGTTTTGATAGATTTCAAAGAAGCTGTACAGTAGTAGCAGAGGGGCAAAAAGATGATAAAGATGCAATAGATATTCCCCTGAGACTGAAGGCCATGGGAGAAATGTGGAAATAATTACACTGGAGTTCAGTAAGTTCCCACTCTGAAGCTTTCCCTTAAATCAGGTGGGAACCAGAGGAAATGTCAGCAATGAAAAGGCAGGGGAAGAGACTTTACAACACCAATAAAATCACAGAAAGATCACCTGCAATAGGTGCCATTCAAAGAGCAGCTCTGACTCAGAATGACAAATACCTTGGCATATTTTTTGTTTTTCACTACCTCTACCCAGCTGCTTTTAGCTCTTTGAAACGAGCACATTTTTGCATTGACAACTCCAGAGCTCCAGTGACTTCAGCAGGAACAACCAGAAGGTGACACAGACCAAGACAATATTTAGAAGCAATTCAAAGGAGAAAAGGAAACAGATCCTGAAATCTTGGTATTTAATTGGGATTAACATGAATCAGGATTTAGACATGTCTTGACCTAATACAGTGAAAACCTGCTGGCATGGTGTCTATGGAATTCAGTCTTACCACAAAATAAAGAAATGTATTTGAAGTAGCCAATAAGTCCATTACTCAAGGTGACCTTGCTGTTACAGTGTGTTTTAATTTCTGGAAAGCTTTTTGCACAGTCCTTCACCAAAGACACTTGCACAGACTAGGCAGTCACAGGATGAAAGGAAAGGGTCTCTGTGTGCATTAATAATATTAAAAAGTGAGGCTCAGAAGCTGGCAATAAATGGACAGCTCCCCACTGCTGGGGGTGCAGGGCACTGGTGCTGATCAGCATGTCCATGGAATGAAGGGACAAGGTTGGTGGATGATTCAGATGTTTTTCAATGTTGTAAAATCCATTTAATTGCTCAGGGCAGCAGGAAGCCTCCCCATACACAGGGACTATGATAAAGTGGAAAGTGCCTTTATCAATGTTGAGAAGCTCTGTGTGACATGACTCCAAAGCTAAGATAACAACAAGAAAGCTCAAGAAATATGGAATGCTCTCTGAACAAGGACAGAGCCAGCTGTGGACAGTGGATGCACTGAGATTGCATGAAATACTAAGCAGAAAAGAAGAATTATTTTTTACTGCTTCTCACATGTGGAGAATCAGAATACATCACCTAAAATCACCAGTGCATCTAAACAAAAAAAAAAAAATTTTGATAAAGCATAGTAGCATAAAACTTCTTGCTAGAAGACCCTGTGAAGATAAAATTTAAAACAAACAAACAAAAAACAAAACAAACAACAACAACAACAACAACTTGTTCTCAAAACCAGGATGCAAATATCTGTGCATAAAAAACGACACAGATGGAATCCAAACCCAAAGCAGGCAAAACCAATGAAACTTGCAGCTCCTATTTGTGTTGGGAACCCCTGCAGTATCGTGTCTGTGGGTGCCAGCAGAGCCCCAGGCAGGTGTAACCAGAGCTCCTGTGCCCCATCCTGACACACCAAACACCTCTGGTCTGACCAGTTGGACAGTGCTCGCTGCTCTGCTGGCTCAGTACAGCCCTACCCACACAAATCACCCCTGGCAGCAGCATTTGAACAGCATCAATTCAGCAAAACAAAATAAAGTTCAAATCACTTGCTGATTACTGCATACTTTGAATGATAATTAAGGTTAATACTTCAAAGTCAGCACTCAAAACAGATTTTCTGAGTGTGGATAAGTGTGTTTTGAATGGTTGATTCTTTGAAAGAGCTGGTCTTGAGATGCCATAATGGCTTTATTAACAAACCAAAATACATGAAGAGTTAACCAAGCTAGCAACTTTTCTGCCTATATTTTGTATGTAACTCAAAGTAGGGACAAATCTCTCTGATTTTTCTTACTTGCACATCACCTACACAGTGAATCTACAAGCAGAACAACTTCAGCAGGGGAAACTTCAAATGCAAATTTTTTATTTTTTTTCCACAGTGGAATGAGTTATCCTAAATATTCTGAAGCTGAATATAACCCAGCTTCAAGGTTGAACTATGAACCAAAGGAGACTCACTTCCAGCTGAAGGTCACATGGGGCAGATGTTGTTACACCTGGGAAGCTCCCATAAATCTCATCGTGTGGAAGAAAAGGAAAATAAATTATTTTCCAATCAGTTTTTATTACAGCAGCATCTCAGATCTCTTGGATCTGAGGTGCAAAGCCATCCATCGTCACTGTAGCTTAAAAATTGCAAATTACACACCAGGACTGCGAGCAGCTAAAGATAAAAAGAGAGACCAAGATGATATAAAGGATAATATATCCCAGGGGAAAAGCAAGGCAGGCCAAAGGCAGGCAGGAGCAAGGCATTGGAGGGACCTGTGAGGGAACAGCCCTGCCCAGGTCAGTGGGACAGGAGGGGCTTTGGCACCCTGAGCTCATCACACAGGGGCTGATGAAGGGGCAGAGGTGGAGGAGCAGCAGGGAAGGGCTCTGCAGGTGCTCACAGGGAGCTCAGGCCCTTCCCAGGGCAAGGGCAGTGTGGGAGGGGGGAACTTGTTTAAAAACTCCAGAACTGAGGGCAACTCAGTCTTGTTTCCCAAGCCAAGTGGGTGATGGATTGCACCCTCACGACAAACAGCTTGTGCAGCACACACGTCCAGGGCCTGCACCTCCTGTCCCAGCAGACAAATTGTCACACCCCAGAGGCTGCAGGCTGACAGTGACCTCTGCAGCAGCATCCTGAGGGACACCAGAGAGACAAACCGTGGTCCTCAGCCCAGGAAAAGGGAATGATGTGCAAAGTAAACATGGAAATATGGATCCAAATCAGTACTTATGAATGTAAATCAAAGGCTGAATTTAAGAATGATACACACACATGGTCACGTTTAAGGATGTCACAGACACAGCACCCAGGTCTTGTTTACTCTTTTTTTTTTTAACTTGGTAATGCAGACAGTCTATAAATCCTGAACATGTACTACACTGCAGGCTCTTTGCAGAAGTAGGTAGGTAGCCTCCAAAACAATTTTAAACATATTTTTAGATATTTGTCTTTTTAATCTGTAGCTGAAGGATATTCTCACATAGAGAATCAAAGCAGAACACAGTTTATTATACCTTCCTACAGCTTGCAGGACTCGAGGATAGAGGTCTCTTTGGTTTCATAATTAAAACTGAAAGATGAACCCTTTCTTTCTGGAGTCTCAAATCCCAGCTCCAATTTCAAACCATTTACCTTGATGTTTATTAAAATCTCAACATGTCCAAAGTATAGAATTACTCAACACTCAGCAGCTGCTTGACCTCTCTCATTTAATCTCCTCCCTAGGTGAATACCCAAATTGAATTAAATGTTTACTAAATACATGACTCAGGGTGGAAACCTACGCCAGGTCTGAGCCTTTTGCTACGAGGGATGTTGCTGGTGACCAGCAAAGAAGGAATTTGGTTTTCTCTACACCAACAGGCAGGTCTGTGGTAAGAAATACAAAGCTGCCAAATTTATGGCAGAACAAGCAGAAAGAAAAATACTTCTAAGAAGCTTAACAGATTCTCTTGGAATGCATTTAACTACAATACTTCTATGCTTTGTTATTTTGACTTTATATTAGCACTCTTTAGTGCAGAAACACCTACAACTTCAATAGCAAACCTTCCAGAATGTACCAGCATCTGTATTCAGCCTGCTCCTATTACAGTGGCTCTGCCCAGCTCCAGGTCTTTGACACAGTTACTCATCCAATTAAATCTCAAGACTTCTGCTACAGCTTCCCTGATTTTCTTTTAACCTTTGAAATGAAGAAATACCAGCTCTGTGAGCTTGTGATTCTTGAGTTCACCAGCCAATTTGCTTCATTTAATCTAAATCTGCACCTTTAAACAGAAAACATCAGAGGTGATCTCAGCCATGCTTCCTTCCCACACATGAAACCAGCTCATGGAGATGAAAGCAACACAAAGAGTTACTTTCCACTGACAAAGTCCCCATAGCATATTTGTTATAGAGCAAAATTTAAGACAGAAGAGCTTCCTTTTGGTTTAATTTGCTTTGCTGTTTGCAGGATCACCTGCTACGTGCTGTGTTCAGGAAGGGTTGGGCTGTGCACATTATCATTTTTTATTTATTTTATCAATGGAAATGTGTTACTCCACTCACATTTTTTTTCTCAGAGTGGCACTTGAAATAGAAGTGCAAACACTCACAGCTATCCTACCATAGCCTTATTCATTCCTCAGTTGCTATTAAAGAGGAACCAGTAGCTACATCAAAAACAGGCAGAAAGTAATCTGATAGCACAGAAGCAGACCAAAATACTGCCCTGCTTGCATCTGCTCTGGCAGGTAACAGTGATCCACATGCTGCCATGTATTAAGTCCTTTATTCTCTGTAGAGGCCAACAGCTATTCTCAAATAAAACCATGGCACTACCCAAATTTCACCCTCAAAACAAATTAAATAACTGTTCTGTCCTTTGGTTTTTGAGCATTTCCCACTCATGACTCCAAAAGCCATACTCACAGCTTTTAGCCAAGTTAACAGGCACAGTTCCTTTCCCCAAAGCAAATTACAAGCTGGGTTGTACTCAAAGGTAGATTTATTTATAATATTGACAACAGCCATGACAAAAAAAGTAGAATAGAAAATACTGGAATATAATAAAATACATTCACTCTAACTAAATCAAGTTTAACTGAAAGAGGACCATTGACTTCAGAGATTTTATATGACAGCACCTCCCAGCCAAATATTAAGCATCCATTTCTTACACAGCACCCCAAAATTCTTTAAGAAAGAAAATTCACATCCCCTGTCAGAGACCTGCTGAGCTCTTCTGTGTTCCTGCTGCAGCACATTATCTATTGATTAAATTTAAATTAACACAGCAATGCCATTTGCCTGACATTTAACTTGCCAAGGAAGTTACATGGCACATGAATTTTGAAATAAGATTAGGAAGATAATAAATCAAGCCAACAAAAAGTCCAGTAAAACGTGGGCAAGAAGAAAAATCTTGAAATCATTATACAGAAGTGCAGATGTTAAAATGCTTATATTAGATGAGGAAAAGCTAAACACATTGGCAATTCTAATAAACAAAACAGACTTAATTCACAGAATTAGGAGTCATTTACTGGAAGCATCCAGTAAAGATATCAGAGCATCTTTATAATCCAGACCTCAGCTCATTTATTAAAACAATCCAAACCTGAATAAAAGGACTTCTCCACTACAAAATGGGGGAAGAAAGAAGAATTTATGTACTCTTTTTCTAGCTGTATTATTTATTGAACTTCTGTTTCACTATCAAGCTTCTGGGTGCATGAGCAAGCACAAGCACTGAGGAAAATCCAACTGGCTTCCAAAATTTTTAAGCCATGGGGATTCTGGTACAGGGTGCTGCTCTGCTGGCCCTGGCAAGGCTTCTGTTCCTGTGACCTTGCAAAGTAGAGAAAAACCCACCCTCTCAGTCTCCCTGCATCTGGAAAACAAAATATTTAAATCTGAGGCATAGCTGGTCATGAACTTGAAAGAAACCAGGATTTTTATATGTAAAGTTGAACAAACACATCTGTATTAGTTCATATCAACCATTGATAAGTTTGTCAAAATGGTGCAATACATAATACAACACTGAATTTCAGCTGCTTTCATTTCAGAGGACACAGAAATTTAATGCATGGGGAATAACCAGGCTCAGAAACTGAGACACCAAACCCCTGTGCATCAATGAGTAATTTATCTTAGCATAAATCAGGGCAACAGAAACTCTGTGTTTAACCTGTTATTGTGATACCCAAAGGAAGCAATAATGCACAGAAAGAGAATTCAGCAGTGCAAACTGGGCTGATGGTGAGGTCAGTCCCAGCAGAGCTCACCCAGGAGGGGCAAACAGAACTGCTCTACTCCCAGGCTGCATCCAAGGAACAGCTTCTGCAAAACCAGCTCCCTGTCCACCTCCCTCAGCCTCTGCAAAGGGAAAACCTGGCAAAGCAAAACCTGCTGGCAGTGGGGAGGGACACAGAGCACACCCAGGGCTGGCAGAAACAAGGAACACAGGGCAGTGATGCCAACCCCGACCTCAGGCTCCTCGCAGTGCAGGGACAGCAGGACCAGGTCCCCACAGGACTGAGCAGCAAACCTGTCCCAGACATTGTCTGACCAGAGCAGAAGAGCAGGGCTCACTGTGGTGGGAGAGTGAGCCCAGAGCTCACACCCAGCCCAGCACCCCACAGCCACCAAGAGCCTGACAGGAGACATCCAGCACCAGTCCAACAGCAATCCATGTTCCACAGCAAAAACAAAATGACCACCAGGTATCTCACACCTCTTCTGCAGCCACAGCAAACCTAAGAACACACTGCAACTCACAAGGCAACATTATCTAAGCTGTCTGCAAAAGACATTAGGTACCAAAGCTGAAATACATCTCCATTTGAAGCAGTGACTAACTAAGCATATGCTAGATTATCCCACAATGCCTAAAACAGAGCAACAGACAGGGAGGCTTTAAACTTGCTAAATCCTCTGCTTTTTTCATCATAAATTATGCTCCAGGACACAGGCTGTTATAAATTGTCATTACCAACAGTCACTTTTCAAGCTGTAACTTTTAAATCTAGTGGAGAATGGGCAAGAAGAAATCTCACATACTTCAAACTAAAGTACACATCCGAGATAAGCCCACAAACCATTGCAGATTTGTACAAGCCTTCTAGCAGTTTTCTGAAGTATGTTTAAGAATAACAAGGCTGAGACTGAAGTGTGAGCCAGAGGAAAAGCAAGCAACAGCACTTCAAGTTTCCTTTTCAAGACAAGCAGCAGACACAGTAGTAAAAGGCACCCTGTGAGCTGAGAGATAAACAAGTCCAGCCTGGGTCTGGAGCAGGAGTGCTATCTGAGGTCAGCAGCACTGGCAAGGCCCAGGGCTGCCCAAATGACGCTGGCATTTGTCTAAGCAGGAATCTTCACCCAAGTCTGGTACAAACTTGTCACTGCCAAGGAGCAGAGCAGCCCCAGGGGCCATGCCTGGCTCTGGCTGCAAACACATCATCTGTTACTGGTGACTGCACTAAACAACACTGGGGATACATTTCCCAAGCTGGAGGAATAGCAGGAAAGCTTTACAAAGAAAACAGAGCTTTTAAGGCTTGTGCTACTCGGGATATTTAACAGCCCTTCCATCTGGCCCTGCTTCACTTTCCATGCAGGCTCCATTTCCCCCTGAGCACACGTGCAGGCCTGGCCACTGCTCCTCTCCAGGCACTCAGAGCCTCCTCCAGCACCAGCTGGGCCAGAAGCTGCTGCTGTGCAAGGGAGCACACAGCTGAACCTAAAAATCCACGTGGAATTAACGTGAGGTGAACGCATCATTAAGGGATAAAGAACATTTTTTGTCACGGGGAGCAGGTGACACAACACAGACATAACAGGTACCTTGATCACTCAATGAATTCCTACATGAACATCCTTTCTACTTCTGTAATCCTATAGCCTGGAGGCCTCTGGGGACAGCCCCCTGCCATTGAAAGTACCTGTGGCATGGGAAATCATATTTCTATGTAAAAAACAGCACAGAAATGCTGTCCATCTAAACAGACCATAGACTGGTCCAAAATGACATCTTAAGTTGAATTTTTTCTCTCAGGCTGGCCACACACAGATGGGATCAGGAACAGACAAAAGTAGAGCAAAGGAAGATAGAATAAAGTCTAAATTAGAACAAAGTCAAAGATTAGAAGAGGCTATGAAGAACTATCATACACAAAATGGTACAAAGATCAGAGTCACAAAGCTAACAACAAAATTTCAACAGAGTGGCATGGCACCAAAGTGTTAGCAATCATGAAATAATTACAAAGTAAATTACTCCAACAAATTGCCAAGTGCAAATTAAAAGCTATCAATGCATTAAATCTGTACACACTGTAAATAAGATGTTAGAAATTACTAGCTTTTAATTAAATTTATTCTGTAAATTTAATAAAATTCTACTCCAACAAAATCCCCACCTCTGCAAACAGGGCTGCTGGCTGGAATTCTGCAGCTCTGTTTAGCAGTGCATATCATAACAGATCCAGCACCTTTGCCAAGCCCAAGTCAAGCTGCTTTAAAGCAAATAGAACCATTTTCAACTGCAGGAAACCCAGGAAGAGTTAAAATTCACATGCCTCACTGTTAGACCACCCAGTGTTATACAACGCCCTAGTTTTGGGAAATGCTTGTAAAAAATCCCATCAGTATGAACACAGAGAAGGCAGCAAACAAGTCTTTATGAATTCATTCTGATGGCAACAGATCAGAACTGCTTTTCCCAGGTTTGCACCAAGGACATTCCAGCAGCCCAGGCTGGCAAGGGCCATGGGCACCACTCAGGCTCACACCCTGCCCATTGCTTCAGCTCTGCTTCCACAAAACATAAACTTTTTGTTCCAGAAATCTTTAATGACCACAGAATGACCTGCTCCCTCCTAAAAAAACTCCTAAAGTCACTGAAAACAGGATCTACTAAAGTTCCCTGAAATGGGATGTATTGTATTAAGGATTTTTCCACCTGGGTATCCTCCACAGCTGAGTACTGGGAAAAAAATTAGAAATTAAAAGAAGAATAATTAGAATTAAAAGATTAGAAGATTGGAAATTAAGTGCTGGCCCAGGATGTGAATTGGGGTGCCCAGGTAATGAACCATGACCAAAGATGCCACAGTCCTTCAAAATTCCTGTCCTGCACAGCTCCAGCTGTGGGGATGGTCCTGGGGACTGCTCCATGGGCACCATGTCAGGGCAGTGCCACAGAGGATGAGGATGGGGCAGGACATGAGCTCAGGGTGCAGAGTCTGAGCAGGCAGAGGGAGGGCAATAACTTGTTCACAAACATGCTTCCCATTTCTGCAGTTCTGTTAGCAGCCCTGGTGTTTGGAGCTTGTGCAATGCAGCAGGAGTTCAATGGTACTTGATACCCACATCTGGACACATCATTATTGCTATGGCAGATTACAAATACATTTTCCAATCAACACACCAAGAACATGACTGCACTTTCTGCTCAAATGCTCCATATGAAAGCATATATTGCAAAACCCAGTGAAAACATGATGGTTAAAATACAACACCTAAATATTTAGGTTGTTGCATAAGTGCAAACACATACAGTGGATTAAACAGGGAATTCAGAGGCAGCTGGAGATTCCTGGAGGCATATCTAGGTACATCAAAGCTCAACTGCTTGCTATTTACTCATTTCAACTCCAGTGCTCTACAGTGTTGGCTCCATGGCACATGTTGGAGCTGTTTGCTTTTTAACAGTTCTAATGAACCAGGTTGATTCATCCAGGGCAGGAAGAGAACCCACAGCCAGACTGCTCCAAGACCTGCTGGGTACAGACAGCCACTCCAGAGCAAGCCTTGGTGGCTGATGGCTAAAAACCTCAATTTCAGGAGTTGTGAATTCACATGAAATTGATGGCTTTCATTCTCATAAAGATTCTAGGAGTGGTTGCTTTTTACAAGGAAAAGCTGAACACTGAACTGTATCATGAAAAACTAAAAGGAATGAGAAATAAAGGAAAAACACATTTTATTTTCAGTGCTTGACAAGCCAATTTTATGTCAGTTTGATGAAATGGTAATTTTTCATTTTTAAAATGAGTGCTTGTACACGAAGTGCTAGGAGATTCTGCAGCTGTTTTTCCTATTATTCTCCTTGAGATTCAAAATTCAGCTCCCTGCCATTGCAATCCAAAGGCATTTTGGTCATGAGCTCTCTGCTCCATCCACTGTGGCCACAGGGGTTCCAGAGGTGGCTGCCCTGTGGCTCAGGGAACACCAAGCACCAGGAGCAGTTCCAGAGCCCTCCCTGGGTCTGAGAGGGGGAAATCTTGCAACACACCAGGCTGGCAAGAGGAGAATGTTCCAAAGAAGTGAACACACAAAGACCTAATCAAGGCATGAAGGATTGAATTTCAAGAGGTGCCCTGCAGTAGCCTGGCTGCTGGGAAGCTTTGCTGACAGCCAGTGACTCAGAGGGGGGCTTGTTTGTTCTGCATGGAGCCCAAAATCACAATTCTGTTCTAAACATCTGCAGCTCCACGTTAAGGCTGCTTTCCAGGCACACTGGGAGAGGCAGCACACAAAACTTGCTGAACAGCAGGCTCCCAGTGCAACACGAGCAAGGACACACTGGGATTGCTCCTGAAAGGATTTTTGGGGTCACACCTGACCCCTGCTCCTCTGGACCCTCCTTTGCTTTGGGGTTTTGTCACATCTAAGTGCAGGGAATTTCCAATCAACACATCAAGAACATGACTGCACTTCATGCTCAAATGCTGGCAGCTGCTCCACCCCTCACACAGCCACCCCCATCCCATCCCCATCTCCATCTTCATCCCCATCCCAATTTCCCATCCCCATCTCCATCCTCATCTCAATTCCCATCCATCCCATCCCATCCCAATTCCCATCCCATCCCCATCTCCATCCCCATCCCATCCCTGTCTCCATCTTCATTCCCATCCCATCCCATCCCATCCCCATCTTCATTCCCATCTCCATCTTCATCCCCATCCCAATTTCCCATCCCCATCTCCATCTTCATTCCCATCCCATCCCATTTCCCATCCCCATCCTCATCCCAATTCCCATCCCATCCCCATCCCATCCCAATTCCCATCCCACCCCAATTCCCATCCATCCCATCCCATCCCAATTCCCATCCCTTTGCACCCCACATGCAGAGCCCAGCTCCTCCCTCAGCCAGCTGCAGCAGGGGAATGTCCCAGCCCTCACTTTCTCACAAGTGTTCAGAGCACAATGGCACAATTCTGACTAAAATAACCCTGCAAGTTCAACACTTTTCCAAACTGCGTTCTAATATCAATATTATTATAAAAGTAGAAAGTAAAAAAGTAAATATTCAGCATTTGTTTAAATGGTTATCCACATGAGAAGGAAAGTTTCCATTGTTGTCAGAAGGAATTTTGATTAAAGGAATAAAACCCTTAGTGGAGAAAATTTCTAATGATTTTCAATAATTAAATATGTTTTAAAGTCTGAAAGTTGTTTGTTTGTTTTAATGGACAAAAGGCTTTAAAAAGTTTAATTTATGACCTTTAATGAAAGCTACTAAATGAAAAAATTACCCTCTCATAATAACAAATATGAATAGTGATGCTGAAAAATATTCGTATTTCTAATGTGAAAAACATATTTTTGAAAATTGTGTGGCACAAGCGGGCCCAAGGGCCACCTGCAAAAAATGGAGAACAGACTTTCCCAGTAGTTCCCTGGACCAAACATTGGATTTGGGAGTTTAGTTCCTTCTTAATACCAGTAATTTTAATTTCTATTTATAAATTCAATAGGCATCCATGGGAAAAAAATAAATTCTTACACAAATGCCAGCAGCCATTCCTGACCCAGACAGGTTAGAACACTGAAACATGGGGATGTAGTTCAGAGTGAGGGAAGATCTCTCTTCACCACTGCCAAGACTTTCCATAAGAGATCGAGGAGAAAAAATGAAATGCAGACATTTTTTACTATGCATTTAAGACCTCCTGGTCTTTCCAAGTTAAGTGGAGTTTAATATTTTCCCTGGACTGCCAAGTAACTTGTGTGAGAAAACCACATGCACTTTGACATAACAAGCAGCCTCTGCTCGAGATCCCTGCTCCAAGAAAGAATTCCACACCTCACCCACGGGCAGGGTGGTCTGTCACATTAATGCTGAAGCCTTTTTGGCAGGGCACAGAGCATGGACGAGTGCCTGGTGCAGATAAAAATAAGTCAAAATAAAGAGAATTCTGCAGCACTTCCAGCACTTCATAGCCCAAGGCTAAAAACATTAAAAAGCTCCTCCCAAATAAACCACCCTCATCTTTTCTGTGTGCAAATCCTCCTCTCACCCTATTGAGTATCTCAAAAATGAAACATCTTTATGAAGCTACATAAACCTGAATGAATGCCGAACTCAAGATATTATTTTTGAATGTAAAGAGAATATGCAAAGCTTTAAATAAAAAGCCATCCAGCTGTGGAACATATCCCAAAGTGATGCAGGGTGGGATCCTGGCTCAGCTGCCTCGCCCTGGCAGAGGCTCTGTGGGGAAGCTGCTCCCTTTGGGTCTCCTGGAGGCTGTTTGGTGCTGCAGATCCCCTGTGCAGGTGCTGCTGGCTCTCTGGGCTCTGTCCCTGCTGGTAGCACCCAGCTCTGATGGGCACAGACACAGCAATCCCTGCTGTTATAGATGCTTATTATAATATTGGCTTTTCTCAAATATTAAAATGGATTTTATATGTGTGGTGGTAAAGTAACTTTGTCATAAAGATACAGTTTTTATTTCTGTTGTGAATCAAGCATAATGAAATAGCTGATATAAGTGTGCTTGTGTTAAAATGCCTGCTTGGATGGGATAACACCCACTGAACACAGGACACCTGCTACAGATCTGCCAACCATCAGCACTCCCTGTGTGAAGGCAGTGATAATAAAGAAGGCAGTGATGATAAAGAAGGACTAAAACCACAAACAAGGAATGCACATGCTCTAAAAATGTGGACCCATGCTAAATAATTCTTGGAACATGTAAACTACTTTGGGGAAAAGTTTACTATGCATAAGGGTCTATGAATATGCAACAGGCTGATGTGATGGAAAAGGTGTTTAAGGGATATCCCCAAGGTTAACAGTGTGCTCATAGCTGAGTGCCAAGCTGCACCTGGCTGTAGCAACCTTTGCTCTATGGTCCTTGTCTCCTATTGCCCTTTATTAAACTTTTTAAAGGTTCACAGGAGAGTGAATGTGTTTTTCACACCTGCTCTCCACACATCCCAGCAAACCCCAGCACCCTGCCTGCTCTGCTGCAGCTCTGCCAGCCCCACAGGCAGGCTGAACTCAGCTTCACACACCTACTTCCTCCCTGAAATAAATGGATACTAGAGAACTGGATACTCTGCTTAAAAAAAAAAAAAAACCAACTTGTTCTCTTAAAGATAAAATTAACACAAAATCTATCAACCCTAAGCGATGACATAATTGAGGATACAGGGGCTTGGATCCAGCTGGGGCCTACAATGTCAGGCTGCCTCAGAGAGAAATTGCTGTTTACAGACTCTCAATTATAAGTTGTGCAATTTGGATTTAAGGTTGTTTCAACCAAAGTGTGGCTGTTTGTGTGTCTGTATCCCACCACAGAAACCAGGTAAACCCATCCAGCAAATGACTACAGCTCCTGTGTGGATTTCCCACATGGCACAAGAGCAAAAGTGCTGCTGTAAAAAAGGCTGATTTTCTGTAAAACACTGCTTCCAGTTCCTGTCCCACACTGCTCAGGGAAGGGCAGACTTGCACAAAGAGAGAAAGCTGGAAAACAGGTTGTTGTTGCATAAGAGAAAACTAAAATATCGTGGCCTGGCTGAGCAACCAGGGTTTCATGAATTCAACAGCCATTCACACTCAAGGCCTGAACAGCAGAGGGTTTAAGATCAGAACATCTATCCTAAATTCTGTGGAATGATTGAAGGAAAGTTACAAGGGGAAGAGGAGAAGAAATAATTTCAAAGCCCACAGAAGGAGGGAGCACAGTCTAACACACTGCTCTGGGAGCCACAGCCACACCAGCCCTGCCCAACATTGCTTTTCTCTATCATCTCATGGTGCTCAACCTCTTGCAATTTTCCCTTGCTCTGAACACTCACTTTTCCAGTCTCCTGCCATGGATTTACAGGGATGCAATAATCCACAGCATTACCTGAATGATGAGAAAATTCCTCACAGAAAACTAAATCTTTTTACACTTTTACACTTCCAGGCAACCAAATCAGAAAGTCTGAGTATCCTCCAGTCATTTACATCTCTTCACTCAGACTCAACACTTACTTCTGGCATTCTTCAGTCCAGAGCATATAAAATTACATATTCTAATGCATCATTCACAAGTGCTGATTGGAGGAGGAAGAAGCAGCCAGGCAATCATTTTCTGGGATACAAAACAGTTATGCTTTTGCAAGCATCAGTGGCTGTTCACTGGCACTTTTACAAGTAATGGAAAGACACATAAGATTTTAATTAATCACATTCTTCTTACAGCTAAGAAGAAAGTACATTCTACCCTACTGCACACAAACTTCTAGAATTTCCTAAAATATCCTCCAACATCACAGCAGTTAACTTTTATCAGCCTTGTGGCCTTATTGATCAAATAAAAAAGTTGTAGTTTCCATTTCAAATGTTCCATCATAATTATTACATTCTGATGTAAATCCTCATTTATATATGTATATGCAATTAAGGTTGTTGCATATATACTATTAATATTATATTCATATAGTCATACAATTATAATAGGACTGGGAGAAAGGAAATTAAAAATTTTATCATTCTGTCTCACAAGTGATTTAAGAATCTCATGGAAATCTCCACAGTTTGTAAAATCCTACTGAGCACTGAAATTTCCTCAAGTACTCCAGGAAATAAGCAGTGCAAGTGAGTGCTCCACACTCCTTCATCAGAAAAAAAAAAACTTCACAATAAGATTTTCTCCCTTCATATATTTTCCCTTCTCCTTCTGTTCAAACCCCAATACCAACAAGGGATCAGAAGAGAAATCTGTATCAGCTTGGTTATAATTTTATCAGCATTTCCAATGGGAGCGCTTCTGTGCCACACATATATTCCCATCCATGCAAAGCCAGAGCTTGTTGTTCAGCTAAATCCCTGGCTATTCTGCATTTCACTTTTTCTGGCAGGGAGCCTCTGCCATGGCCACAAGCTATGAAAATAAGCAGGGCTCCAAAGCCAACAAGCAGGTGTGTGTCTCAGCTGCTGCCTGGCTGTGGTAAACACACACAGCTCACAGCTGCTTTCATGCTGCTTGGACTTGGGGCATCCCTTACCAAGGATCAACATCCTCCAAGGGACAGAGACATCTCAGCTGCTTCTGCACACACTCCTGGAACACAACACCATCACCACTCACTCCACATGCCAGCGTTGATATTGAATTTTTCTGTTCTATTTCTGCACGACAGCTCTATAGAAATGCCTGACCACACAAACCTGCTTGGTGAAAACAGGATTCATGCCACAGAGCCCCTTCTGCTGTCTGTTTTTACCAGTATTGATGCATTGAAGATCAGTTAATTATATTTACAGCAGTATCAATGCATTCTGACTTTCTCCAAGTGCATGAGTTCAGGGGGATGGAGCATCACTGCCTAACCCAAACAAGGGATACAGCAGCAAAGATTCTGCACTCACTTAATTCTGACTACATTTCACAGCACCTAGTTTTAGTAAAGAAAACAGATACAACCCTTCTCCTAGTGTGTGAATACTGTTTATAAAATCCACTCCTTTTTTTGTGCTTCTAAGAAAACCTCTTCAGATTTAGTTTATGTAATTTCTAAAAATAGGGCAATTTTAACTTTCTGCAATAGAAACAATAATAAAATTATTCTGCAGAGATGAATTATTTGCTGTGCCTAGAATTTCTCCACAGAGACAAAAAATATTATGTTCCTGGTTCACCAGAGAAAAAGACAATAAAATACCCTGAAATCATCTGAAATCATTTATGAGAATGGCTTGCTGAAGCTCCTGTGAAGACAGCAAACATGAAGATGAAATAAATCAGAAGCAAGGAAAGCCTCCCTTTTAAAATACAATTTATGAAATAACAACAATAGCTGGTATCCAAATTCCAGGCTGGGGACATAAGTAGGAATAAAATTGAGTTGTTTAAAGCTGGCCTCTGGCAGTGGCAGTGTAGGTTCAGTGCTGCTGAGAACCCTCAATACTCATTTATGTCAACAGGCATTAGCAGCTCTCAGGGCAGGATTTAGTGCTTTCACTCCTGGCCTCTGCCAGCCAAACAGCAAGGGCAGGGTGTCACAGCCTGAGAGCACCTCCAGAAATCCCACTCAGCTCTGAGAGCACCTCCAGAAATCACACACACAGCTCTGAGAGCATCTCCAGAGATCACACACAGCTCTGAGTGCATCTCCAGAAATCACACACAGCTCTGAGTGCATCTCCAGAGATCACACACAGCTCTGAGAGCATCTCCAGAAATCACACACAGCTCTGAGAGCACCTCCTGAAATCACACACAGCTCTGAGAGCATCTCCAGAGATCACACACAGCTCTGAGAGCATCTCCAGAAATCACACACAGCTCTGAGAGCACCTCCTGAAATCACACACAGCTCTGAGAGCACCTCCAGAAATCACACACAGCTCTGAGAGCACCTCCAGAGATCACACACAGCTCTCAGTGCATCTCCAGAAATCACACACAGCCTGAGAGCATCTCCAGAAATCACACACACAGCTCTGAGAGCATCTCCAGAAATCTCACACACAGCTCTGAGAGCATCTCCAGAAATCACACACAGAGCTCTGAGAGCATCTCCAGAAATCTCACACACAGCCTGAGAGCATCTCCAGAAATCACACACAGCTCTGAGAGCATCTCCAGAAATCACACACAGCTCTGAGAGCACCTCCAGAAATCACACACAGCTCTGAGTGCATCTCCAGAAATCACACACAGCTCTCAGTGCACCTCCAGAAATCACACACAGCTCTGAGAGCATCTCCAGAAATCACACACAGCTCTGAGAGCATCTCCAGAAATCACACACAGCTCTGAGAGCACCTCCAGAAATCACACACAGCTCTCAGTGCACCTCCAGAAATCACACACAGCTCTGAGAGCACCTCCAGAAATCACACACAGCCTGAGAGCACCTCCAGAAATCACACACAGCTCTGAGAGCATCTCCAGAAATCACACACAGCTCTGAGAGCATCTCCAGAAATCACACACAGCTCTGAGAGCACCTCCAGAGATCACACACAGCTCTGAGAGCATCTCCAGAAATCACACACACAGCTCTCAGTGCATCTCCAGAGATCACACACTCAGCTCTGAGAGCATCTCCAGAGATCACACACAGCTCTGAGAGCAGCTCCAGAAATCACACACAGCTCTGAGAGCATCTCCAGAAATCACACACTCAGCTCTGAGTGCATCTCCAGAAATCACACACTCAGCTCTGATGTGCAGCACTAGAGAGCTTGGATCTTTGTAAAAAACAAAACATACAAACAAACAAAGCCCTCTGAAGCACAAATTTGGGCTGTGCACTGTCCTGCCCCAGCTCTGGCAGTGCTGAGCTAAGGCAAGTAGGTGAAAAATCCCCATAATGCACAGTCAAACTGAAAATAGTTCTTTAGCGAGGAGGAAAAAGAAAAGCTAAAAAGAACTGGGTGGGCTTTCCCAGCTTCAAATGCAGTTGTTTGCCAGATTCTGATGCTCCAAGTGCCAGCCAGAACTTGAAACTATTTCTAAGCTATGTGTCCAGGGCCTTTGTGAGACCTTGCCTAGGTCACCACAACCAAATTTCTCGGCATAACAGAGATCCAAGTGCTTTATGTAATCTGCTTCTGCTCCCTTTGTGCTCCAATGATTTAAGGATGGCAGTCTCAGCTGCTCTCAAAAATTCCTTGCAGTTCAGGGCAACTTTAGAGTCTATGAAAGTAAGAAAAACCCCTAAAAAATAACAAATAATGTCT
Organism: Agelaius phoeniceus; assembly: GCF_051311805.1. Classification (NCBI taxonomy): domain Eukaryota; kingdom Metazoa; phylum Chordata; class Aves; order Passeriformes; family Icteridae; genus Agelaius; species Agelaius phoeniceus. The sequence goes on from NC_135279.1 coordinate 14,610,974, forward strand.
GAAGAGTCTGTAACATAAAAAGAAATTAAAGAAATTTAAAAAAGAAAAAAAAATCAACCCTTGGCTGAAGACCCAAAGGAAGCAACAGTTTTTAATTATGCAAGGGAAAACAAATCTCTTTTTTTATGGAAAGTACAACTCCAGTCAACTAAAAAGTGTGAAATCAAATGTCAGTCAAGCTAAAAAGAATGTAGTGCAATGACTTCAATCCTCATTTCATAAAGAAAATGTAAATATAGAGCATTTGATTTCTCAATAGAGGTATGTTCTTTTTATTCAAAAGGAATTTCTCTTTCAAGCAGCAATTAAAGATACAATAGGTTATAACTCAATGCTTGGTTATGTTTTGTTTTCTTGAAGCATCATGGGATATTTTGGCATGAGCAGGTTTTTCTTGGTTATTTCCCCAAATTCAGGTTCCTGTTATACAGAGTTTTTGTCATTCAAAGTAAATTCAGTTTATTATTGAATAATACTGGCTTTTTTTACTACCACTTGAAGCACAGTTAAAGAGTACTCAGAAAGAGCAAAAATTGCAGCTCTGGATTGTTAAAGGACCTGTTCACACAAGCCTGGAGAGGGCCAGGGGCCACACACTCTGAGGCTCAAGATGGACATTTTGGTCCAAGCAGTCTTGTCCCTGTTTATTTTTCTGTCTCTGAGATCATACTGAGAGGATGATGAAGCAAAGTTATCCCCACTGCCACATGAAATGCAGCATGAGCTGCTTCTGTAGCACCCAGAGCAGCCAGCAGGATCTGATACTGCAGTGTGTGTGCTGCTCACACCCAAACCCCACAGTGTCAAGAACAGCATCCTCCCTAAAGTGCCATTCACAGACACCAGAGAAATTCAGAGCCTTCAGGGTCATCCCTCCAAGAGCTGTCAGCATCTCCTCCTGTGAGCAGACACTCTTGGTGAGTTGTCTCTGCTGTGTTTATCAGGTGGATGGTGAAGGCACACCCTGGATCCCACAGGCTTTGCCCCTTTTGCCTCCCAGACCCCCAGCACCACTTCCAGCAGACCCAGAGGCTTTCAGCAGCTGATCTGAGGCTGCTGATCTGGGCTGCACCCACCCCTGGGGGGCAGAGGGGCTCTCTGGAAAGCTGAACCCCTCCTGGATGAGCCCTTGGCACGTGGCAGGAGAGGGACAGGGCTGTGCCAGGAATCCCAGCCTGCAATCCCACAGCTGCCTGCAAAAATATCTGTTGTGACTTCCATCCTCTGGCACTTATTACTGTTATTGTGGTGTACAAAATCAAATAAATCTCCTGTAAGATCCTAGCAAAGGACTGGAGCTGTTTAGCAGAGCAGGCTGCTGCTCACTGGCCCCACAATCTGCATTATTTGCAGTTGCTTTTCTCTGAAAATTAACCACACTAACAGTGAAAATGCTCAACAGCAAATTGGTGTCCCAGCTGAATCATTACAAACACCCAATTTTGTGATCAGAAGTCAGATGGTTCTCAAGGGTTAAATGACTTTATTATTCCACTCTCTAGAGCAAAAGATGGGAGACAGCAAAGGAGCAGTGGAAGAGTTGGTTAATCTGAGTAAAGCCTCAGTAAGGAGCTGGAAAATCCATACATCCCCAAATGTGTACAAAGCAAACCAGCAATAGATTACAATGGTTCTCTGACAGCATTTCTATCAGACACAGACACCCAGGAGGAAAAGCAAAGCCCCATCTGCCTCAGCCATGTGTCTCCTCGAGTGGCCAGGAACCCTTGCCTCAGGTATTGTCCCACAAGAAAGAAAAATATGGAACTTTCCTGTCTCTGTGCTAAAGGTTAAATATAAACTACTGTGATTAACAGCCCCTGGCAAAGAGAACAGAACCAGCAAGCAAACATTTAGAAGGTAATAAATAGACATAAAGACCTAGAAATACTTGAACAGCATATGACCTATTACATCACCTATCAAAGACAGGCAACTGAATACTGAAAGAGAGCAGCAAGGAGGTCAACTTAGACACATTTCAGTTGTTGAATACCCAAAGCAATGCTTTGGCTGTAAGCACAGTCCAAACACACTGTTCTAGGGACAATATTAAAAAAAAATAATCTTCAGATTTACTAGCCATGGATTGTGAAATGCTGGAAATTATGGACAGAGTTGATAAGGGGCACCACACAATATTTTGAAGATGACAATGCTATTCCCAGCTGTTTTTCGTTTTTGCAGAGCAAGCTAAAACCTTCAGCAGAAATGATTGCACCATTTCCCCAAAGGTTGTTACAAGGAGCTGGCTTGCCCATATGATACATTCTCCTGCAGCTCTCTTGGCCTGAAGCAGCTGGACCTGTGAAGCCAAAAGCCCTGAGTTCCTCCAGCAGTGCCAGCTGTTGTGGTGTGACGTCGTGGTTTGCCTCAGATACCCCAGGTTCCTCCCTGATAATTCCCTGCCAGGTGTGTCAATCATGCCTCCTTTCCCCACCCTGACCCCTGCCAGCACTGTCTGTCAGTCCTGGCATTCCAGAAGGGCACTGAGTGATTGGCAGAGTTCAAAAGATGCCCCACTCCTGAGGGGACATTGGGCCATCCAAGTGTCCTTTGTCCCTTTGTCCCTCCCCTCCTGTCCCTGCTTGGTGGCTCCCTGCCCCTTCCCTCCCCTCTCCCCGGGGTTCAAAGGAGCAGCAGCCACGGGCTCAGGGAGTTCTGTGGGAGCTGGTGCTGCATTCAGAGGCCTGAGGGCCAGAATAAAGCTCTGGATCCAAACCCTCCATCAGAACCGACTCCTTTCCTTCACCATCGCCTCAAAGCTTCTCCACAGAGGGAAACCTGAGCTCCTGCAAGCCTGGACTTGTCTCCAAGCATCCAGCTGCAACATCCAGCTGTGGGAACCCAGGACACCTCTCTGGCTGGCCAGGATGGCCAGGACCCCTGCCAGGGGGCTCAGAAGCCCTGGCACAGAGCCCAGAACACCTGTGGGTTTGATTATGACCCATGGAGCAAATCACCAACCTTAGATGAAGATCAGCAAGCCACAACAGTTTAGGTAGAATGATAGTGAAGTTATCATGGGCTGGAAAAGCAGATTTTGGGGTTTTTGGAATGGGGGTTCAGGGGGCAAGATGGAGGGAACTGGGCATGTCCAGCCTTTCTCCTTCTTTTTCTTGGCCTCCATCTTCTGCTGTGATGTTGGCACTTTTGGATTGGTTTAGAGTAGAAGCTCAGTGTCTAACATAGGTGATAGGTATTGGGAAGGAATTGTAAACATTGTACAGGTAGTTTTTAGTATAAAGACATAACCCTGCCCTGGGGGCAGGCAGAGTGCCTGGAACTGTCCTGCTGGACAGACCTCAGCAGGGCAGGAGAAAGAATTTTATAGATAAGGAACAATAAACAACCTTGAGACCGAGAAATGAAGAACTCTGACTCCTTCTTCAAGCGCCGGGCTGGAAAAGAGACTTTTGAACTTTTCTCAGGGTCACTCTGATAAGCCAGAGATCCTGACATCCAGCCAGCAAAAGGGTCTCTGAGGTGAGATCACCACACACCCAGCTGGCCAAAGGTCTCTCACAGTTGCCACTTTTTGGTCAAGCAGCAAAGCCAGACAAGCTCAGGCACGTCCTGTCTGGTTATATTGGTAACATTCCAATAGCCAGCCCCCATGAAGAGCAAGCACCCCATCAGTCACTAACAGTGCACACATCCTGCCCTCCTCACCCCAGCCAGCCTCATCCTCACACTGAATCCAGAGCATGAAGCCAGGGAATCCCCAGTTTTCTCTTGGCCTTGAAGCTTAGCTGAGCCTCTGGAGGATCTCCCCATGCTCACACATCTCTGGGCAGTTTGTCTGAGCAAAGCTCTCAGGTGGTTTGCACTGGGCAGCTCCTGGCCAAAGGCTGATCAAACTGTGCTTGATTTCTCCTGTGGCTGGTGCTCAGCTGCCAGGGGCCTGGTCCCTCTGCTCACCCTGCCAGGGCCTGGGCAGGCAGGTGACAGTGACAAAAATGGAACACACTCAGGTCCTCTATTCCACTGCTGGGACAGGCCACCTCTCCCTGAGTTTGAAACTCTGCCAGATTCAAAAGAAATGTACAGAACCCAATCCTGTTTTTGAGAGAGTTTCTGCATTTTTGGCAGAAATATTCCAACCTGCCTTTCTGCGTATGTGACAGAGTTTCCTAACTAGGCCACTCATTTTAATATGTTTTCACATAACTAACACTAACCAGAAATTATGTAAAGCTCAGCTCTTCTGAATGCATGTAACATCAAAAAATGTGTCAGGTATCTCAACAACAATCTGTTAGGAATAGCAGAATCTATATATAGTTTAATATCTCCTGAGCTCAGATGCATATTAGCAGCCTGTTTTAGCTGTAACTACCACAGGATTTATCATACTGTCATCAAAGTTTGCCCACTCTTTACATATTTGGAATTGTGTCTGTTATCTGATCTGATATTTAGGGAACACTGGATTTTATACACAATGTACATTTCATCACACTCAACAATTAATGCAAGCTGCTGTGGTATTCCCTATCTCAAAGCTAAAATTCTAAAGAGCAAAATGTTACTCTCAGAAATGAATACTAACTGGGACTGTTTTCACAGGACAACACTGAATAAATCTTGGAGCTGATTTACAGAGACAGCCCTACCACACAGCTCCTATCAAAAACAAGCAAAACATAAGTCTGGTTTGGTCCACACTGTTTATATTAATTTCCAGTTTGCATCACAAAAATAGATGATCTGTAATCATGGCCTGTCAGCTTGGTTCAACAAAATGAGTATTTCTTTTAGCTTGTGTATACCTCCACCATCTCTGTATATTGGTTTAATAAAACAGTAGTTAATCTGCCTTCTGTCTCAAAATAATACACCCAAATTTTAGTATCTATATGGATGATGAATGACTGAAATATTTACAAGTTCCAAAATAAATTCAACTGCAAGAAAAGAAAAATACTTTGCATTATGCTGCTCACACTGCCACAGTCTGTGTTTGTGTAGACACACTTTAGTCCATGCAAGCCTCCTGTGCCTTGGCACAGGATTCATGAAAAATTCATGAAATTAATGAAAAATTTCCTGCACACTGAGACAGGAGAGGGATGTTTAGGGCAGAGCATGACTGGGACTGAGCTCCCAGGGGTTTCTTCATCTGTGGTCCAGCTGGAAGAGCCCTCCCCTGCTCCTGCCTCTGCCAGGGAAGAGGTCTCTAAGGTCTCTAAGGGATGCACAGAGCCTCACAAAAATGCATTGGATTAAAAAACTCAAAAGACCCCACAAAACTTATGATCTCAATATGTTACCTCTTATTATCTTATCTTATTAAGGGATAAAAAGTGAAAAGTGTGATGGCTCTGCTCATCTTCAGGAATTATCTTACAGAAAAATACATTAAGAAGGAATTGAAACTTTTACCTGTTTGTTCTGGTTTGATATTTAATTCATAGTTGAAAGAGCTGTTTCTCTGAACTTCAGGAAGGAGTAAAAATCTGGTTTTATGAAAATAAAAACCAAATACCTACATTTTTACCCTCTCTCACTAAGATCCTCTGAAACAGGCACCACAGTCACATCCCTCATGCAAAACTCAACAGTAACACAGCCAAGCATAAGGAAGCTGCTTCCTTTTATGCCAGGATTTACCAGGATAAACCTTTTCTACCAGGATTCACCCTACCAAACCATAAACTAACTTTTTCAAACTGTTTTCAAACTGCTACCACCCAACCCTCTCACATCCCATCCCAGGTGAGAGTGAGCAGTACTCAGGATGGGCCTATGGAATTATTGCAAGAAGCACAGGAGAAACGAGTCCCAGTTCAGTTCTCAGCCAGAAACCAGCCCTAACAATCTCTAACAATCTCCCCTCTTGCTGGACTCCCTCCAGCATCCCTGTCTGGGAGTGCTGAGCCCAGCCCTGCCCACAGAGGGCCAGGTCCCCTCCCCAGCCCAGGGGGATGCTGCACCTGTCCCAAGGGCACAGTTTAGTGTTTTGTGGCCATCTCATGCCCCAGGCCCCTCTGTGCCAGGCTGCTGCCCAGCAGGGCATGTCCTGGTGCAGGGCAGGGCTCCTCCCCAGGAGCAGGAACCTGCTGAGCTCCATTAACACTCTGGCCTTTTTCTCTAGGCTGGGGTCCCTCTAAACGGTAGCAAAACCATCTGATGGATCAACAGCCCCCTTGAATTTAAATTCTGGATCTGGATGCTGAAGCAAAGTTAGCTGGACAAACTGAGGGGAAGTTCTGGATTCACTAAGTTGAAGTGAATCTGTAGCCTGCAGTTCAGCATATTTCCCTTCCACACCACCAGAACGTCTTTCACAGAAATCAAAGATTTCCTTAAACTGAAATTCACTCATACAAGCACTCCCACACCACAGTGTAATCACTAGAACAAGATTTTGCTGAGAAGTTTCCCTTCAGCTCTTCCATCTGGGATTTTTGTTTAACATTTTCCAGTTGTCTGCAGAAGGAATATCTGTTATAGACACAGAAGAACTACATCTAGCAACACCCAGTTATTTAATTAACAGTCTTCTGCTTTGCAGGGAAAGAGGTTAATCTATATAGCATTTGTTATATGGCTGGCTACAGGCTGCTCTATGCAGAACACAGACTATCAGACACATATTCCTATTCCCCAATTAAGCTCCATGAACTACCTACTCCTTTAAAAAACAAGCAACTTAAAATTTTACCCCTCCAGTCTTGATTTTCCCTCCCCCTCACTCCTTCTCTGTCGCTAGTATCTGTTAAAGCTGTCAAATATTCCCTTTCCTGATGCTTCCTAACTTCACAAACTCCTACTGCCTCTTCTCCAGCCACTCCCCTTGCTTTCACAGACATGCATTGCTGTACACAGATTTTAAGCCCTCAGTTTGTGCATGGATGATTTGCAGAAAAGCTTCCCCCTTTGCACCTGAGTCCTAAAGGTTCTGCATTTCCCCACCTGGAAGTTTTCCTCACTACACAAAGCTGCAGTACAGCAACACTGCAGCTCAACCAAAATTCAGGAATGGGATTTTGGGCAGCCCAAATCCCACTCCACAGCAGAAAATATCCTATTGAATAAGCCACATTAAAAAAAAAAGATCACCTTCAATTGATCCATTAGTGACAGCCAGCTCACCAAATCACACTGCAATACAGTACAACATGCAGCAGGAGAAAACCACTCTGCTAGAATGCAGCTGTCTTTTCAAAAATACTATTTGCTATGAAGTTCCTTCCCTTTTTTTCACACTGTCTTGTGTGGTTGCATAAAATCTTTCTGTGAAACTGAATCTAACACTCCTTCCATCCGCCTGTTAATTAAGGAAAAACAGAAAATGTGGAAAGATTGCATTATGTTAAAGCAGAATGTGCCAGTTGTATAAGAGCCTTTGGAGAATTTCCAACTCTATTGAAACTTCCCCCTTCAGAGGAATGGGGGGGAAAAAGGGGGTCAGGAAAGGCCTAAATTACCTTTCTGATTATGGAAAGGCTTTACACAATTCACATCACACACTGAAAAAAAAAATCCTCAGAAGCTGAGCAAGGTTTCACAGGAGCCTGAAGCACTGTGAATTCATGAAAAATGAATTTAATCGTCAAAGCTGAGACCAGGAAGAACTGTTCTACATAACAAAAAAGTTCTTAGCTACATTATTAAATCATTGCTTAAAAGATCAATTTATTTCAAAGGGTTGACTCCCTGCATTAGAAGTTATCAAAGACACATGATCTAAAAAGAGTCTTTATCAAGCACAGTGCCTGCCTGCTGTAGCTGCTGTTGTGTTACAAGTGCAATGCTTACAAACATTTTATGTATTTGTGGTCTTATTTTTATCTAAACGTAATCATAAGATGGCTGCAAAGCCTGTTATAGACAGAAAATGGCAGGACTGATAATATTGACAAATGACTTGCCTAACTATTATAATAAACATTATTAAACATTTAAAAATGCTGATATTTCTTTAAACTTTTGATATAAAGCATTGGATTCCATTTGGTCCCCCTTTGAAGCCAAAAACTGTAACCTGAAGCACACAAAATAAACTTCACATACCCAACAGCTTTAATCAAAATACACTCTTCAAAGGTTTCCCATCAGTTCCAGAAGACCAACAGCAAACACAGAGGCAGGGCTGGAAGGCAGAAATCACTCCTGCCCTTACAGCAACAGCTTCTCCCACACAGGGAAGGAAGCCTGGGCTGCATTTGCCACGGGTTCTGCTCATGTAGGAACGAGAATAATTAAAGACTGAAGCCAATTCCTACCCCAGTTCTCAGCAAGCACCTCGAAAAAACCAAAGAATCAGAAGATGCAAGAGATTTGCTTCTCAGTGCCACACTCCTCTCCCTCCACTTCTCATGTTCTCCTGACAACAGGTCAAATTAAAAAAAAAAATTAAAAAGGAGCCAAATTTAAACAATTACATCCAACAGGAGGAAAAAATAAAGGAGACACACAAGGAAAGGATTATTCCCTCCTCCTCTCCTCTGACTGAACTATATAAGATTAATGTAGAAAGTTGGCCTATGGATGCTGTTTTTATGTAATCTACATGACTAGGAAATGCAACTTTAATTTATAAGATCACACGGCCTCACAGTACCTACCATGTTTTCTGACTCAGCTTTAAAAGACATCACTCAACAGGATTTATGTCTCTCCAGTATCCTCTGTCCATTTGAAGGCACATCTTGCTGCTAAGACACCCAGTGATGGATTCCCCATCAGCTGGATGCCCAGCTCCTTTCACATCCCATCACCTGTACTTGCCTCTGCTCAGAAGATGGAATTTTGAGAGACTATTTGTGCAATACTCTGATAGAAATCTTTATGATAAGGCTTTGGACTTATAAATAGCAGAGGACCCCCCTTGGTGCTTTGCTAACTGTGCTATTGCTTCCCAGTAACCATGGGAAACCAGATAAAATCTGAACCCATTCATCAAGATAGAAAATACTCCTCCTGTCAGTTCGGGAGGTTGTGCTTGTAGTATCTAAGCTGGTGAACAGAAGGTCATTTCCTACTGCTCCAATGTTACATCATTTATTACATCAGCCCAGAGCAAGCAGAGAAGAAAAACAGTCAGCCATCCAAAATAATAACAGTGATCATAAAAAATAAATCTCTTTCTCCTCCTGTTTAGGGAACACTGGCATTTCTGAAACAGAATCACAAGTGTTTGTCATGACAAGCCCTTCACTCTGTGCTGTCTCACAGGCAGTAACTACGAAGATGAAGTTTACAATACAGTACAATGTGCAATAATCTGTTTTTAAAATAGAGCAGGCTTACACTCACAGTGGCAGCTCTAGCTTGATAAAATTAGCCTTAGCAATTTGGAGATGTGTGCACAAACCTGTTTTGTTTGGTGATTTGACTTCCTAATGATCAGCTACAAGGGAAATGCCTGGAATGCAGCACTCACAGGAGACTGCAGAGCTTTTACAAAAGGTGGGTTTAGTTGCAATATAAACCCTCAATTCAGTGTACAAAGACTGCACACAACAGTGTGTTACCATCTAGCCATTTATAAAGAAATTTTCTCCTAAGTTTGTGCTAAACATCATCTCCTTCTCCAAGCCTGTTTCTCCTGGCTCTCTCGTATCTCCTCTGAACTGGGAAGCTCCAATACAGGCTGCCTTTATTTTAACATCTGCTGTCAAAGTTTGCTAGCCATAATAACTGCAGTCATGCTCCAAGAGGGAAAGGGAAAATAGAGGCTCACTCCCCATGCTCAGTTTGCCACCCCTAAGGAATCCATTGCTTGGATAAGCTGCTACAGCCAGGGCAGTGCCTGCTGTTGTGACATACCAGGCATAAGCTGGAAACTAAAATAAACAGGGGGACTATAAAAATTTCCAGTTAAACATACAAAGTGCTGGAATGCTCCAAGACCCACATCTTCACTGCTCAGTGGCTGAAGGTAACCAGGGATATTTTCTGCAGGACTGGCTTTCAGTATCCAGGTATTGAGATGTACTTTCAGGAAGAAGAAAAGCTTCTGTCTCCCATCACAGTGTTTAATTCACAAATGCTGATGGAACAATCATTCAGTATTAGGCATAAACCTTGTTTCAAGAAAAATTATGTCTTTGTTCAATATAACTTCAGTTTTTAACTGGAAATAACAACACTTAAAATTTATGCATCACCACATTCAGTCCAAGTAAACAATTCACCTTGAATTAAGCAATTCTTGAATCACAGGAGACCATTCCACAGCCTAAATCTTCTGCAAGTTTTTGTGTGGAATTGGAGACAAATCTGCTTGTATGTGATAAATTTTTCATCATATATATCAACTTTTTGGAAATACTGGGAGACAGAGCAGAGGAATTAGTTTGCAAGACACAGCTGTGTGGCTGATTGTGTAATATGCCCCTAATAATATTTATACAAAAGTTTATCTATTTGCATGATAGTTTACTGTATACCTGTTACAGACAATAAGTCTGCTCAAGAAGAAAAGCAATCCAAGTAAAATCACTGTGCTTGTTGCTATTACTGATGTCATGGTGTGATGGGAAGACAAAACCATACCAGCCACTGCCAAAATGCATAAAACCACAGCAAGGTAACTGGGCCATTAGTACTTGCTGAATTTTTCTCCTTCATGGTCAAGATTTACCCAAATGCTTCAGTCAAGACTAAAGCAGCATTTCCATTGACAGATGAGATCCTACAGTAGCAAGCATCATTCCTACATGAGTACACTGGAGCTATGCAGTTAGAAAAACAAACAGTGCAGAGTTGTAGTTTATACAAAGAGCTGAGCTTTTTAAGTGTTTAACTAGGAAATAATTAAAACTAGCAATTTTTTCCTCCAGAGGGGAGTATCAGCCTTATCTGTGGGCTCAGCAGGGTTTTCCTCTTTATTTGCTGCTTGTCAGAGTTAGAAACTTTCAGTAGGAACTGGACCAGTCCTGGTAATTTAGTAGGAGATAGAGATCTGTGAAGCCAGATGGTAGCTCACATTCTAACAGCTACAAATTGCTAAATTGGCACAGGAAAAACAGATAGTTATCAATTCATTATGATTATTCCAGGTCTCCCATTCCTTCTCTACTTGTTTCTTAACTCTTTAAGCCAGCCCAGACAGACATTTTAGGCCAGAGTTGGTAATTTCCATGCTCCAGGTAGGGCCAGGGGCAGTGATGAAGGAGGGATGGTTGCTGCAGACAATCTGAGCATGTGCCTGGTTTGTCTTCAGGGGGATATTCACTCCTTTCTGCTACAACTTCACTCTATAAATGTAAACCTTTTATCCATCATAAATCTTAACAACCTAAGAAAGTCCCTACTTCACCAACCTTTCTTTTTCTACTACCCTAAAAACTTCCAGGTTCTTAAAACTGTTCACGTTTCACCATCCAAAGCCCAAATATAAAAATTGATGCCACCACCACCACTAACAAAACCTCCCATTGTTCCATCTGAGTCACTGCTAGGCTGAAAAACATATTTGCTGAAATTTGACCAACTTTGATGACCTTTTCCAGCAATCAATAAACAAGATAGAAGGAGAAGGTGCTTTGCTTTACCTTTCAGAAGTGTATCAACTTTATTTGGCCAGCACAGCTTGCAAAAAGCTGTTTTAGTTGCCAGGGCTCAGACTTGTTGCCCAGACTGGACATTTCTGTGCAATGTCTGCTTTAGTCTCTTTAAATGCTCAACTGCACAGGACAAGCTCAGAGGAGGAAATGAATTCACAACAGGAGATCCTCTGGTTGATTAACTTCACCCTCAGAGGTGGATGTCAGTCATGTTAATTGGAATCAATACACAGCAGTTAAGGGGGCACAGGGATAATCAGGCAGGGCAGGGACTGGCCCATCAGTTCTTAAAATAAGCGATCTGTTAACAACTTACAGCAGGCATGTGACAAACCTTCCCTGCAAAGGAATGCAAGGCATCTCTAAAATTCCAATTTAACACGCAAATAAAGTTAATTTGGCAACACTTATCTTGCAATCTAGCAATAAAGGAAACAGTCATTACAAATTAAATCAATGCTAAACTGATCAAAGTAGAAAAATGAGAAATGAGGCTTCCAGAAAAGCTTATAGGAAATCCCTGATCCGAGTTGTACACAGAATAAAAAGAGAAGCTGGAGTCTTAAAATCTGAACATGGATAATTTTAATTATACCAGGCTGCAATTTTATTGTACACCTAAGGCTGAAATTCAATGCACAGTTTCAAAAGCAGAAATATGTCAGAAGATGAAAAAATGAATAAAACCTGAAGATTTTTCCTACTCTTCAGATGAGAAATCACTTGAGAAACCCATTAAAAGAGTCACATCCTAAGCATCTCTGGCATCTGCAGTTTAGCACCCCAGGCTTCCCCAATCCCTCTGCAACCCAGCCTTGCCCTGGTCTGCAGGGCAGACACCTCTCTGTGCTCTACTGTGTGCAGAAAACCCTCTGGAAGGGATCCCACCAAAGAATTCCTGCAGAAAAACTCACTCCTGTCCACCACACCGTTCATTATCCTTCCCCAACCCCTCACCTGGCACGGGCACAGGGTGTGACACACCTGGAGTGTGACATGTCTGGTGTGTGACACACCTGGAGTGTGACATGTCTGGTGTGTGACACGCCTGGAGTGTGACATGTCTGGTGTGTGACACACCTGGAGTGTGACATGTCTGGAGTGTGACACGCCTGGAGTGTGACACGCCTGGTGTGTGACATGTCTGGAGTGTGACATGTCTAGAGTGTGACATGTCTGGAGTGTGACATGTCTGGAGTGTGACACACCTGGAGTGTGACACGCCTGGAGCGTGACACGCCTGATGTGTGACATGCCTGGTGTGTGACACACCTGATGTGTGACACACCTGATGTGTGACATGTCTGGAGTGTGACACACCTGGAGTGTGACACACCTGATGTGTGACATGCCTGGTGTGTGACACGCCTGGAGTGTGACATGTCTGGTGTGTGACACACCTGGAGCGTGACATGCCTGGTGTGTGACACACCTGATGTGTGACATGCCTGGTGTGTGACACACCTGGAGTGTGACACGCCTGGAGCGTGACATGTCTGGTGTGTGACATGTCTGGTGTGTGACACACCTGATGTGTGACACACCTGATGTGTGACATGCCTGGTGTGTGACACACCTGATGTGTGACATGCCTGGTGTGTGACACACCTGGAGCGTGACATGTCTGGTGTGTGACACACCTGGAGCGTGACATGTCTGGTGTGTGACACACCTGATGTGTGACATGCCTGGAGTGTGACACACCTGGAGCGTGACACCCGTGTCAGCCCCTGCTGCATCACCTCACACGGGGAGTGGGAAACTCATTTCACCACAGCAGCAGCAGGACAAGTAACACACAAATGCTGCACAAAAAGGAACAAATTAACCTTTGTTCAAAGGCCTCTGTATCTTTGCTCCTTCAGGGAGTGAAAGGAATGCCAGATGTTTCATTGCAACATCTTCATACTCTCAACTACAGAAAATACCTCCAAGACAGTATCAGGTTGTTTTACTAGTTATTACAAAGGAATCAAGTCATATTTAACAGATTTATGAAATCTAGAGCCATCTACATATTACCATTCTCCCCATTAAATTTACCCCAGCCTAACCAATTAAGTGCACAGATTAAGATCACAAATCTCTCCTCCTCGGACCTGCCCATGGACTTTGTGGAGTCTGGTTAAACACTTCAAGGTGGGAGGCTTTCCCTTGGCCTCCTCAGTCATTAGAAAGTGTAACAAGAGTGAAGAAAAGAAAGGCATCCTCTTTTTTACTGTCATTACCAACTGATGGTCCCTTCTGCAAATAGACATTTGCCAGAATTCAGCTGTCAAAAGAGAGCTTGAGTGACCAAGAAGCAATGATTTCCCCTTTAGAATCACAGCACTGCCTCCTGATTTTCTACCATCTGCCAGTGCTCAAACACCAGCTCCACACCAAGCAGGCCAGCCCTGCTGTTGTAGATGGCAGTGTCATTCCATCCACTCAGATATGATGGGAAAGGGAGACATTCAGTCTGCTAAGGCAGGGAAAGGGGCTTTTTCCAGCTGCCAAGCTCAAAGCCATGTGCACAGTGCAAGGAGACCTTGTTTCAAGGCAATTACAAAGAAAGATGCCTGGTTTTACCACACCTTGAGAGCTCTGAAATCATAACTCACTGGGGTTACACATCCTGCTGTCATCTGTTCCTCTGAAACCAGGTACCAGGCCAGCAGCCTTAGGAGATGAACTCAGAGTGTGTGGAAGGCATTCCCACCAAATATTGGACTATTTAGGGTTATCAAGGCGTTTCTTAGAAGTGATCTTTCATCACCACCTGATGCAAAGCTGCTGCTGTTGTCTGCTGCTGTTGCGGTGTCCAGCTTTTATTGAAGCATACTGTTTGCCTAATTTAGGGTGGTTTTCTGAAATTGCTTCTACCTTGAGTAAGAATGTGTACATGGAGCGTGGCAGAGCTCACACAGGCCCAACACCCTTCAGGAATTACACCACATCTTCCTCAGAGAAAGCTCCCAGGCCTCATGTCAAGCTGCTGAGTGCTCTGGCCAGAACAACCAACTGCATGATCCAGTGAAAGTCTGTGCTACCTCTTGACTTTCAGCTTCTTTGTATACAAAAACACTAAAATTACCACACACAACCAAATACATTTTGAAGTCGATGATCTTCAAAAGAAATGTTGTACTTAATGCATGTCTTATAAAAAAGGATCTGTCCACACAACAGCCATATCTGATTGCAAACCAGGCATTACAGCTTTGTGATTCTTTGGGCATTTAGTTAATTTTATCCACATTCCCACATCAACTATCTCAACAACAGACAGAATCATCACTTGCCAAGGGAGGACTCAGATGTCAACCCAAGGGACTTGCCTACACAGGCTCTATAATAGCACTGAATGTTCAGGGTAGGATATAACAATGCTAACTGCATTTCATCACCTCACTGCAGTCTTCAACTCTCAGCAAACAAAGCAGAGAGTTGGGCACTTCTCACAATTACTGTTAAGTGTTGAGGCAGCTGGTATGATATTTTCACTGGTTAAATGAAATATAAATGAAGATGCATTGGCTTCAGCAAATACTTTGCTTTCAGACAAAATTCATATGGGAGAGTTTTAACATTCACACTACTTATGCTATCCTTTTATTTAATAACTGTTTTCATCAACTAATGGAAGTGATCTGGCAAGGTACAGCAGCCAGGCTGATACTTTTAGCACTATGCTTGAAAAGAGCAGCAAAATTATCCTTTCCTCATAGAGAAATCCAATTTATTCTGCTGTGTTTGCCCAACTGAGTTGAAATCTTTGGGCATTTCACTGTAACAGGACCACATGTGAAGCACCCCACTGCCCCCTACACGCTCCCTTTATCCCAGGGATGAGCACAGCAAAGCAGAAATCACCCAGTGGATGCTCTATGGCAGCTTGCTGAGATCCCTGCAGCAGCTGGGGGATGCTGGATGGTGCTCTCTGTGCTGCTAAGGGTCAAATGCCTTCCCTTGGAAACATCTGCCAGCCCCTCTGCTTGCTGGGGGCCACACTCGGCTCTCCCAGCTGCAGAACCCACTGAATTCCCATCTACACCTGCAGTGCAGCCCTCCTGGCCATGCCATGCTGCTTCCTGATTAATCCTGGCACAGAGTGATGCTTGCTCACTTCCAAAGGGCAGCCACTACAAATACAAGGCAATCCAACTAAATACAAACTGGGAAAGTCAACAGTAAATGCAGGAGTGCAGTTAAATCACCAGTGCTAGATCTGCAGCAATCCAAGCATCACATCAACCAAAGAAATACATAAAATAATCTTTTTTCAATGGTTTTACATTAATGGTTTCTAACAATATCAATGCAACTAGGAATAAAGAAGAGACCAAGGAAGTCATCTGGACACAGCACTGCAGTACAGAAGAGCTGAATGTCAAATTCAATAGCTTCAGAAATAGCAAGTTAGAGGTGTGATGGAATTCCAGCCAGCTTCTGAAGCAAGGAACTTCTCTTCTAAACCAAATCAAGACTAGGGGAATGTTCTGGGATTTCAGTCCTCAACTTGGAATACTTTCTTAAAAGTACACACAGGTAAAGCCAAAAATGAAACCTAATATTTGTATGCTATGAGACACTTTTTTATTATTATTTTTTACTTGAGCTATTGAAAAGCTATGGCAATTAATTTCTAAAAGAAATATTTGAACTGAAGGGATATTTGTCAACGTACAGAAAACAGTAAGGATTGCTGTTCCACCATTCTAAACTGTGTCTTGTTTTGTTATGGCAGCTGTATCATGCCTAGACTTTTATATCTAAATCTTAGAGCTATTTCTATGCTGGGCTTCATTAACTGGAAAGGATTAATAGAAAGCATTTTGGTATTGCTGCATGTTTTCTGCACACTGAAGAGCAGCTGCTTCTAACTAAAGAGTGGAAGTGCTCAGAAACATCTTGGCATGGGTCTGAGCCTGCCTGGGTCAGCACCAGGGCTTCGACCACCTGGAGAGATGTGAGGATATTTGGGGGAAGCAGTGCCAGGGCTCCTTTGGGCTGGAAGGCTGAGAATTAGCTGTCCTTACTGGCTGAAAACATTTAAATTACCTTGGGAACGGTTAAATGCCTCTATAATTGATGGATGAAACCTGTTTCTCCCAAGGCAAGGGGCATTTGCACTTCTGGCCTGTAATTGCATTGATGTTTGGTTCATCAGCAATCACACAAAAGCAGTTAACTGTGGAATTCCTAACCTCAAAAAGAAAAGCTTGAACAGCAGCCGATTTGACGAGACAGGTTTCCTATTAAGAGAATCCACACAGTATGAGCAGTCACGAAGGTAAAGTAAATTAGGAAACGTAAAGTAAAATATTTAAACATTTAGTTAAAAATTGGCAAAGTTATTGGAAGCCATTTCACATCCACAAAAGGCTGTAATCATGACCAAGGGCAGACTCTCCTAGCATACCTGAGCCTGGTATTTCCTGGAATAACATGAGGGGGGACTGGTGCAGCATCATGTGAACAAACTGCAGATGGGAGCCAGCCCAAGTGCTGCTGCTGTTAAACACTGCTGCTTCTTCGGGGGTTCCACCTTACAGAAGATGGCATTGAATTCAAATTGAGCAACTTGAAAAAGGTAACACCGTGATTGCTCATCCATAAAATAAACACAGGATTGAGGTATGAAGCTGAAAGGAACATGAGCCTTCTCTTCAGAGCAGTTGACTCAGGGCTTACTTGAGAACTTTGGAGTCTTTTCCCAATTTACTTCCTTTAAACAAAAACCATATTTTTATTGAACACATGTGGTACTCCATTCTTCACTGGAGTCTCTAAATATTATCTTAATAAAAGCAATACAACTAAACCCAAGTATGATTTTTGTGTTGCTTCTGAAATATATAACAAATCATCTGAAGTATGAAGAGCTGCAAATTACAGGATTATCTGGGATTTAAGTGTATACAATTTACATTCTGACAGATTACAGTGAATCAGCATTACAAAGATCACGTCCTAAACTGGTTTTTTAAACATTTCTTTTATCTCAGCTTTAGTATGTCAGCTATATGTTTTAGAAACAAAGTTAATCAATCAGCAGTGAAGTATTCTCAGGATTTCAGGGCTTGTCTGTTGCCTGTTCATTAAATCCCATTCTTTGTTCTTCTTTGGGGATTACAAAATTTCTCTGAATTATTTTTGCTTCACCCTATCCTGACTGAAAGTAAACAGAAACAACATGAAGTGCCAGCCCAGGCTACAGCAGGCTCAGCCACACTCCATGAGGATCAGGCTTCCTACTCCACTATCAGCATTACAAACCAGGATTTACAGAAAGGAAATGCAAGGTACAGCGGCCTGAAGAGAAAAAACACACTGAGAAATTCACTCTGACAGGGAGGTAACAGGAATTAAACAAAGCCTGCAGGGAAGAACCAAGTACCTCAAAGCAAAAGTCAAACACGGTGCTCTAGCAGGGAGCCCAGCAGGAAGGAACGAGGAGGAGCAGGAATGCTGTGCAGGACACCCCAGAGAGTGCCCGGCCACCCTTCTGCAGGACAACCCAGAGAGTGCCTGGGTGCCTGCCCACCCCTGTGCAGGACACCCCAGAGAGTGCCTGCCCACCCCTCTGCAGGACACCCCCAGAGTGCCTGCCCACCCCTCTGCAGGATAACCCCAGAGAGTGCCTGGCCACCTCCCTGCAGGATAACCCAGAGAGTGCCTGGGTGGCCATTCCTCTGCAGGACACCCCCAGAGAGTGCCTGGCCACCTCCCTGCAGGATAACCCAGAGAGTGCCCGGCCACCCCTCTGCAGGACACCCCAGAGAGTACCTGGGTGCCTGCCCACCCCTCTGCAGGATAACCCAGAGAGTGCCTGGCCACCCCTCTGCAGGATAAACCCAGAGAGTGCCTGGGTGCCTGGCCACCCCTCTCAGGATAACCCCAGAGAGTGCCTGGCCACCCCTCTGCAGGACAGCCCCAGAGAGTGCCTGGCCACCCCCCTGCTCCCCAGCAGCTCCCAGCTGGCCTCTCCATGCTCAGCAAGGCTCCAGCACACCCTCTGAGCCCTCAGATCCCACAGGGTGAGGACTGGGTCAGCCACCCCACCCCACAGCCAGAGATGTTCCACAGACACTGCCAGGGCTGGGGGTGTGGAGCAATACCTGGAATGAGGGAGGGAGAGAAGCCACGGCCTGGAAATGCAGGCTGGAGAACTGTCAGGCAGAAGGGAATCCTGTGCATGTGGCAAATCCAGCTCCTGCGTGCTTTTGGTCTGACAAATCCTAGCTTAGACACTGTTTTATGTGCTGTGGATTAGTAAATCAGACAAATGCTTGCCCTATGACAATGAGATCCAGTGTTGTTATCTCTAAATATTCTCCAGTCAGCCTGAAATAACATGCACAGGGGTTGTGCCCCTTTAACATGCTCATTTACCCTGTAAAAGATGGATTGATGGCAAAAATTTATCTAGAGCATCCCAGCAATACTGCTGAAAGATGTTTAACTCCAATGCTGGGGTTTGAATATCCCTCAGAGCCAGGACATTAATGTCATGTAGAAGCTGCCTGGCCCAAACCACAGTAATTACATTTTGTGCTTAAAGGGGGAACTGAAAGAGAAGAATGGTGCTGTCAGGTAACTGACACACTCATCATCCAGTCTAAAGCAGATGCTCCTTCCTTTCCTAGATGCAAAGGCCTGAGAGAAGGGTAAAAAACCATAATATTTTTCTGTGCGGGTCTAGTAGTCACAGAATTCTTGATGCACATCATGATTTTATTGGCTACAGCTCAACTTTGTGTCTCTACCTGGTTCTTCATGACAATGTGGAACTGTCTACTCTCATTTTTGTACTCTTCTCTCACCAATTTAACAAGGTAAAAAGCAAGGCAGAGCAGGCAGAGCTGGTCACAAAACAATAATGTTCTGAAACCACAGCAGAGGAAATGTCCAGCTCAAAGTGTAAGTGTCATTAAAGCAGCACAAAGAGCTGTTTTACCACTTTGAGTCAGTGTGTGAATCTTAAAGCACAGAAATTTGTCTGACAAATATAGAATACATACAAATATAGAATACATACTCTCAAATGACTAGCTAATTTGGCCAACTAAATAGAGATAACACTCAACAGCTGAATTCATGCACATGCCAAATCTCCTAAGAGTGGCACCCACTGCAGAGGTGGCTGTGCACTGGAAAAAAACATTAAAGCACTGTCACATCCAAGAGCCCACTGGCAAAGCAGCTTGTGAAATCCAGTGCTTTGAGGCTTTAAATAACTTCTATATCAAACTGAAGCATTCTAAATCAAACAAGTGTTGGGTTTTCTTGGTGGAGACCAAGGGCTATCTTGGTTTTTGTTTTGTTTTTTCTTTTTTAATGTGCCTACATTTCTATTCAAGCACTTCATATATTTCTCATTCTTTCAATATTACTCACAGTATATTTGCTTAAGAGTAACAAGCACTTGATTTGCAAAGATCACCAGTGTCAGCTGCAAGGATGAGGAGACAATGGAACTTTGGATGGGGCTGAGCCTTACTACTCCCTGGAGTTCTTGAAATAGTTTTCTTGTTCCTACAATCACTTTCCTGGGGCAAGCAGGGGGTGGAATTTCTCATGCCACTGCAGTCTTTCATTATTGATAACTTTAGGGGAAGGGTTCTTTCCGCTCCACTTGGTGCCCAGCCCTATTTCCCAGCACCTCGGCACAATCCCCCTGCAGCCACCCTGGATACACAGAGCGTGCAAGGACTGGTTGGGGCAGGGCACTGCAAGCTCCCTGGGATGTCTTGCCCTGTAAATCTGGATCCCTGTCAGGGTTTAAACCTGTGAAATGCAGTGGGAATTCAAACAATGATTCAGTTATGGGAGCAGGTGCTTGTTCAACTTGCTGAATGTTCATCCTGCTGTTAACAGCTTACACATTTATACTACAGTGCATGAAACAGTCGAGTCCTAGAAAGAGTATAAGGTGTTAACAACCACTACAAAATATTTCTGTAAGGGTACATTTCCTCCATTTCCCATCAACATAAATTCTGACAACAAAACCCAATATTAATCCATGCATTCATTCATTTTCAGCATCTGCTTTTAATTTACACATTAATAGAAGGCTACATTTCATTATTCAGTTTTTCTTATTAGTGATTGAATCAATATTTCTGCCCCTTTGCTAGTGTCAGTTCATTAGTTTTCTGAAGCTGATTAAGTTTATTCTGCTGCTTCAAAAGAAGCCCATATTCTATTTACACAAACAAGCAGCACAGAACATGCTGCTTCACAGACACTTCATGGCACATCTGCATCTCCTTAAGGGGGATCACTTCTTCATTAGCAGCAGTTCCCCTCTCCCAGGCTGAGCCAAGGCTAATCCACAAGGAACCACACCAGCCTGGTGGGTACTCAGCACACTCATGTAACCAAAGACCATTTAATTAATTGGCAAAACCACACAATGCCCATGGCAATGCAATGGTTAGTATTCTGTCACCCCAAATTATTTTTTCTACCCCTTTGCAGAAATGAACTCTACACTTATGACTTGGTCCAAATTCTCCATAGTTACAAAGTCTTTGGTAACACCAAACACCACAAACTGTGGAGCAAATCCCAAAGAGCAGCACTTAATAATCTTCAACTCTATTGTCAAAAGCCAGTGCAGCTGTTTTTGCAGGCAGAAAGCAGCTTCTCACTGAGGGGCACACAGAGCTCTGCTGACATGTTTCATGGACCACAGAAATTTTTAGGCTACCCCTAAAGTTCCTCTGCAGTTCTAGGAGCTAGGAAAGAAGCTGAAGTACAAATTCATGATGATGGAACAGTTGAGTACCTGATCCCTTTGGAAATTATTCACAGCAGATATACTGTCCTTTTCCCCTGCCAGAGATCAGAGCTCTGACAGCACAAATTCTCATGTGAGCACTCCATAATCCCTTCCACTGCACAGACACTGGGCTTGGCCCAGTCCTGACTCCACAGCAGGGAACACACACACAAAGTGCTGCCTCTGCCCAGCCTGGTGTGGAAAAAAGAACTTGAAACATCTTAATCAGGATGGCTGAATTTTGAGGGGAAACTGTATTAGAAGGGCAGGACCAAGAGCTGGCATGGCATGCAGACATTTTTTCCTTTCATCACAAGGTCTGCTATCAGGACATGGCAGAGAAAGCAATCAGAGGCACACTGCAATGCATTTGGGAACACACCTACCACAGTGCTGGACTGAGATTATTCACTCATCTCCTGCAAGACACATTCTCAACTGGCACTCCATTTTCAGGATTTCTCAGAGTTTGGTCTGGTGGGTTTTGGTTTGGGGATTTTGTTGTTATGTTTTTTTAAAAATGAAAGTTTAGATGAATTAATGCAGTTATCAAGCAAATAGTGTAAATGATGAACAATATTCTTCAGTAACTTTGAAAACTGAGAAATATGTGAAAGTCAGTTTACACAAACAACAGCTTCTGTAGCTGCATAAAGGGAGGCAAACAGCTGACAAAAACACATCACTTCTGTGCTTTCAAATAATCTGTTTTGACAGTGTCACAGCAGAGCACATACATTAGTGATTTCTCATTTGTATCAGCCTCACTGGTGGAGAATCCAAATTTCCCAACTAAAGCAAACCACATGTGTGTTTTACCACTTCCTGGCTTTTGGAAAAGCCCAAGTCCACCTATGATTCCCAGCTCATGAACCAGCTTCACTGTTTCCTTTGGAAGATGACAGGAATCCACTAATGATGTTAATGACTACAGAGTTTTCAAAATTGAGACAATTACTTCTTTCAGTCTCTAAACAGGTAATCAGTTGTGACCAACTTTTCTCAATTTGCTAACAATCAGTAAGTCTTAACTAAACATTTAAAAGCATAAGGACTTCATTTAAAAGTTTAAGTAGAATCAGTATAAAACTTAAATGACACCATCTGTTCTTAGCAGACCACATTCTTTAAGTGTTGGAAGTAGAACAGGGCCATATAGCTCATCAAAAAATAGCAAACTGCAGGCTAAAATTAAGGCATTTCCTTGAGATTCAACTCTAGAAATATTCTGAGGCACCTTCTTAATTATTATCTGAGGCACCTCCATAATTATTATCTACTAGCAAAAGGCAACGTGTTCATTCATTTAGGGTTTATTACATAAGCCACTGAAGGGCACAGGAAAAAAATCCCACTGGGATTATAGAGTGAGAAAAAGAACTATAAAAATGATGTACAGTAACAAGAAAACACGCTTTAATTTGTTCTGTAAAATCAGAAAATGTGTACAAGGATTTAAGTGTATGAAAGTATAGACAGTGTTTTAATAAGCTGCAGAGAAAAGAAACAATAAAACTAAGTTTTACTCTGAAAGTCAGCACTATTAAATTGGTAACTTGAACATAATTATATTCAAGTTGCAGAAAAAAAAAGCCATTTTTAAAAAATATTGAACAGCTGACATTATCCTCCATGCTGCTGCAACAAGGGGCAAAGGAGTTCTTCACAAAATGGAGGCACATTACAGCACCAAGCACAGGAAGATGGATACACTAAAAATGAAAGTTGGGCACGTCTGTACTACAACTGCAATACAAAAACATGTGGCCTGTTCCATAACATTGCAATTTGGTGTTTTGAAAAATAGCCCTGTATAAACCACAGGGCAAATAAACTGCAGCGTGTGTCCCACATGAAGAGTCAGGAGCTTGCCTTCCCCTGTGTGATGGGGGAACCTCACAGGCACACACCACAAACCATTCTGCTTCTCCCCATGAGGAGTCCACTCAAATGGAGATGGAACTTGAAGTTCTAGCAGCAGCTGCAGCCTTGTTGTTTGCTCTCTAGTCAGACCAGCCCTTCCACTACCCAAAACACTTGCAGCAGAGTACCTGAATTCCTTTTCCTTCCAAGTATTTGTTTTGTTATTTACCAGCTTTGTTCAAGCATGGTTTGGAGGGGGTGAAATCCCAAACATTCTCTGCTAGAAGTTTGTTAGAATGGCTGCCAAGCAGGGAAGTTAAACCCATCCTCCCTCACCTGAAATCATCCCAGTCTACACCTGAACCCAGGAGAACCAGCAATGTCCTTCTCAAAAACACAACCCCCTGTGCTGTTCTTTCTGTGTTTTAGTGAGACTTTCTGAACAAAACAAACCCTGTAAATCACCATTTAGAAGGCAGGGGTGAGCAGGGTGAAGGTCCAACACTCCCACTGGAGCACCAAAGCATTCCAGGGTAGTTTGGGGTGACAGCAGGGGCAGGGGGCTGCAGGTGCAGCCCAGTTCTGGCAGCTCAGGAGACAAGTCACTTTATAAACCTTTGCTCCCACTCTGTCATCTGCACAATTTGTACAAAAGCATTTCCAGTGCAGTGAAAGGATCCACGCCACATCCCAGCTACAGCAACTGTTCTTTCTGCATAAATGGAAAGTGACCTGCAGACACGTCTGCACCCTAGAAATGCCTTGGTTTAGATTTATGAACCTGCCTTCCCCACTGCACTGCACTCACACATAAAAAGCTTTCCAAGAGCACAAAGACACAAAGTAAATTAACAGTACAAATGTTTGTGCTATAAGTGTGTATTTAATATTACAGTTTTAAAACAGACTCAGCCACATCACAGTTTGCAAAGCTTTGGGTTTTTCCAAGTTAAGCCTTCTGAGTTTTCACTGTATGCTCATGCTGGAAAACCTCCCATACCAAAATTATGGAGAACACAAAATAGACTTGAGTCTATTTTAAATCACTGTCACATCTATGGTCATAAGGATCTACACACTTCAAATGCACCAAGCCCAGCGCTCAATATCCTGATATCCTCAATATTCCAATGACCAGCACACCATATCCCCCTGACAGCACTATCTTGAGGCACATCAGGGAAGTTGGAATTACAAGCATCAGCTCCCCACCCAACCAGATCTTCAGACTACAGAAAGTCAGGAGGAAAGTATTCTCAGAAAATCTGCAGACCCCACAAACTTGGCACCAGTGTTTGAGAGCCCAGTCCCACCCCAGAGAGCAAGGCTGCATTTCCACACACAGAAACAGAGCAGGAACAGAGGGGCAGGGAACAGCTCCTCCATGACTGAGATCACCCCATTTCCTGCTCTCACAGCTCACCTATGAAACATCAATTTACTCCCCTCTCCAACAAATATCCTCCTTGCAACCTCAGACTTGTCTTTTCCACTGGACAGGAAAGGAGTCCCTGCTTAGTTACTCTGTTTTCTACACAACAGGATAATCCATTACTAGCTCTTAGTAACCATCATACCAAGAGAAAACATTACCTGTTCCACTTTTGAAATACTTTTGATTTATCTTCAGGCCATTAGGTAAAAATTAAGTCATTTAACCTCTGCCTGATTTGTCAGTCTGTACTCTACAGGCTTTGGGACTGAAATTCCACCAGGTAGTTTGGTTTGTTGGCTTCAATTCCAGCAAATCTGAAGATACCAGCTGCTATTGAAGAATATTATATTCTCATTCAGAAGTGGACAAGAAGCATTTCACAGTCATTGTATCATTTTCAATGCTGGTACACTTACATTCTTTATAGATGACATTATTGATTTTCCCTTTTGTTTTATAGAAACAAAGACATTTATGTTACCACCACTTCATTTGTAAAAAAGCTATAAATGAGACACAAGTGAGATGCATTGCCTGGAAACTGCTAATATGAGAATCAAAGCATGCTGAAATACCTGAATACAATTTTTTAGCTACGATTGTAATTAGCTGTGCTTAAATCATAGTAATGAACCAATGGAGTAGTTCTCATGCAGAGGAAGTCAAAGGAAATCCATTACAAAGCTAATTAAACGACAGTCTTTAAGAAGAATAATGTTTTTTTCTCCCTATTAGGTCACAAAGTAGTGAACTGTGTGCTTGGAACATTTCTGCCAGCAAGGCTGGGAAGCACCACTCCCCTGTGCCTGTAAATCCACAATAAATTGGCTTTAAGAGAACCTTTTACTTCAACAAGAGACAGGAAAGAAATTTGTTCTATTTTATGTGTGGACTAAATAATACAGAATAAAAATAGGAGGGGTGTAATTATTATTATAAAGACCAAGCCCAAAGCACTGGGTCAATGAGACAGGAGGCAGCCCAGTCCCTGCTCTTCCCCCAGCCCCAGTGGCCCCTCACACCACCCTGCCAGCCCCAAGGAAAACTTCAGGAAAGAAAACAACCTCCAGTTGTTCATAATTTAACCATATTAACTTTACTGAAGCCTATAATGAATTATTTGAGTAATGACTTGTAATTGACCCAACAGATAAAGATTTATGGAAGATTCAACAAGGGAAGCAGAAGCAAATATCTGAGCAAAATTCCACTGCCATTTTTTTGGATGGGGGTGGGGGAAAGCAGAAGGAAAAAAAGGAAAAGATGCCTAGGAGGGAAACACAGCTCCTCACACACTGGTTCCAGCAAGGAGCAGAATGATGAATGACTGTGCTGTGCTGAAAGGGCACATGACAAGAATATATTGTTCTCACCTGTGGACCTCTACTTCTCTCAGATTTTAATGAATCATGGTCCTTTCAGTCCACTTGCAAGTCTCAGCTCTTTACTCTCTGTACAAGACTAACATTTCTGTTCCCAGCATTTGTAGAACTGCTGTTGACTGAAGAATTTATGACTCAGCCCAGCTGACAGCATGCTGGAAACTGGAGAGATTTAGTCTGTCTTTCTCTACATTCCCAACAACATCTCATTTTTACTCAGGAAATATTCATCATTTTGGAAAATGTTCCCCCTGTTCCTTTAGCTGCAGCATGGCTAAGGAGTCAAAGAATAAAACTGTGCTACCCATATAAAAACACACACTTACTGAGAGATTTTATTTAAAACTTTCATTATAACCATAGTCACAGCATGAAAAGTAAGTTCAGTGCACCATCACCAATGCAAAAATTCAATTTCAGGGTGCAATAAACACTTTACATGTCTCTCCTTTAAACTGAGTTTAACAGACACATCTTTCTGCATCTGTCCAAGTCCTGACATCTAAAGGGTATTGTTAATGTCCCACCATCCCACTGCACTTGATAAATAAGGACTGTCAACCCAAAAAACTACCCAGAGGTGTTTCACCACCCTCCAAGGTTAATTAAAGAGTAAAGGGTGTAAAGTAAAACTTGGGGTCTTTGAAAAGCTTTTCCTTCGTTTTTATAAAAGAAGAATATGGCAACTACTGTATCTTGATGCAGCAAAACCATGAAGTTTTTATTTTAAAATCTGTGTAGATACAGACAGTCAATTCTGTGCTTTTCCCAGCAGCCAATCCCTGCCCCAGGTAAATCCCTGTATTGCAGTGGAAAAGCTGCAGCCTTGCAGCATTTGGAGCATTCAAGGTTTGGTTTTTGCTGCCAGGGATCACCATTTCCATCACACCAAGGGCAGAGACTGCAGGTAAGGTTGGTGTGAGCCAAAGAGATGCTCCACACTCAGCTACTGATGGAGGAAAGTAAATAATGGCACAGGAGCAATTATAAGTAATAGATTTTTGCCCATGACCACAGAGTTAAACTGAATCCCAGGGCAAAGTCTTGTATTGATTAAAGTGGCTTCCTTTCTATTTTAAGGCTCATGACTAAAATAATACTTCTTTACAACAATCATAATGGAAGGCATAACTAGAATTTCCTAGTGGAAGCCTGACATTTTCCATGATAAAACACTGCTTTTATGAGGTTAAAACTTCATTAAACCTAAAAGTTTAGACTCAGACTTAGAAATTAAGCTTTACACCAAAAAAAAAAAAAAAATCAGACTGAAAAATTTTAGTTTGAGAACACAGCAAATCCAATTATGATGCAGGTGCTAACGTGCAACTTGAAGTGATTCTTAGACTGTAGCTTTAACTTTTTGAACACAAAATAGAGATTAAATCACCAAATGAGTCATCTTTCCTCTCATCTGGAAACAACACAGTCACTTAATTAAAAGTGTGTGTGGTGGTGGGGGGTCTCCAAGCATTATACTCCTAGTTTTATGGGGTTTTATTTTAAAGCTAGAGCCATTTGTTTAATTCTAACTGAGGTTTTGGGGCAGGGAGTGGGGGATGCAATACAAAGGCCAAGCTCTCAGTAATGGGGGTTTTAAAATATTGGCATCACTTAGGAAAGGAGATTTCCAAAAACTTTACAGACAACTAGAATTACTCACAGTCAAAACTGCCCTTTGCACTGATCCCTCAGCCAGAGGTGATTTCAGTGCCTGCTCCTCATCTAAGACCAATAAATCCTCAGAGGAAAACCTGCATGGAGCAGCTTTCAAGCCCCAGGTCCCTCATACAAAATGTTTGTGCTCTCACACTGTGGATTCTCAGGAGATAACAATGATCAGTATTAGATAATTCTACATAAATACTGCTGTAATTTTCTACTTTATTTTTATACCCCAAAGGCCCTAACTCAGCATTACCGAGGGTAGCAATGCTAACAGCCTTGCATCCTTCAAAGGGACAAAAAACCTTAGAGCACAGGTGAGTGACAGAGAATCTTTGGCTAAACATACCTGGAAAGAAAAGGAAAACACGTGATGGTGAAAAACCTTCTCCACAAAAGACTTTCCACAAAAGTGTGCTTGCACTGCAGTCATGGCCTGGATTCCCATCAATCATCCTAGAACTCATGTTTGACTTGCTCTTGAACCATAAATCCAGAATGGCTCTTTAGTTCCAAAGCCCTGTAACAAAATCTGACAATCCTCCTTTCTGATTTTTCAATTTTAGATAATATTTACAAACACTTATACCTACCCTAGCTTAAAAACGGATGGATTTTGAATTCAAACCATACTAAATATTTGCCTGTCACCAAAATAATGCTATTCAAAGACTTTATATGTCAGTTCACACATTAAATGTATAATATATTTTTATGCTGCTACTGACCCCTTAAATCAATAATCTGAATTTAAGTCGACTGGAATCACTGCTTTGTCTGTTTGACACTTCTGGCATCTGGAATAGCTTTAGCAATTGCAAAATAAACCACAGGGCAAAAACTATCAGAAGCAAGACCATGCTCAAGATGAATATATCACTTAAATACATTTAAAGACAGGATCAGGTATCAGATTTTATTCTTAACTGAGATTTATCTCCCTTTTTCTTTCCAGCATGCTTGCAGCAGCACATGAAACTACTTTGATTCAAATCAGACAGTCTGATAATTCCAAGGCAGTGTTTTTAATTCCTCTTACATAATTAAATTCCAAAAACTGAAATAGAATTACATATTCCATTTTCTATGTCCTAGAATTTCTTAGCACTCCTATGCACCAAAAGGAAATGTGACAGGATATCACTCACTTCTTCCATTGAAAAATTTCTTAGAGAATGAGGAAACTCAAAATTACTTGTGTTCTTAATTAATCTTAATATAGATTGTAGAATTAAAAGTTACATTTTGAAAATACTGACCTCACCCTGAAATAAAGCTCATGTGATCACACAGCCACCTACAAGAGCCACCATATTTCCAATTTATAAAATGCTTTTAAACACAGCAAAGCTTTTCCTATTCTGACCAACCAGCACCTCAGTCCTGTACATCAGCTCCATTCTGCCAGAGCCTGAATCCTCTGCAGCATCACTGAGACTGGCCTGGGCTGAGATGGAACTGCCACCAGTAAAGCTAATGAAGCTGTCCCCAAAAAGGAACAACCCCAAAAAGCCAGGAACTCACCCAGGTACAAAGCCATTCCAGAGCTTTTCCAGATATTTAATCACTGAAGCCACTGACTGCACTTTTACTGCAGAACAGTGCTATTTGGGAAAAAAAAAAAAAAAAAAAAGAAAAAAGGAAAAAAAAAGGAAATAATTTTAAAAATTAAAAAATTACATCCATCTATCAATCTGGTATTTCAAGGGAATTTTTTTGAGAACTCAAAAAAATTTTGAGAGTCTCAAAAGTAATTATATATGCCTTCCTAGCATAACTTGGAAACACTTCTTTATACTCAACCTCATAAAACTCTTTTCATGTTACTAAACCTGAATAACTGCTCTGTTCTGAAACCACAGGGTTACAGCTCACTACAAAGCATTTCAGAAACTGAATGGTATGAACTTAAAAATATCCTGACCTTTGTATTCTGTTGAGTTGAAAAATTAGTGCTTTTCTTGTGGACCTCTCCACGTTGCACGGTGTGTTGAAAGGGCTGGTGCTTTGGTCTGGTTCACCAAAGGTGAGCAGCTGCTTCTCTGGGACTGAAATCTCCTTTTTTGAGTTCCACCAAACCAAAGCCATGGCTCCAAAGCACATTCCCATTTCCAACATGTGCAAAGGAAGAATAATTTCTCTGCTATCCCCACCTGTGCCTGACAAGGGGCTGTGTTTGTTCCCTTGAGCTGGTTTTTTCTGTCACACAGAGGGAAGAACTGGGAGCAGCCAGCAGAAACCAGGATTGCTCATGTCCCTGGTCTGGGCATGTTCTGGTTCTGCTGGAACCTTCTGGAGAAAGCACTGAGCCTTCTGCAGGCAAAGAGGGCACAGCAAGAGATCAACCTGGAGCTGGACACCACCAAAATCCTGAAAGGACCATCTAAATCCTTCCCAACACCCCTGCCATAGTGTGGAAATGTTCTACTGGAGGTGATGAACAGCAAAGGTTTAAGGACAAGAACAAACTCCATGGCATTTGAGGAGAGGCAGGAGGTCACTGCCACAGCTGCTGAGGAAAAAGATCCACTCAGGCAGGAATGAGCAGTGACAGGAGGAAAATGCCTTGGTCTCAAAGTTAAATGGAGCTCTGGAAATAAGATTCCAAGGTATATTACTGGTTATGCCAGTGGATTTTTGTGTGACCTTTATGTCATTTAAGCCCAAGTACTCAGCTCTCCTGATGGAGTGCCCAAAAGAGTAGTTTGAAAAGAGTAGAAGGTGACTCTGGAGATATGAAACCTGGCCTGCTGTTCTTCATTTCTGTAAACTGAAGGACATTCACCTCCAGTATCTTCTGTCTTCCATTCTTGGAAACACCACTGCTGTGAAGCTGAACTGGTTATGTTTGCTACAACTACTTAGGTGTCTCAATGAAGCTGCTAAACATGCTCCTTGAATATCAAAAGTAACCATGAATTAAACCAAAATTTTTAAAAAATCTGCTTTTAACAGTGAACCTGGATAATATTTGCCATGCTCAGCAAATGTTATTAATAGCAAATATTATTAAATTATGAATAGCAAATATTATTAAATTATGAATAGCAAATATTATTACATATGCTCAGCTTCAGAGGGAGGTTTGTGCCACGGTGAGGCACCGGTGATGTGAGTGACAATGCCAACCCTGCTAACTGTGACACAGCACAGAAAGGTGTCACATTTGTTACCACCACAGGGCACAGCAGGCCAGGATCTCCCCCAGCAGGGAACTTCCAGGATGGCCTCAGCAGGGCCATGCCCAGCCCCAGGTGAGCAGGACACCAGGGCTCCCAGCCCTTCTGGAGGGAGCACACACCGAGCCGCAGGAGCTGCTCCTGGACAGGCTGCACATCGTAAATTCTTTCACCCTGGTGGAAATTCCTACTGCTGTGTGGCCCAGAGAATGAATATGATCCCCTTTCAAAGGCCCTTCTTCAGAGTTTCCAGCGCTGGCTTTTTCCTACCTTCTCTCCCTGCTTTCCTGAGCTCTGCAGAGCTGCAGGACTGGAGGATGGGGTGGGGGTAAAAAGGGAAGGAGCTCTCCCAGAGCAGGGCATTCCACACATTGCTGGGGTAACGGTGCTGAGCTTTGTGTTTGGGTTTAATTCCCTTCCACCCCATTTCAAATATCAATTCTTAGCTATATTCCTGCCGAAAACTTGCCATGTTTCATTGTCAATTCCCTCAACTCCCATTTCTCTGAGCACCAAAGAGAAAAACCCTAACAGGCTGGGTTTAGTCACAGCTTTAACATTTTGTGAATTCCTTCAGCTGTGTAATGCAAACCTAATATTTTATAAACAGCTTGGGAGAGAGTTCTCAGGTAGTAAAAACCACAGAGTGAATTTTGACTTCTTTCTGCCCTCCCACCACCATTTTCCCCTTGTTCTCTCTGTTAGGAGGGTCATTAGTCATTTAAAAGACCTGTAGGTCCATTATTACCTTCAGACCCCATTTGTGCAGCAGAGATGATGCCAAAGTGATTTTAGGAACAAAACCCCAGAGCAGATGAGGAGCACTGAGCACACCCTCAGGTCTGTGTCCTACAAACCCTGGGCCTGATTTCAACCTGTTAAACAGCTGATCTTTTGAAACCTAAGATGCTGCTTCATGAATCTCTATGCTCTGATTTTTTTTTTTCCCCTTCTAAGACAATCTTCTTATGCACAAAGGTTGAGGATGTTATATTAGCTCCTCTGAAGACTTAGTAATAGGCTTTGAAAATCTTGGGTGTTAAAAATTTATTCCCTTTTGTGGGGTTTGTGATCCCTGGTAAGGAGCAGCATCTTTGTCCTCTGTTCATAAGCACAAAATTTAGATTGCACTAACAAACTGTCTCTGAAACATTACAAAGGAATTGTATCAGAAATAAGGTACTAACCAAACAAAAACTTGAATAACCCCAAACCTTCATCCAATGTCCATCACCATCTCAAAAGAGTAAAATTGTGTTTAAAACCAGCAAAAAGTTTAAGCTTTCAAAAGACCACTGCTCTAATAAAGGAGTTTTCTTCCTTAGATCTTTGAAAATACTAATTTCAAATTAAGTCTGCTGATATTTTTCTACTAATATATTCAAATGCCACAGAAGATACCTCTGCAGCATTATTAATTTGACCCATACACTGAGATACAATGAAACCCAAAGATGTGTTTCTCTTCAGGTTAATTACTGTTTGCCACTAAATTGCTTTTGAGCTGAAAAAGTGCTCAGAGGTTAAAAAGGCATTAGAAGGTCACACTTTGCCTTGAAGTTAAAAAGAAAACAAAAAATAACCCCCCACTCATTGTGCTATGAAATGCCCTCGCTCCATCCCAGATACCAGACACTTTTATCTCAGCCAGGCAGTGAGAAAATGGATATTTTCTGTTGGATCAAGGTGCAGCAAGGCACAAAACCTTTCAGAGGGTTCAATCTTCACCCTGTTCATGTCCCTGGCCCCTGCTGGCTGCAGCCTGTGCCTCCTTCTCCCAGGGACAGTGCTGGGGGCATCTGCAGCCACCACC
Source organism: Agelaius phoeniceus (assembly GCF_051311805.1). Classification (NCBI taxonomy): domain Eukaryota; kingdom Metazoa; phylum Chordata; class Aves; order Passeriformes; family Icteridae; genus Agelaius; species Agelaius phoeniceus. Next base: position 14,643,602 of record NC_135279.1, read on the forward strand.
ACCCACTTGCTCCTTTCCTGACACCAAAAATCCCCAGCTCTGTGCTGACTTGCTAATTGCCAGAGGGCAATGGCAGCCAAAGGTTTCACACTCCAACCACAAAGAATTTCAGGCCACATTCAAACTGCAAAGGGTCAGCCAGGTGCTGTCCCATACAAGCAAATTTTCTGGTTCTGAACTTTACCTTCTGCTCTCAAGCCCTCTCCAGGGATATTGTTTCTTTTTGACTCATTAAAAAAAACACCAATGGGAGGCAGAGAAAATAATACAAGCCAACAGAGCCATGTTAAAACAATGAGATTATTCTTATCGATACACAATAAATGTAAGCCAGGAAACCATAAATTCTTAATAAAAGTTTACTATGTGCCCTCAAATTCTTTTACAAAGTCAGCAAGAAACATGTATTAATCTAGAAAGACACTTTTCTCCTACAGGATATTTTTAAGGTAGGTAAGAAGTTTTCTGGCAGGTCTATTTATTACTTGGAGAATGAGCTTCCTGACAGTGAATAACACATATAAGCTCAAAGCTGACAATAGTAAACAAATATTCTCCACTTGCATCCAAAAAGAATTGGAAGTTCATTTGCACAGGGCAGACTGACCTTCAGTACTGACATTTTCAGTGAAGAGTTGCTATAAAGCCTGTGCATACATGTGTGTGTAGATATAACTATGTGCACAGCCTGTGTGCATGTTTGAGAGTATTTCAGCATTTTTTGAGTCTGTACAGTCACTCCTGGGCTGTCACTCTGTCAGCAGGACAGAATTACAGAAATTCTGGAGGTGGTGGGTTGGAATGGCAGAGTGTCCATTGACAGGGCCCATGGTGCTCCCTGCTGAGGGACTGTCACAGCTTCATTTGCAGGATTAAAGCAATAACATCAGCATCAAAAGGGAAGACTGAATTCTAATATTTTTAGTCTGATTTGCCCCCAGTTTTGCCTGAAGATAAAATATTGAAGGTGTGTAAGTTCTTCTAACTATATGAGTTCAGCAATGATGTAATAAAGGCAATTTTCATTTTGGAATTGTTGCTACGACAAAACCCAAAGAGCTTTGGAAGAGGAAGCAGATGACACTGCAGTTCAAATCACTCATTCAATTTAGGAAAAGCCCTTGATGAGTTGGCCTGTGGCTGCAGAGGGATGAAGCTCCTGTGCCACATTGGCTGAGGCTGCTGCTGGTGCCAGGAGGGGCTGGGGCTGAGCTCCACATGAAGCTGCATCCCAGGCAAAGCAACCCACAGGAAATTGTCCTTGTGATCTCCTGCTCTTCAAAGCCCTGGCCCCTCAGCTCTGTTTACTGGTTCAAAGTTTAATTATCCACCTCCGTGCCCTCCGCCCGTGCACAGCAGGGAAGGCCAAACACTGTCAGGATGGCATGGAAATGTCACAGGCTGCTGCAGAACTCGGCACTGCCTGCTGGAGCCTCCTCCCTCCTGCAGGAGCACATTCCTCAGCTGCTCCAAGGGTTCTGTGCACCCCTCCAGCCCGGGCACAAACCCCTCAGCTTCAATCCATCAAAGCCAGAATGCCAACTGAGTGTGTAGCAACATGATGTCATGCCAAAAAGAGACACTGGGAGCTCACAGAAGTTGTGTAAGGCTAGCAAAAAAAAAATTATACAGATGAATTTGGGTATAGAGCACAATACTCAAATAGCACAAATGTATTTTAGTGCATAAAAATATATAAAACTTTTGGAAAAAGCCCTCAAGTACAGTCCTAAAAGATTTTTTTCAAGGTCTGCGAAAGTCACATAATTGAACTGAATGCCACAGATGAGAAATGTGTTCAAATCTATGGAGAAATTAAAAAGCAGCAGTAAAATAATTAAATTTAGTAAAAGTTTTAAAAGATATTTCCAGTATGAAAATGGTGAAAAAGGTGAAAGAAAGAAACCTACGGATTCAAGCTCCATAAAATTAGTCCATGGAAATGTAATTACTACTTTGATGGCACCACCTCAGATTAATAAAAAATGAAGAGCATGTCCCATATCTTATCAGCTGCTATTTTTAGGATTTTGATCGATCTGTAGACAATTACCCAGAACAAAGATAATGACAACTCCAAACTAAGCCCATATTTATGTAGCAATAAACCCAAATTTCCAGGTCAAGATTGACAGAATTATTGCTGAGAGTTCATTCAGTGTAAAACTGCACAGGGGACCCCAGGGCTGCTGCAGCAGCTTCTCTGCAGAGATGTTTCCCTCTCCTACATCCATCATCTATCTTTGAGAAAAACCACTCATAGATGACTGCAGAAGTAATTTGCAGAGCTAGGTGTGTACCAGCAGAGTTTAATTTAGTGCTGAGCCTTGCTACTGAGAGGAAAGCCACTGCTGTCTGGTTGATCCAGTCAAGAGAGGAAATGAAACCAATGAATTGCAGATCTCTCAGAGGCACTGCTGCACCCTCTGGCATCCACCCTCAATCAGATCCCACCTTTACAACACTTATGCACACCATCATTCAGGCAAAAATGGGTTTTTTTCAGAAATCTACTTGAAGTCTAACACCCAAGTTCTCTATTCAGGGAGCTCAGCCAATTCTTTGCACAAATGACAAACAGAAAATGAGCAGGGAAGGAAATTCCTGAACAGCTGCCTGTGTACCTATCAAATGACAGATCCAGAAAGCCTCTTCTCCCCAAAAACTAGTACAAGAAGAGATTTGGGGATACCAAATAAGCTCAGGATGTGAGGGAAGCTGCTCAGCCTGCTGCTCCAAGGGGGATGGATCTGCACCCACAGAGGTGACCAGGTTGGCTCCCAAAGAGGAAAAGGGAACAAAGCCTTGGTCACATGCAGCAGCACTCACATGGCTTCTCTTCCCATTCCTCCTTCTGGTGGCTTCCCATGTTAAGATTAAAGACTGTTCAAATGTTTTACTTCAGGATTTAATTTTAACAGAAGTGATTTCTGATTGGCCAGCGTGGCTCCCATTAAACAAAAACATGTAAAAATTACAAACCTTTTTTTTTTAAATTATTACTTTCTAGATGGTATTTTGAAGGTTTATCAATTATATAAACCCTCAGGAGTAACATAAGAAAATCAAAATAGAGAAAACTCATACTTTTGAATGCAAAGGGAGGCAAGCAGGAGTTTTACAAACTCATATCCCAGAAAGGCTGCATTTTTCCCTTAAAGAGCACACCTGTGCTATTGCTCTGCTGTGCAAGAGCAATTTGGTACAGAAAAGGTCAAAAGCAAGCCTGATGAGCATGCAAACACTGGAGGTAAAGCAGAAAGCAATTTGCCACCTCCAGGGCTGTAGATGTTCTAAATTTATAGCATACTTTGTCATCAATACAGCCTGGAATAAAGACCAGACACCAGAGTGAGTCAGTGCAGGGAACATTCTTTCCTTACACATTTCTAATTTATAATCTAAACTTGGCACCCGAGAAAAAAACTTGCTACTGCCCAGGGAAAGCAGAAAAAAGAGACTGAAAGATATTATGAAGTATAACTTATGATTTCACTTAATCACCACTAAATTTACACTTGCCAGTGTCTGAGCACATTTACATATTTGTAAGTAACATGTTATAAAGATAACTGCTTTGCAAAAGAACTGCCATCCAATGTCTGGCTACCTTCTCACTGCTTTTTTGGAAAGAGAGAACTGTTTTACAGCACCACTTTATTTAGTCCAGCTATCAAAAACTGCTATGGCAGTCCTACAATTTAAAACTTGCCAACCTTAAACACAACCTTGGTATGATTTCAAGAAGCTTAAGAAATTGTGAAATTACAAAAGGAGCATCTGCATTACAGAGCAGTTTTTAAAAAAAGAAACAAACTTTCAGCAGCAAAAGCTCTCTAGAACAATCCATCAGCTCGATTAATAATTGAATAAACCTACTAACATATTGATAAAACAGGAAAACATCAGGGTAATAAAGGGACCAACAGAAGTAGCACTTGGGCATGGAACCAGCCACCTGCACTGCACACACATCCCCAGCCTGAAATGCAATCCTAGGCTCCACTTTACCAGGATATTTCCCTTTTGTTCCAAGATAAACCCACAGGCTTTTGCCAGCAGGAAGTTCAGAGTCCTTCTGCAGGAATCCCACAGAAACCAGGGAGCCTCATAACCCCCAGGCTGTGCCCAGGCCCCTGGTTCATTTCTAAAGAGCACAGTGCCAAAGAGCTGGTCATTTTTAAGGCTACTATTCCTCAGTTTCACAGCAAATAAATCTTCCTGGAGTACACAGCTGTGAAAACAAAAATACATCTGATACAAGAATGAAATTTCTAGAAGTGTCATTCCTCTCCCACTATGCCACCTACCAAAAACCAGAGAGGGAGGTTTCTGTGATGGACTCAGTGGTTTGGCACTTGCTTACATCTGTTTTTCCAGGCAGAAAACCCCTCATGCCCATCTCCCTCCTAGCAGCAGTTCTTTCCAAATGCAGGCAGCAGTTTGGACAGGGCACAGTGGCTGCTGGATTTTGCTTTCTTCAGCTGTAGCTGTCAGCATCCAGCTGTGCCCTCTGAGCACAGGGACCTCCCCTCCTGCAGGGGATGTGGCTCCAGGTCTGTTTGGGATGGGGGTGCTCAGGTCACACCCATCAGAAACATTCCATGGCCTTTTTGTGGCTGGTTTAGCTCTGCCAGGTGTGAACGGGGGAAGGGAGATGGGGAGAAGGCAGAGCTGAGCCCTGGGAGCCCTGGGAGCAGGACAGGCACTGCAGAGGCTTCACAGCAGCCCGGGCTCTGGCTGAACCATGGCAGGACAGACTCCAGAACCTGTCACACATCCTGTTTCTCCAAGATACTGTTCCAAAAATAACACCAGTCTCACTACAGAATCTATATCACTAACTATAGAACCTATATAACCAACTACATAACCTCTATTACTAACTACACAACCTATATAACATCTATAACTAACTCTATAATGTGTATATCTAACTATATAACTTATAGAACCTATATAACAAACTATATAACCTATAGAACCCATATAAATAACTATATAATCTATAGAACTTATGAAACTAACTACATAACATATATAACTAGCTATATAACCTATATAATTAGCTGTATAACTAGCTATATAACCCATATAACTAACTATATAACTAGCTATATAACCCATATAACTAACTGTATAACTTGCTATAGAACCCATATAACTAACTGTATAACTAGCTATAGAACCTATGAAACTAACTATATAACCTACAGAACCTATATAACTATAGAACAATATAACTAACTATAGAACCTATATCATTATCTATATAACTAGCTATATAACCCATATAACTAACTGTATAACTAGCTATATAACCTATAGAACCTATATAACCAGCTATATAGCCTATATAACTATATAACTAGCTATATAACCCATATAACTAACTGCATAACTAGCTATATAACCTATAGAACCTATATAACTACAGAACCTATATAACTAACTATAGAACCTATATAATTAACTATATAACTAGCTATATAACCCATATAGCTAACTGTATAACTAGCTATATAACCTATATAACTAACTACATAACCTATAGAGCCTAACTATATAACCTATATAACTATATAACCTATAGAACCCATATAACTTACTATATAGCCAACACAACTAACTATATAACCTATATAACTAACTACATAACCATGCAAGGTGCCTAATTCAGTCATTATACATGATGCCTCCAATTCCCACCATTCACTTTGCAGGCTTTAGCATCCAGTTTGTTAAATGACTGTTCTATACAGAAGAGTATTGCTGCAGCACCAGACACACAGTGAGGGGAAAAATACACAATATGTAAGAGGTTTAAAAATACACAATATATAAGAGGTTTTTACAATTATTTTCATTTCCAAGGAAACTCAGATAAAAGAAAAAATTCAAAATATTTGTACTAACTTTAACACTTAGACTTCAATATTAGCTTATTAACTTCAAAACTAAGTACTGCTAACTAATTTTTATTTATTTATTCATGCTTCACATCAAGGTCAAGTTGGATGGGCCTCTGAGCAATCTGTTCTAGTGAGTTGCATCCCTGTCCATTAAACTAGAAAACCTTTAAGGTCCCTTCCAATCCAAACCACTTATTCACACAACTTCATTTTTTAAATCTTTTTTAAAGCTGCATAGGCTATACTTCCATTAATCTTCAAGCATTTATTAAGTTAATTCATTTTGGACTAAGAATATTTTGCATCAAGTTTTCAATTCCACAGATAAACACAAACATCTGTTTTCATTGTAATTAGTTCATTTAAAAGGGACAGAATTTTTACTAAGCTGTATTTCACAATAAAGTTGCCAAAAAAGTCTGGTCTACAAACTTTTTGTTATCCTAAATAAACCAGCAATTAAGCAAGTAAGCTGCTGTCTGCAACAACAAACAGCTGCAGTAGGTATTTTAGAAATAAAGTTGCCCAGGGAGGTGGTGGAATTCCATCCTTGGAGATGCTCAAAATCTGTTTGGACACAACTTCAGGCAGGTTGGACTGGCTCTCCCTGCCAGCTCCATCTGGGCTGATTCTCAGCTGCTGGATTTCCTCAGTGCTGTCTGCCTCCCCATTCTTCCATATAACAATCTCATTTTTGCCCCCTGCAATAGCATTAGGATGTGGAGAAAACACACATGTCTTTTCCCTAATTTTATACTAAAAAAGAGCAGTTTTGAAAAGTGAATTCAAACCTTCAATGCTCTTGCAGTCTGCAAAGGGAAACTGAAGAGAACGTTAAGAAAAAGAAGGAAGGGCATAGAAAGAGCAGAGAACTACTCTCCAAAAAAAACCCCACAAAACCAATTCCAGCTGCTAGGAAACATGATGTATATCAGAAATTTGTGCTAGCACAAATCTCAAAGTTCTGTTATTTTCAAGCATTCCTCTTCTGTTCCTGCTAGAGAAGCTCCCTGAACTACCATGGCAATATGTCCCTCAGAAAATGGAGATTTTTTGTCAGTAGAACCACACTGGGTGTGTCCAAACAGGATGTTTCATCTTTCTCAAAGCACAGGCCCACACAAGAAATGATCCAGAAGCACACTTGGAAAATACTTTGTCTTCCTTTCTTGCTCTTAGCATATTAAGGCAACGTAAGGCTGGGAAAAATCAATATTCAATCCTACCACTGCTTGGATTAAACAAAATAAAATTACAAATAATTTTTAAATAAATTATAAAATAAACAAAAACAAAACAACAACAACAACCCCAAAACAACTTAGAACACCCTAGAGATAATTTCCTCCAGAGAGAGGGAATGGATCTCAGAACCTTGAGATGCCTAATGCTGTGTAACCCAAAGTGAATATTGCAGTGAACATCCTCACCACTGCAGCAATGGAAACCCTCTGGAAAGTGGGAAAAAGGAGATCCTTGACCATGGAAGAGCCTTGGAACTGCAGCCACTGTTGAATACAAAGCAGTCTATGTGTAACAGACAATTCTGTTGTTTAACATATTCCTCACAGACACCTGTGCCGCACTGCTTGAAGACAGATGTTGGCAAATCCATAACTCAAAGTCTGATCTCTGTTTTCTCAATAAAAAAGTGAAGATAAGCATTGGGAAAGACTGGCAGTTCAGATAAGATTTGCCCTTTAATTTATTCCAGTAAAGGTCTTAACATGACTATGAATTTAAAAAAAAAAAATCACTAATTTAATTTATTTCAGAAGTTTGGCCCTTCAACTTGATTTCAGAACCTATGAGCCAAGAAACTGTTACTTCATTCCAGGAGGATTTAGGTCCAAACCTTTCTTAAATTCCCTTTTAAAGGGAGTATCTCAGCATAGGAAATTCTGTAACTGAATTCTCAGCTGAAGGATTCACTTCAGGAGGCAAAAATGGAGTGCTGAATGCTGGGCTGGGCAACTCAGGCTCCAGAGCCTTGTGGAGCAAAAGAGAGAAAATGGGAAAAAAAACCAAACCTCTCCACACCTTTCAATGCTATGTTCTCATTAAGAGTTTGGGATTTTCACAATAACATATTGGATCTTTTTTCTTCTTCATTCCCGACAAGCTACATAAGCATCACTGCTTAAATGTTTGCTACATGATGAGCATGAAATGCAGTGATTACAGATCATTTCTTTTTTGCATTAGTAGCAAGAAAGATGTCAGGAATCTTTCACTGGAAGATATTTTTCACTTCCTACTCTGTACATTTGCTTGCTATGAAATTTTTGGGAGGAAATCCGAGCGTTACCACATCCGGGGATGCATATGTATCTGATGTTGTTTAGGAGAATATAGTATTCATCTCCTGCCAGAGCTAAAGATCTCATGGCATATTTAAGGGAAACATCCAACTGCATTTAAAAAATGGCTAGAACATAGAGCACGAGTTTATTCCACCAAATTATACCCTTGTTGTGCCAGAAATAGTCTTCTCCTCTAACTACCCTTGCTTGGTGAGTGAGAAGGCAGGGAACAAGCGCTCGGCGTCTGCAGCCCTTTGTGCACGTGTGGTTTGTGCTCACAGGGAGCTGGTTCCCTGCCTGACCACCTGGAACAGGCCCTGCAAACAAACCAGTGTGCCCCAGATGCACAGAGATGCAAAGCTCTGATTAAGGCACTGACAGGATGACTGGCTCCTGGCACTCTTGAAAAGAGCAATATGGCAATTCTACAGCCAAGCTCTCCCAACTGAGCCCTTAGGGGAACTCCATCCATCCCAAAATACCGCTGCTAAAACAGGCAGGGAGATTATTTCACCAGACTGGGAGTCATCTTTGTCCTGTCCTAAGCATCTCCAACAGCTCCAGGAGCACATTGAAGAGCTCCTGGTGCAATGGGCATAAAGATGGAAGAACAGGAGGCCTGTAACAGCACCTTGGGGGTGCACTGCACACACCTGCATCACTCCCTCAGACACTGATGCCAAATACTGAAACAGTCATTTATGAAAATCAGTAATTTCTTTTCTCCCTAAACCCAGCTGCATAATTTATCCACCTTCATTTGTGCAACTTGAGATTCACCATTCCCTCACAGTACAACCAACACGGGTGCAAGGTGTACAGGGAGGAATTCATATCCAAAGTAGCAGCTCCAAATCCTTCAGGATGTTTCTCAGCACTCACTAGATGTTTCTAAAAACTAGATGTTTAGAAACTAGATGTTTCTAAAAGCACTGTGTTGATGCCTGAGCATTGCTCACAGCCACAAGAGAGAGCATTGCTTTATTTCCTCAATGAGGACTTCACACAACCGGTGAAATAACCAGAGCACAAAGTTATAAACAGCACAACTGGTCATGGATTACAGCACCAAGTAACAAACTGGTGGTTTTATATTATAAAGCACTGGGGGGAAAAAAGAGTTCTTACAAAAAACATCTGTCTCCTTCCTTACAATAAACAAAACCCCTTTACAAAAGCCTGAGTTGCACAATGATTACACAAACTGAGGAATCATTTTATCAAAAGCAGGGCAACAAAATCCTCAAAGAATCCTCTCTTGTAGGAAAACAAGCAAGGAGATTCCAAATTTTTTGCATACCCTGCACAAACTGTTTGCTTAAGCCAACAGTGGCCCCAGCAATGCTCAGCACCAGGGAGGCTGCCCTCCATGGGATCTGTCCCCTCCTGTTATCCCAGCACGGATTTCCAGGGACACACCTCCCTTCCCACACCTGGGACATGCTGACAGACACAAGCTGCATTCTTTGTCTGTGCCTACACTGAAATATTGCACATTTTTTAAATGGACCTTGCAACAGGAGCAGCAAACAGACCCAGTGATGGAGTCACAGCTGAGTCATGGCAGGAGACAATCTGCAATTTCAAGCATCAGGGGAAAGAGTTAATGAAAAATCAAGAGACTTTTGCTGATCCACTGTCTTTTCCTCCTAGAGTTGAAAAACCCCAAAAAACCCCGTTTTTTTAAAAAGCCATTATTTTAACAAACCACACATTTCTGAGTGCCCCACTCCAGTTCACCTTTTGTTGCATTCTGCCAAAAGGTTTATTTTATGGAAGTAAAATGCAATATCCACATTATCCACATTACTTACTAAAGGATTAAGCTATTGTCTCTCCTTTTTTTTTTTTTCTTTTTTTTTTAATATATTTTCACTGGGGAGTGAAGAACTAGCCAGTCCACTGGCATGGATTTGAGGTTGGAGTTCATAGGGGTTTCTTTGGTTAGGCTTTTTAGTGGGATTTTGTTTGTTCATTTCAACAGGATTAAATGCATTTTGAGCAAGATTTCCATGTATTTGTAAGATTGAATTTCCACATTACTTGATTTACAAGTTTCAGGCTCCAATGAGTCTTAATAATTGTCCTTTTTGTGGTACAGCTGAATTGTTGGAGGACTTAAGTGCCCTACACACATTCCATTGGGATATGTCTGACATTCAGCATCAGTAAAGATAAAATTCAGGCACTAATGTGTTTCACAGATACTCTCTCATATCACATGGTGCTGTCACCTCACAAAAACATGAGATAAGTATAAATAAAATGTCCACTCTCTTCAAAGTCAAAAATCCCCCGGCACACAGCTCAAAGAGAAATTACATGCTTGCAACTGAACTTAATAAAAGGGGAAAAAAGGGGAAGTTACACTCTAAAATTATCCCATATCTCACAAAACTTTCTGCTTCTCCTAAAGCTTGCTCTTTCCAAAAAATCCATTAATTTAACAGATTTTTTTCGTCATATGCAGCAATTTTTATATGTAGATTGCACATATTCATTCTTGTGAAGCAACTCAGAAGACTTATGAAGCGACTCAGCAAGAATGTGCATCAGAATAGCAGTTTATATGCAAGTATCTCAACTGGAAAGACATAAATTGTGCTTAGAAAGTGAAAGACTAGAAAATATTTCCTTCAGGGATCACCCCTGCAGCCGTGCATGTCAAAAGTCCTCATTAACAGCTGGGTGCAGACACCAGAATACCACAGAATAACACAATTTAAATTAAATAACAGTTGTGAAAGAAAAAGAATGTTTATTTCCTAGCTTTTTCAATATTAGATTCATATTTGGCATCCAAGAAGCCTTTGCATGCTTTCACACCTAGAACTGGAGCAGGTATCTGGGACTCCATCCTGTGTGTGCAGAGCTCAACTCGAGGGGACCTTTCCACTTTCAAAAAAACTTGGCAAGCATGAAACTAAAATATGCTTATTTGATAAGAGGTACTATACACTGAGGAATTCACACATGTGTGAAATACAGACTGGAGCTGGCTGAACCACAACATGCACTGATGAACCTTCTGCCAAATTTTATTTACCAAGAGCTTGCTAGATTGCCTTGGCAATGACATTTGGCTAAACAGGATTCTGACATTGAGGGCCAAATTTGACAGCCATTAAATTGCAAAACAAATCAGCTAATAGAAATCAGATAGGGTTAGATTTATCCCAGAGACACTTCTACAAACATTTGATTTCAGTTAGTGATACGTTGGTTTACTCCAGTTAGACACAAATCTCGTACCATTTGCATAAATTTTCTTCTGAAAAAACAGATCTGTCTTTTAGGCACTGAAGTTGAAAAGATGCCTTCAACAAGTGGGGGAGTTTTTGGCACAGGTCTCTGCTGAAAAACACATTGGTACAATTTTCTACTGACTAATTAGTGGCATGTCCTATTTGCCTATTGATTTATGGCTTCTGATTAGGCTGCCTGGGGAATGCATTACAAAGCAGCATCCTCTCTGAAGTTGTTTTATTTTGGGCAAGCCTGCTACCCAGTTCCAGATACAGAGGTCCTCCTAAATAGAATGTAAAATGAAGGCTGTCTTAAGTATAAATTTGTGTACAATCGAGTTCTATTACACGCTTTGATTACACAAATGGAGGTCTTACCCCACAATTTTCCCTGCTCAACACAGACTGCCTATTTTATGCTCCTAACATTGTTATTATTGCAACCACTGAAATTAAAACAAGACTGCCTTGCATTCAGGGTAGTATTTTTGGGAGCTTCTTTTCTTCACACACAAACACATCTTCCTTTTTTTTTGATAAGTAATCTTTGCAAAATGGCACCACCTGGGTAACGTTTTCCTGTCCACTTTTGCAAATAGACCAGAGTTCCCAGAGATTCCCCTGAAATTCTGACTATTCTAGTGAGATCTTGGTTATCATCAGATCTTGGGATGAACAAGACAAATCTTAGAGAGTTCAAAGCACACACAAACATTCCATTAACACAACAAGCCAGGAGCATCGGGCATCAAGTGCCACTGAATATATTGATATCTGCAAGCAAACAACTTCTCCCAGTATCAATCATAAAGGAAAAATGAGAAGTGCAGAAACATTTTAAAAAAGGAAGAAAGCATCCTCTGACTGTATAATCCTCATGAGGTTTCCAGGGCACAGAATGCAGGATAACAGCATTCCTCCCATACCAATCCCTTGCTTGAAGAAATCAGGCCTGGAATCAGTTTCTGAAACTCATTTAGCAGACCTGTTTTTCCCAAAGTTGAGAGAATAGACTAAAATCCAAAGAAATCTGCACATGTGAAAAACAATGGATGCTCCTAATTAATCAATCACTCCCCCAAAAAAAAGTTTTAACATCTCCCTATTTTAGAAGTAATTTTTAAGCTTTTGTAGATGTTAAAATACGATAATTTCACGTGCATGATACTAAAGGAAGTTAGAAGTAATGAACTGTTAAAGGGTTTATAGAAGTTTAGCTGGAAATAATTATTGTGCACAAATAAAAGTTAATGTGCATCTCAGAAATTTCAATTCTGAAACATTACATTTTGCCCAAATCTGTGCAATGTGATGTTGTCAGTCACAGAGGAAAAGCACAGTGGCCGCCCATATTATACCCAAACACAGGGGAAGCTACATTGTAAAACTTTATGTCAGAAGAAAATTTAGAAAAGGACTTAAATATCTCAAAATTCAATTCTGTTTGAATATAAACAAAACCTGTGTATTTTGAGATCCTCCAAAAATCCCGATGAACCAAAAAATTCGAATACAAGTACATGTAGATGAGAAAAACCTCCAAAAAGCAACACCATTTGAAAGCAAACAACCCTGCAAATAGCACATAGCTGATGGGAATGTCAAAACATGGGCAAGTGGTGATACTGAAGCAATGTCTATCAACATTCCTTCCTGGAGCAAAAAATGTTGGTGAAATAAAGCCCATTTCACAGGGTGCACTTTGCCAAATCTGACAAAAGCGGTCTCGCAGGGCTTGTCCATCCCTTCACAGCAGCCATTTACAGAACTATCTGTAATCTGAGCTGCACTGCTCTCCACATTGCTAAATATTCTCTGCTGACAAAAACATTCTTTTCCAAAGTGAAAAGCTGCTTGTCATGTTTGGGAAGAGCTCTGGTGTGCAGGGTGCTGTAATTGTGTGCATCCAGGGAGGCTGCAGGTCATGCTTGGCTGCAGATGCAATTGTGCAGCAATGCATGCTGGAGCTGCAGAGGCACAAACCAACACATTTACTCATTTGGGGTTAGAGGCTGTAAACGAACAAAGCATTGGTCACCCAAGCCTCTGCTGATTACTCTGTAATTAACGGTGCCTGCCATTGAGAGGGTACAAACTCCCCTCAGGAAAACAAGCTTTAATTCACCTGATAGATGTGAGATTTGTTAGCTGTGATTGAGCTCAAACTGACACAAATCATGTTGGTTTCTACACAGTCATCCACACATTTCTCTTTTCAATCCAGATTGTCCATTGATGATGTTCTTGCCTCACCCTGGCTGAGGGCTGATCCTTCCATGAAGCTTAGCTAACAGCACTTGCACTTCCATGCATCTCTAAGAATCTCCATTTATTCCCATATAAAGCACACAGGTTTAAGCTTTATAAAACAGAATAATTTGATACTTTGTTAAATATTAATTCAAATAGACGATATGTTGCCTTTTATCCTAAACATTTTTGAATGTCCCCAAGATTTTGTTCCTTAAAATGTACTTTATTTAACTGGCAAGAACTGCTGCAAGCAGAGCCTGGGAAGCTGCTGCTCTTGTTTCTTTTTTTGCTGTGCTCTCTCACTACACCTGGGAGCCTCTCTCCCTGCACCATCCCCTCAGATGGAGGCAAAGTCTCAGGGAACTGCAGCCTTTGGCACAAGCTGATCAGTCATCAAATAAACCTGCAGGAAACCTTTCTCCTGCTGCTCAAAGAATGACCCAAAATTTCAAGGATCTAAGCTCTGAGCTTCCCTTCCAGGGCATGCAGATTTCCATCTGTGCTGTGCACAGGATGACTCCACAAGTGTTTCATGCACAAATAAACCAGAGCTATGTTTTGGAGGGAGCTTTATATCACCAGGTGTCAAACTCCCTGGTAGAAAAGGTGGTGCAACCCACAGGTCAATGTATTTTCCATGAAATGTAAAAAACATTTGCCAGTGGACGCTGTTTTGCTGAAGAGATTGTGATGCAAGCAAAAAGAAACAGGAGAGGAGGATATTCACTGTAACTTGTCAAATCACACAGAACATATGGACCTGTGGGCACAGAGCCAAGCCTGGAGCCGCTCAGGCCACCACATCCAAAGCTTTGAGCTGGCAAAGCCAACATGGAGAAACTTACCTGACCCAAAATCAGAGGAAATTCTTCACAGAAGGATCCACAAAGAGCCCAAATAAAGAACCAATACCAATTTGGGGCTAACTTCCTAGGGTTTAGCAAAAAACCATTTTATTCTCGCACACTCATTGCTGAACACTGATTTTCTGTAAAACAGCATTATTTTACCTAACATAACAGGAACACTGAAATTCATTTTTCTCCCTCAGTCCTTGTGCTAATGACACATTTATCCTAAACAGGAATTAACCATCCTCTTCTTTTGGATTGGCTTTAAAAAACAAGGCAGTCACATCACACCTCACCAGATCTGAGCTTTCCCACTGCCCCATCACTGATGACATCCACAATGGTGCCTCTCACCACGGCATCTGTGAATACCTTAAATATATCACTAGCAGATCCAAAGAAAGGTGCAATATCTGCAAAAGCAGATGGTGTAATAGGCCTGGCCAGTTGGATAAAAGCCCAGGTTTTCATACCTTAAAATCAATTGAAAGCTTGAGTAAAATGAATCCAACAGCTCTCTGAATACGTCCAGATTTGCACTTCAGCATAGTTTTTGCATGAGCAACCTCTTTTTAAAGAGTCTGGAGCAGTGCTTACCAAGAGAAATGGAGAAAGCATGTTGTTCCATGTAATGAAAGTAAAACCTGAATCTAGAATACAAACTGATGACTGGAATACAGCACATAAAAATAACGAGAAATTGAAAAGAGAGAGACAATGAGGCAAACAGCTTCAAAGGATAAAATATTCCCCCAAAATCTCACAGTTCTATCCATGGCAGAGAGCATTCATCAAAGGAACTCTCCCATGGCATGCTACTTGTCCTCCTACAACCTGAAATTTGGATTTGTATGTTTTCTTCCACCACTTCACACTCAAAAGCCTCAAAGGAGCATCCAAAGTAAACAGAGACCACATGAGAAAACCCTCCTGACCCCAAATGTTATAATGGACTTTAATGTTCACCTTTTGAGCTGTAAGCCTACAGCAGGGGCCCTTAGGGTATATCAGTGCTCCAATATTTCCAGCAGGAAGAGCCTCTCAAAAGCCTGAAAGAACATAACAGAAACTGGATTTTTTTAATGATTTGCCTTAACATTTGCAGTGGGACTGCTATCTACAGTTAGCTATTTCAACAAAAACACCTGCTTGCTCGAGCAAAAAGGGACTCTGGGATGTGTTGATATAAACAGATTAAATCAAAGAAGACTCCTTTAAATCCTTGATTTCCTCAGAAAGAAACTTAATCTTCCATTTGATCAGAAAGACAAAAATGTAAAACTCATATACTAAAAGGCTGCTACAAAATTTACACAGGAACAGAAATTTGTAGCACCCAGAGGCAAACATTTAACATTCAACAGTCAAAGGGAGGAATTCAGTATGATTAAATGTTCAACATTACTACTCACTATCAACACTTATTTACCTACACTCACACCATGGCTAAAACCAATCTCATACCCTGAGGCTTCCTTTGCTCAGCTGGGAGAGAAGTGAGAGTTTTTTCCTCCTATTGAAACCCAGTTAGAACTAACTAAAAAAGAAAATTCTTTCCTATTAGTTGAGCTTAATAGAATTATTTTTAATTACTATTATTTCTTCTTCATTATTATAGGTCAGCCACAACATGTGGCAGGGTAAGGGGGAGTACAAATCTCTGCCTTGAGACCACATGGGTGACAATTTAGTTTTTCATCAGAGTAACTTTACTGCATAAAGAGAATGGTAATTGATTCTGAATAATGTTCTCTGCTTGTAAAATAGAACTGGGCTTTTCACTCTAATTCTTTCTGTAACTGAAGACACAGAAGCTCGAGGAGGGTGCAGCATTTTTGGCCTCTCAGGTCCTACAAACTGGTGCTCTGCTGGTCTCTGCCTACTTGGCAACAGCTCCCCTGTAAAACATCGAGGAGCTGCAGCAGCTTTGCCTTCAGTGAAGTGGGATCCAGGTGAATTGGAGAGCTTGGAATATACAGAAATTGAAATAAAGGTGCTTAAACAGCACCTCAGGGTCTCAGGCACCATCAAACTACAAAGCATTCAGCCACTGAATGCTGTCTCTTGGGAGATTATATTTCTTATGCAAGACTAGATTTATTCTGATTTTTTATCTCCTGGAATCCTCTAGCTGAGCTTTTAAAAAGCCAGCTTGAAAGATGTATTCTCTTCTGCACAGAAAGATGTCCTCTGAATCCCATTCCCATATTTTGATACTCCCTTCAGTTGTCAAATACTTCAAACATTTGCAAGCTAAAACCTTGATGTTTTTAAATAACACAATTTTATCCATCCAAAATAAAAACCGCTTGAGCAAAAAGTATCACTGCTTGGTTTTGCAGCTAATGTTTCTTTATAACATCAGTTCAACTTAGATTTCCTTCTTCAGTGCAGCATTCTTAAATTTCTGAAACTTAAGGAACCATAAAAATGCATAATAAGAAGAAAAATACATGTTGCATTCAACAAAAATACTCTGGAAATTGGATATTTGAAAGATACCAAATTAAATTAGCTGATGGTCTCGGTGCTCTAAAGAAAAAGCACAAGACTTCTTGGAGTGGTGGCAAAAAAGGAGATAGGGAGCCCTGCAGTCTATTTTTTAACCAATTTGATGTATGTTCACATGCAATTTACCAACCCAAATACCAAAAAAGGCCACATTATTTGGTTCACACAAATTATTTCCTAGCAAAAACAACAACCAAAGAAGAGATGACATATTACACTGGAAATTTCTGAGCTGATTTAAAATTGAAAAAGGGAAGCAAATACTCAGCTGTGGCCAGGCCCTCTCACAAGAGCTCTGTCCCTTCCTTGCTGTGCTCCTGCACACTTGGCAATTCCTCTCCATTTCCCCTTTGGTTTCCTTTGCCTTTCCTGCACTCCTGCATTAATTATTTTGTGCCTGCAATCCTTGGCTCTGCCTCTGCACTGCTGCATATTCACACCTACAGGGGACTGAGCACTTTGAAATCAGCCCCAAGTCAGGCCAAAATGTTTAACCTACAAATTCTTGATGTTAGAACAACATATATTAAGCATTTCTTCAAAATCCTTCTGCCCAAAGGCAATTTTTTTTCAGTCAAAGCAACTTCAGTTGGGATTTTCACCTACTGTTGAAAGATTTCTATCAGTCTGAACCTATCTAAATAACCTTTTTTTTTAATTAAAGAACCATCACTGCTAAAGCAGTATCTATAATATTTTCAGATCTGTAATTAAATTCATTAAGAAACCTGTCACAAACAAACCCGCATATTGCAAAAATATTTCTTTTTAAATCACTGGAAATGCTTAAAGTCCAACTTTCTGACAGAACCTTCCTTCAATATTACCCTCAGAGTTGAGATACTCTGTGCACAGAAGTAATGTCCTACATTATAATAATCACCCCAACCTGTGCTATGTCAGTTAAGTAAGGGCTCTGCCATAATGTCATTATCTCTCTTGAGTGCCACAGCCCCACTGTGAGAAGCTTTTAGCATCTTTCATTCATTCTTGCAGCATTAATTAATTTCTGACCTAGAAAGGTCATGATCCTTTCAAACCAAAACCAAGATTTTGTAACTGTGTGGGTACTTTTCCTTTAAAACAAAGTATAACCATTGTATCTCTAGAACAGGCTTAATTTTCTGCCTTTCAAGGCACTGAATTGCCACATTTTCAAGATACTGGTTTTCAAGAGTCCTTCCCACTCTACACCAAGCTCTGCATCAAGTGCAGGCAGCAGCTCCAGGAAATGTAATTACTGAACAGCCTTGTATATTTTGTAACTTGAACTGGAGAGCTCTATTCTTCTCAATTCCCCCTAATCAATCTTTAGCACAAGAAACCTTCTCCTTGGAGCCACCAGGAAAAAAAAAAAAAAAAAGTCCCTTATTAAAAGACCACACAACAGAAAGGAAAAAGGACATAAGTTTTGGGTTTGTTTATTTTAAATAAATTGCAGGAATCTGTAATCCCTTCCAGGAGATTCAAATCAGTTTGGTAAACATATGCCATTTCCCTGCTAGCCAGTATTTCTGTCATCATTTACCTTCTGCTTTAACTTCAAAAGGTAGGCCATGCTTTGTTCCTCAAGGAACAGGCACACCTGCATAACAAAATAAACTGAACACAGGACAATTGTCTTCCCAGCAATGTGACCCCAACAGACATGAAACTTCAGCTTAAATATATTAATTTGTTGCTAAGAAAGGATTAACCAGTTGGTCCCTACTACTGGTAAGAGCATGATAATGCCCCAGGTGTGTGACACTTGCAGATGCAGCTGCAGGCACTCAGTGTTTGTCCCTGTTTACACAATTTATTATTTACACAACTCCACTGCAGGAGTTGTGCAGTCACTGCAATGCTCTGGTCAACAAACGTGCTGTACAACTCATAGCAAACCTGCCTGAAAATTCCCACCTCAACAGAAACTTTTTTCCTTGGTCTTAGCATGTTTTTGTTCTGCAGAATTCCAGCAGCCACAGAAAACATCCTTAACATCAGAAGAGGAGCTGGGAAGGCTTCACACCCACAAGCACCTCAGTGACTTCACAAATTCATCAATATCCAAACATGCCTTCCATGAGGCTGAAATTCAATTTACAGTGCAGCTCTTCATGAACACACAGTGCCATCCTCCCTTCCCAGATTTTCCCCCAATTTCACCCAACCTGTGGAAACCCAGGGCACTGGGAATTTTTCTCAGTCTGCTCTGGGGTGCCCTGACCCCCAGGGCAGCACTGACTCTGACCCTCATCCATGGAGAAAGTTTCCCAGATTCAAGATAGACTGGAATCCACAAAAGTGTGAAATAGATTATAGAGAGTAGTGTAGGTGTATCACTTGGTGAGAAATTTAGATTTTTAGTGTGCTGTGGATGGAAGCAAGATGGAGGGCACAGGGTGTCATCCTGGGCTGCTTCTTCCTTCTTCTCCATGGGTTTGGGTGGCATTTTGTAATGGGGCAGAAAAATCTGCATTGAGGGCTCTTTGGGATCCCTTTTATTGGGTTAAAAGGGAAAATAATCCAGGTGTCAGTTCTTAATTGGATGGTTTAGTCTTAAAAGCCCTTGTACCAAGAGATTGTTGCCATTTTGTGCTTTCTAATGAAAAGCTGCCGAACTCACAGTAGTGGAACTGTTTTATGATAAGAAATAATAAACACCTGAGTCTGAACATGAACTCCTGTCTCAAGTGCCTTCAATCCAGACCAGAGAAACCCACAAGTGGTACCCCCACACCAACCCATGTCCCAAGCCATGCACGCCCCCCTCTCCCAGCAGCTCTGAAACCACCCCATGCTCCTGCTGGGCTCTCCCTGCCACAGCCACCCCAGCATGGTCAGCACACCCATCCACTGCCTCTGGAAAACTTAAAAAGGTACTCCATGCTTTGTTCCTCAATCAACAGGCACACCTGGGTAACAAAATAAACTGAACACAACACAACTGTCTTCCTAGCAATGTGACCACAAAAGACATGAAACTTCAGCTTAAATATATAAATTTTTGCTAAGAAAGGATTGACCTGTTGGTCCCCACTGAACATCTCTCCTCACACCCAGCATCCCAAGCACCTCCTGGTGTTCTGTGTCCCACAGAAAGTTAATTTTAAATGAACTTTAATGAGCAAAGTGAAAAAGGCTTCGTGGTCCTGCACCCAGTGTCAGCCATGGGAGGTCACCTGCAGGCTCTGAGGAAATCCATCAATCACGTTACAAATTAACCCTGCCATGCCCACAATGTTCTCTGCTTTTGCTGTCCCCCTGTGCTCCAGGTTATTCTCTAACTTGCTAAAGCCTAATGACAACAGACCTGACACAAGTGCTTCCCAGGCTTCTCACTTCTGAGTGCAACAGTCCTTCCAAAAAGGTAAAAGAGCTTGAGTCTACAAAAAAAGGCTTGAAGAACACTCTATTTTGTACACTGCAAAGAGCAACATTTGGACATAATATGGTAGTCTTTTTAAACTACATTTGGACAAAGTACTCTGTGACATGACACAGGTTTTTTTTACTAGGCAATATGTTAGATCCCAGAACACTTCATTTTCTCTGACATTCACAGAGAAAAAGAAAAAGCTGTTAATTCTACAGCAGCACTTAAAAAGAAACAAAAACTAAAACAAAACCAAGCCCAGCTCTGGTGTTTTGTCTCAGATGACCATAATTACAATGCTTTGAACAGAAGAGATTGTGTGCTAAAATCTTCTCTAAAGCAAAAGAACACTGAAAAGGGACTAAAATGCTTCAGCTGTTCTCCAAATTGCAGGTACTGCTTCCAATATTCTCCAGCAGCTACAGCTCTGCTATGGAGCATCTTAAACTAATGATGAGTTGACTGACAAGCAAATAAACTGATGATTCTGTAGATGAATCAATCAAATTGTCACCAACTAACAGCTGGGTGGTTGATTAGAACAGCTCAGTCCTTGTTTGTCTCTTCCACTCTGCAGTGGCACCTTGGGACAATACCTGCTCATCCTGGAACTGAGCTGTTCCCTCCTGAACATCACTTTCAGAATTCCCCAGACACTGCTCCAAAAAACCAAATCATCGTTTTTGCATGATTACAGATGAGTGTAGTTCAAAGTCTGCATCAGAGTCCAAGGCATCTCAAAAGTGCAAAACATCACCCAGAAAAACAAAGACAGCTAATTAGGTGTCAGAAAAGCTTATCTGACAAGATTATGATCCTCCTTTAAAATGGCTCCAGGTTGAACCAGAGGACATCATGTGTCACACTGATCTCCAGATACACTTCACGGCTTAATTCTAGCTCCAGTATTTAATTGGGAGTTAATACTGCAATGCAAAGTGCAACAGAATAACAAAGACTGAGTTTTAATTTTCTGAGAGATTTTTCAGAGATTACACAGCACAAAAATTGTACTGAACACAACATATAATGTTATAAGTGCTTAGACTTAACTTCTGGTGATCTGCTTGTATTTTATCATATTTATAGGAAATGAACTTTTTTCTTTCCTATGCTGTGAGCCAATGCAAATGCACTTTATACAGTTGTACCCTGCCCTAATTCCACTGCAGGGACACCCTGGAATATTCCTCCTCCTTGGAGTGCTCCTTGCAGGGGCACATCCAGGCTTCCCAACAGGAGCAATCCTCTGGGAACTGACTGCTCCATTCTGCCATACCAGTCCCTGCTTCCAGTGGTTTTAGCTGATGTAGTTACCATTTTGTCCAATGCTTCATCCAAATTTTCATCCCTGAAAAGGCAATTTAAAATAAATGGTGTTCTTTAGCAGGGGGGAAGGGAGTGTTGGTGTGGAATGATTCTCCTTTAATATCTGCTTACAGATCCAGATACATCACAAAAGCTGCTGGAGAACAGTAGCATTAATAAAAGGCTGGTTTCCATGGAGAACAAAAAAGGTCAAATCATAATTTATTGAAAAGAGTTCAACTCCATCAGTTAAGACTGCACACTTTGGAAAATAATTTAAGAATGGCCCCTGTGCCAATTGCTTACATGGCTCATGATCTGCAGCTTGAAGGCGACATCTCGGGTGAAAGCTCTCATGAAAATACATTTCTGCTGCAAATGAGAAGTTGATGGGAAGATAAAGCAGGTGAAAGAGCTGCAGGAAAGAGAGCTGCATGTCATGCACTCGTGGGGTGAGGTGTGCACAGAGAATTTAATTTCTGTAATTAAATGTCAGGCTACATAAAGCAAGAATATAATTAGTTCAGCATAATTTAGTGCCATTCAGATGGAACTGGAGCCTTGTGTACTCACCAAACAATTTGTACTAAAACAACACAAGCTGTTCAAACAAATTGACATTTTTAATTCCTACTCTTAACAGACCTTTATTATCAGTTTTTGAGAGAAGATGTTTATTACGAATACAAAATCTTTCAAAATAGTTTGGAAGGATGAGACTAGAAAATGCCAAAGCCATCTATCACAAAATAATCAATTCAAAATAACACTGCAATAGTGTGCATTCTCTTGTTAGAAACATCTTAAAAGAAGTAAAACTATAGGAAAAAAAAAAGGCAAATAAAATTCTGAACTTGATAAATTAATAATTGCATCAAGTTACCCAAAACCCTCTGCACTGTGAAGAGATCTGGACACTGAAAAGGAGAAAATATAAGGGAAATCTGCTGGTCTTGATATTGTTCAAGACACCCCCCTTCTTCCATTGTGAAAACACTCTTTATGCCAAGCCACTCAAGAACTGAACTTTTTAAATATCCAAGATGAATTATTTCATACCAACATTATAATTAATAGGAAATACTTCTATAAAGTATTTGTGCTCAGAGAAGATGCATTAAATACCAGTAGTCCTGAATTTAATCCATATCTGAAATTCTTACTCAAGGAAAAAAACTTCAAGGGATAAAGCCAAGAAACAAACAAACAAACCAAACCAAACCAACCGCACCTCTAAAGAAATTAAAATTTTGTTAACTAATGCAAACTGCTATCTAATTAGCAGTTTCCTAGTTTTAACTTTACTCATTACTGGATCAGTTTATGTTCCAAAATTGCATTGATGCTGCTTTCAAAAAATAAAAAAATCCCCATCATCTTCATCCCAGTCAAAGCAAGTAATTGTGCATTTTATGCATTTATTGCTAATTATATTTGGAATGTGAATCATGTTGCTCCCTAGCCTTAATCTCATTTAAGAAAAGATTAACCTCTCTTGACTTTTCACCGCAGAATCAACTCCTGAGAATGGACACAGGACACTCACACATCCCCTCAAAGCTTCCAGCACATTCCCAATTACTCTCTGCATCAGAATACACAGTCTGTTTACAAAGGAGAATTTCTGCATTTCATGAAGTTCTAATTAGAAAACACTGAAGGGTGTGTCAGAACAGTCCCTTCCTGTACAAGACAGAAAACATTTTGATTCTGAACACAAATTACTGCAGCTCCACAGCACTGGAAGCTGCATAAAGACCCTCATAGCTGAAATTCTAAGGTAAAACCTGGCCAAAACATTAAAATAATGAAACACACCTACAGCAAATGAGCAATGCTGACAGTGAACATGACTTAGCTGGATCAAGCAGAGCACTGTTCCCCTGCAGAATGATGTTCCCAAAGGAGTCATTGGAAATTAAGCTTCCTATCTGACCAATACTCAGCCCCATATATATTCACGTAGCTGGAATAACCCACAAAGGTTCTTATGCTTCCCACTTCAAGACTGAGTTCATTTTTATTTTTAAATATCTGCATGGGGGCAGGGTGTGAAGGAGTGTTGATAGCTTGAAACTGGTTACACAAGCATACTAATAAAGGGAAGGAATTCTTGCAGCAAACAGTTCATGCACAGATGCCACAGCCTTGGATTTACAGGAAACCCACAGTCATCAAAGAGGAGTGGCACAGAGAGGCAGAATGTGAGATGGTGCAGCACGGGTGACACAGGCACTCTGGATTTGAGGAAGGAGCTGGTAAACCATGGCTGTGAAATCCTGCCAGCAGCTTCCTCCTCAGCCAGACACACCTCCAGGGCAGGACAGAGCTCTGCTCCACCTGTGCCTCACATGGACACTAAACACCAGGGCTGGGCAGAAGGAATTGTAAATTGTAAACCAAGCTCAGAGCTGAGCAGAGCGAGGGGATTAAGATGTATCCTCTAGCTCCAAAGTGGCTTTGTGACAAGCAGGGCAAGGCACAGCAAAACACACAGTCTAAGGTAACCAGTTGTGTTCTGGACCCTCTCCCTGCCAAATACTTTCTTAAGCTAATATTGATACTTTAACCACAGCTCAAATTCTCTGACTGAAGTAAATATGCCTTTATAGTGGATTGCTTTTTCTGGACTTTTGCCACTCCAGACATTATCCTTCCTTAATGACAGAAATGGGACTGGCCCTTGTCGAGGAACTGCTTAAGAACACACATTCTGCTTTTGCTTTTTGTGAGCACAGAGTATGGAAAGCATTAACTTGTTGAACTATACACAGCAAATATGCCTTTAAAAATTAAACATTTTAGCTTCTTTTGGTACATTTAATTCTCATCCCCAGGTATTTTCTGAAGTATTATTCTCACATGCCCTTGAATTTAGACCTCATTTCATCTCTGCAGAGCTCCCAAGCAGCAGATCTTGTCAGACAGTGATTTGATTGGTCACACTACAGTGGGTGAGATGGATTATGGCCCTGATCCTGCAGCACCAAGTGAAACGAGACGTTTCCTGCACATTATGGAACTATACATCAGCACTGAGCACAGCTCTGGGCAGCCTCCAGGAACAGGCCCCAGGATTCCTTCAGCCTCTCACTTCTCAACTTGAGCACTTCCCTAAAAAATTATTGCAAATAAAACCTGATTAGCTTAACTCTAAATATAAGGATTCAGTGTTTGTTTTTGTTTTGTTGCTGGGGTATTTTTATCTCACCACAGCTCTTTTTCCATGGACAAGAGTCTGTCAGCTTTGCTAACTGGACACAAACCATGATGCCAATGCAATAATTGAATCTCCAATAATTCAGTCTAAGAAAGATACAATCACTGGTCCTCTGAGGTGACATCCTAACAATGCATCAGCAGAGAGAGTCAGAGATCATGGCTGCAATGAGTCCTGGTGATGCCAAACCCATCACCACAGCTGTCAGTAAAACCTCACAGCACCAATTATCTGCAGTAGCTGTTATTACATATTAGCATTACAAAGCCTATGAGTCAATAACCATGTTTCCTTCAGAAACAGCACTAAATACTCCACTCTGAAATGTATTCAGTAGATAGAAGTTAAGGAGTCGATTGTTAATTCTTTAAAGACAATTTTTAACATCGTGTTTCAAAAATTCCCTTAGTATGTTTTTATTATTAACAACTGGTTACCAAATATCAGAAGCAGTTCCCATGAAAGTCACTAAAAATGAGCAGAGCCTTGAAGAGCAGAAATTGAATTTGCATGGGAGAAAAGCTCTTCTTCCAAATCTGCCATGCCTCTAAGACACACAGGCAACACTGCTCATTTTAATCACTCAGTGTTTATATTTTCTCCTCTGGACAGGGCCTTGCTGTGAGTTTGTGATACCTGGCAAGAAAACAAACCGTGCCCAACAAATGCAGAGTTTTAGAGAGAGCAGGGAGGTCTCCCCCCTGTCAGCATTTCCCTGTCCCTGTGTTTGAACAGGTTTGCACAGCTTTAGGTAGCTGAGCTTCAGTTAATTGCAGAGGGGAACCAATGCCCACATGCACAAAGTTCACAGTGTTCTCAACATTTACTTGCAAATAGTCACAAACACTGAATTTCCATTCATTTTAAAACTCCATCAACATTCAGGCTCCTCATGGAGGATTATGTAGCTCCTTGAGGAGGAAGGAGAATAAAGACAAACCTCTGGAATCCATATGAACTCTTCTCACAGCTCATAGCTATTTTCCCAATTTTGCATTGGATATTTAAAGAATCAACCAATGCACAGATTTTGAGAAGTTTTCTTCAATTGCAGCATCCACAATTATAACAGGGAAGATTAAAAAGTCACAAACCCTTAGAAGATCCATGCAGAAAGTGACTTCATTAAAAGAGAGTGAGGTAGAGATGAGTCTTGGATTTGGGTTTTGAGGGAGGTTCTTTTGATTTATACTGGTCTTCTATTTTTTTTTTTAATTTATTTGAATAGAAGGTTGCAAAAACAATTGTATAACACAAGTCACCAGCCACTTCTGTTCCTGTTTCTGATGACTAAGAGTAGCCTTTTGCAAATCACTATAATTTCAAAAAGAATAGGAATGAAACAAAACATCTCCATGCATCTCTTTCCCCCAAACCTTTTATTGCTTTCTACTTTTCCACACATAACCAGAAGTGCAAAAACCTCAAAGTGTGTATTTGTTCATTTGGTTAAAATTTAAATTTCCAAGATATCAAATGACAGCACAGCATTCATCGTCCTCTGAGGAAAGAAAATGCAGGTTTTTTATTGAAGCCACTCATACAGGGCATACAGAATATCATTCCTCACAGCAAGCAGCTGAAAGCACAGCAATTTCTTAAATTCAAGTCTTGTCCTGCACATCAGGTGCCAGAACTTCCACTCCAGGGGGAAAAGTGCCATTATCCAACCTGCTGCTGGAAGAAAGCACCACCTTCTGTGCACCCAAACTTACAAAACCCTGGGAGGGATTTCTAGTTCTCACTGCCTGAAAAAAGTTGGTCTTCATCTAAAGACTTAAATAAGGAATTAAATGGCCATTAATAGCATAGGGAAAAAAAAAAAAAAAAAAAAAAAAAAAAAAAAAGTGGTTTGCCCACAAGAGGAACTAAGACAAAATTCTTCATTTTCAGAAAAGTTTAAATAAAGATTGTACAGAAGACCAAAGTAGGATCAAAGTGTTATCAAATGGTTCTATGTGTGAAAAGAAAAAAAAAAAAAGCCAAAACAAACCAGCTAACAACTGGTCTTCAATAGAATCACAAATCTATTGAATAACAATCTATTGAACAAATCTATTGAATCACAAATCACAAACAAAAGCTGACTTCAGATAATGGCCTGTTAACCAGCCTGACCTATCTCCTAAATGCAAGAGTTAATTTCCTATTTAGAGCCATGAGCTCATTAGCTCATTTCCAAGGCAACTTTCCCTCACCCCTAACCCACACATCAGCTCATCTTGGAATTACTGCCACATTTTGAATTTCAGTAACTTATACCAGTAACTTCTACAAAAGAAAGATTTTTCATTACAGTTGAACTGACTCTGCAAAATCTTTTGGTATATCTCAGAATTGATATTATTACTGATTAAACTGAATCCTATAACAATTGTGACTATAGACAGAAAGACAGGTAGCTTCATAGAAATGTTGATAAATATTTAGAAATGCAAAAATTTGCTCTGTGCTATTTGTGACACATATCTGGCTTTACAATTCAGATCTGTCAGATATCACAGACGTGGCTTTGGAAACAACACAAAACCCTCACCAAGCAAAAATGTCAATAAAATGCAGCCTCAATAAATATATAAATAGACAAGTTGCCTGATAACAGTAAACAAAGTTTGCTGGAGCAGTCAGATATTATTTTTCATTGTGCTTAACCCAAGGAGGTTTTATACATCAGTGCTGCAGGTGTCATATCACCCACCAACAAATGGAAATTGAATGCAATCAACTCAAGTGGTTTCCATTTCAGCTCCTGGAAGGTTATACAGAAAGGCCCCAATCTTCTTAATGGGGTTTGCCCAGCTCTGGGTGTCACATCAGGACAGCAAACAAAAAAGGGAATTTCACTCACCAAAAAAAAAAAATAATAGGAACAGGAAGAAATAAAAGCCCAGAGGAACCAGCTGGTTTATTACAGCAAATTCTGTGATAAATAGTGACCTCCCAACTTTGCTTATACTCCAAAATTCACTGATACAACTGTGCTTGCCCAAATACCACCAGTTAATGCAAGTTTTAAAGATTGCAAAGAGCCTTCACACTTAAAGGCATCAAAACCACATGAGTTTATAACTCTGCTACTGGAAACAAACAAGCCAAGCACCATTCCCCTGCCTGCCCCTCATCCTCTCCATGGTGTGTGCAGGGATCTGCAAAGCCCCAGCAGCACCGGGCACTGAGCTCCTGCTCAGGGAGTGAGAGCTGGGCAATGCCCTCACCTGGGCATCCCCTGGGCACCCAACATGCAGCAGGAACAGCCTCCCCTGGCTCAGGGAGAGGTGGGACTGTGCAAAGGACAGCATCCCCTCTTCAGTGCTCTTTATTAGCACTCATTACCCAGACTGAAACTAAGAAGCTTCATCTCACTTAACTATTATTTCACAGACTTCTTTCAACTACTTTTCTGTTACCTAATAAATCTTTGAGAGCTAAGATCTGCTGCATCCCCAGTATCTCCACTCTATATTCTGTTATTTCCTCCTGTGTCTGGAGCAGGATTTCTGGAGTGCCTGCGCTCTGTGGCTTGCATCATCTCAGAGCATTTTCTGACCCCCTCATGCAGCTGCCCCGTGGGATCAAACAGGTCCCTGCAGTTATTTCCTGGCCTTAGGCAGCCAAAAGTATCAGCTCTGACTTGGTGGGTTTGATGCCTCAAGTTTTAGCTTTTATATTTTCAGGTTCTGTGCTGCTTTAGTGTGTGGGTCTGGGCTTCACATCAGGGGATGGTGAGCTCTGTGCACAGAGCAGGGAGACAAAACAATTCCTGCTCCAGCTGGGCACCAAGGACAAATGATCCAAATCTCAGCCCCAGAGCACAAACCCCGTGGGCTGGAGAGAGAAAAACAAGCAGGGTGGGACTGCAGGGGCTAAAGCTGGAATGGGACAATGAACTGCAAGATGCAAATGGAGCAGAACTGATCCAAGGGAGAGACCCCGTGCCCGGCCGTGCATTTTGGGGCCATTTTGGTTCATCTTGGGTGCAGCCCTGGCTGGGCTCTTGTGCTGCCCAAGGTGGATCCATGGAGGCCTTTGAATAAATCCCTGCTTTATTCTTTAGCTCTGTCCAGCCTCTGCTCCAGCTCAGCCTTCCATCAGGTCCAGCCACCCCTTTCCAGCAGTTCTGCCATGACTGAGCCCTTGTGAAGACTCCTGAACACCAAAGCCAGGCCTCAGGAGCTCCTTTCCTCCTCAAAAACCAAAGCCAAGCTTCAGGAGCTCCTTTCCTCCTCAAAAACCAAAGCCAAGCTTCAGGAGCTCCTTTCCTCCTCAAAAACCAAAGCCAGGCCTCAGGAGCTCCTTTCCTCCTCAAAAACCAAAGCCAGGCTTCAGGAGCTCCTTTCCTCCTCAAAAACCAAAGCCAAGCTTCAGGAGCTCCTTTCCTCCTCCCCTCCTAAGCACCAAGAGGAGGCACAAACACATCCTGTCCTCAGGCACAAAAATAAACATTTACCTTCCAAATAAACACTGCTACTTTATTTGGGGAACTTTTATGAAGTCAAAAGGTGACAGAAGTAGCAGCTTTTTTACAGGAAAGGGAGATACACTAAATTAAAAGCTTTTAAGAATCATTTCAGCAAAACAAACTGACTTTTTTTTTTTTCTACTTAATAATCAACAGAAGTCTGTGAATCCTTGGACAAAATACTTATGTATTAATCAGAATAAATACTTATGTATTAATACCTATGATTAATCAGAGCCTTTCATCCAAAGGTTACAATTCCCATTAATTTGCTGTGAGCTGCTAAATTAATTGTACTGAAATGAAGCAGTTTTTCAGTTAGAAGTTGTTGATCTGTAGACTAAAGTAAGGTGGACGTTTACAGGGAAGGTTTTTAACATACTTTATACTTCAAGAGAATGAAAACTACATAGAATATTTATTCTTCTAAATTCTCAGATAGTTAATATGGACAAATTGAGCAGCTGGCTTCCTGCCTAAATAAATACAAGAAAATTGTTTGGGTTATTTGGCTAACTGGATTTTAAAAAGCCCAGAAGAAAAACACACATGGGTTTCCAAAAGCAACTATTCTGAATATTTACATTCCAAGGCTCTGCATCCCTGCTCACCTCAAGGAATGGCCATTAACTTGCCACCCTTCTCCACCTGAACCAGCCTGGCTTCCACCACTTTACACCAACCCCAGCCCTGGAGCAGCAGCTGCTTCTCTGTACAGCTGAGTTTGTTCATCACTGAACAGGAGCAGCACAGGCAAGAGTTCCCTGCCCCAGGCACCTGCAGCAGTGTTTTGGGACTGTGCTTGTACCCCACACTTCCCCTTTTAATTGCAGCAGGGAAATCGTCTGACAGCTCTTACAGGGGCAGATGGGCTAAGGGAGGGTCA
The DNA here is from genome assembly GCF_051311805.1 of Agelaius phoeniceus. Taxonomy (NCBI): domain Eukaryota; kingdom Metazoa; phylum Chordata; class Aves; order Passeriformes; family Icteridae; genus Agelaius; species Agelaius phoeniceus. The sequence continues at coordinate 14,673,908 of NC_135279.1, forward strand.
CTGATAAGGGGCAGGGACAAAATTATCTTATCTCTCCCCTGATAATTCTGCAAACTAGGGAGAAGCTGCAGAAATGGGCTTTCAAGTCCGTCTGCCTTTTTAGGATGAGAAAAAACCCCAAACAGCTGTACACTCTTTTCTATTTAAAGACTGACTGAAGCTTTCTGCATCACAAGTTCACTAATAGCAAAAATCCACTCTGAAGTGAAGCTGATGAGCAGGCCTCCTGCTAAAATGCCTAAGCATAAGTCAGAGATGTAATCTCATCTCCTTTTTAAGTTTATATTTACTTTTCTATTTCTCTGCATAATCTCTTTTTGCAGCAAGCTAAGAGGGTTATTTTTAACATACAGACTGTATCTAAAAATGCAGTGATTACCTTCTATCAGATGAAATTACAATTTAAAAAATAAATGGGGAAAAAATCTTGCATCACTTGTATATAGAGTCTGTTTGATACAGATCTATAAATAGTCTGCAAATTTCATAAAATAGACAAGGGAAAATAAATTTACATTAAGGTATACGAAGGAAAATGTTAGGTTTATCTGGCCTTATATTACTTACAAATGAAGCAGCAAAGTAAAATTTGCACACTCCCTAACCCAGAAGAGAGATGCCATGGTAACTACACCTGTGGTTCTGCATTGCTATGGTACAGCCATTTTACATTTCATATCAAGAGTCCAAACTAACATCAGAACACAAATAGTAAATAAATATTACAACCAAGTCAAAGTTAGGCTAAGCAACACTCACAATGGAAATAGCAGAGATAACACTTATACACCCAGTTGTAAGAACAGATAAATTTCTCATTTCTGAAAGACATAAACTCTTACAGCTTACACCTTAACAGGCAGAACAGGCTCCATGGGAGAACAGCACTTTTTTTATCACCTAAATATTTTCCCATTTTCACATTTATATTGGAGAACATTTCCAAAAGCAACTTAGGCTTAAACCATTAATCAATATTCTAACACTTCTAACACTATAGAAGTAATTCTTCATTTTAGTGTTGCAGTTTTAAAAAAGATGCTAAAGTTAATTTAAATTTCTAAAGCCATAGAGGTTAATGCATTGATCAGCCTGCTAAAACAAATGCACATCTATTTATGATTTTGAAAAGATCAATGTTTAATGTTCTTGCAAGGCTCCAGGAAGGCTGACAGCTCCAGGCAGTCTCCACTGAGCAGCCACCACCTCATTCCACTCTCAGGTGTGGAGCTGAAGGAATACCATGTACCTCTGAAGGAATACCATGTATTCAGAGGAAAATCCTACCCCTAAACCCTGCAACCACCAAGAGGAGGCAGAACTGAGATGGAAATGCTCTCCAAATGCTCCCTGATCACCTGCATGGAGTCACCCCACAACCCCACCCAGCAAGGGAGGCTCTACACAAGAGCCACCTCTCCTCCTCATGTGTTCCCAAAGATTAACCAGTATTTCAAGTCAACTTATCTCTGATTCTACACCTACTGACAATTTTCTCATCTGCCACAACAGTTCTGCTGGGCAGGATTTCCCAGTGCAGACTGAGGAACAGCATCACACAGCTCATTCCCATCACCCAAACACACTGGAATGGACAAAGAAAACCATGCTTACAGAACTCTAATTTCACACAACATTTACTGAGACACACAGGCTTGTGAGACAATCTTTGCTAGCAAGTCAAATAAGGAAAAAAAAACCCAAAAACAAACCAAACAAAGTTACAAGGAATTGACAAACTCAATCATTTTATGCAAAGGTGGCCAAAAGATTGCCACAGCTTGAAATGAAGATCTTGATTCACCTTGGCTTAGCTCAGGAAAAGCAGAGATGGCCAAGCTGTGGAGTACATTTTCTGCTTACAAGACATTTACTGAATACAAGTAATAATCTGAATGCAAGACTAAACCCATAAGTGCAGTCCACCACTAGACCTAGCCTAGTTGATGTTAATGCTCAACATCAAACAAAAATTCAAATCTACTCCTCAAAAAATGTCCACCTGGATTAGTACAGCCTGGTTCTCTTCCTGTGGCCCAAATATCACTCAGAAAACATCCTTGTGAATTAAACACTACATTCAATTATGTCTCATGGCTACAGAAGCAGCAGACTCTTCTCTCAATCCAACATTCACAGTCCCTACTCTCAGGAGATTTTTTTTTAATCACCAGAGAGACAGAATTCTGCTCAGAATTTCCTGGGACACCTTAGAGCCATCTGAGTGCTAAATTCTCCTCCTGATTTGTCTGTCAAAGCCATCCCCAGAATTTTTATGAAACACCTTAGTAAAGCTCCATCTGCTTTGTGGCAAAACAGCAGAACTTCACCAGAAGCACTGTAGCTAAGAACCATTTAGGCTCTAAATCTGCATGTCTACCAGTTCACCTTAATTCAGAATAAAATCACTGGAAATGCACACGACTGACTTGCAGCTCATGATATAAAAGTCTGGGCAAATGCTTTTAGATACCACCCACACACAGAACCCAATTTGTCCATTATCACCATCTCTCCCCCTTCCTGCTGGTTGTTACTTGGAGAGCAGCTCTCACCTGGCATCTTCAGGGACTTTATTTCAGAAGATATACAGAAAACCTGCACAGAAATCCAAATAGGGATGTGAGGTGCAAAGCAAAACCCAGCAACAAATCAGCCCCAAGGAAATCAAGATGAGGTTGGAAGACCTCATTTTTATTATTTAAATAAATAAGTGTTTAAAAAGTAAATCTAGTGCATCCTGTTTACAAAAACACAATTCCCTGACCAAGGGGTTGATTTGCCCTGTAAAAATCATCCACTGTCACAATTGTGGAGCTTTTTCCCATGGTCACTCAACAGCCCTGCTCCAGCAGCCTCAGAATGGAAGCTGACTCTGGCCTCTCTTTTTAATGTCCTTTTTTTCTCTTTAGCACGGTTATCCTGCAGGAGAGGGGAGGAATCTCTCTCATTTTGCCACACACTGCTTCTGTTCTCAGAGAATATCCTCAACACTGCACAAAGTATTTCCCAGGATTTGCAGCAACTGCTATTGACAATTAATTACCTTTACCAAGTTTGCTATGGAGGTAGGTCATGAACTGCACCATTCAGCTCTATACATTTTCAGAATTGATTAAAAACTGTGGCTGTTTGGGATCAGTTTGCCATCAACCAGCAGGGTTTGCAGGAGGAGTCTGGAGGACAGTGAGAGCTCAGAGCTGAGCAATGGGGAGGTGCTGCAGGGTGCAGCTACAAATACAGCAAGGTGCATACAGGGGAGAGAGATTGCATTGAAAAAGAAGCAGATTTTTCTTACTTTGAAGGGGTACACTATCTGTTTTCTCTAGGTCTGGTTCTGAGCCCAGCAATGAGTTCCTTGCTAAATTGCATTCAAGGTGCAATTTATAGTCTCTCTCTGAACTCCAGTTACTCTTTCCCATTCTCCCTTTAGAAACTTTTCATGATTTTCAAGCCATGTATTTTCACACCAAATACCTCCTTGAGCATACCTTTCCCTGCAGCAACTGAACCTCAGCACTCTCAGTGCTTGGAAGGCACATTAGTCTGGAAATTAGCCTGACTTGAACAAGGCAGCAAACAGGAACAAGATGGATGGTTTGCTATCAGAACAACATGATCTGAGCTCTGACAACACAAACCTTGCCCATCAGGAGCTCAGACAGCTCCTTGCAGATAAGTTTCTGGAACATTAACTTCTACACTTCAGAATGTTGACTGCCAGGAGCCAGACCACACAGATCACAGTTGGACAGAGCTTTCTAACTGTGCTCAGCTCTGACAGAGACAATAACTTACCATATTTATGCAATTGTGATTTGGTTTGTGCTGTTAAGCAGTTGCCAAACACAAGCCTGCTACACTCATTCCTCCCTAATACCTTCAGGAATCCCAAGAACCAAGTCATCTTCAAAACATGCATGAATACCTCCCATATGGAGATCTTCAAAGACAGAAGATTCCTCACCAGATTCTCTGCACAACTTTCAGCAGTTGTACATTTCCTTTTCGCATCTTGAGCTGATGACAGGGAACAAGATGCCAGTTTTTCCAGGCACAGGAACACACTGCACAGCACTCTCACACCATTCATGAGGTTGTTACAGACCTAACTCTTCTTCCTATGTGAGATCAAAACATTTCACACGCAGCACTACATGAAAACAACATAATTAAAAACATACTTCCAAGTGACTGTGTCGATCATGATGGTATTCATGCACTCACACTGCAAATCTCTTCTACAGAGCTGGGCATTTTTAGGCTTTCATCTCGTTTTAAGAATGCTGAAAACTTTGAGAAATTCCTACATGTTTCTAGGTAGCTCTGTTACCTCTCCATCCTTTGAGGTTTGTCCCACAACTCATACCTGTTCCTCCCTCCACTTCATCCCCAAATTTGCCAAGAGCACCAGTAATATTTTGTCACTGGTTGCACTGGAACATGCCCAGCACTGCCTCAGCCTCTGTCTCCAGGATTATGTGCCCAGAGGTTCTTGTGGTGACTTCTTAATCCCTGAGCTAAGAGGCTGAGATTTCCTCAGAGCTGCCTTTGAGGCCCTGCATGTCCCTCTGTGCAAACAGAGTCCACATTTCATACCTGTTCCTCCCTCCATTTCATCCCCAAACGTGCCAAGAGCACCAGTAATATTTTGTCACTGGTTGCACTGGAACACACCCAGCACTACAGCACTGTCCCACATTTCATACCTGTTCTCCCTCTATTTCATCTCCAATTTTACCAAGAGCAGCAGGAACATTTTCTCACTGGTTACACTGGAACACACCCAGCACTGCAGTTTAGCCCTGCCTCAGCCTCTGACTCCAGGATTGTGTGCCCAGAGGTTCTTGTGGTGACCTCTTAATCCCTGAGCTAAGAGGTTGAGATTTCCTCAGAGCTGCCTTTGAGGCCCTATATGTCACTGTGCAAACAGAGTCCACATTTCATACCTGTTCTCCCTCTATTTCATCCCCAAATTTACCAAGAGCAGCAGGAACATTTTCTCACTGGTTACGCTGGAATATGTCCAGCACTGCAGTTTAGCCCTGCCTCAGCCTCTGTCTCCAGGATTGTGTGCCCAGAGGTTCTTGTGGTGACCTCTTAATCCCTGAGCTAAGAGGCTGAGATTTCCTCAGAGCTGCCTTTGAGGCCCTGCATGTCCCCCTGTGCAAACAGAGCCCTCAGTGGAGCCACTGGTGACAGCACAGAACAGACACACACTTTGTGCTTATCCATTCCATTTATCCTTTGGGAATCAAACACACCTAAAGCCCAAAGTCTCAGGCCAAACCAGACTCAGATGTTCACCTCAGTGAACAGCTTTCTTTCTAGGAAAAACCTGGCTACTACTTCTAGACTTGGTTTAGCTAGTGCTGAGTGAATGAATTCTCATTTAGGAAATTGAAATTTTTTAGGAAACAACCCATCAATCTCAAGCACTAACAAGAGCCTACTCTACTGCTGACATTCAACCTAACCTTGCAGAGAAATGTATCAAAATCAACCCTGATTCACACTGGATACTTTATATGTACTACTTACACCTTCTTAGGTTTGGGTTTTTAGGCAACTCAAATCAGTGCTACCACCATGAGGACTTAGAATGCTGTCCTCCATCCATATAAACTCTCAACAGGTCAGCAAACAGTCCCACATTTACATCTGGGGCCAAGGCAGACACAATCCCAAGCTTCCACAGCAGATATTAAGCTCTTGAGTCATGGGTGATGCCTCTGGTTCCCACTGCTGCAGTGGGGGAAGGACAGCTCTGTGTGGGAAAGAATTCTCCCTCCAGACAGCATTTGGCACAGGGGTCTGCAAAGCTCTGCTCATTTGCAGTATTATTTTTGAAACACTAACCTGTAAGTGTTCTGCATTTACTGAAGAAATAGGCTGGATGGATTAATTCAAACAATCAAACTAATACAGCAAAATATAATTTCTGACATGTAAATTGCAGGGATTCGTTTTTAGGGTAAGTTTTCTGTAACTTAAAAGAATGTGGAGTTGTATTTACTGAAAGTTGCAACGTGTAAGGAAATGAAAAATCAGAGAGATCAACTGTAAATGTCATTAGTATTGTGAGGGAACAAGAAATAAATAAAAACCCAGACATCAGAAAATAAATTGGAGCACTATGTAAGGTTGACACACGGGCTCCTTGCAGTGCTGCAGAGATGGGGTGAGCACAAAATGGAAGGATGTCACTGTAGGGCATGGAACAACACAGACTCACTGCTCTTCCCAAGGTAAAAAAAGGACATTTAATTTTCTGACTCCGACATTTACAGATTTCCAAAAGTACCAGTGGATTGGAGGGTGACAGTGCCACCTCTGCAATGACACTGGACAAACCAACAGTCCACCAAGTTTCTCCTCCTCCATAAAAGAATACAAAACAATAAGTTATTTACAGGAAGTGTGTGAGAAAGTTCGTTACAAGAATGTAAACATCAGAAGGCTTAGAAAATCTTAGAAAATCAGGGTGCCCAAAGGGTTTGCCTGTGGTCAGCACCACCTGTCTCAGGTGGCACAAGCTCCACTCTCTGGCCCAAGAGCTGCTCCAAGAGCCCTGGCCCTGTGGTTTGGGGAGCAACCACAGAAGGGCAAAACAAAACAGCTCTGTTGACTCACCTGAGGTGATGAATAAAGAGGTTTGGCTTGGAAAGCTGCAAGGAAACTCCTGCTTGAGTGCCCTCACAAATCACACTCAGCAGGTCTGACCAATACAGCAGGTATTTACAACAGCTTGCCTCACACCAGAAAAAATTCAATGGATTTTAGTGTACTGAGAGTACTTTCAGTTGTCCACTTTGCTTTTGGCTCTAATTAGTGTCCTTTTCAAATATATTGTTGTTATTTGTTTAAAAAAGGGTAAAACACTTTTTTCATACTCCCTCAATATGCCACATGATACCTTTGCATTTAAGGTACAGAAAAATCAGCTTTAAGTCATTTTAGGATCAGTAATATATAAACACCCTTGATGTAGGTAAATTCTATAAGAAAAAAAAATTGTGCAATTTATGAGAAGATTTTTTAATCCAAAGGAAAAGACTCTGAACAAGTGAATAGCTATGAACTTTTCAGATTTCCTCAACACCTTCAATATTTGAATGCACTTGGTCCAGCCCTTCTCTGTCCTCAGGATGTCCATGTCAGCAGAATTAAAACGATGGCACATTTGACACCCAACAAAATCATCTGCTTCTTTGTTAGGTTGTTTTTCTTTTTCCCCACTTATATTTCCCCTCCCTTTCTTCTCTAAACAAAGTATGGCAACAATTTGCTAGCCCTGCAGTGTTTTGCCCTCCTGAACCCTGGCAATGACCCAGAGGATTTGCTCTCTGCTGCTAATCACAAGTCTGGCTGTGGCCATTTCCCATGACATAGCTGAAATTCTCCACAAGTGGCCCTCTCAGCCTCACCACCCAGACCAGACTGAAACCATTTCAACCATTTTCAGCCTCCTGGCTGCCATTCCCTGGCCACCATTCCCTGGAGCCATTCCCTGGCCACCTCTGGGCTTCCAGACCTGCCCACCAGCAGCAGTAGCAGGTGCTCTTATCTGACACACACTCTAAAAGGAAACCAAACTTAAATGTGAGAAATACACCCTGCACGTAGTGAAATGGCATTTTTAAATATTTATCTCAAGCTCATAAACTCAAGGCCTGTTTCTGTTCCAGCCTGGCTGCTGTTCCATCACACATTCTCTTCAATGGTTCATAAAAATGGCTCCAATTTATTTTATTCCTTTCTATTAATATCAGGAACCATTTTGTCAGGAGCCATAACTCAATTTCTGATCTGTGTCCCTCTATTATGCCACAAAAATTGGGCATTGTAAGTGTTGAAGAAAATTGCAACAAAATTACTGAGACCACTCGCTCAGATTTCACCATTTCAAGTTCATTGTGTTTAACCAAAAAATTCCATCACTTTTCAAGGCAAGGCACAGCTGAACCCTTTGTGTCCCTTCCCTATACCAAGAGACTATTTAATCACTGATTTACAACTGCTGAAAAAACATCACTACTTCAGGAACAGGAACGATCACAATGCAGTCTTTTTAGAATTTACTTATTCTGTAATGGCTTCAGACAGTTCAAGTAGTGTCTGATTTTCCCAATATTCCCATTAAAACCCAAACCCAGCCATTTTTAAATCTACAAAAGCTTTCATTCAAAAATTCCCAAGTATCTCAAGAGCTGGCTATTTATATAATATACCAATAATACAACAAGCTGAAGGTAAAGAGCAGCATTACTGCAACACTTTTATGGAATATATAATAGCATGCACATTGGTAATTATTTGGGCTGCTGCATTACATGCTGTTTTTATTAAGCACTGCATTTCCTTGAAAAACAGTCCCAATGTCCACACTAAGAAATGGTTTCCAAGAGCAACTCAGCAGCAGCACAACAAATGCAAGAGCAGGGATGGAAAAAAGTACCCACCAAGAGGGTGAGTGAAATGTACGTGCATGTGGAACAACCAGCACACAAAGATGCTTGGCTACCTACAATAAAATAAATCACCAGCTCTTAACAGCAGTGCTGTCTAACAGTAAACTAACCCCCACAAAGTTACTTAATTCAGAATGCCACCCAATCCTCAAGAATCCAAGCTGTTTAAATAATACACTTAATTCAACAACTGAAAATCCAATCAGGACACCAAGTCTTGCCCACCACATTCCACAATTCCTTGCCCTTATCAGGTAATTTTTTTGCCTTATTATGTAGTAATTAATATTTTCTAACAGGACTTGACAAAAAAATCAGTTCACATACTCAGCTTATGGTCACTGGACCAATGTTCTTCCATGCAGGATTTTTATTCCCTAACACAGTTGGAAATGCTGAGCAGAACAATGTCAGATTGCCAGGAGAAGGACTCTGCACACACCTGAGCGAGTTCAGTGCAAAGAGACACAACCAGAACCACCAGGAATGCAGAATTTAAGCCCCAGCTGCTTTCCTGACTCTCTGTAACTTGGTATATATAATAAACTTGGTATATATATATATATATATCCATATATCTGTGGTCCATAGAACATGGACTCTGCTGTGCAAAGGCAACAACACAGGACAGAGCTGTATTTTTATTTTTTTTTAATCATCTGATTTTAGGTTTTTTTGGTTGGGTGGGGTTTGTTTCAACAGTCAGCAGAAGTTCAAAAGGACTGCATTTCTTCCCAGGGGTTTCTAATGATGGCCTCTGCTGCCAGTCCTGATTTCAGGCACTCCAGCAATGTGGGCTTGCAGAGCTGCAGGGGATGGGCAGGCCTGGCCCAGCCCAGGGATAACTCACCCTGACCACTGCAGGGTCAGGATCTGGATCAGGAATCCTCACCCAGCTCCTGTGGCCTTGACTTAGCCTGAAAAAACCCAAAGTGCCACAGCAGAACACAACAACTGCCACAAATCCTCCTCCAGGCTGGCAGATGCCAGTTCTGGCGCCTCTCTCAGTACATGGATCACTCTTCTGTCCTCTAGTATTTTTACAAGTGAAATAAATACTACCAAGTTTTTCCCACCTACACAAAATTCTGCAAAAAAGAGCCGTAAGTCCCATAAAAATCTCTAAATGTGTTTTAGCAAGGGATGATAGTTGACAATAAGCAAAAAACCCCACATTATCCATCCTTTCATTCAAATACTCAGGTGCCTTGGGGTAATTCAAAGGAATAAGAGCACTGCACATCATCTGTAATTTCTACATTTTCTCTTAGGAATTATAAAGTGCATAACCCTATGAAATGCTAATCAGAAATGTGCTAGTCTCAATAAAGCATCATCATTACATGGTAAAGAGTGGGATGTATGGACTCAAGAGAAGTTATTGTGTAAAGCATGTACTCAATTATTTGCAACCCCTTCAGAATGACAAAGTAGAGAATAATTTAACAATTAAGCAATTAAAGATAATTATGCTAACTGGAATTATTAAAGATTCAGGGCTACGAGGTGATGTCTGTCTTTAGTCTGTGAAAATATAAAATGCGGAACCACTAAATAATATTATATGGTTCTAATCAACTAATAAACTGAATTTGTCTTTTATTACAAAAATAAAATTAAATCAGAAAAGCATTTTAAAGATCTCATTTTTTCTTCACAAATAAATCCTCCTGGAATTGAAGTACTTGTCTCATCCACATATTTAACAGTTACTTCACATATTACCTGTCCCTGGCATGGCAGTCTCCACAGCATAAATCATTTCTTTGGCCAACTAGCCAAGAACTCCAAACTAATTAATCTGCATAACACAAATGTGAGATTTTGGAATTTTTGTTTTAATATTTCGTATACAGATGGCAGCCAGAAAAACTCACAAAAAATGCTTTTGGGGGGGAAAAAACTCACTACTTGAAAAAACCCTTTTGATTTACACATTTAAGTAACAGTTTGCAATGCAGTAATTTAATTAAACAAGTCAAGTTGAGCCTTCCTGAAGACACTTTTAAGAAGTCCTTCCCTTCAGTGTCAGAGGGAAGTACCTCCAGCATTATCATGCAAGAAATGGTGTTGTGTTTCCTTAGCTGGAGCTTCACCACAAGTTGCAAAATCATGAAATGATTGGTTGGGCCCATTTGAATCTTCACACCCAAACCCCATTTGTGACATGGCCATAGTGCTGCAGCGCTTAAAACATGCCTGAAATTCAGCATAACCCAGTGGACATTCAGACATCATTTGCTTTTAACCACTTTTTTAAAAGTAGTTGGGATTTTTCTGTAATTTAAATAGATTGCTGATGTTGTAGTAACATTACCTTAGAGACTGTTTGGAAATAAATTTGAAAATTAAATCAAGATCATCAGATTAAGATGAGAAAGAGAACCAACCTTTTCTTGTAGCTGCAACCTGAAACTAAGTTAATAACATTTAAATTCAAAAGCTGTGTTCTCAGATAATGGGAGGTTGAGCCCAAGGTGCCCTTCTGTCAGATTTGACCACTGGATGTGAACACAGAGCAGCCAGTCCTGAAATCCCTCCTCCTGTAGGAAACCTGGATCCTCCATCCATGCCAAGTCCACTTTAAACAGGATCTTGGGAAGGAAAACCCCAAGAACAGGATTTCCACTATCCTCCCTTTTTCCTTTTTATCCCGTTTTCAAACAGAAACTCTTTGCCTGTGTTACACAATGACCACAGCACAGCCACTCTGGTTTTACAGGCTGGTTCTAAGCAAAGCAGAAACCAGACACATTCACAAAAGGGATAAAGAGAATAAGTTCCTCCCACAATAAGATGCAAGAAGATAAAATGCAAAAACACTGAGCAGCAAGGCACATCCTGCCTCTGGAAAGGACACCAAGTCTGCATTAAAAGTGGATTCAAACAGCACAATTTAGGGTGGGACACAGCTAAAAATTACTTTCCTCAGCAGCAGTTCATCAATTCTGGCTCCTGATGACTTTCCAGGGTTGTGGGGGTTGAAAAGCAACATCTCATACTCTAACATCCTGATGATGAGCACAGCCTTGCACCTCTTATACACAGGCTCTTCCAGCACCCACAAAATCCTGTCTACTACTACATTTCATCTTTCATTCTGAATAGAAGAAGAACAAAAAAAGAAAAAACTCCACTCCAGTGTCTGGTATCCCATCCACAGTACCTGCCAAACCTTGAACCAGCTAAAAGCTTCCAAGCCCTTGCATTATATACTGCAAATAACATATTTAACCACAAAATACCTCAGTTTGTAGGGGACCTCTGTGGTCATAGGTTCAACTTCCCACTCAGAACACAGCCAGTTAAATGCTGATGAGGTTAATGTGCTCCATTCTTTCTTATATTGTATTGTATATATATTCTATTTCTGGCAAGACAACCTGAAAAATCTCCTTCTACAGGAGAAAGAAACAAATGGGTTGGCTACCACAATGCTAAATATGAAAACCTTAAAAAGCAGGCACATTAGTGGGGAAAAGAACTCCTGAAACCCAGTGACTGCTGATCCAAGACAAGCCACTGACTATTTCTACAACTAATCCCCCCAACCTGTGCAGATGAAGTCAGTTGTAGAAAATTACTTAAATAAAAACTTAAATGAAGTACCTAAGCACTGCATAATTTAAAAAGTGCAGTTTGAAGTTACACAGAAGCATTGTCACTGGCCATTCAGCACAGCAGCATCCCCAGCAGCCCCCTGAATATTCACTGGGAGCTGCCAGAGCTTGTTTCTTGATGAATATTGGACATTTTCATACATAGAAATTGCTTCCCCTCAGTTTTTAACTGTGTTAATCTTTCAGGTCACCGTACATAAGGGAGAGGCCAGAGAGCAGCTCACTCTGGAATTCTTCCTGCCAGTCTGACTCTCAAACACTGGGGCACACACACAGAAATGCCTTAGAAACCCTCTGCTAACTGAGCTCCCTCCTCATCTTCAGGGCAAGGCTACAGAGCCAAGCCAGAGTGACAAATCCTCACTTTTCCATATTCCATGGCATGCTGAATGTGCCCTAAAGGAAGAGGGGAATCCTTTTCCCCTTTTCATTTCATTCTTCAGAAAGCACTGACCCTCTCCAGTGAATTTAGAGAGGTGAAAAAAACAGACTGGTAATAAAGAAGTCTCAACTTTTAAAGGTATATCATTTACACTTTCCATAGAGCTGTATTTATTTACAAACCTTAAGTACAAAGTGAAAAACAGTCTAGCTGCTATTTTTGCCAAGTTTGACACCCGACACATGGCCTGTTGTAAGCCACAGCTATCCACAGGCCAGCCCAGCAACTGGCCCTTTGTTCATGTGCTTATTTAAACACAATGAAATGGCTTTACCTCATTAAAGAGGAGCTGGAATAAGCTCCAGCTGCATGAGAGTGAGGTGGTCCTCATTTTTAAAAACCAGCAATGCCATTTGGGAAAAATAGAGTAACAAGCAGTGAAGAAAAATAATTCCCTTCAAGCAATTGAAATGCCAGTTTTGAAGATAAAATAGTGCAAAACCCGAGGCCAGTAAAAAGAAACATTGTTTTCCTTTGAAGTTCACCACCAACTGGGGCAAGTGGCATGTTGCATTCAACAGGCTTATGGGAAATTTGTTTTCTGTCCTGTCAGGAAAAAATACCATGGTCCCTCTGGAGCCTGTAATTACTGATGCATGTAAATTACACTTTATCAAAATACTCCACAAATGTTGCCTTGGAAGTCCAAAGTGAGCAGCCCACCTGGGCAGTGTCTGCTCCTGTCAGAGGCAGGGACACTCTGGATCCCAGCTGAGCATTTCCCATCCCATGGCAAGCACCAGAACGGCCTCACTGAGACCCCTGGCCCACACTGGGATCGTGTGCCATCGTGTCCTCCCCACAAACCCAGCAAAGGACACAGATTTAGGGTTTTACTGCAGCCAGCCCAGGGGCAGGCAGTCCCAGGGTGGTGTTTGCAGTGCAGCCCTTCCTACAGCAGGAGCCAAGGAAGGGAAGGTGTTTAAGAGAAAAACCTCCTGCAGACAGCAAGTTCTGGGATCAAATAACACCAAGGCACTGCAAAGGCTGCCACTTCTGCAGGAAATGTCCCAGTAACAAACCCAGCACAAAATACCATCAGCTCTGCTCCCAGTGAGGGGCTCTAAGGTATGGGGTTAATCAAGGAGTTACTGGGAGAAAGTAGAGCAGGGTAGTACAAACTCAAGGTGAAAAAAGCAAAAATTCCATCCAGTGCCTTTGAAGATACAGTCACTTTGTGCATATGCTTGTTGTAGAGAAATCAGTTTGGGGCTCAGGGACTGTCCCAGGGCACTCAGCCCTCTTCAGGCCCAGAAAGGACAGTGGGGCAGGCCTGACTGATTTTTCGTTTTTCATCTGATTCTGATGATTATCAGAACTTGCAGGCAGGTCTGTTCCTGTGGCTGTGTGGTAGGACACAGGATTATTCTCTCAACAAAAGAAACTAACTGTACAAGCATAATATTTGGTTTCATATCGGATGCTTTTCTTGTCAGCGTTTTTCCCCTCACAGTTCACTGAGCACTGATGTTGTACCATGCATGGAAACCATTCAAAACATTAAACTTAACATTCCTTCATAGATCAATAGGAATGGACTAAATTCATATCAGCTGTTTCCTGAAGAAAACATTTCATAGATGTCTTTAGCAACACTCCATCAGGGAGTTTAACAGAGCAAAGCAAAAGGCAGGTACTTAATTTCAAATATGCTTCAGTCAATTTTCTCACTAGTATTTGCATTTTCATTGTAGAAAATCTCAACATTCAACAATGGCAATTATGGAATATTTGAATAATCTCACTAAGTTCCAAAGTATTATATAAGGGAAACATTAAAAATCAGCTCATGGACTTTGTATAACACATGGTGCTGTGACCTTTTGTTTCCAGTGTGTTACACTGAGTGAAAAAAGAAAAGCAGTTCAAAGGCCCACCTTGTACAACATCCTTGCCTTAGCCATGAGAGCAAGGTGATGATAAACCACCCCTGCCAATTTACTCTCATAGCACTGTAACATTTAATGACTTGCACGGGTTATTTTAATTTTGTTTCATGAATATTTTCTGCCCTTGTAAGTTTTACAGTGCAGTCTGCTCTGGGGACGTGGAGCTGTGTCAGGCTCCAGATCAAATCCCCTGGTTCAGCTCCTGACCCTTCAGCCAGGCACACACACGCCCCAGGCTACAATCCCACAGCTCTCCCAACTGCAGGGACTGGAATCAAAATGAAATCCTGCAGCATTTATGACTGTATTTCAAAAGCAAACCCAGTGCATTTAAAAGTAATAGCAGCTTTCATTTTCAGGACCTTTAAGTGTCTGAAATACTTTAAACAGGCATGGCCTGTTACCCCTGTGAAACACATGGAAAAGCTCCAGAAAGCCTCACTTCAGCTTCCCGTTGTACACACTGCAGATTTCAAGAAGAAAACCAAATGATAATTAAAACAAGGAAGTATTTGGCCTTGCATCATTTTACCCACCAAACCCTTCACTCATGGGGCACTCCGACTGGGCAATAAATCTCTGTAGGTAAATCAGGGTTCTGCTGCCATGGAACAACCAGGAGAACTGAAGCCAGAAAACTGCTGATGGGAAATGGCCTTTTCTTTTTAAAGACACTGATGAAAATCAAGATTTCCCATGCAGCACTTGTAATTTAACACTCATTAGTATCTCTGCACCAGTGATCATGCCCCCTACTTCCACCATCCACACACACTAAAAGAAATTCTCATTATCTGCAACATATTTCCAAACTATTTGAAAGGACTTTTCCAAGAGGATGAATGTAAACTCCTCTTTGGCCCCAGGATGACAGTCTATTATGGAAAGCAGCAGAAATATTTACATTATCATTATGATATTTTTCCTGTTGCGTAGATGAGATGTCTGCACTTCAGGTCATCAGTTCAATCTGTTCCTACATTTGCTTTGTGTGAGGGAACTGCCTCAGTGTGAAAATAATGCCAAATGCATTCTAATCTCTGTTCACCAGAAGGAAAAGACAATCATATTCACTCTGCATTGTCTCCTAGTTGCAGTAATGACAATTTACAAGTGAATTTCCCACTGCTCATTCTAACCATGGACCAGCCTCCAGCAGCTCTGAACACTCAGGAAAACACTTTTCAGCTTTTTCAGAGCACAGCCAAAGGGGAAGGGCAAAAAAAAAAAATAAAATTCACATAACAACTAATTGATTCAAAGGAAGTTTTCAAACAAGAAAAGCAATATCCATACAGCAATATGGATATTGTACTTACTGAGTGCAAGTACACTGTGATGTGCTGACATTTGCTGAGTAGCTCTAATGGCAAGGCCAAAAAAAGCCACATTAACAAAGCAAATGCAGTAAATCTGAGCCTGACAAACTCAGAGCTGCTCAGACTACCAGGGTTATCCAGTTTCCGGAAAAGAAACTGCCTATAAACCATCAGGTCAGAGTCCCCCAGTAACAACATACCTGTGATACAACCTCATTTATCTCCAGCTGCAAACCCACAGCCACTCAATCCTCTGTCAGGCTCAAAAGCAGCCCCTGAGTGCCACAGGGAAATCCACCCTGCAGGGGCCACCAACCCTGCCACCACCAGAAATCAACCCCAGGAACCAGAACCCAGCACTGCAGGCAGCTACAGAACTTGGACTGCTGCTCACAGAAACAAAAAAAAAAAAGCCAAAATTCTGAAGACTAATGTAAAGCAGCAAGCCAATAATGCCCACCCACAAGTGCTGTGTTTTGAGACATAACAGCTCAGTCATGTGGAAGCCCTGGTAACCAGAAGCTGTCACAGTTTTTCCCCCATTTAAACTCCTCACTCTGAAGACAGAAGCTGGAGGCAGTTAATAAGGACACATTTCAGAGCTGGCAGAGCACACAGAGCCACCCCCAGAACCTTCATCGTGTGCAGCTCTCCAGGGGCTGATTGACCATGGAGCCCCCATCCAGCTGCCCTTGCTGGGACTCATGCAAACCACAGCAGATTCTGCAGAAGTTCAGAAAAGCCTGATTTTGCTAAGCACCTCCAGGATCTTCTCAAAAAGAATGAACTCTGATGGGAATTGATGTCTAAATGTGAGCACACACTGAATCTTTCAGTATTCCTCGTTTGATACTAAGAATAAGGCAAATTTTAAGAAGCATCAGAAACTACTTACAAGGGCTCTGTTGATGCAAAATCATGGACTGGACTTAGTGAGCTCACAGGGCTGCTCTTGGTGTGAGCATTTTGCAGTTCAGGATTGCTTTGAGCAGCTTACAGTACATTAACAGTATTTTTAATGTTCTATCTCCAAGCCATGTGATTTGAAACTTGAATATATCTGAGAGTGCTTTAAAAACCCCAGCATTCAGGAAAATGGACACCCCGCAGCATGGCCAAGGCTACCAAATAATTATCAAATAATTAAATAGAAAATTGATCCCACTAATTTGGAACCTCCTGATTTCTTGGGTTGAATATCAATGAAAAATGTCACCTTTCAAAATTTATTCTCATAGCACTGTAACATTTAATGCAAAGGAAATAATAGCAAAGGAAAAAACATTGGAAATGCAAGGCAGTAGTTACCCAGCTAACAGAGTAAAACAACTTCTTTCCAAAGCAGACTTATGCTTAATCTGCATGTGTGGCATTTCTTCTGGAAATGTATAATCCTTTGCCACAAACTCCCTTAAATAGCTTTGTAATAAGATGACCTGATCACAAAGTTGGCAATAGGAGCCTCCCTGGAAGGGAGACGCCACTAAAACCCAGCAGTAATTTTCACAAAAACACCCTTTCCTCCCCAGTGGTGCCTGTTTCCCTTAAGAGGGGAAACAAGACATCTGCACACTATCATTTCAAAGAATCAATTTCACACAGGGGAAGAAAAGCAGCACTGAGGAGGAAGCCTTCTGGCTTTCCAAAATGTTTTCCCTTGTTTTCTACTCTCAAAATAATAATAAGTTTAAAATATTTTATCTTTTTAATTATTTTTCTGCACTAATTTAGACAGAAGATCCTTAGATCTTCAAAGAAAATTGGTGTGCACTTATATTAAAAGCAAAAAGGTTAAATACATTATTTACAAGCAGAGACCAAAAGGAGATGTACAATGACTTCAGCTTGATAAATGGTGTAAATGTAATCCAGCTATCTGCAGCACAAGCCCCTGACCTAATGCACATCTTCCCCAAGCCAGAAATGCACCCCAGAGACCAGCAAACACTTACTGTAATTATTTACTGTCTTCTGAAAAGAGCTGCTGTGATCTATACACAGTAAAACTACAATTATTGGATGTGGATGGAACCACAAAAACACCCTGTTACAAACCCATGCTCTTTGTCATGGCAACACCCTAACTCAAACTCCTGCAACAATTGAATTGTCAGGATCCTGCTTTAATGGGAAATGATCATGGAGCAATCTGGGAGAGCTTTCTTGCTAGAAAGAGAACAAACAGAGGAATAAAGAGGACACTAAGAAAATGAATGATCTGGTTGCTTTTCCGAGCACAGCTTCTAATGACACCCACAAGATGAAAGAGGCTGAGCCTGAGCAGGAGCTGTGGTTTGGTGCTCTGAGCTCCCTGAGGATGGGGCTGCACAGGAGGGGTCACAGTGACACCTGGCAGGGCACTCCCAGCAGCAAACCCTGGCAAAATCCCAGCCATGTGCAACAAGCCTCTGCTACAATAAACATCTGAAAGCAAACACTGGGAAAATGTGACACACACTGCACTCATCCAGCCAGGCAGGAGGCACAGACTCACCTGGGCACTGCAGCACAGCAGAGTCCCTCAGGGAAGGGGACAACACCTCCATATTTATATCATATTTACAGCTTCTTAACTGGAGCACTGACTACACAGATCCAGCTGCTCCTACCAGGAATCATCCAAGGAAAGTACTTGCCCAAAATCAAATACACACACACTGCACACATGCTGATACCATAAGGAAGTGACCAAGTCAAGGAAAGAGATGGCAAATAGCAATTTCTGAAAATAAAACACTGCCCTGCTGTGATTTCACTGTCAGTGAAGTTAATATCCCTGAGTCAGGTGTGCTTTGCCTGGGACAGACACTGGTCAGGCATCTCTCCCTGCTCTCATCTCACCCCTCAAGCCTCTCATGTTGTTTTCTCTCCCTGCCCAGTTGAGAGGAGCAGTGACAGAGCAGCTTTGGGTGTCCTGCCAGGGTCAGCCCAGCACACAGCCTCAGCCATTCTGGGATTCTGCTCAAACTGAACATTGCCTCTTTTTAGGCTACTCACTGAATTTGTGTTGTGTGCTGCAACACAACTCATTGTTTTATCCATCTATCAATCAACTTTCAAAATATTCCACTAGACAAGAAATAAGCATCCCACTGATCCAGCTCTGACAAATCTCACAGTGCTGCAAATACTTTCACCATGTTAACAGCAAGAAATTCATTACTGAATGGCTGCTCCTGACACTGAGAGAAAATGCCATTTGATTAAAACAAATAACTTGTCTATGATGTTTCCATGCTACTTAAGCCTACTTTAGAAATAACTGTAAATGAAGATGATAAACATTGGGACATGATGAGTAGAAAATTTAAACACAAAGGTATTGGGCATGCTCTGCCATGGACCCAAAATGTCCCAGTTCAGGATCACAGGGCTCTGCTCCCAAACTAAAACATTCTTTTTGGAATAAAATCTAGATTCTGATAGTACTCAAAAAGTAAAAAAAAATCATTTCAGAGTCTAATGGATGCTTCCATTATCCTGCTATTTTGGTGTCAGATTTCAGGATCTAAATTTCCAGAGCCTGGTTTGCCCAGTCAAGAGACAAGTAAGGCAGTTCATTAAAAGTAAATAGACCCAACAAATGGTCCATGGCTATAAATTTGGTAGAGGCATTAATTCTCACTGCAAGACTTGAGTTTAGAGCCCTTCTAAGAGGTTTTTTTTCACACACACAACGGAGCTTTACCATGACTACTTAGCAGCTAGCCTGAGGTATAGAGGCTTCAACAATGAAAGAAATATATTCTTACATGACAGGGAGTTTGTGGGAAAATGAGCTTGTTTCCCCCTTTTGTTTTCAAAGATAATTAAGTATCTTATGGACCCCTAGAATACTTGTTTTTAGTGAAAAGCAGATGCACTACAATCATTTTATACACCAGCTTTGCACACAAAGGAAACAGGATTCCAGCAGGCACAAATCTTTGCTTACAACCATTGTGGATAAATTTCACAAGTTGTTTTGGATATAAGAAAATAATTGACTTAGAATCAAAACCTAGTTTCATAGCTGTTAAATTACATGTTTCATTTTATTATACTTTTTCTGTTCATTTCATCACCTGTATTAAAAATACCTGTTCCTTTATGGATAGATATTAGCAGGTATCTGAAACTATTTAAAAAAATTATCTTTCATGCTTTTATTTCTCAATTCATTAAAAATGTCTTTTCCTTGATTCAGTTTTCTCATTAAAAGTGCCTGCATTTTGAATTATTAGGTAATTATCCCAGATAAAACAGTTGAGAAGCTTTAAAACCGAGGCAGTGAAGGCAACAGAGCAATGAGAAACATTTCCACTAGAGAATCCAATCAAGGGCTCATTCACCATCCAACTTAAACTTAAAACCCTTATCTAAACCAAAGCAAACAAAATCCATGAGTCTCAAAGCCACTCTTTCTAGAAGAAAAGGCTCAAAGCCTTATGAGAAACTCACTTTGTGGGACGCCTCACATTCCATTTTAGGTTTATTTCACTATATATATTCCTGCTGGTAATATCAACCAGATGTGACAACGAAGCCCAACCAGCCCTGTAAAAGATTCAAGGATATCCTGAAGCTCAGAATTTAGGAGAGGCTTGGAGAAAAAAAGCCAAAGGTACCTGGAGTTGAAGTGAGGGCTGAGGTTATAATCTGAGAACTATTCTGAATTCCATTTCAGTAGCTATCAGGAAGGGGATTGCAGGGGGAATGCACTGTGCATGACCTGGTGACACTCACAGGGACATCAGGGACAGCAGCAGTGCTGTCCCAAGCCATGTGCAGCACGAGAGCTCCCAGGTTTGTCCTGCAGCTTCTCAAGCACATCATCAACATGAAACCAGGTCCTCCATTGTGACTGCCAGCACCAGCAGGGCTGAAGAGATTCTGCTGATACCAACCGACAGAAACAAAGCTGGCTCCTCCAGCAAAGCCCCAGGTTTCAGCCTGGCTGGTAGAACACACAGAAAATCCTCTCAGTTGCTTTTTCAGCCTTTAACTACTCCTGAAACATTAACAGGTCTTCCCTGAAACGCCCCAGCACACAAAATTCCTGCATATTTAAGCAGCTCAGTCACTCCATCTCCACCAAATTTTAGCCATGATAATAAATATGCTCAATTTTCACACTCTCACCAAAGTTAGAATGTCATCTTTCTATTTAGCTTTATCTTAGAAAAAAGTCTTGCTCCTACCTTCATTAACAAAGCCATGGACTGTTACATTCACTGCCTGCCTGCTGGAGAGGGCAGCTTCAGAATCACAGAATTCATCTCTATTTCCTCCATGGACAAGACTAGGAGCTCTTCAGTCCAATGAATAAACCCAAATCTTACAATTTGGACATACTGCACTGAAATATTTAGTTCTTGGAAATTTTGTCTTGTTTGAGCTGTAGCAAGCTTACACAATTAAAATACTCGAGTTTTGGACTTTGTATTTTATGAGGATTATAATTATTAAGAAGAAAATAATAGAGTAATGTCAGAGTAACTCAGAGTCAAGAGCTGGAAAATATAGCAGCAGAAGTACTATAGCTATACCATGGAAAATTAAAATTAAGACCAGCCTTATCTACACTTTTTAATGTTCATTTAAATTCACTGCTCGTAAATTCCACAGAATCTACCTCACCCCTGCATCAGCCTGTCTTATAGATTTTTGTTTCACTGCTTTTATGCCCTTTCATCACTTTCTCAGCTCTGCTTTCTTCTGGAGAGGCTGGGTGAGAGCAGCTGCAGGGAGGAATGCAGCACCACTGCCCCTGCACTCAGGAGCTGAGAGCAGAGGGGCACTGCTGCATTCAGACAAGGCAGAAGCAAGAAACAACAGCTCTGAATCTGCCAGCAGTGGGACCAAGACAGCAACAGGAAACAATAGAGAGCAACCATATATATATATGCATGGGTGTATTTTTATAAATTCTGGTAGGAAGCAAATTTTTCATTCTTCTCCCATGACGGAAAAACACGCAACCAAACTACCCTTGGAACTGTACCAGTTCACTTGAGCTAAGATTTATTTGCTTATAATACACACTGTATTTATATAACACTTGTATCTTCAAAAGAAAAAGCAAGTTTCTTCTGACAAACAGAGTTAAAGTGATCTATCTAATGCACTGCTCAACAGTAAGCAAGACTGAAAGGATGTCAGTGAATAAAGACAAATGTTCCAACAGCACCCGTTGGGAGGCATTACAGAGCACAGCTTTCAGATTAATCACTCCATTCTACGGAACTTTATTACAATCTTTATATTCTAAAAGCAAAATTATTGCCCTTGCTGTTAAGGGCTATAATGTATCATGATTACATGACCTACTGAAAAACACACTCTGAGGTACTGAACAGCCTCAGCTACTTGGGCTGCAGTTCTTTCTGCCAGGACAGATGCACACAAGTTATCAACACACAACATTCCACTGAAACCACAAATTACCAGGGAGCTCCTCTCCTGACATCCAGGTACAATGAGACCACTCACAGAGCAATTTTCAACATGTTAAACTGGAATTTGTAGAGATCCAGGTAAACTCTGTAAAAGCTTTTCTCTGGAAAGCATCATCTTATCCTTAGACAACCAGCCCACATAAAGCAACTCTTGTAACAAATAAATACAACTGGCACCTTCCAGAGACCAGATTAAGGTATCTGCAACTATGTCCCAGCTCACACTTTGTACTCAAGTGGAGTTTCAAGATGTAAAATTTCAAAACCATGCAAAGAACATTAGGAAATGCAACCAAATTGTTCACCTCAAGCAGATCCATTCAGCAGACACATCCTAGTGAATTCAAAAGCCATGACAAAGCTTGCAAAACAAGTCCAACCAAGATTTTTCCAAGCAGATTTTAAGGCTAAAACACATCTATAGCTTATATTTTTTAATTTTTTTTTTTTACATCTGCAGAATAATGGCAGTGACTTGTACAGTTTTTCATGAGCAAGTTTGGGCAACACCAGAAGTTCATTAGAGAATTTCTCCAAAATGTCAATATCACTTGTAGCACAGCACTTTTCAGGTTGCCCGTTTTAAACACAAACCAAGATCCTACTTCTTTAAAGTCATCTGATTCCAAAATTAATCTGCACTATCACCATGTGGTTTGTATTTCCATGGGAAGAAAAATTTACTGTCTAAATGGTTTGGTTGCACATTGATGAATTAAAACAATTATAAAAACCCCACATGAATGGAGAACTTTTTCAGCCACCCTGTAATAACTTCACAATTTCACAAACCAAATCTTTGGAGCTGATTTTCCATAAACAAGTCAAGCATTAAAAGATCAGTTTTACCAAATTTCAAAAAGCCAGTGTGGATCATGAGTTTAACTTTGGCAGGATCCAGAAAATTAATTCAAACAGTTTTTGAAGACTCCCTTGAAAAGGCAGGTGACTGTTTTTTGATAGTAACTTCACAGGCACCTGCTCATCCATTTTATTTTTATGCACTCATCCAGTTATTGTTCTACCACCACCCTCTCCCTCCTCCCAAAACAAATAATGCCAAGTTCATGATATCCTTCTCTTGCTGTTGACATGGGCCTTGATGCCATCTAAACATTTTATAACACAGTTTTTATATTTCAAATTTAAAAAATATTTACTTTTCCATAATTTCTCCTCTTCCTGCCTGACAAGGCACCAGCCATAACTTTGCTGGTCTATCTGGCAAAGCCTTGGCTCACTTGGAAAGATACTAAAGATTTCCAAACTAAAGATTTTATAGCCACCTCCATTATTTTAAAATAAGTATAAGCACTTGTTTTTAAAATGAAATAAGTATATTCACTTTGTGGACATCTAGTCTGAACCAGATATGTGAACCTGACACTTTCCATGGTTTCTGTAGCTCTACAGAGAGGGTTCAAAATAAGTCACCTTGACGTCATCCTGGTGAATAGATGAGGAACACAAAAATCCTGTGGTTTCTCTTCCCTCTGATATTTGTGCTCTACCAAATTACAACTACACACAAGCACACATAACACATCCCCTAAAAAACCCTTACTAAGTGGCAGTTTAATATCACAGAAATTAAACCTCTCGCCGCAGTCAAAACACAAACATGTGAATCTGCACAATGAGGAACAGAAAATAGAAACGCACCACAGAAAAGTAAATCAGGTTATACTTACAGCCTAGTTAGCTTCTGTGTGTTCTGGAAAAGCAGCTCTGGAAGAACTTGCAATTTATTCTTGTTCAGACGCCTAAACAGTTATAATCAGAATAAAAAAAAATAGATTAGATTATCTTCCAATTGAAGAAATTTATTCTATTGTGCATAAATATATGAAGCTCCCATTGCATCAAACCTCTTTCTATGAATTTGCCATTGGATGCCTTGTGCATTTTATTCATACTGGAGCCAAACTGTGTCACTTGTAGAGCACCTGCCCACATGCACGAGGTGGGGAGCCAAGGACAGGCACCACAAAGTTTTAATATGGATGAGTACAAAACCATAACTTTTAAATTCTCCTCTAAATGCCTACTGAGAATCATACACTCTGCTTCAGGAACAGCTACTGGCAGGAATCTGGATTTTCATTCTTCAAAAAATGTGGCACAGTACATTCAGTAACTTGACCAACCAAGATTATTCCCAGATTAGCTATTATTTCTGTAGTATACATAATTGCTTTTTGAAAAGAATTTTCTTGAAACTTCACTTGGAAAACCTGAGCACTGTTGTAGAAAATATGAACATATGGGTAACCAGATGACTACATGGTGATTTGAAATAGAATATTAATCCTGAAGATTCTTCCAGGAACATTTTAGAGAACAGATTAGTGTGTATACATTAGTCCCTTTTACTCACTCACTATACAAGTTTTTACTCTGGTGACAACTTGCCAGTTTTTAGCAAACAACCATTCCAAGATATTCCAGCCCTGTAACTATAAAAAGCATGTGCCTCCTCTCCATAAAATGTGTGACAGCCCTGCAAAATCTGCAAGCACTTCTGCTTGTAAGACACAATCCTGTTCTTCAGTTCTTTTTCAATGAAAACACTCACCTGCTCCCACAGTCCTAATGAATGCTATTTGCATAAGGAGTTGACCTGAGCTAATTACAAACAACCCCACTGCGTAAAGGGGAAGCTGAGCTGCTCTCTAAATTCATATATGAGCTTTGTGCCCCCTTTGTTCCCAATCCTTCCAGGTTAACTTTGACAGCAGATCTATTTCTGCTGAAGTTTTGATCTCCAAAGACTCCTGGAACTGTTATAAACCCACTGCTGCTTAGCAGCCCATATCTGCTTTCCACTTCTCTTGCATGCTGAGTAATTTCACTATCAGAATTCAAGAATTTTTGGAATTGAAAGGCCTTCCTGAGATCAAACTAACGTTGTGGGGTTTCATATGGCAGAGTTTTCACATGGCCACCATATGAACGTGTCTTGTGAGACAAAGGGGTGATGGAGGAGAGGGGAATTTCAACTTCTCTTTCTGACACCTAGAACAGATCAAAGGCTGCATCTGCAGGCTCACAGAGCCTGAGCACTGTGCATTACACACACCACATGAGAACCAGTGTTTGTACCTGCTGCAGTTACATCCTGCAGCTTCTACCAACTACTCAGTGACATTTTTGAGATAAATGGACATAACAGCAAATAAACTTTTATAGAATATGAGAGATGCTAGTTTTGCATCTGAGAAAATACATGGAAGATTTGAAACTGGATTCCCTTACATGACATTTCACTATTTCATACCTAAGTAAACAATCTTAGTTAATTCAAGGTTGATGGCAATGTGCTACTTAGCCCTCATCAGAGTCACTGCTTTGGTTAATCATGTTTATGTTTTAGAATAACAGGATGAAATATTAAAAAAAAAACTTATTCAGGGCTTAGCACTCCTTATCCCTCCTCCTTCACCAAGGCCACCACTAGTCATTGAGACACACTGAACAAAATCAACATATTTATCATCCAAAATGTGAGAGTGCCAGTGAAACACATCTCTTACACACAGTGTCAAATGCTTATTCCTGAGTCTGATTATCATTGCAGATCTCACAATGTACACATAATTATGCACTGTCAACCCAAAGTCATCTGACTCATCTCAAAGCAACATCCCAGGAATAAGTTTTAAGGTTATTCTTTTCTCTACTTGCAAGATTTCACAAATGCTGAGTTTATGCTTATTGTTCTAAGCCAAAGAAGCTAATCAAAATCAGATTAAATCTCTAGAGCAGGAGGTTTCACACCAACAAGCACACACGAAAATAAATGTAGTAACAAGAAATTGTATTTCCAGGTTAGCAAATGTTTCACTGAGAATTGAACCATTTACAACTTCCAGCGACACAAACAACCCAGAGGGGGAAAAGAGCCTAACATCAAGGGTTCTTCTCTAATTTACTATCAAATTAATCCAGAAGATTGAACATCTTATGTTATTTCCTATTATTTATATGGGCCAACACTCTCCTAACTGTGATAGCAAAAGGATCAAGTTCTCAGCTGCCCTTTTTAACTCTCCTAAACATTTTAATATCTCAACCTGAAGTTCCCTCCATACTTTCTTTCAAACATTGTGAAGTAACATCCATGCAAGGACCCTTGCAGAGCTTACACTGTGAGCTGCTATTCATGAGCACTAAACATTTTGTATGGGTCTAAATGTACTTAATATTTTTAATATGATATTGTAATAAATGAAATGCTTTTTAGACTGCAGCAGAAAGGAAACTGAACTTGTATATCAAGGCCAAGAACTCAATGATATTCTGCTTTAACTTACGTAAACTGGATTTTCAAACTCCCCCAGCACTGCTGGTCAGTGCTCCTGCACAGATTCCATCCTCCAGAAGCTTCAGGTGAGCTTTATTTCTGCCACAAACCAGAGTTTGCAGCTCTCTAATAAAAGGTTATGTTACTAATTGATAATGAAGCAAATTAATGTAACACCAAGTAACACCAAACACTTGAAGACAAGTGTCTATCCCTGTCTTGTTTCAAACTACAGGACTCTCCAAACCTTCCACCACTTCCTAAGATTTATTTCAAGTTTAAACTTCCTCCAAAAGTCATTTCATTCATAGTTTGATTCTCAGGGGAGCTGTGGGAATGAACAGGGAGTTGTTTCTGTTGAACATCACCTACTGCATTATAACTTCTACTGCAATACCTACTGAAATATAAGACTAGATCACCTCATAGAAACTTAGACATACTTGATGTAGGATACATTTAACATGCTCCTATTTATTATGTGCCAGAAAGCCACCAATAGCCTAGGAAAAAATCCCAATTACACCTCTTATTTCTCCTCCTGGGCTTGGGAGAAAGGCCATCAAGAAAGTCCTCAATACAGAAGTATCAAAGTACCAGACAGGATGTTTTTAAATTCCAAAGAAAGAGACAGAGACATGTTTAAAGATTATTTAATGCAAAGACCAAATGTTCTGAATGGCCATTTGTAAGCACTGTTTCCTCTGGTTTGACAAAGAGGTGCCAAACACGGATGAAATGCAGAGGAAGGTTCCTAACACATCATTTGACAAGGACTGGGGTTTATCCTCACCTCTCAGTATCAGTTCTAGGACAGAGAGGGAAAATTCCAGTGCAAGGTGGAGCAAACCTTGGGAATGCCAGCACAGGGATGGAGCTGTGCCCCAGCAGAGGTGCCAAGCACACCTGGGCACACTGAGGGTCTGTAGGGCTGCAGCCCCTCTCCAAACCCAGTGATCCTCAGAGAGGAACAGAAATGCCCCTGCAATCACCACCCCATTACTGCATGAATCTAAATCCTGCCCAGTTTTAATTACAGCACTACTTTTGTGTCACAGACATGTTTTATGAAAAATCCTTTCCTTAGGATTGTTCCTCCTGAGAAGCTGAGAGGCCTCAGGAATAAAATGTAACCAATGGTTATCTGCTGCTGTGGGATGCAACAGGTGCATCTGGGATTGGGCTCATGTGGTTGTTTCTAATTAATGGCCAATCACAGTCAGCTGGCTCAGACTCTCTGAGACACAAGCCTTTGTTATTCATTCTTTCTTTTTCTATTCTTAGCCAGCCTTCTGATGAAATCCTTTCTTCTATTCTTTTAGTATAGTTTTAATATAATATATATCATAAAATAATAAATCAAGCCTTCTGAAACATGGAGTCAGATCCTCATCTCTTCCCTCATCCTAAAACCCCTGTAAACACCATCTGATCACACTTTTGATTTTGTAACAAGTATCTTGGAAATGGTGAAGCCATAGAACAGTGAAATAAAAACAGCCTGCAAAAAGTTCATAAACAAAATGAGCCAGAATTTTGTAAAATGATTCTGTGGATGTTGTTCCTGGGACTGTGCTTTATTAACAAATAGAGATATTCCTGATTTTAAATTAGTGACTTAAAATAGAAACAACATCAGGTCATACCTGGGAAATGAATTTAAATCCAAGCCAGTTTTGCAGCTGTAACTGCCTACATCAGGGAAGAATGTTGGATCAGCTTTGTGAATCTGAACAGTAAACTACAATTAAAAAAATATTATCAAACTAAATTCCTGGGACTGTTCAGACTAGGAATGCCACCTGGGATACAGCACAAAAAGAAACCCTTGGAACTGAGCTCCCTGGGCTCCTCAGGCTGGGAGCACAGAGCCCTGCAGGCAGGACCATCCACAGCAGCCAGGCATACCCAGGGCAGGGAGGAACCTGGGGCACAGAGCCAGCAAGGATCTGCTCCATATTATGTGACCTGGGACTGCTGGATGGGAAAGCAGCTGCTCAGCCTCCAGTGTATCCCAAACTGGATGCTTGACAGCTCATAAGACCTGCAAAGTATTCGGGGAATTTGGAGCACTGGGCAGGATGATGCATAATCATGGAGTGCCTCGAACAGATTGGCTCCAGTGCTGGATCAGAGGCAGCCCTGGATGTGCACAGCATGGAGCCCAGACTAATAAACCTCCTGGAAGCTGAAGAACTGTGCAGAGAGGCTCTCCAGGAGTCATATCAGCTCTGGCAATACCTGTATTGAGTCAAATTTATTAACTCTGATTAGACACATGCTGGCTGTGCAGTCAACAATCCCCACACGCTGCAGCTCCCTCAATCTTCCAGGCTCCTTTAACCACTGCTGGGCACAGGAAATAGAACTTGAATAGAACTTGGCATGTTCTGTTTTGTTAGTCTGCTCCTCAGGACCCCAAAAGTGACCCAACAGAGCTGACCAGGCACCAAAAGTGCACACCAAGTCCTCGATGGGCAAGCCAAGGGTCCCCAGGAGCCATCCATCCTCTCCATGGAGCCCATCCATCCATCCTCTCCATGGAGCCATCCATCCCCTCCATGGAGCCCATCCATCCCCTCCATGGAGCCCATCCATCCATCCATCCCCTCCATGGAGCCCATCCATCCATCCCCTCCATGGAGCCCATCCATCCATCCATGGAGCCCATCCATCCATCCTCTCCATGGAGCCCATCCATCCATCCCCTCCATGGAGCCATCCATCCCCTCCATGGAGCCATCCATCCCCTCCATGGAGCCCATCCATCCATCCATCACCTCCATGGAGCCCATCCATCCATCCCCTCCATGGAGCCCATCCATCCATCCATCCTCTCCATGGAGCCCATCCATCCCCTCCATGGAGCCATCCATCCCCTCCATGGAGCCCAGCCATCCATCCCCTCCATGGAGCCATCCATCCCCTCCATGGAGCCATCCATCCATCCATGGAGCCCATCCATCCCCTCCATGGAGCCATCCATCCCCCTCCATGGAGCCCATCCATCCATCCCCTCCATGGAGCCCATCCATCCTCTCCATGGAGTCCATCCATCCCCTCCATGGAGCCCATCCATCCATCCCCTCCATGGAGCCCATCCATCCATCCATCCCCTCCATGGAGCCATCCATCCATCCATCCCCTCCATGGAGCCCATCCATCCATCCCCTCCATGGAGCCCATCCATCCATCCATCCCCTCCATGGAGCCCATCCATCCATCCATCCCCTCCATGGAGCCCATCCATCCATCCATCCCCTCCATGGAGCCCATCCATCCCCTCCATGGAGCCCATCCATCCATCCATCCATCCCCTCCATGGAGCCCATCCATCCATCCATCCCCTCCATGGAGCCCATCCATCCATCCCCTCCATGGAGCCCATCCATCCATCCCCTCCATGGAGCCCATCCATCCATCTCCTCCATGGAGCCCATCCATCCCCTCCATGGAGCCCATCCATCCATCCATCCCCTCCATGGAGCCCATCCATCCATCCCCTCCATGGAGCCATCCATCCATCCATCCCCTCCATGGAGCCCATCCATCCATCCATCCCCTCCATGGAGCCATCCATCCATCCTCTCCATGGAGCCATCCATCCATCCATCCCCTCCATGGAGCCCATCCATCCCCTCCATGGAGCCCATCCATCCATCCCCTCCATGGAGCCCATCCATCCATCCCCTCCATGGAGCCCATCCATCCCCTCCATGGAGCCCATCCATCCATCCCCTCCATGGAGCCCATCCATCCTCTCCATGGAGCCCACCACAGCAGGACTCTGCTCTCTCACAGGGCTCAGAGCCACCCTGGTTCTGCTGGAACACATTTAGGGAGCTGTAAAGGATAAAAGCTAAAAGCCCATACTTCTGTCTGCAGGAATTCGGTGCAAAAGTCAAATATTGCTACTTCTGAAATTATTATGTATCACTGGCACATTCTGAATAATGGCTGCTTACTAATTCTTAACAATGGATGTTGATTTCTCACATAAAATTAGTACATAAATGTCTGTACTTCACAGCTTTATCCCGTTACAAACTGCAGTTTCTTTCTTTGTAACTCAAATGACCTAAAATGCAGACTTATAGAATCTGTGACCTTTCTAAGTCCATCCATACAATGCTGCCCTCTGGTTTCTTCTGTTTTATTTAGAGCAGCCCCACACAGCATCAAACACTGTTCCAACACTTCCTCTCACCTCCCCAAACCGTTTTGCTCACATATATAAACAAGTGCCAGGTTCTCCCCTGCTGCCCACCTGGGGGTTCCTGTGTCCTGAAGGCAAAGGGGGAGAGGGAAACAACCTCGGTGTCAATCACAGAATATCAAGGGCCCTTAAAAAAACAATGGAGAAGTTATTAACTGTGAAATTCCCGCCTTCCTGGCTCCAACCAGGCTAATCATATTCCTTCCTCTGTCTGAAGCTGGGATAGGAGAGAAACTTAACTATTAAGATTCCCTTGATTATTAAAAACACAGAGTGAAAAACAACCATTGAAGCCTGGAAAGAAACAATGCTACCAGACTGGAGGAAGACTGAAGATGTTTATCAGAATCGTTCTCTGAAACAAATGGAGCAAAAGACCTACACTTTTTAATATTAATTCTATTTTTGCTTTATTCCTTTTCTTCTGGATAACTTTTGGGTGAGTAAAAAACCCTCAGTATTGGTAGAAAAAATTTCAATTTGTTCTCAAGGCAGAGGTCATCTTTTCCTGGAGGAGAAACTGATTTGAGCTGCATCCCTCATGCTCACACCACTGGAAGGGTCACATCCAGTTCTGGTTCTGTTGTCTCACAGAGCTCCACTCACAATAAGAGCAAAGAGGAGCTAAATTTAATCTCTACTGAAGACACGATCAGCATAGATGGAAAAGAACAAAATGCATATGGAAGCGGAACGAGAACATTGCTCAACTTGCAGCTATTTTAATCTTTTTGCAAGAAGAATCTAAACCAGATTCTTTGCTACTGCACAAGAAGACATTCCAAGAATCCTGCAGTGTTCCACCCCTCACAGGCAGAAGCTCCTTTCCCTCTCAGGGCTAATACCACCAGAGCAAGGCTTTAGAAGGTTCAGACGAATTTCAGGGCTCAGAAATCCAATAAACAGGGAAAAAGAACATCTAAAATATCATACTTATGTATTTCTTATACAATTAGTTTGGATAATAAGAAAAAGCTTCAGTGCAATCACAGCCCTTGACTTCTCACTCATTAATATCCAAGGAGAGGGTCTGAGAAGTAACATTAACAGATCACACCAAATATTATTGTAGATTATACAATTTGAGATATTTTTGAGATACTTTGAGATATTTTGAGACAGAGTATTATCAGCTTCATGCTTTGTTCTCACAGCTTCAGGACATTTTTACTCTGAGTAAGAAACAATCAGAGAAAACCTAAACCCCCTTTTTCTGCAAAGTTTCAGTGAGCTGATGCTCACTTACTCCACAAGAAATCTCCTCCTTCAGAGTTCCTTCAAACAGACATTTGCCTGCTTCCCATGAACTATGGAATCAACATGAAAGCCCAAAGTAAAAGTAATTCAAGTATCATTTATTCAAACTGGGCAAACTGTGCAGTTTTCCAATGCAATTTGATTTCTCATTATGCCGCTGACTCTGTTTGAAAATTTTGAATACCATAACAGGAGTTACCTCAGGCAAACTGCAAATATTCAGGGCCTGAGCAGAAATCACCACATTTACATGGCTATGGAGGAAAAAAGCAAAGGACCTGGCTCTGCTAGATAATCTCATAGCAAAAATCTCTTCTGCACATCTTTGTTTTTCATTTACAATGTCTTGCAGTATTATACTAACATTAGTGAACACATTCCACCCAGAAGTTTAAGCTGATACACAGGCTCTGACTTAAACCTGACAGTTTTATTATTGTTTCCAAATAGAGCAATTACCTGGTTGTAACCCCACAAATGTGTGATACCCATCAGCCTCCAAACCCTGTCTGCCTTTCTACTGAGCATTGCCAGCTTTGACCCAGATCAAAGCACTTCATATTTTTCATTAAGTAAGGAGCTCTCAGTTCCTTTCCACAGAAGTTCAACAACTTTCAAGTTTAACATCCATATTCACACTGCTGCCTATTACACAATTCATTCTCCAACAGAAAAATAAAAACTGCAGTGGTTTTACATCTTTTAATGGGTGGCTTTAAAGGAGCAGTCCTGCTACTTCAGCCTTTAATGTCCAGAAATTATCCAAATAACTTTGGGTTCACTCCCCAGCTCGGCCATTTATTTTATTTCGCACTCAACACATCTGGGTCTCCCCTTTGGCACTAGGCAAGGTCCCTTTTTCTCCTTTGTTGTCAAGAGCTCTGTGGTTCTATCATCCTTGGAGATGTGGCTCAGGGAACAGGATGCATTTAAAAGAGTTCCTACAAGTTACTTTAAGGAAGAAGTGGTTACATCACAAGCTTGGGCAGAACCAATAAGCAATAAAAATGACTTAATGCATAAAAGACTGAAATAGAAAGACAGGAGTTACTGAACTCCAAGGAGTAACTAAGTTTTTCTTTGGAAGCACTGGCTTGGGAAGCAGGAACAGGAGCACAGCCAACTGCCTGCAATGGTTTCACCAGAAAATCCTATTAGAGTCAAGAAATCCGTGTGATCATTAATGTAACTCCTCCTTTGCTCCATATCACTTCCTCTTGGGTAAGGAAAAACAGTCAAGATGCAGCACCCAGTAAAAAAAGTCAACCTTATCCATTACTTTCTGTCATCACCTCTTTATATTACTGCCCTAGGAAATAAAGCCAGACGATCTATAATGGAATTTCAATAAGGGCACTCTGAGGAAGCCCAGAACAACCATATTACAGGATTATGGTGTGGGATAAATGAACTTCTTCATCCACATGATGTGTTATTTCAGAAGCTTTTACAAAAAACCTGGGAGAGATACCACTGCAAGTTGCTAAGGGACCATTTTTTGAAGGAAAACTGTTT
Organism: Agelaius phoeniceus; assembly: GCF_051311805.1. Taxonomy (NCBI): domain Eukaryota; kingdom Metazoa; phylum Chordata; class Aves; order Passeriformes; family Icteridae; genus Agelaius; species Agelaius phoeniceus. The sequence continues at coordinate 14,707,377 of NC_135279.1, forward strand.
ATAATAGTTATAACTTGGAGATCCCTTATAACAAACTTAGCAGGCTGGGTGGTCCTGATTCACATTTTCAAAGCTGTCACAAGTAATAACCTTTATTACCAGCTTCTCATTAGACTGAGAAAGATTACCTCCCCTCCTCAGAAGTGCAGAGTACATGTCTGCATTTCAGCAGCACAGGAACTGTGCCTCTGTAACACTTCATAGCTTTCAATATTAGAATCCATCTTTTCTTTTTTGTTCTTTCCTAAGTATCTCCTCATATGAAAAAATCTGACATTAGGATGGAGGACAGAACTGCACAGATGGTCTCTGGCTAGGAGCAAACTACTAACACTGGCAAAGGAAGCAGGAGGAAAAGGTTTAAATTTCAACTTTTCCCAAAGCCAACGTGAAGAAACAAAAACATCCTAACTGCATTCTTGTGATCATCAAAAACTGCAATCAATTCCCTAAAGTGATACAGAAATGGAGAGAAACCTTAGCATCAACCTAAGTGAAGATGAGAATAAAGACATGTGTCAGAATGTTTATCAATGACAACAGCAACAGCAAGAAAATCCTTTAAATGCAGAAGAGGCAAGCAGAGGTGCATGCCCAGTCTCTTAACACATGAGCAAGTTTACACAACTCCTGAGTTACAAACATGCACTACAGTAGCTTGTACCTGTCTGCAGAAGACTTTAATGTACAAAAATTAACAATTTCTTTCAACTATCATTCAAAGAAGCCAAAAAAAGCTTGATCCATAAACCCTCAAGCAGAGATGGTCTCTGCTGAAGTTGCTTCTCAGTTTCTGACAAGTTTTAGAAAGTTCTCCTATTTCAAATCAGAAAAACTTAGGAACTCACACTGTGTAACTTCAAAACACTCATAGAATGATAGAAACAGGGTTACTTTTTCATTACTCCACTGACTATTGTGAAAAGAACAGGAACATAATCCAAGAAACATAATCTGCTGCAGTACCCCTAAATGCCCATAACTTTTAATATTTCATCAATTTTTGTAAAAACAGTAACGTAGACATGACTAAACCATTTTTTAACACCAGTGAGTAATCTCTCCAGGTCAGGGCTGAAAGCCTATGAAGAAAGGAAAAAAAAAATTTTAGCATTCACATCTCCAAGCCATGCTTTCCCTACTGACAAGCCTTAAAAGCTTATATTATTTCTAGAAGTCAGAGATTGCTGTGAAAACTTCTAAGTACAACTCTTATTGTCATTTCTAGCAGAAGGAACAGAACCCTGTTCCTGTTTGAATGAGGCAGCTCCCCACACCATCCATATATAGTAAGGAATGCTCAGGGCACCGTGGTGCTCCTTCTCCCAGGGATCTGTGCCAAGCAGAACCAGGGGAAAAGGAAGATTTGCAGGATCATCTGTCTCAAACTGGATGTTTTAAAAAGGCTCCATCCTCCCCAGCCAATGGAAAGCAATGAGGAAATGATGAAGTAGCACCAAGAGCACACTGCACACTTGAGTGCAATGAGACACCCAAAATCCAATACCAGTAAGATATTGCCCTACTCAAAGAGAGCAAACAGAAACAGCTCCCAGCTGCTCTGGCAGCACTGGAATTCTCTGTCACAACTTCCTTGACTGAGGAAGCCACAAGGGTAACCAGGCACAAAACCCACCTTGCCTACAAGCTGAGAGCTCTGGGTTCTGTGATAATTCCTCTGATCCACTTCTGCTTTCCCAGAAGGTTTTCAAATGCAGGGCTCAGCTGTTCTGAGGTGTTTCAGCAGCCAGCAGCTCCCATTTCTCTCCTGTATTCCTGACACACTACAGGACATCCATTCCACTCAGTCACCAAATACAAGCATGAAAATTGCACATGGAACATCCACAACACCTGCATGAGCCCTAAAAGCCTCTCTTTTTATTGGGAACCTCATACTAGAACACCTTGACACAAGCAGAAAGATCCAGAGAAGAGATGATCTCAAGGGACTGAGATTATGACACTAACATGAAGTTAATTTTAGCCAACATGGATTGGTTTGTTCTGTTCCATGTGGGAGGAAGGTGCAGCTTGAGGGGAGCTCCAGTTGAACAGACACTGCTAAAATGGAGATGTGCCACAAAAAAAGCAAAGCCAAGACTGCACTGATCTGCTCCATGGCAGAGAGACTTCAAGACCTACACATTCATGTATTCTCCAGGAACAAAAGGAGGTTAAGTGCTTTGAATTCATCATCTTTCACTCAGGAGCAGGATTATTAAAGGATTGCTGTGCTCCATAGCATGAAATTCAGCCAACTCTTATGGTATTTCTGGGACAGCAAGCAGCATAATCCCTCTAATATGAGGAAGCTCAAAGAAGCAAAACCCTTTTGATGAAATTATTTAAGCTAAATAAAGTTCACCCAAATAATTCCAGACCACTGATGCAGCAGTTCTTACCCAACAGTAACACAGACACTTAAGCATTTCCTACAGATCTGGAAGAAATGACTGCTAAATCCTGAAGTGTTTTGCTTAAACAAATACCCTCATAAATCTTCAGCAAGTACAAAAAAACCTGCTAAAATCAAACAAACAAGGCACAGAAAATAATAATTTTAAAAGCTCTGATGCAATGTCCAGGGCTGATCAGCTTTTCCAAGTGAGTTATGGCTCAGGGCAGTGGAAGTGTCCTTGTCCCCCTTGCTCTGTCACCACTGCTTTAGGAAACTCAGGATTCCTGTGGTTACAGAACCTCTTGTCTGCATAAACGAGACCCAAATTTGTTTTTCCATGAGTTCTTGTGGGTCAGTGACCTATTACAAAAACGTCTTTGATGAAACCAGGTTCATTTCTTTTCATGTTGTTAAAATAAGCCTGGTTGTTTTGTGGCCCTGCTCAGAGGTACTAATGCAAAGCAAACCCTCTCACTGAAGCATTGCATCCTGCTCCTGCCTCCTGCCCTCAGCCTCCCCTGAACTTTTCCTGTGTTTGGATTCCTCCTGTGCTGGCCTATTGACAGAGCTGCTAATGGCTTCCCTTGGAAAAGAGGGGCCAATTTTTAATTTTTTTTTTTTTTTTTTTTTTTAATAATGTTTGCAAAAGAAATAAAAGGTTTGCTCTTGGACCAGCCATAACCAAGAGCTTGGCTGTCCAGCAATGGCTGAGTAATGTGTAACTGTGTAATTATGTGCTACAGGCAGAGCAAGCCATGAAATTTGATGGTATTAGTGCCCTCTAGGAGCCCACAGGACATAAATACAGTAACCAGGAACTACCATTTTTCCAACTGCACATACCCTATTAGAAAATAGCACCTCCACATATGTTCAAATAAGTGGTTTCCTAAAATTATTTCATTCTCTGAATAGTCCCCAAAGGGTAAGGAAGCGACAGCTGCTGTATCATTTTAAAATTTATTTCACAAGAGTCCCCTGGCAATAAACACTGGAATGGGGTTCTTGGACAAAACCCATGGACAAGAAAGAGTGGCAGGGATTCATCTTGGAACTAATTTATAACTAACACAGGCTGAACTTTTTTTTTGGTGTTATTTTGGTGTGGTTTTTTGGTTGGTTGGTTTTGGGGTTTTTTTGTTTTGCTAAATAAAGATGGTCCAGCAGAAACCCAAAGCTGCAGGTAGTGCACAAAGCATCAGCTCATCCAGGTTCTCTGGTGCCTTCTTCACCTGTTCTTTCCATTTTACCTCCAGATTGTGTGGACCAGCCCTACCCCTTGCAAGGCATTCATCAATAGTGGGATGAGGAGGATGAAATTTTGACTATTTCAGAATATCTGTGCCCTTCACATCGAGCACAATTGCAATAGAAGTGTCTGGGGTGCAGGAACCCACATCATCACACAGCTGACATACCTGGAGCAAGTTTTGCCAGGCTGACTGGGGGATTGATTTCCTCAGTTCATCTGCACTTTCTTTTTCTGTCCTGAAACTCCAAGTGCAGCAAATGCAGAATTCTTTTGGCAAATTGACAGCTTGCCATAATTTCAACAATGTCATAGGAAAAGGAAAAGGCAATTTTTAGGTTTTTCTTACTGGATGGTAAGAGATAGAAAATATTTTCAAGCACATAACCTGTATTCACACCACACCAGCTCTCCTGTGCAGAAAGTACTGGCATTTCAAAAAGACAGATATTTCAATGCTTGCAGTAATGCTTGATTAATTTCAATAAAAACTAAAGTTATGAGCTTTAATATAAGAAAAAAAAAACCCAACATCAATATCCAAGCCACAGATGCCTCTCATTTGAGGTGCCACCCTGCTCAGGGCACACCACACAGCTGAGCATTGCTCTTTTCCAAGTACCCAGCACCCACAGAATCACCAAGTCTGCCTCCAAAAAAAGCCCCAGATATATTTTTTTTTCATGTTTCAGCTTTTCCTTACACTTCTGTAAGTAATGTTGTTCCCAGGGACGCTTCTAAAAATCAGCTGACCTTTTCACATTGTGGTTTAAAACTATTGGAGTACTCAGAATAAACTACAGCCAGCTTTATTAAGACACTGAACAGCACAGTGGTTTCTGTACAAGCAAAACACAGACTGGGGGCATCTGAAAATGACCCAGGTTTTGCTTCCAGAAATCATTTCAAGCTTTTTTTTTGTTTTGTTTCACCACAGTTTTACTCCATGAGTGATCTATACTTACACTTGAACCACTGTGTCTCCCAAAAAATAAACAAGTTCTACCTGCAAGCCCCTATTGGCAGGAGAAAGTAAACACTAATTAATCTTGAGATACTGAGGCATGGACATTACAGAAGTGTCTCTGTGTGAATGTAGAACAGAGAATGAACTTGGTTATTCTGCTGCACATTTATATTACACAGTATTCAGTTTGAACAGAATTCATATGATTGGAGTTTAAGTAAAAAAAATTAAAAATCAATTTTTTATTTGTTTTTTCTAAAAAAATAACATCAATTCTCTAGTTTCAAGGTTCTGGTTACCTCAGCCCTGTGGTAGATCTTTTGAAGAAAATTCAGAGTTGCTAGGTATAATTCCTGACAAAACTGGTGGCTGGATATGAAATCAACAAAATTCAAATGGAAATTCACGAATTTCAGACTATAAAAATGTTAAGACAGTCTTAAAGCTTTAAGTGTGCTTCATTTTGGGATCTGTGCTTACTGCTCACAGTATATAAAAAATTATTTATTATTCCTGGTCACTACCACTGTACTACAGCCAAAATAAGGGACCACTTTCTTCTGAAAAACTAATATAAATGATAGAATACTTGATTCCCCATATGAACTGGGATGAACTAGGCCTTACTCAAGTATTTTCTCCCATCCTGCACTATTGTGAGAATCTTGACTCTATATGGAAATGTATGTACCAGACATCTTGCAACATTCCCTTGCAGAAAAAATGACTTTTTGTACTAATAGCTGCAAATTCCCCTCCTGCCCCAGAGTTTTATATTGATTGCATCTCTGAAGTGTGGGAACAGCAAAAAGAGAGCTCCTTTAAACAAAAGAGAATCATCATTCCTGACCATATCTGACACATCACTCACACAATGGACTGACATTTCTCTCAATTACTGGCACTTAAAGAGTGTAAGAAAAATCCATCTCAGTGAAATCTTCCAGAGCAGCCAGTGCACAGTATTGGCAGATAAGGGAAGCATGTGGGCCATACACTGGGAACATTTATTTTGGCTGTTTGAGCCAGGAGCAGCACATAATGCTGAATTAAAAGCAATACCCATTTAATTAACTTCCTTCTTCCTTCCAAGAATTAACAAAGGTGAGACTGGATGCAATACCTGCATTCCTCCCCTGTGGCTGGCTGAAGTGCACTGCTCACCTTCCATCTGCCAAGATCTATTTTACTATTTTATCCTTCTTCCCCCATACAGATCCACAACAGCTCCTCTGTCCTTACTCCTGGTTTTGTCCTGAGTGATTCTAAAGGTAAAATATCAACCACACAGCTCTGCAATCCACCATCTGCATCTTGCATAGCAGTTTCCATCATATCATGAATAAAATTTGTATTTGTTTTATCTTCTTGTTGTAACTCACATTCCTCAGGGAAGCTGCTGATTTTGCCTGGGTTTTGTTAAGCAAGTCTTGTAAGAAACAGGAATTCCTTACTGGTGACTTCCTCTACAGTCAGATATCCAGTGTGAGCTCCTGCAGGGGTGAAGGGCAGCTGGGAAACCATAAAATTCCTCTGCTCCAGGCATGATAAAACATGACTTATTTTAAAATTTGATTTGGGATTGCCAAAGCACCTCGGGCCTCTCCAGGGAAAGGGCAACACATCCCTGAGATTTAAGAGGTGGTCAGCTGGTTCAGCAGGGGCAGAGTTAGATTTGGGGAAGAGAGGCAGTTCAGTTTCTTGCAACAGGTGAAAATCAGCAAATCTCCATCTCTGGGGCTGACTTCCAGCCCAGCCAGCCCCACACCCCATTTCCCATTTCCAGCAGTGCCACTGTGCAGGGCAAGCATGGATCACCCTCCTCTACCTCCCTGCCAGCCTTTCCCAGGTGGTGTCTCAGCTGCCTGGGGTTGGTGCCTTCCTTTGAGCAGCCTGATTTGGGCACTCTGCAGGAAGGGTGAGTGAACATCCCCAGGGTACAACTGAGAGGGGACCCAGGGGATCAGGCACCCCCAGCCTCCCCCCAGAGCAGGACCAAACTGGGCAACTCTGGGCAATAATAACATGGGGAAGGAACTTGTGAACATGGGAAGCTGCTCCATGAGGGTGCTGCTGCTACTCTATTGCTACCAGGGGCAGAAAACAGCAGATGAAGTAGTGATGATGACATGGCTCAGCCTTAAGCAGTAAAAAGTGCATTACAGCCCCTGGAAACTGCAGAGCCACACTCCAAATTCACACAATTCTTGAACAAAGACTCTACCCATGCAAGTTAAAACAATTCGTCTCCCCAAAGAAACTCATTAATTTACCATGTATTTTTCAGAGCTGATGTCTGAAATGGAAGCCCTGAACAAACCCCAGACTTAGGAGTAAAAATGAAGGGAATGGACTCAAATAATACTGTAAAAATTCTGCAGCACCAAGTGCTCCATGACTGTCCCACCAGCATCCAGGAATAAACCCAGTAGCACCCTGTCAGATACTCCCACCCAAAACATTCTGGCTCCTCATGTTGGACTTCTCACAATGTAAACAGTCACACTCATTTGAAAAGCAATGCTAAATTTGCTTGGGAATGCAAGGTAAGAGAGATTGCTGTGTCAGATATTGGTTACAGGACTCTTTTTTTTTTTATGACTGGAGTAATTTCTCAGAGGATGTGGGGGGAAAGTTCTGAACAAAATTAATTAAATATTAACCAATATCAATAAATATTACTTAAATTTGCAGGCATCAACCAATGCAATAAAGAATTTTATAGTGCTTAGCTCACAGCTGCAGGCAGCACAAGAGCTAAGTGCTAATCTGCCCTTCTAACCAGGGGACCAGGACACACCTCCAGGTGCCACAACCTGAATTTCAGGGTTTATTCTTTGCCAGCTCCCACAAGGAGTGGCTCAGTTTCCAAGTGGTCTCTGATGGAAACAGTTCTCCCCCATTTACAAGAGATGGCACCACTGACCCCCAGCCTGTGACCTGGGATCAGGCACCTCAGGGCTGTTTTTCCCCCATGAAGGCAGCTCCTGCAGCAGTAGGAAAGTGCAGCTCAGGTTATGACACATCCCACACCCAGTTCCTTGGGATGCTGCTGTCTTTGGGGGGAAAGCAGAGAAATCCATGAAATCCATGAAATCCCTCACTCCAGTGAGCAGAGACACCTGCAGCAGCCCCTGGGCAGGCTGGCAGCACACCTGGTACCAAACCAACCCACTGGGGTAGCTGGAGCAGCAAGAGGGAAACACACAATTGACAGAACCAATTAAACACCCAGTCACAGCTCTAAATCCCCTTTAGGGCGCCTTTGCTCTCCTCCATTTCCAGATCAGCAATTTATGAGCACAGATTTCCAATGGGATGTGTTCCCCACCATACCACAGCAAAATGGGGATTGAAAACAAGAAAGAATTTTCTTCTGAAAGGTTACATTTGACCTGTGTGACATGTTCACAGCTCCTTGTGGCCTCTGAAATGTGTGGTGCATGCAGCTCCAGCAGGAACACCCAAACTGCTCAGCCTTGTGTAAACACCAGGGTCTGCTCCATGCTGCCAAGGATTGCCTTTGTTTACAGCAGCAAAGAGCTGCCCAAAGCTTTTATTTCTTCCCCAGCTACTCTGAAGCACCTACCAATCTCTCCACTCAGCATGGTAATTGTGGAAGATGCTTTTTGTATTACATGATTTATTTAAAGCGTGTCCGATCTCAATTTATGAAATCCAGATTGTGAAGCACCACATAACAATTCATTCTTTTCCTTAGCATCTTTGGTCACTAATAGCAATTTTACAGTACACTGTGCCAAATAAATATACTTTAATACCCCAATCAAGCATTTGGGAAACTGCTTACCAAGACTCAATGCACAGTAGCATCACTGCAGTTAAAACTCAAACCTAATTTCCATTTTGACCTGTATCTTCACACACACCAAACCAAAACCATACCAGGGTTAAAATCTGGATGCTAGCTTTTTTGCTATTTTCTTAGAGCTAATTATTTTCCCCAACTTTGAGAAGATTTGATTTGGCCGTGCTTATACATTTTTCCCCCCTCCCCTAAACAACAAAAACACAGTTTTAGTGTTTTCAGATGTTGAGATCTTTTATGCTTGCTAAAGACACTAATTTGAGTAGAAAGAAGCAGCCATCAGCCAAAGTCCATTCTTTTGAAGATTACAGAGCTACGTGACAATTTCTGGCAGTTGGCCGTGGAAAAGTCAGGATCTGTTGGTGTCTTATATCCTGCCTCATTTTTCACAGAAATGTGTGACATACATCTGGCTCTGGAAGAAATGGCAGTTCATCTTTCAGGCCCACCAATTCGCCTCTTGATCCTCCTGGCACGTGAAATTTCATCATCGTTTATCTTAAAATCCTACACTGTGTTAATAGCAAAGCATAAAAGTGAAATGCTAAAATCCAAAATAGGGGTCAGCTACCTCACCACTAATCTTTATGTTCTGGAATAAAGCTCTACAACCTTGCTGCAATAAAAGCACTGGAAACATTTTGGCTTTTCCACTGTGGTGACTACCACTGGTCTTTCTCAGGATTCTGGATCTTAGCATTCAGCAGAACTTACACTGAATTTTGGGTTAGAGTCCTTCATTTCCCAAGTGCTGAGTACAAACATGCCAAAAAAAGAAGTGGTTTCTACCTTCCACTTCCACAATGATTCATTTCTCAGCTTTCTGCTGTCACTCAAAGATACCTTGCATGATGCTCTTTCTTCAACTGATATGGCCAAATTTTATTGAACTAATATTCAATTCTGACCATATCCTCCTTTATTTGCATTTTAAGCATTAATGTCCCACCAAAAAGAAAAATCAGAGTAAATCCAAATAACAGGAGGGCCACCCCCATGGCATATTTGAGAGCAGTGGGTACCAGCTCTAAAGACATTTTATTTAAAGTTTACTTTACAGGACATGTCAAACAAAAGTTCATGATTTGCTCAGATAATAAGGATGGAAGTGCTTCAATGTCCAAGCAAATGAAAGTAAAATGAGCTCCAATATTCACCTGAGCCTAAGCCCTTTGGAAGCCTACCATGAGGAGAGGAGTGGAACATACTTCCCTTGTTACTTTGAATGAAAACCTTCATATGTGGTATTTTGCCAGGAATAGAAATTACTCCTGTTCTTTAAAGTTTGACCCAGTACAGCTGCTTGGTTTAAAAATAAGTTAATGATTACTTTTGCATCCACTTCAATAGATCAAAAAAGAACATTATTCCAAAAATCGAAGCAATGTAAGTGATTTTTATTTGTTATTTGAAAGAAATTAAATGGAAAGAAGCCAGGTTTTTTTTAAATGCAACCAACATACTTTCTTCATTAACATTTTGCAATGTTTGACAATACTTAATAAAATAGCTTTAATATTACCTAAAATGTTGCAATTTAGCCTTTGTGAGTTACGCCAAACTTTCCACAGTCCATTCTCCAAAGCCTACTCATAGCAAAAACCCAGATTTATAGTTTTGCCCTAAAAATGATTTAAGCTAAAACACCAAAAATTTGCAACTTTCCAGACCTCCCTTTCATACTACATTAATTTAGGAAATATTTTAATGACAGGCAATCCTAAAAGAGAAGCAGAGATGCAGTATGGTGAACAGGCCAAGTCAAGAGCTGAGACTTTCAAACATCACAGACTTAAAGAGACACTATTAAAGGTATCATATTTCCTGCCTTCTGCTTTCACAATGTATATTGTTCTTATTTGCTGGCAGAGCAGGCTCTGCAGAAACACACAGATGACACTTGAGTTTTGTTTCTGGCCACCAATGGCCAGCCTTTCTCCTGGAAGCTTTTCAAAACTCTTTCAAAATTTAACCACCTGAACCTTTATCTAAAGATAGGTATGAGAAAACTACAGGAGTCTTTATCTAAATATAGGTATGAGAAAGATTTATGTATGTATACACATGTATATAAAATGAGCTCAAAACTAGAACTTGGTGGTGAGGATACTGACTCTTCACGATGATATATAATGTGAAAAAACTACATTGTTAGGCTATGTTTAATTTTAGAAAATTAGGCTAGGGTTTTGGTTTTTTTTTTCCTGAAATAAATCAGCCATGGCATAACTCTGCACCTGAAAGTACTTTCTAATTGAATATAGGTGGAAATCTGTTAGAATTTAAAACTCATCTCCCTTATTGCCATAGATGGAGCTTTCTGATTCATGACAAAAGTACTGGGTAAATTAATTTTAAATGTTCAGCACACTCATTAAACAACTCCAATGCAAGCCTAATCCTGAGATCATCTGAAACAGCTTTAGCACAGCATTAGCTCAATACTCCAGACTTCTCTTGAATAATTGCTGGTGGGCACTTAACTCTTGAAAGCTGCTTTAGAAAATATCAATGGGAAAATAGCAAGTCCTACAAGAAATGCCTGGCAGATAACAGTTACTAATCAAGCATAAAAAGCCTGCATTCCAAACCAGCTTGTGATATTGTTCTGGTCACCTACCTCTAACAAAGAATAATTCTCCAAGGTATTTCAGTTTTACAGAGATTTTGTTCTGCTCCCACCATAAACAGATAGAATTAATGATGATGAAAAGGAGCACACCCAGCTAAGAGCAGAAATTGTGTGCAGAATTCACTTTGTCCTTTTTAATATTTAAATTTATACTCCTGCAGGGCCAGGAGTTTCCTATAAACTAATTCCAGATTAAGAGACAGCTTATACTTGCCTTCTCCAAAAAAAGAAAAGAAATTAACTTAATTGCTATCAAAAGCAGAGGAAATCTACAATCCATCCTCCACTAAGTCTTCCTTGCTACCCTGGAATCCACTGCTATCACTGGCATTATCTTACTTCAGAGGAACGGAAGCAAATCAGAAAACTAAATACAAAGGCAGTTTTAGAAATACTGTGCTTCTCAAAGGAGAAAATTTAAATTTCCATCAGCATAGACATTCATAAAATACAAAAATATACAATAATATTAGATTATTGTTAAAAAAAATCCTTCTCCCACATATCAATTTTAAGATTTGCCCAGATAATGTCCTTCTGGTAATGTTATTTCATTTCCAGTTCTATTTTCTTGGCAGTCACTCTACATTTAATTTCAAGTATTAGCTATCATGTAATGTAAATTCAGCTGTCTTTAAGAGTATATTTTAATTTAGGGTGGTACTCATCTCTCTCTTAAAGAAAGTTAATTTTATTATCATTATATATTATGGATGACCATTAAGAGTGAGGTAGAAATGTGCAGCTTTTCCATAGGGATAAATACAGATACTTACAGCCTTTCAAGTTGTTTCAGGTCCTGAAAAGCTCCACGTTCTATCACACTGATCTGATTTTCTTCCAAGTGTCTGCAATTCCAGAAATACCAGTTAATTTTAACAAAACAGAAAAGCATCCCCACTTCTCTTCAAACATTATCAAAATGCTTTTCACCCAAGTATCAATACCAGTTTTAATTGCAGATTATTAAAATAATCAGGGCAGAGGAGCACTGTTTCTCTTGGTCACTAACAGGAAATTGATTCCAAATTTTCCTCCTGACCTCCACATTTGGTAAATACTTTTGTTCCTAAACCTCTGTAACCACATTTTGCTCAGAAAGGTGCTGGTCTGGAAGCTGGTGCTTACATCCCTGGGACATTCCTCATCTTTCTGGGATATTTGTGTGCCATAATGGGGATAACTGATTTCCACAGCCCACAACAGGAACCCACTCCATGGCAATGTGGGTTTTTGTCCAGACTCTGCCCTGCACTGATTTCAGGCTTGCTCTGGAGCAAATCCTCTGGAAGTGCTCCCAAGGGGTTCCACCCTCAGGAACAGCAGCTGTGACCCAACCCTACAGCCCCACTGTGCAAAAACTGTGCAAAACCACCTGGGACAGGTCCAGCCTTCCACTGGGGCTGATCCTGCTTTTCTCTCCACCTGACACCAACACTGGGACAAGTGACAAGCAAAGGAGATTGATTTCTCTCTGATTTGCAGTGTGCAGGGGATGGCTGCCATTCAGAAATGCCAAAATTTCTGCCACAGCAGAAATGCTCTTGACAGGTGGAGTGGAAGCCAAGGAGGAGAGATTGCAACAGTCCCATCTGAGGTGACCTTGTCCCTCCCTGCTTCTGTGAGAGCACTGAACACCTCTGAACATTCTGTGTAAACACCTCTGAACAGTCTGGGCCCAGGGAAAACCACAATTCCTTCCTGTTCAATTCAGTCCCCTGAGGATGCTCAGAGCTTTGGACTGGACAGGAGCTGAGGGCACAGACAGCAAGAGAGGATGGCACAGGTAACACCAAGGAGATGAAAACATAAAACTACAAAACTCCAGCATGTGAACAACAGAGTCGTGCTGCTTAAAGGACAGGGAGGAAAACTGCATGAGGAAAAGGGGAAAGGATGAAGCTGGAGGGGATGAAAGGAGAAGGTTTTCTCCTTTCCATCCATTTTGAGTGTGTGGTGTTTGCTTGAGACTGGAGGGGTTTTTTTCTGCTGTACAGGGCTGTGAGTTTCCAGGTGACTTGGCTCCTAGTCCTTATTCTGATGTGTGCAAACAGAATTATGGTACCTTTCTAGGAACATTGGGACAGGCTGCAGATTTCTGTATTCCCACTGTACCCCCCAGCAAACAGTGCAGGGAGGAAAAAAAAGGAAAAATAGGGGTTTAGTGCCAGAATTATGAAGAGATCATAAGAGAAACCAAAGAAAAGTTAAGGAAAATCTGAAGGATGCTTTATTCCAGTGACTTCTGTGGCAGACACCACACTACTCAAAGCCTGAGCAAATGAATTACATAGATCTGGAATGAGCACAGGACAAAGGCACCAAAAAAGCTCTAAAGATTGCAATTGTACATTTTGGTTATTCCTGAAGGCATAAAAGACTGCAGCAGCATTAAGCAGTGTCTGACACTATGAAAACCCAACCAAACTGAAACAACTACTGTCATTAATATAGTACAGAACATGTATTTTAATAGACTCTCAAAATGGTATTGACAGCTGGGATGGGAGCCAAGGAAATCTAAACAATTCCTCTGCTAGAGATGAGAGAAACACCACAAGAACAAAAAGTCTTCCCACAGATATGAGGTGTTTCCTTAGTATTTGACAATTTGTTCATAAGTGTTAAGGTAGCAGGAGCAAAGACTCACCTTTCCCTCAGCAGGACTTAAATATTACTTTAATTATTACTAAAGAACTCTAACAGTTCTTTAGTTCCAGCTTTAGGGTTTTGTTTTAGAAGATACTCAGAGGAAAAAATTTCATCATTAACTCAGTAGTGCTGTTTGAGGTTCATTTAGAGAATCCAGGAATGACAAAGTCTGCAGCCTGATGTTCAAGACCTATCTACAGGTATGGTTAGCTCTTGACAGATACTGAGCTCATGAGACAGCACAAGCTGAAATCTTTGTATTCATGACTGTATACTAGACCAAAAAACCTCACCAGTCTTGTTGTGTTCAAGTTCTACAGCTATTCTTGATCAGCTTCTGCTTAGTACTATGCAAAATGCTGTTAATGGGGCTGTACCTCACAGTGGCCAAAATCTGAAAGTCCCATTTGCCAGTGTCTCAATAGAAGAGATTTCTGCATGAGTGATTGCAAAGCAGACCAAAATCTTTAGCACATGACTTATTCAAAGCTAGTAAGCAACTCAAAAGCAACTACAGTCACTTTAGTATAGAACTAAAATTTACTATTTCACATGACAAACTGTTCAGGTTGCCTGGTTTAAAAGAATACCAACAACTGAATAATGTACCAAAATTACTGGAATCTGATCCCTGGAATTCAGGAATTCTAAGTACCAGCACCCTAAAATAGTCTCACAAAAACCAGACAAGTTTTGTGTTGTACTCACAAGACACGAAGATTCTTCAGCCCCGTGAAGTCTGTCTTTGTGATTCTTGTGATGTTATTTTTTTCTAGATCCCTGCAGAGGAAAAAGAAAGCAGCATTCAGATACCATACCTGACACCCAAAATCCCATCAGCAGAAAGTATCTGCAGCACCGGAGCACCCAAATCTGCTCAGGCTGTACAAACAAACACTAAAAGCATCAAAATCTCAAATAGCAAGTTCTCAATCCCGATGCATTTTGCTGCCTCCTCCTCCTTTAAGTTGTTCTTGCAGATGAAATTTCCCCTAAAAATGGGTTTCTCCCATTTTCAGTTCTAGTGTCAGTGCTCAGTATATGTTTCTTTCCCCGAGACTATAATTCTTTAAGAAGCTGTGTATATCCAAGACCCAATTAATACAAAACAGCTGAAACAAGTGCACAGGGCCCCAAAATTATTATCCTAAAGCCAAGTGAGTCCAACCTGCTGCAGAAACTTTGGCCACACAGAGCCTAAAAGAGGACAACTTAGCTCAGTGACTCTTTGTGTGCTCCTACCCAGCTGACTGGGACACTCCCTGGTGCCACAAGACCTGGTTTGCCATTTTCTCTCCTCTAGACCTGCCTTTGCCAAGAACCCCTCAAGTCCTGCCAGTTGAGCATGTCCTGTTACTTGGCTGTAGATATTCCATGGGTTTCAGTCCTGCCCACACTGACCTAGTGCTATCCAACAGGGACAAGACAAACAGCTGGTCTTCCTTTCTGGTCTTCATGCCATCAAAAATATGGCACGTAGACACAAAATGTATAATATGTTTGGCATAACTTTTTTGAACATTTGACATCAATCTTTCTATGAGTCTAAGACACAAGCAAGACCTTAACTGGGTTGGAGCAGTATGTAATGCACTAGAGCACAGAAATAAGTGTTGAAGAATATTGGAATCTACTTCTAATGGTTATTGACAGACATCAAAATAATACTAATAAAATGCTTAAGTCATAAAATGGATTATAAACAGATTTCACAAACTATAGGCCTTAGTTCATGTCTCTTAGCACGAGACATTTCTATAATTCAACAGTCTCCTGTCAGGAAAGTAAGGAAAAAGATAAGGAAATGAGGGGGAAAAAGTCCCTGTGTTTTAGCTCTATGATCAAGACAGCCTGTACCCCTACTTGAATTTGTCAGCTGTATTTTAAAAGGCTCACTGAAGAAAAGAAACCACCAAGCCTGTACAGACACTTTCACTGCCTGGACCAGCCATTCTCTTGCATTTGTCTTCATCCTCTCAATTGACTCATGCTTTTCCCCAAGAATACCTTGGAATCACTGCCTGCATCTTTCAGATTTTCCAGCCTAATTTCCTCTTCTGTTCTCAGTTCAGTTCTTCTACCCTGGTGCATCATTAACTACTCACTGGTGTGCCAGTGAGCTGATTGCAAGGATCGCTGGAAAGAATTACGTCTGGAGTAAGCAGTGCGTAAATAGCTGGTGTTTGAGTTGCACGTTGTTCCCCATCTGCTTTTCATGGCATTCCATCACAAGCTTTCCCTTTATCTCAGAGAAGCTCCAGCAAAACACAGCATTCAGCTGCTTGGAATCCCCCAAGGCAGAGAGGAGCCAGCCAAGGGACATGGAGCAACACGGTGTCCATGGCCCTGTTTTTGTGTATTTTGGTAAGACTTGATCCCAGCACAGCTTTACTTGGCCTCAATGCAGGCAGAACCATCACTCCTGCCATGCACACAGCAACCTCCCCACCACACCCAGCCTGAGACAGCAGTCCCACACACCAGCACAATTCCCCAGGAACACTCAGCATTCTCCCCCTGGTGAAATCTGCAGCCCTCTGCTCTGAAAGATTTCAACATTCCTTGATCCACACATATCTCGAGATCGCTTTTTCCTCTGCTCCTGCAGATTGGCACAGTCTATCCTGTATACACAATATCAATCATCCTATTAATCACTTACAGAGTTTAGTGTCTAAGTGAAAGGTTTCCATTTCTGTTATTCCAATTACTTGCACCATGCCCTAACCTTAAGAGAAACATTCCTCATGAAGTTCACTCTGCTCAAACCATAACTGCAGCCTCTGTCTGTTTTAAAAAACAGTGTTTACCTTCTGAACATTTGCTTTTTCCAGCATGCTCTGCCTCAAGGCTTATCTGCCATTTGAAGAAAAACAGACTGAAACTGTGATGAACTATGTAAAATTTCCTCCTCCTGTTCACAGTAGGTCTAACACTGCTGCAAAGCAGCAGATTGCCACAGGTTACCCCATTAGTCAATTAAACTTTGTGACTCTGAAGTTACTGAACTAATGCAGACATTAGTGGTTTACAGCTGGTATTTGTGGGCAACATAATATTTTATGTTTCCTTTATAAAGTTTGGCAGCTGATTATGGGCTCGCTAGTGGGTTTCAACTACAAAGAGCTAAACCTTAACGTGTAATCTTGGTTGGCTTTCAAACACATCAGTGTTCAAAAGGACTCTTGGAACCAAACAGATTTCTTGGAAAAGAAATCATCTGGGTCTAAGATATGAAGAAAATAATACCAGGCAGGCAAATTTATTTATATTTCACTTCAACACTTATCTATGGCCAGATGAAATAATTCTACGTAATATTCTTATTATGCAGAATTCCTGCATTTTGTGTCGTATGTGGGGCCAAGAAGATCTTGAATCCTACTCAACACATCTCTCCCACAGCACCAGCTACTACTCTTGGTTATTTCACATTCAAATAAGATAGTCTAATCAATTAACAACATCTAAAAAAACTTGATTAAGGAATACAGGTCTCTTCTGGAGTGTTACCAGCAAAGCTGATTATCACTCCATTAAAAAGAAATCAGAAATGACATCTATACCAGCTTTGGTAAAGCTCTTGACATTAGGTCTGCCTTGTCAATTTATTAATTTATTTTAGCATAATTTGTAGAATAAAGCATGCTAAGAACAGTGCAGCTACAGTGGTAGCTTTAAGAAAACAGACGTGGAAGGAATTATTTCAGTGAGACTAGAAACATGAATTGGACTAGAATGGTACAAGACATCATGAAAGTGAGTTCAGATGAGCTATTAAGGGAGCTTTACTCATAAACATGTCCTGCTATGTTCTAATAACAATTTAATTCAACACATATTTTGTAGATGCTGAAGACTGAGTCACACAACATACACACTTATTACAAACAGGGATGCTTGGAGCAACTGGAGCAAATCCTGCTTCATTGCAATAATTCCTCTGAATTGCTTCATCCTTCATTCTTCTCCAAAGACAATCAGTGAATTTAAGACAGACTTTTCAAAGTCTTAAAGCACTAGCATTCCCAGGAGTGCACAGATTTCCTCTGCTACATTACTTAAATTTCAGTTGATAATTACTCTGCTCAGCCACTCAACTCTTCCAAAACATCCGGATGCTGCCTCAGCCCCCATCCTCTTCCTTGGACTGGACGAAGTTGCTGCCTGCAGAAGTAAATCCACTTGTCTCCTCACACTTTGTGCCTCAGCCTTCCAGGCTCCCCAGCCTTGGCAGTCGCAGCCGCTCATCCCGGACAGCCTGGAGCCTCCTCCCGTCCCTGGTGCACAGAGTCAGGGCTGATCTGACACCCCATCACCCCACAAGGAGCAGAGCAGCTCTTACAGAAGAGCCAATAACAACAGCAATCAGATGCTGAAGTCTTGCACAATCTTCAGCTCAGTAACTCTGTAGGTGTGTAGAGATAAAATACCTTGTACAACATTCAAATCCTTTTATATACAAGGATGAGAAATCCAAAGCAACACTGCCAGACTACAGCAAGTTCCTATTGTAGTCAGATGTTAATCTGCTACCATCTGAACCCTCTCTCTATTATAATATCCAAGATATTTGGATAATAAAGTTTGGGCTCTCATCGTAGTGGTGAGTCTTAAACATACCCAGGTCAATCCCTGACTTAATTCCTCAACATCTTCAAGATCATGGGTTTGGGGTCCTTTAATCATTTCAGAGCTCTGGTTGCCCAGTTGTGCTTCCCAGGCACAGAGAAGCCAAATTGCTGAGTCTTTCTAAAGCACAAACCAGTTCTCTCCCTACAGCTCTGCAATGGTTTGGTTCTGCAGCCTCTGATACACGGGCACACAAAACAAACTCACTCTGATGTTCTCTCTGCAAATGCTGTGCTTGCTTTAAGACAAGGCTCTATTCTGTGCTTTAAAAAAATACAACAGTATTTCTTTCTGATCTGAAAAACTACCAGACTTCAGGCCCAATGCTGTTACCTTTTGGTCAGAAAAGAAATTGCCTAAATTTAGTTCCCTTTCTAGAAGGAACACAGTTGTTGCACTTGGTTAAAGCCATTTATTATCAATAACTGCTCAAAAAGAATAAATTTGCCTCTATTTCAGAGACTTCTCAGGTGCCCATCTGGCAAATAGTGACATTCGTAACAATAAAACTGAAGATCCTTGATGCCCAATAATTTCATGGCAGTAGCTGATTTAGCATTTCAGTGACAAGCACAAGTCCTAGATGGGCAATATTTTGAAAAATATTTATTATCTAATTAATATTATTTGTCTTTAACCTAAGACAATATTAGACAAAATGAAAACCCATGGAAAACAAAAATAACCTGCCATCTAAGGAGAAGGAGCACCAGACTTTATTGCAGTCCTCAGATATTTCTTCATTTACATCAA
This sequence comes from Agelaius phoeniceus, assembly GCF_051311805.1. Taxonomy (NCBI): domain Eukaryota; kingdom Metazoa; phylum Chordata; class Aves; order Passeriformes; family Icteridae; genus Agelaius; species Agelaius phoeniceus. The sequence goes on from NC_135279.1 coordinate 14,726,492, forward strand.
TAAAGAATTCAATAAGGGCAGTAGGGAAACTGTATTTAAGGAAAAATGAACTGCCATACACTTCAAAAACCAGCTCTTACCCAAGTTAAACAGCACTAGGATTCTTTCCTGTCCAGCTGCTTCCTAAGTAAGGTAAATGTTCATTTCTAGTCACAGAACCTCAAACACAAAGCTGAGTTTCTGTTCCTGCTACGTTTTCAAAGTGGTTACCACGCACCAGTTCAAAGTAGGGACAAACAAATCAGCCCAGAACCCAACACTCTGAAAGGAATCTGGATTCAACCAACACCCCACACACCATCTACAGGGAAGATGAATTTCTCTTCACCTCATTTTTTTTGTATTTTTCAAGAAGGAATGCATAAAATTTGTGTGTCTCAGAACAAAGTTAGGAATTAATAAAAACCTTTCTTGTTCTCCCTAAAAACAGGTCAGGATCCAACCCACCATCTAGAATTCCCATCCAAACAAACCTCACCTGGGACACAATTCATGCAACTTCCAAATGTTCACGAAGAACAGAAGAAAAATAATTTCCCAAGAAACACAAGAGCACCTGTTTTGAAGTGACAGCACACATCCTGTGCTAGGATTAATCTGTACCACATTCCAAAGGGTTTATTTTAAATGGCAAATGAACACTGAAAACACAGGAGCCAAAAATCCAAGTGATAATGAATTAATCCAGATTCCTGGATCTAAGGAGTTGCTGATGTTTTTCATTAGCCCAATTCCTCCAAGTAACTCAAGCAGCCCTCACTCCTGAGAAACAAAGGTTTTTTTCTGTGCCACTGCATTGCTGAAGGCCTTGGTCAGCCCAAAGCATCCCGAGTGGCAGCTGAGTCAGCCCCTGCAAGTTTTTCTGTGCTTTGTTTTCCCCATCCCCAGTCACCAGCCCAGCCAAGAGCACCTGAGCTGAACAAACCTGCATTTTCCACAGCAATGCATTTTTCACCCTTGACCTGGCTATCTCGTGCACTCCAGAAACTTAAAGCCATGAGGAAAACCTTGATTTTTAGGAAAGCTAAAAGCTGGAGGAAAAGCTGGAGGTTGAGTAAAGCCTCCCTTCTTTAGGAGTGCTTTAGCTCTTGGTTTGGGATCATGCTAAAACCAGGACCAGGAAAGGGACAAAAATGCACTCCCATGTGTGAATGCACCCACAGAGCAGATTCTGGCTGCCCTTTCCAGTCCTCACACACCCAGTGTCTGTTTTATTATTTTAACCATTTTCCAGGATTTCTGCTGTGCAGCTAATTTTCTTTAATGGGTATGAACTGCCACCAGCCTCTCAACCTTAAATGACCATAATTCCCAACAGAAAGCACTTGGCAATTCTCTCTTTTGCCTTCAATCCAAGAACTTCAAAGTTCCTGTGATAAACTACTCAATTATAACACCATCCCAAAGCCCTCTGGCAGCACAATCTGCATATCTTCAGATTGAACATATTTTCATCTCCAGTTTTGCAATGCAGGAAATGAATTCCTGGGACTGGGTTTTATGAAATACACAAATTCCACTAGTTTCCAAATCACATGGGCAAGTATGAACATCACTTCTAAGGAAAGACAAAAACTTCAAAATCATATTCAGCTGAGGTAAATCCATTTTTTAAAAAATAGTACATTTCATCTCTATAAGACTTGTTTTTTTTTTTCTTCTAATCAGCTGACTTTGCAAAGGAGCATGAGAATTTATTTTTATTTCTACTGAGCTCTAGAAAGACTGGCACACTCTGAACCTTTCACATCATTTAGTTCAATAGAAGAAAAATATTGAAAGCCCTCCACCTGAGAGGGAATAAACAAACCCATGCAAGCAGCCCAGGTGGGGCAGGGCATGAGCAGCAAGGTGCTTTGCAGCAAACTCTCCTGGAGCCCCACTGTGCCCCAAAACTCCAGCAGTGGCCCTTGGAGCAGCAAAGGCCACCCCAACCACAGACAGAGGGGTTGAGAATTTGGAATAATTCACTGCTGTGTGTCCTGTGGGTTTTTGACAGCCCATCTAAAATCCTGGGTCAGTGCAGGCTCTCAGGACAGGAAAGAGACTCTCAGGAATCTCTCTGGTGACGTTTGAGCAGAGGCTGAGACACCTGGGTTTGTTGAATTAAATTAAAGAGGGGGAGATCCTACTGCAAACTATAACCAGCAGCTTGGAGACTGCAAACCCCCTTCCCTGATCTGCACAGGTGGAGAAACATTAGGAGAGAAAAAAACAAGCCCTGCTACAGCCACCAGCGCTTCCCAAATATTCTGCACAGTTTCAGCAACAAGAACTGCACAGATCCACACAGCAACACTGGGATCCAGCAATGTGGGATACACCTTGTACAAGAGTAACAACCAACCCACTACTCAACATTTCTGAATTTCTGCTGTAGCTGTTGGATACCTCGTGTGTGACCCTGGATAGTTTCAGTCCTCAGGAAAATTTAAATAGCAATTAAACAGCCACACAAGAGTTGGAGTGTGCAAATCCCATGCTGCAGTCCATTGTAGGTTTGTAACACACCTACACGGCAGCTTTTAATTCAAAAAAGATTGGGTGCTCTGTTCTGATTAGAGAAGGCTTTCAGGTATGAGTCAGACTGTTTTCTTTCTGTCTGAACAATGAGAAAAACGGACTTTGGAGGTTAAGTGCCCTAATTTTGTGAATAAGCTGTCCATTCTTACACCCATGACAACAGTGCTTGGTTAATAACACACATTAAGTGTCCAAATGATCTGGAACTGCTTGCAGACAACACACTTCTGCCCTCATCCTTATAAAAATAAGAAAAAAAATATTTGGCAAACTACAAATGTTAAGAAATATCCAGGAGAAAAAAAAAACCCTTCACTTTTTGCAACTTGTGCAGTTGAATTCCAGGCTGAATTCCCCACAGCCGACCGCAGTGGAAGTCACACCAAGGCCCACAGAAAGCAGCATAATGGATTGAGTAATTCAAGTATTCTGCTTCTTCCAAGGAAATACATGTTTGTCTCAGCCTGCAGGAATTCCTGTCTGATAATTAGAGTGTACAGGTTTCATTACCCACATAAAGGAATGGTTATGCTGACAGCATAATGTTTAACAGTGCATTTTACACTCCTGTGTCCTTCACCTCTGTCCCCAGAGCCTGAACTGGCTCTTGATGTGCTCCAGATCTGCTCTGGCAGTGTCACCTGTGCCCTGCTGAAAGACAGAGACACTGCAGGAGGAATGAGAGGGGTGAGGCTGTCCTGGCCCTTCACTGGGTGCCAGGGCACACCTGGGCTGAAGAGGCACCTGGAGATGGAGCTCCAGCACAGGAGGGAGAGGACAAACACACTCAGGGGTGCAGGAACACTGCCCAAACCTCCAGTGATGGTCTGAGCAAAGTCAGAGCTCATCTGGAGCTCAAGCTGGCAAGGGTCACCAAGAAAAGCTCCCAGCAGTGCATCAGCTGTAAAATAATTCACAGAATGGCTGGGTTGGAAGAGACCTCCAAGATCATCGAGTCCAGCCCATGCCCTAACACCTCAACTAAAATAATAAAATAAGAAACAAGGTGTGATGGCTCAGTGACAGACTGAGGTGCTCAGAGCCTTCCCCAGCACAGCCTCCCATGTTCTGGTGGCCAAGGAGGAGAGAAGAGCCAGGAGGGGCAGGGGATCAAGTCAAACATCCCTTGAGAGCTCCTGGCCAAGGCTGCAGGGAGACAGGACACAGCTGCTAGGGCAGAGACCAGGCTGGTACAGCCCAGCCTTGCCTGACACCTCCAACACTGGCAAAGCTCACCTCTGCCTTGGAAAGGTTAAAAAGCACAAAATGGCAAAGGACAGGCTGCTCAGCAGCAGCCCCAGTTTGGTACTGGAAAAGTCACTGAAAATACTACAGGAGGCAATTTCTGCTTGTCCAGACCCAAACAGACATTTTGTGTCTGAATTCCATGTTCTGGATGGAATGTTCTGAATTCTATGTGAATTCCATGTTCTGGATGGAATGTTCTGAATTCTATGTGAATTCCATGTTCTGGATGCAATGTTCTGAATTCTATGTGAATTCCATGTTCTGCTTTGAGCAGAGCCTGAGCCAGGAGACCTCATGAAATCCCTTCCGACCTTAGTGATTGCATGAGTCTGCATTTTCTGCAGAGGAAAAGGTAAAACAAGTATTTGTTGTCTTTTGTTTCAGGGTGAGTTCAGGGAATGGCAGAAAACTTTAAATATGAAGCATAAAAAATAGAAAATGCTTTAAAATACAGCTGCCACAGAAACATGGTTTAATATGAAGACGGGGTGTGCACATCATAAAGAGCAGCAAGTACAGTTCTGTGCCACATTAGCTCAAGCATCATTTTAATTCATACTAAAAATTAAACCCCAAGGTTAACAACTGCACACACAAAAGGTCACTTCTTCACTTCTTTTCAATTCTTGATCTTGTTTAGCCATTCCTACTAAACTCCTCCAACTGCAGCTCCTCTTCCCTGTCCAGCAGGACCAGCTGGTAGCAGGGATTTCAGGTGGCCAGCCCAGCCCAGGGCTGCTCCAAAGCTCAGGCAGAAATCAGAGCAGCTCAAGCATTCTCTGGGCCATATTTTCACTCATTCACCACATGAACAACCCCATCAGGATATCAACAGAGATGTGCTTCAGTGTTTGACACTTCTGGACTCATCTGGGCAAAAAGCATTGCTGCAAACTTCAGCAAAACACACTTTGCTTTAATTTTGTGTTTCACTTAATCGTGCTGTGTGACTGAATGGGTCACAGTGAAGAAACTGCAGTGTTTGGGTGTTTTCCACTAATGCAGACAAACTGATATTTCAGACTTGCAATATTTCACACCTGCTCCTCACTGCTGTAAATCCTTGATAACTTGGAAAGACATCCCACGAACAAACAAATTATTTTAGTGAAGCCTGGCATGAAAATCAAGCCCTGATTTCATCACCCTGCTCACTTTCAGACATGCACAGACTAGAAACCCTTCCCAGATCTTTTCCTGGAAAGGTAAGAGAGATCTCTGTTTATGTTTGGGGTTTTTCTTTTTGTTGCTGTTCAGGGCTTTGGGTTTTTTAATGTGAAAAGCATCCAGTTTCACCAACTCTATTCATTGCTAGCACCAGCACACTGAGTGTAACATGTCTGCAGAGGCCACTGAGGAGCAGAGGAAGCCAAAATGTTGCAATAAAATGTGTAGGACAGTTTTAATATGTAAAATGAATTTTGAAGGAAGGGTTGTATTGACTTGATGTTAGCAACCAGATGTTGCAACCAGTTTACAAGCAATTTTCTTCACTCTTGAGTGGATTCCCACCTTCCTTGTCCCCCCATCCTCATCCCACTTTTGGTTTTTTGCATGCTGCAGTAAAGCTGAATTGATTTCACAGTGTTTGCTAAACGAACACAAAACTCAAGTTTTCCTAAAGCCTTTGCACAGAAATCTGATGTTTCAAGTTACTGAAACTCCTTGTGCTTATAAAACCACTTTGTACTGACCCTGCTGCATCCATGAGGGCTATGGAAGAACCAGCTTGGAAATTATCTATTCTATAAAATGAAGTTAATATTAACTGGGATTAACTGGGAACAATCCATTTTCATCTTCTAAAAAAACTTCCTAAGCCATTAGCTAAAAACTTTCCAGAGAGGGAAAAAATGAAAATAAAACCACAACCAATGCTAAACTAACCCCCAAAAAATCCATAAAACCCTTCTGACTGCTCCTTATCTTCTGCTGCCTTTTCACATGTTATCTATTAAAACTCAAAGCTCCAAAGGATCATTGGGCTGTTTCCTACACTTTCACATTCTTATCTGGGAAATTTATATCCAGATGTGTGTTTTCATCTCTCTCAAGAGCCAGCCTTTCCCTTAGGGCCTTATTTCTCAGTATCTATTTCCACTTCTGGAAAACAAGTTCTCTTTGCTCAAGAATTTCCCTTCCATCATTTTTATTTTTCCACCTCTTTTTTCTGGTCTCCAGCAAACCTCCCTGCTGCCTTTACCTAGGCCTTTCTGAAACGCACAATTGCCTCACAGTGAGCTCTCCCTTGTGCCCAGCTGTGCTCTCCAAACCCCAGCTCCAACCAGCTCCACCACTTCAGGAGGATGAGACTGCCAGGGCCTCTTCTCACCACTGCACAACAATTTCACACAAGCTTGTGACCCAGAGGCTCCCACATTGCTCAGTGCTGCTGTAACCACTCCTGCCCACCCCAAAGAAAGGTGTTTCATCCAGGTTTGGCCAAAATCAGCATTTCAAAAAAACCTTCCTAATATAATGCCTCCCCAGTCTAAACAAAACCATCACACAGACCAAAGACAAAACTGGAGAAAATCCCTAATTTAAGTTCCCACTAAAGTCCAGGCAAAACGTGCTCCAGGACAAACAGGAAGGCACAAGACACAAACTGGACTCACCATCCCCTTGCTGGAATTTCTCAGAGTCAGATTTAAACAACACAACTGCTTTAATTAAACATTGCTGTCTCCATAGCTGTGGACAAGCAGTGCATCCATATGCAGGATTACTTTAATGGGCTGGATGTCCTCTGGTCACATCTGCTATGTGAACTTTTCATGCTACACACTCTGTCCTAAACCAGAGAGAATGGGCAAACTGCTGTTTGCTGTTTCCTTATTGGGAGAGCAGAAAAAATCATTAATGTAAAGTTAAATTATATTCTTACATGGGGAATGGGTAACAATGCAGGATTTCTTTGTCCTTTCACCTTGAATAAGACAGCACATCCCAAGGAATGCAATATAAAATTCTAAGGAAGAGTCTTCCATTATTGGATAAGCCTTTTGTAATCTTTAAAGGAAAAGTGAAGTTAGGAATTGGAATGTTTTCTATTTTGGGACAAATTATTTGTGGAGAAAATTTTTCCAAGTAAAGTCAAATTTTTTCATTAGTTTGGTATCTTGTAACATATGACCCTGCTAACACCAAAACCCCTCTTAGGCAGACAGACAACCAAGTACTACTTCAACTTAAAAAGCTGCCAAAATATTTGAAGTGCTCAATATTGCCCAGTGCACACCCAGAGAAAATGGCAGAGATGACAATTCAATAGGACAGTTTTGCTAAACTGCCTTAAAATATTTGGTTTTACTCTGAGCTGAGAAAGTGAGGAAGGCTCACAACTCATGGTATCCTTTGAAACTTTCAGGATTATTTATTAGGTACAGCAGAAATAGCTCACAGTCTATTAACACTTGTATTCTGCACCAGTTAATTATCACACTCTTACCTGCCACAGCAGAAAAAGACCAAGAGAAAAAGCCCAAGGATTCAGGAATAGTCCCCTAACAATTAGCATGCACCTTGCTTCTGCTATCAGAATGTTATATCCCTAATAGTTAAATGCTTATCTTTTAACACATTTCACAAGAAAGTTGATTTCCAGACTCTATTCTGTGCCTCTCTCCCCACAGTGAAATAGCCAACCTTGACAGAACCCAGCTCTTGAATAAAGCTTGGAGACACACATTAAAAGCTGCATTTGATTGTGCTGTGATTTTGGAGATCAGAACCTCAGCTCCACTAATATGAAATTTATTACCATTTCTGTTACCATGCCTAGGAGCACCCTTACAACAGCTCAAGATTCCTTCACACTGTGCAAACAAAGATTTCCCAAGGGATTTTCTGCAAAGCAAAAAGAGCAAAGGGAAGAAACAGAACTGGTGAGTACAGCAGGCACTGCCCTCAATGCAACACAGCCTAACTTGCACTCTGTATTTTCAACTGATAGAATTAAAATTACAGTCAATTTTAAGTTTTGTAAAACAAACTGTTGGCTTTGGTTTTTTTTTTTTTTGTTGATATTTTTGGGGGTTTCTTTGGGTTGTTGGTTTTGTTGTTGTTGTTGGTTTTTTTGTTTGTTTGGGGGTTTTGTTGTTTTTGGGGGGGTTTTGTTTGGTTTTATTGGTGGGGGTGGTTTTTTTTTTGTTGTTGTTTTGTTTGGTTTTTTTTTTAAACAAGGTCTGTTCCTCTCAAGAAACAGCATCAGAATGGAATGAAAAAAAGAATTAATCTATCAGAAATGGAGTTCAGCACCATCCTCGGCCCACATTTTCTGCAAGACCCTCGACAGGCTGTTAAAAATGGGTTACTGACCCCCAAACCATTGACCTCCAGAGCAGCCTGTCCTCCCCTTCCACGGAGCCCTGGCTGAACCAGAATCACCAATCTGGGCCTCTCTAAAAGCAAAGGTGCAGAGAAAACATCCTGAGAAACTGCAGGAGCTCCTGTGGCCTGTGCTGTGGGCGACTGCAGGGATGCAGAGACAGCACAGTGCCACCACTGTGTCCCCACACCACTAAAGAGGGGCAGTTAATTCCCAAATACAGCATTAATTCCAATAATTCCAAAATACAACATTAATTCCAATAATTCCCAAATACAACAATAATTCCAATAATTCCCAAATACAACATTAATTCCAATTAATGCCCAAATACAACATGAATACAAATTAATTCCTAAATATAACATTAATTCCAATTAATTCCCAAATATAACATTAATTCCAATTAATTCCCAAATCCAACACTGCTGCCCCAAACCACACTGACCAGGGCAGCCAGTGAGGCACCACCAGGGACAAATATCTATATATTATAGAGATATTATAATATAATTTATATAATCTACTATATATTTTTGTCCTCAGTGCTGCTGCACTCCAGCAGCATTTACAGGTGTTTGAGAGTTCTGTCAGTGCCCTGCTGCTAATTCCACCAGGCTGATCCCTCTCCAGGCAGCTGAAGCAGGAATAAAGGCAGGCACAGCATCCCACAGGACTCTCCTGAGGAGTCCCTTGGACAGAAAGTAAAGAATCATTTCTGCAACTGTTGAGGAAAACAGGTAAAAATGAACTGCTGAGAACATCAACTCTATAATCAACTTAGAAGAAAATTTCAGATAGATTTTGAAGGCTGGTCAATGGAAAGTCAAGACAAGATCAGTTTTAAAACTGAGTTTTCTGCCTCATTTTAACCATACTCATGTTTACTGTAAATGCTCCCTTCACCAGTGACAGCAAAGGAAATTTGAAGCAATGGCTACAGTCTCATTTCTACCTGAGAGACAAAATTAGGGTCTTAGAAAAAGAAGTAGATCACAAATAGAAAGGTAAAAATCTAATTAAAAGCTCCAGAAATCTATCAATCATAAGATTAAAATCATCTATTGCAGCCATCAAACAGATGGTGTAAAAGCAAAACACAAAAATTTATTCTGACAGAGACAACTGACAGACCAGATTCAGTTGCAGGGGGAAAAAAAAAAGCTGAAAATAACTGGCAGAGGTAAGAATCAATCTCTTAAATTCTCTTTTCTGTGGAGATGGCCTTCAACTCCATCTCAAATTTACTGAGTAGAGAGCACAGACCTGCTCCCCTATCCTTGATGTGTTTAATGCCATTAGACAAACTGTCAGTTGCTTACAAGGCCATTTGCTGATGGGGAAGAAGCAGTTCTTGCTATTGACAAGATCCATTCAAGATCTTAAATGATGATATGTCTGACTAGAAAACACTGAAAGCAGACTTGGAAATAAAGCATTACAGATCTCTGGAGAAAAGACTTGAAAAATACTGAAAACAGAGCCTGGGCCATATTGCAACCCAAACATGACTGGAACCCAGCCTTTTCTTAACCTAAATGTGATTTACACAACAAACAAAAAAGTAGAATTGATATTGCTTTGATATTGGCAAATTGTTGGTGAACATAAGAGGGATGGGAGTCACCAGAGCAGCATAGATCAAAATCCATACTGGGTCATGCCAAAGCAATGAGAATAAAGAATCCACACTGGGTCATGCTAAAGCAATGAGAATAAAGAATCCACACTGGGTCATGCCAAAGCAATGAGAATAAAGAATCCACACTGTGTCATGCCAAAGCAATGAGAATAAAGAATCAATGAGAACTTCTGGAAGCTCCCTGTGACCCCAGAGCAGAAAGGAGCCAAGGACAGGAGACATTTCCACCAGCCTGACCCTCAGACCTCACAAGAGGACAGGGCATAAAACTGTTATAAACTATTATAAAACTATATATAAAACTATGATGACATTTTCTGAACACCACTGCCCCATCTACAGCCCTCTAACAGGATGGACAGACAGACAATGCCCTGAAGGAACCTCTGCCCCACCTCCCTTGCAGTCAGCCCTTCTCCATCATGTTGCCAACACCATTCTTCTTGGAAGAGCTTTGCCCTTTGAGGTTCACTTTGGCTTTGCTCCCCAAACTTATGTTCCTTCCTCACCCAAAGTGAGAAACTTCTGCGTCTCCTCCTCCCTGTTTTGTCCTGCAGGATGGACAATAAGCCCAAGAGGAAAAGAGAAGCCCTTCAGAGAGCTGTGGGACCCCAAGATGTGTGAGGGGATTCCCACAGCTGCTCCACACTGTGGAATCCAGCAACACAAACTTCACCAAGGGTTTGGGGAAAATCATGCTTCAAGTCATTTGGGCTGTTAGCTCCTGGGAGGGAACACATCCTGATTCACAAACTCACTTCTTTACATGAAATCACTGAAATTACTCACTGAATATCCTGATTAGAGCCAAGTTCTTTGTCCCTATATCGTTATCCCCAAACATCTTGTGAGATTTCTGTGAGACAATCATTTTTCTCTGCTCTGTGGAGGTTGAGGAATAGCCTAAATACTCTTAAAAACACAGACAACAAATGCAGTCAATGTCCATGCAGGAAAAGCTACTTTTGTTTCAAACATGGCTGGAAATGTTTGTACCCTGGCAGTGACATGGCAAAAGATGACAGGTAGTTCTCACTGTAAAGGTCAAATGACAGTGTAAAACACAAGGAGTTTTATACAACTACAGTGCCAATAAAAGAGTGTCAGGATTTACTTTTTTTATTGGCCTCACATCCCCACAGGTAAGCTGCACCTGTATTTTTGGCTACATGCTTCCCCAAACCCATGCAGTGCACAAATTCCAGGGATATAAAAACAATACCATCATCTGCATTTCAGGACTTCCTAAAAGACAACAGCTGCTCTTCAGAGGGACAATTTTCCTTTGGCCTAATTCCTTTGCATGAATCAATACCCAGCTGTAAAAGTAAGAATATGAATAAAAGTAAATAGTTTCAGAGAAGCTCATTAAAAAGTCCTGCAGGAAGTAGCCTGGTCTCTTTCATCTCAAAATCTAATCCAAATTTGTGCAAATAAATACAGGCAACATGACAATGGCCACTGCTTGCTTCTGCAGCTACCAATTTACAACAGCTAATTCCATCCTCCTTCCTGCTCCCATCACTTCAAAACCATGTCACAAATTTAATAGCACCAGGCTGATCCTACCCAGGTTTGTGCCAACATGCACTCAAGCACTGCTAGTCAGAGTTACATTAGGAAAAGGGAATTATCCCCATAAAATCAGCGAATTCAGTGGAGTTTTCCCAGGATCAGTCCCTCCAAGAGCAAGTTTTCCAAGCTAAAGCCATGTACATCCACTTACTGACACATGACCTAGGGAAAAAAATATCTGAGAAATGCTCCATGCAAGGTTTTGGAGACAATTACTACAAACAAATGAGTGGTAATCCCCAGTGGGAAGAACTCTAGAAAAGCAGAATGTCATTGTAAGAGTCACATAATTATATTTGCATGTGTTGAACATCTCCTTCTGCAGGAATATGGAAGCATTCAAGACAGGAGCTTAGATTTAATTTGGAGACAGAATTGAGGAAGTTGAAGACTTATTACAAGCCAGAGCAGCTTCAGCAGCTCCATGCACCTAGGCCAAAACCACCATAATAATATATTTGTGTAACAGAAACCCCAGACCACATGAAAACTCAGGAGTAAGCAGATGACTAAGCTTCTAAATTGCACCTAAATGTGGACACACTCAATTTAGCTGCTCAGACAAAGCACAGAACAGATTAGTCCTGCAAGCTTTATCAATTTAGCAAGGTAAAGAATCCTTCAAATGAAAGGCAAAACAAAGCAATGACTAACACGGGAGAGCTATCAATTAAACAAGAGCCTAAGCCACCAAACAAACTCATCAAGAACTCAAACATGGTTCAATTCCCCAAATAAGCTTTTATACATATGCAATGTGCTGCTAACAGACAGGGAGATAAGCAGACATGAATGGGAGGATTTCACAAAGGCTCATGCTTCACATTCAAACTGGAGGCAGACACTGACCCAGAGGACTCCTGAGCACTTGCCCAGTATCACTGGGTCCTTTCAGAGCCCAAAAACTCAACTCAGCTATCAGGCTTTGATCTGCTCCCTGCATTTATGCATCATCTCAAACTGAACGTGGCTATCAGCTTTACTAAGTGTTATAAAGAGCCACATGTATAATAATTACATATATAGAACACATTCCACTGAAGGAAATTATATCAATAATCACATCTGAGAAGTGAAGCACCACTAAGGAAACCCTGATTATGAGAGTTTGATGGAGCAATCCTAAGGAACATTTCAGAAAGGTAAAATATTTGGGATTCTCATGGATGTGTTTACATATCCCTAAATTTTCTTTCTTTTTTTGGTCAAATGTCTTATCAGTTGCCCAGCTAAAATATAAGAATCACTGTGCCCACTCTAGGAGTTGTCTAATAAATTACCAGTTTTTCTCCAAAACACAAAAACCCTGTCCACTTCTATTTTTGGTGAGGTGCTAAGCTGCTCCCAAGTGTGGGAGGGATCAGTGAATACTAACAACAACCACAAGGGCAGCTCTGCCACCCTGCTCAAGGAGCCCTGTGCAGCACCACATTCTGCAACTTGAGGAAATATTGTAAATATGGAAGATGATGCCTATCCTGAGCATTCCTTCTCCAGAAAAAGCAGGATTGGAAGTTGCTCCTGGAAGTGACAAGGATTTGTTTCACCACTTATTTTCTCCAGACTGAGTAATTTCACTGTGCAGCAGGACAGTTTTCACCTCTTTTTAGTTCTTCCTGAGAGGTGAGCCAAAGCTTCCATCTCAGCCACACAATTAGAAGGCTATCATAGAATGTAATCACAAGGTAAAAACTGCAGCACAAACCTAACACTGCTTGCTATATTTGCAAAGTTGCTATTAAAGATCAGTCTGTGTAAAAATTAAAAACAGAAGTATGGGATTGTTTTATAACTCTGTTTCTGTGATCACTGTTAATCTGTGGATTTCCTTCAAGGTAGAAATCACAGGTACAAAACCTACAGACCTTCAAAGTGTTCAGGAAAAAAAAAAAAAAGAAATCAAGTATGCATCTCATTTCTCATGAAGAATCAGTAATCAAAGCTAGTTCATTTAATAGAACTTCTCAATAAGAAATTCTTTTCCCCTTAAAGATATTTCCCATTGTTTCCTTAATGTCATATTTTCAGTTTTCCTGGGTTTCATATTAACACAAATTTGAATAATATTTAACTTGGCTCCATTAGCCCAAACAATCTGTAACATTTGTCCAAACATAACTCTAAAAGCTCTGTGGCAAAATATTTTAAGTGGTGCCATTAGATCTTTTACTAATTAAAGCAAAAAGTTTCCGACTTGAACAGGTACATGGAATTTTTAGCTCAGGAGAATGCAGAGAGAAATAAATGCCTTTCCAGAGCATAACAGTTTAAAAAGGCACTTCGTGTGTGGCCATCAAGAAACTTGCTAAAATTATTTTCTCAACATATAAACATTTCCCCGAGATTAAAAATATTTTTGTGATTTCAGATATGATCAATTTGGTCTTATTTACATGCTAAACATACGAGTAAGAAGATTACACATCAACCCACTGTTATGTCATAAATAGTTACAGGTTGCTGTGGACCACAGGGCAGATACTCTGATATATCCTGTGGCTGACTGATGTTTCACCCATGAGCAGAATTTACACTCAGAGTCTTTTTCTCTCTGCTGCTTACATCAGAAAGCCCAAGCTGGTGCAATTAGTAGGAATCTAGATTTGAAGAAACTGATACAAGCTTTAAAGCAGTTGTAATGAAGATGTTGATGAACTCTACAAAAGCAGTGAGAGGCTCACAATGGACTGACAGAAATGAAAACTGAAAACAGTATTTAAAATACAGATTAAAGTGTTACCACATTACCTTCTGTATCCTATTTCCACAAGGTTTCAGCCACTGAATAATCCAACAATACGCTATTTATATATGTAAAAAAACCCCAAACAAACCCTCCAACACAGCTACATTTCACATTTATCAGTGGTGGTATCTCTGAGGTTAAATGTTCAAACTGAATATTGTGAAATCGCTACTATTGTTCTTTTCACAGCCATTAATCTAAAATTTAAATCTGTAAATAACACCAAAAAGAACAAGACCAAGACAATGATTATGCTCTCCTTCATTCTTTTTAACACTTAACCTGCCAAGACCAAGAGCCTTCTTCTTCTGGCTCAGCTTCCTACAGCAGGCAGGGGAAGTTCACATCTCCGATGTTCATTCTCACAAATGAAACCCAGTAACAACATGAATTCAGCCCCCCTGAAACTCCAGCTACAACAAATTACCATTTATGAAATGGCTCTCAGGTGGCCAACTAACCTTGTGCTTGTGAATCACTTCAACCTGCAATTTCAAAGTTTCATTCTAGCCTTTAACTCTTTAAGCCATTCACACGCCTCACCAGCGAAGCACACAAACCACCCATGTTATCACACATTCTTGGCATGCTCCCCTGGTACTGGCTTCTTGTGGGGTTTGTTGTTCCAGATTTGGGGGTTTTTGGCTCTCAAATGCCAGGTTGCTACCCACCAATTTTAGAGGACACAGTTTCAGGCACAGAAGTTAAGGTTTCTCTAGCACTGACATCTGAAAGCTATTGCTCACACAGCTGAGGTTAAAGGAGGGCTGATACGGCCACAAAACATTAAAGGTTGTAGAATAGTGTAGTGAGAAAGCTGCATATTGCTATCATTTAAGAGCTCTCAGCACTATAAAATGCATTTAGAAACAGCCAAGCATTCTATAAAATTTCATTCTGGGACAGAACTTAGCCTTTAGGAGTGCTCTTTGCACACAAACTTTGTTTGCTTAGTAACCTCATCCAGCTTTCTTCCTCGGAGGAAAAACTGCCTGAGAATTTGAAGTTTCCCCAAGTCTATGACCCAGAAGGAAATAAAACAGGAAGTCAGGCCATACAATCTACAGCATTTGCTTACAAGTTCAAAAACATTTTAAGTCAGGGGCTAACCCACAGGAGGTGCAGCCGAGTGCGCTCTCCTGGGGTCACCGGGAGCGCAGCGCGCTGC
This sequence comes from Agelaius phoeniceus, assembly GCF_051311805.1. Taxonomy (NCBI): domain Eukaryota; kingdom Metazoa; phylum Chordata; class Aves; order Passeriformes; family Icteridae; genus Agelaius; species Agelaius phoeniceus. The sequence goes on from NC_135279.1 coordinate 14,741,724, forward strand.
GGAGCCCGGCCGGGCTCTGATTACCATGGGACATGGCCCTTTAACAGTGCCCTCTGGATGTGGCCCTGTAACATTCCCCCCATAGACATGTCCCTTGAATACCCCTCTCCCTGGACATGTCCCCTTAACATTCCCCCCTGGAATGAACGTGCGTGTCCCTTTAACATCCCCCCATAGACATGTCCCTTTAACATCCCTCCCTGGACTCGTCCCTTTAACATTCCCCCCCATAGACATGTCCCTTGAATACCCCTCTCCCTGGACATGTCCCCTTAACATTCCCCCTGGAATGAACGTGTGTGTCCCTTCAACATTCACCCCCGGATGTGTCCCTTTAACATGCCCCCCATAGAAATGTCTCTTTAACATTCCCCCCATACACATGTCCCTTTAACACCCCTCCCTGGACTTGTCCCTTTAACATTCCCCCCATAGAAATGTCCCTTTAACACTCCCCCCCCATAGAAATGTCTCTTTAACATCCCTCCCTGGACTTGTCCCTTTAACATCCCCCCCATACACATGTTCCTTTAACATCCCTCCCTGGACTTGTCCCTTTAATATCCCCCCTGAATGCGTCCCTTTAACATTACCCCCATGGACGCGTCCCTCTAACACCCCTCCCCTGGACGCGTCCCTTTAACATTCTCCCCTGGACCTGTCTCTTTAACATTAATGAACGTGTCCCTCTAACATTCTCCCTGGACGTGTCCCTCTAACCTTTCCCCCATGAACATGTCCTTTTAACATCTCTCCCTAGATGTGTCCCTCTAACATCCCTCCCTGGACGTGTCCCTCCAACACCCCCCCCGGAATGAACGTGTCCCTTTAACACCCCTGCCTGGACGTGACCCTTGAACATTCCCCTTCATGGACATGTCCCTTGAACATGCCCCCCTGGACTGTCCCTCTGACATTCCCCCCGCCATGGACATGTCCCTCTAACATTCCCCCCTGGATGTGTCCCTCTAACACCCCTCCATGGACATGTGTCCCTTAAGCACCCCTCCATGGACGTGTCCCTCTAACACCCCTCCCTGGATGTGTCCCTCTAACACCCCTCCATGGCCGTGTCCCTCTAACATTCCCCCCTGGATGTGTCCCTCTAACATGTTCCCCCCGGCCGTGTCCCTGTCTCGCACCGGGCACTCTCTGAGCTGTGCCATCTGTTATGCATTAAGGCACGTCAGAGACGCCGTCCCCTGCACCGAGCGAGTGCCAGAACTCTATCAGAGAACTCGACTTTGCTTTCAGCTTTCTCCCTAGGAACTCACTGAGCGAGTAAAAACAGTCAGCTAAAAAAACTCCCGAGAACTTTCAGTACGGGGGATTCGCTACGAACACATTCATTATTCTCCGTGCTCCCCACAGCGTTACGTTGCTATCATAAACCCTGAGGCAGATTAAAAATTGAATACCCCGCTTCCCCGCAGCAGCTTAAAACAGAAATTAGAGGCTGTTTAATGTGACTTCTCCGTCTGAATTAGTTTATGGAAGCAGCCGGTTTTCCATGGTGATGAAATCACCATGCTGAGAAAGTAAGGAGAAACTGCTACCAGCCGCCAGGTGAAAACATCCAGGTTTCTAATTGCATATTAAATTGGTGTTTGCACTGACAGCGATTACAGCCGGGAGCACTCCAGGTACAGCTCCGAACTCCATTTCAAGCAAGTCACTGCAAAACCCGATCAGGCGGCAGCTGAAAGTTCCCGAGAAACTCTGAACCCGATCGTTTGTACAAAGGCACAGCGGCAGGAGCGCTGCAAGTCCCGAAAAGCTCCTCCCCTTCCCTCCTGAAAACATTAATCCGTGTTGGATTGCTGAAACTCCTGTTACCGAGTGCTCTGCACTGATAGGCAGGTGTTGGGAAACTCGTCCCAGGTGTTGCTACAAGTGCTCGAGAAGCCCTTAACGGTTTTTACTTACAGTCTCTCCGCGTTCCTGGGAATATCCCTCGGCACAGTTTTGAGTCCCAGTCCATGACAATCCACGTTGGAAGCAATACACGTACACTTATGCGGGCATCCTCCAACAGGCATCCAACTCACGGAGCTCCAAAAGCTCAGGATCGTTCCAAGGCACAGAAACGCACTTCTCCCACCAGACAACATGGTTCTCGATGGCTTCAGTGGGTATAAAAGTGAGCGAGAGCAGCCGGCCCCTAAAGATGAAATGCCTCTAAGAAAAAAGGGAAAAGAAAACAAGAGGCTCTTAGTACAGCCCAAGGGAACCCACCACTGCCATCATCGCCGGAGCACCAGCAAAGCTTCAAAGGCGCCCGAGAAGGTCACGTTAGGTGGAAGAAGGTGGGGAATTGCCTTTCGGGCTCAGGTTTCTTTCTGTTATCTACGAACGGTACCAGAAGGCAGATAGTTTAACAGAGCTCGAGCCAGATGCGTCTTCAGATGAAAGAGAACCCGGGAGCGGAGGCAAACACACACAAAACATCCATCAGGAGCGGCGGCAACCTCCAAAACAGCCTCCTCCGCTCTGCACCGCCCCACCTGGGCCGGGCAGGTAACCCGCGGAGGGGACGGCCGGGGCTTCGCAGCGACCCCTCCGCCGCGGGCCCGCCCCCGCCGCGGGCTGTGTCGGGGCCGTGCGGGGCTGTGCTGAGCCGTGCGGGGCTGTGCTGTGGCTGTGCTGTATCTGTGCTGTATCTGTGCCGTGCTGGTCTGTGCCGAGCCGTGCCGGAGCAGCGCTGCCGCCGCTGCCGAGCGCGGAGCGGGGATGGAGCGGGGCGCGCCCCCCCCGCCGCGCCATTGGCCGCCGCGCCTGACGTCACCGCCCGCCCGGCCCGGGCCCGCCGGCCGCGAGTTCGGGACCCGCGGGGACCGGGACGGGGATCGGGACAGGGACCGGCAAAGGGGCCGGGACAGCGCCGAGCGGGGCTGGCCGGGCACAGCGCGGAGGGCACCCGGCGGCGCCTCGCAGCCCCTTCTTCCCTTCCCTGCCCGGCGCCGCGGCGGGGGGACGCGGCTCCCGGAGCGGGGACCAGCCCCCCCCGGCCCCGGTTCGGGTTTCGGGAAGGAATGTGCGGGCAGGAGCACGGGAACGGGCGCGCAGCGGCTCCGCGCTGCCCCTGCGGCCGGGGAGGCTGCGCCGCCTTTTGTTGCCCGCGTTCGCTCTCGCCGAGTACCCCCTGGCGGCGGCTGCTCGGCCGGGGACACCGGGACTGCACTCCCCGCACGCTGCCGGGGACATGGGGACACCGGGACACCCGGGCTGTGCTCCCCGCACACCGCTCCGGGGACACGGGGACAGCGGGGCTCTGCACTCCACACAGCGGTCCGGGGACACCCGGGCTGTGCTCCTCGTCACTGCGCCGGGGACACGGGGACACCCGGGCTGTGCTCCCCGCAGCACACCGGCACCGTCCCTGTCCCACCCGGGCTGTGCTCCCCGCACACCGGCACCGTCCCTGTCCCACTGCGGGGACACCCGGGCTGTGCTCCCCGCACACCGGCACCGTCCCTGTCCCACCCGGGCTGTGCTCCCCGCACACCGGCACCGTCCCTGTCCCACCCGGGCTGTGCTCCCCGCACACCGGCACCGTCCCTGTCCCACCCGGGCTGTGCTCCCCGCACACCGGCACCGTCCCTGTCCCACCCGGGCTGTGCTCCCCGCACACCGGCACCGTCCCTGTCCCGCCCCAGCCCGAGCGCCTTCCGTCCCGCCGCTCCGCTGGGGTCACTGCTGGGCTTCGAGCACCGAAGTTCAGCACCAAAAGTCGAAACTTGGAAAAATTTGCTTCATAAGACAAAAGCAGGGTCATTCTGATTTGGTGCGGTTTAAGGCTCAGATGTTTTACCTAAAGAGGGCCAAAAAAGACAGCACGCCCCCAAAGTCTTAGAGCACTGGGAAAATGGCAAGTCCCGCCACAAGGTATTTTTTTTAAGGTAAGTCTTGGCCCCTTAGCAGGTAGGGCTGCCCTGTAGTACACCATACACACAGTGACCTACTGACCCAAAATAAAGCTGGTGGCTGCACATCATAAACGTCTGCCTGTTTCAATAAACCTTCTTTCTTATTTCACAGACTTAAAAATAGTTCAAAAGACAGGTTTATGACTAACTGACTTGGGAACACAGATAATCTGTTCTTTATCTGCATCTTTATCCACAAACTTGTGGTGCATGGCTATGGAGTCTAGGCTCTGATCCTGTGGGTGAGGAAGTTCTCAACAAGGATCATGGCCAGCATTACCACAAAACCCTCACAACGCTCCAAAGATTTGACATTGCTAAGTTACATTAGGACTCGGCTCTCAGGTTGTGCCCAAAACGTGCTCTCATCTTTTTTTCTACAAAAATTAAGTATTTTAAGTGAAGGGCTAGTAGGAAAACCACTGTAAGATGTTCACCACAAGCTATGGATATGGCCTTCCTGTTTGCAGTAGCACATCCTAAAGAACCTGTTCATTTCTGGCAATGTTTTCTTCATGTTTCAATTATTGAAGTTTGGAATTACCTAAGGCATTCCTGCCCTCCTGGATAGCTATTTTTGCTCAAACCAGTGAATTGTTCCCCTTCACAGCCAGCAAAGCAGCTACTTGTCTACTACCTTCTGTAAGAAGCAAACATTTGACACTCAAGTGTTTCTTTGTGAAGGCAAATTTGTCAAAGAGCACAAGCAAGACCACAAGTTAACCTTCAACTCTCCTGGCCTTTGTCTGAAAAAACAAGGAAGTTGTTTTTCTCATATAAAAGTGAATTATTTGCATGTAAAACTGTATTTGTTTATAGAAACCACCTTAATCAAGCCTTGAGATTGAACCCCTTACATAAGAACCAAAAGCTCAGTGCAGTGGCCCTTATACAGCAATATCCAGCCTGTGAGCTCAGTGGCAAGTGACACAAGGTTGGAAAATGCCCAGAGGGACTCAGCTGTCACCCCTTGAGCTTTTTGCTGCTTCAGAAGATATTAGAAAACACTATCCCCACATCCATCCCAACTCCACAGAAACAAAAAGCTTGGGAAGGCGCACATCACCCTGCCTGGATTCCCAAATTAACCTCTCCCTTCCCAGATCAAAAGGCAGAGGGCAATGACTCTGACCAGCAGTGTGAGCAGAAGAAAGGGGCAAAGCCCCAGAGCCCTGTCAAGCCTCACAGTGCCCAAAGCAGCAGAGATAACCAGGGGGCCAGAGCCGTGTCCCTCTCCTTTTCCCTCTCCAGAGCCAAGGCACAGCCAGCTCCAGGCATGTCACCAACACTCAGCACTATCTATTCTGAGGCCAGCCCCCTCTGTCAAGTGTGAGCCTACAAGAGATCAGCTCTTGAACAAGGAACAGCTGGTTCAGACCAGGCAAGACAGAAATTACACTGCTTAGGAAGACAAAGTGCTCGCAAAGCTCTGAAGTCTCCTGTGCACAGAATGACGGTGTACGCCCTTAGCTCATTCTGACAGTGAAAATACTTTTGTTGGAACCTGACTTCCCTTGGCAGCCAGGCCATCATTCCAAGGAAAGGCTCTTTTCCTGTTCTAGTTCACTAGCAATCATCTTCCCAGCCCTGAAGACAGCCCTAAGGAGAGGCACACACCCCTCACCTCAGGATGGGGGCACAGGAGCAGTTGGATGCTCAGTAAATAAGATTATAGGTAATGCAGACATCATAGCAAAAAACAATATCCCTAAAGCCTCTTCAACACTGTCATCCAAAGCAGCTGACATATTCCATGCTTCAGTGGTAATTCCTCACAATAAAATTTCCCTGAAAGACAAGTGAACCTGATTAAATGGCAGAAAAACGGATGAGCCAAAAGCCGAGCCTATC